>NC_090820.1:17159228-17776371 GCF_000390325.3 Nicotiana tomentosiformis
GAATTATTGTTATTCCTGTAAATGAGACTAATTGAAAAATTTGGAAATTTGTTGGAATTGAAGGAATTTAATTACTTCTGCTGGTTAAATAAATTATTGTTATATTTTGTGAATCATGCTGATTTAGATATTCTAGTTTTATTCTAGTTAGACGAGGTGGGTTGCTCTGATGGTATGCACCCTCCACTTCCAACCAAGAGGTTGTGAGTTCGAGTCACCCCAAGAGAAAGGTGGGGAGTTCTTGGAGGGAAGGATGCCGAGGGTCTATTGGAAACAGCCTCTCTACCCCAGGGTAGGGGTAAGGTCTGCGTACACACTACCCTCCCCAGACCCCATTAGTGGGATTATACTGAGTTGTTGTTGTTGTTATTGTTGTTGTTGTTGTAGTTTTATTTCAATTATTATTATTGACCCATAGTTAGTGTCAAAGTCGGCTATCTCGTCTCTACCTTTTCGAGATTAGGCTTGATACTTACTGGGTACATGTTGTTTACGTACTCATACTACACTTGCTGCAGTCTTTGTGCAGGACCTGAGGTAAGTACTAGTGGGGGAACTATCGCCTTACACCCATGTTATCCAAAGGCATAGTGGTGAGCTGCATGTCTGAGCCGTTCTGCAACTACTAGTGTCTCTTCTTTTATTTACATTCTGTCTATTTTTATTTCAGACAGTATTTGTGTCACGACCCGAAATTCCCATCTTCGGACCGTGATGGCGCCTAACATTTCACTTGCTAGGCTAGCCAAAATATTAACCAATTTTTAAATAAATTTTAAATTATTAATAATCCAAGAACAAATGCGGAAGCAAGTTTGAAATATAGTGAATAAGCCATAAAAACAACGATGTCTAAATACAATCTCAGAATTGGTGTCACAAGTGCACGAGCTTCTAGAATAAATACAAGTAAAGGTCTGAATAAAATAAAGTTGTCTGGAAATAATCACACAGCTAAAGTAAAATAGGCGGGGACTTGACTTCAGAACTGCGGACGCCATGCAGTTATACCTCAAGTCTCCTGTGGTAGCTAAAATCCGAGAAAATCTATGGTACGTCGCTGGGACCAACTCCAAAATCTGCACAAGAAGTGCAGAGTGTAGTACCAGTACATCACTGTCAACCCCGTGGTCAAACTTGGAATATTTGGCCTTTAAATTGCTAGTTCTGTTAAATGGTCATAACTTGAGCTAGGGACCTCCAAATTAAATTCCGGGCATTCGCCCAAGTCCCAAATCACAATACGGAGCTACCAGAACTGTCAAAATACTGATCTGGATCTGTTTGCTAAAAATATTGACCAAAGTCAACTCACTTGAATTTTAAATCTCTATTTCACATTTTAATTCATTTTTTCACATGAAAACATTCTGGCAAATTTTACGGACTGCACACGTAAGTCGAGGAATGAAAAATGGTGCTTTTCGAGGTCTTAGAACACAGAATTACTTATTAAATTTAAAAATAACATTTTGGGTCATCACATTCTCCACCTCTAAAACAAACGTTCGTCCTCGAACGGAGTTAGAAAAAAATACCTGTGCTGGTGAATAAGTGTGGATATTTACTTCGCATATCCGACTCGGACTCCCGGGTAGATGCCTCTACTGGCTGACCTCTCCATTGCACCCAAATTGAAGGATAACTCTTTGACCTCAACTGTCGAACCTGCGGGGCTAGAATAGCCACCGGCTCCTCCTCGTAAGTCAAATCTTTGTCCAATTAGACTGAGCTGAAATCTAACACATGGGACGGATCACCATGATATTTTTGGAGCATAGACATATGGAACACCAGATGAACTGCTGATAAAGTAGGTGGTAATGCACGCATGTAGGCTACTTTACCCACCCTTTCAAGAATTTTAAAGGGTCCGATATACCTAGGGCTCAACTTGCCCTTCTTTCCGAACCTCATTACACCTTTCATAGGTGAAACCCGAAGCAATATTCTTTCTCCAACCATGAATGCAATATCACGAACTTTACTGTCGGCATAACTCTTTTGCCTAGACTGAGCTGTGCGAAGACGATCCTGAATAATCTTGACCTTATCCAAAGCATCCTGTACAAAATTGATACCCAACAACCGAGCCTCTCCCGGTTCAAACTAACCAACTGGCGATCAGCATCACCTTCCATATAATGCCTCATATGGAGCGATCTGACTGCTCGACTGGTAGCTATTATTATAAGCAAACTCCGCAAGTGGTAAGAAATGATCCCAAGAACCTCCAAAGTCTATAACACAAGCGCGAAGCATATCTTCCAATATCTGAATAGTGCGCTCTGACTGTCCGTCTGTCTGTGGATAAAATGTTGTACTCAACTCCACCCGCGTGCCTAACTCATGCTGTACAGCCCACCAGAAATGTGAGGTAAACTGCGTGCCTCGATCTGAAATAATAGACACGGGCACACCGTGAAGGTGGACAATCTCACGAATGTAAATTTAATCTAACCTCTTTGAAGAATAGGTAACTGCTACTGTAATGAAATGTGCTGACTTGGTCAACCTGTCCACAATGACCCAAACTGCGTCACATTTTCTCTGAGTCCGTGGGAGCCCAACAACAAAATCCATAGTGCTACGCTCCCACTTCCACTCAGGAATTTCTAACTTCTGAAGCAAACCACCAGGTCTCTGATGCTCGTACTTAACTTGCTGACAATTCAGACACCGAGCTACATATGCACTATATCCTTTTTCATTCTCCTCCACCAATAATGTTGCAGTAATTCTTGATACATTTTAGCGATACCTGGATGAATAGAATACTTGGAACTGTGTGCTTCTTCAAGAATTAATTCACGAAGTCCATCCACATTAGGCAAACAAATACGACCCTACATTCGCAGAACCCCATCTTCCCCCATAGCAACCTATTTGGCATCACCATACCATACCGTGTCCTTAAGGACAAGTAAGTAAGGATCATTATACTGCCTCTCTCTGATGCACTCATATAAAGAAGATCGAGCGACTGTGCAAGCTAGAACCCGACTGGGTTCTGAAACATCTAACCTCACGAACTGATTAGCCAAAGTTTGAACATCTGCAGCTAAAGGACTCTCACCAACCGGAATATACGCAAGACTGCCCACACTCACAGCCTTTCTACTTAAGGCATCGACCACCACATTGGCCTTTCCGGGGTGATACAAAATGGTGATATCATAGTCTTTCAACAACTCCATCCATCTTCTCTGCCTCAAATTAAGATCCTTTTGTTTGAACAGATACTGAAGGCTACGATGATCGGTAAATACCTCACACGAGACACCGTAGAGGTAATGCCTCCAAATCTTCACTGCATGAACAATGGCTGCCAATTCTAAGTCATGAATAGTATAATTCTTCTCATGAACTTTCAACTGCCGCGACGCATATACAATTACCTTGCCATCTTGCATTAATACTGCACCAAGCCTAATGTGAGATGCATCACAATATACCATACACTATCCTAAACCTGTGGGTAATACCAACACTGCCACCGTAGTCAAAGCGATCTTGAGCTTCTGAAAGCTCAACTCACATTCGTCTGACCATCTGAATGGGACACACTTCTGGGTTAGTCTGGTCAATGGGCTTGCTATAGATGAAAACCCTTCCACGAACCGACGATAATAACCTGCTAAACCCAGAAAACTTCGGATCTCTATAACTGAAGTAGGTCTAGGCCAATTCTGAACATCCTCAATCTTCTTAGGATCCACCTTTATGCCTTTTGCCAATACAAAATCCCCCAAAAAGGCAACTGAGTCTAACCAAAACTCACATTTTGAAAATTTGGCATATAACTGATTATTCTTCAAGGTGTGAAGCACATCTCGAAGATGCTGCTCATGCTCCTCTCGACTGCTGGAGTAAATCAAGATATCATCAATGAATACAACCACAAAAGAATCCAAATATCGCTTGAACACCCGATTCATCAAATCTATAAATGCTGCTAGAGCATTTGTCAACCCAAATGACATCACTAGAAACTCGTAATGCCCATACCGAGTCCGAAAAGCTATCTTAAGGACATCAGATGCCCTAATCTTCAACTGATGGTAACCAGATCTGAAATCAATCTTTGAAAATACCTTGCACCCTGAAGCTGATCAAATAAGTCATCAATTCTTGGCAGCAAATAATTGTTTTTGATAGTGGCCTTGTTCAACTGCCGATAGTCTACACACATCCGCATCGAGCCATCTTTCTTCTTTACAAATAATACTGGTGCACCCCAGGGCGAGACACTGGGCCTAATGAATCCCTGGTCAAGCAAGTCTTGTAACTGCTCTTTCAATTCTTTCAACTCTGGCGGGGCCATATGGTATGGTGGAATAGAAATGGGCTGAGTGCTCGGAGCCAAATCAATACAGAAGTCAATATCTTTGTCGGGTGGCATCCCCGATAGATCTGCAGGAAATACTTCAGAAAATTAACGAACAACTGGTACTAAGTCCATAGAAGGGACATCCGCACTGGGATCACAAATATAAGCCAGATAGGCTAGACATCCTTTCTCTACCATACACCGAGCTTTTATATAAGAAATAACCCTGCTGGCAGAATGGTCAAGAGTTCCTTTCCACTCTAACCGAGGTAACCCCGGCATAACTAGGGTCATTTTCTTGGAATGACAGTCCAATATAGCATGATACGGAGACAGCCAATCCATACCCAAGATGACATCAAAATCTACCATATCAAGAAGTAGAAGATCCATACTAGTCTCAAGATTACCAATAGTAACCACATATGAATGATAGACATGATCTATTATAACAGAGTCTCCCACCGGTGTAGATACACACACAGAAGCACTCAGAGAATCACAAAGAACAACCAAATATGAAGCAAAATAGGAGGACACATAGGAATAAGTAGATCATGTATCAAATATAACTGAAGCATCTCTATGGCAAACTGGAATAATACCTGTAATCACAGCATCATATGACTCGGCCTCAGGCCTAGCTGGGAAAGCATAAAATTGGTCCTGGGCCCCACCACTCTGAACTGTATCTCTGGACGGCCTCTAACTAGCTGGCCTCTACCTCTAGCGGTCTGACCTCCACCTCTAATGGTCTGACCTCCACCTCTAATGGCCTGACCTCCACCTCTAGCTGTCTTACCCCTGCCTCTTACTGGCTGAGCAGGCGGTGAAGCAACCGGTGCCGGTATGATGGCACGAGAATCCTGTCGATATCTGTTACTCGCCAATCTAGGGCAATACCTCCTGATGTAACCAATGTTCCCACGCTCGTAACACCCATCCTAATATCATGGCTGCTGAAGCTGAAGCTGACCCAAATAGGTCGAATAACCAATGTAGTAACTCTGGAGTGGTGGTGCACTAATAGGAGCTGAATGTGCACTGAATACTGGCTGCCCAGAGTAAGGCATAATAGGACTGTGACTCCCTAATGCACCGGGAGATGCATGAAGTGCTAAATGAAACGGTCTAGGAGGATGACCCCTACCAAAATTACCCCTGCCTCCAGATGAGGCACCACTGAAACTACCGAACTAACGAGGCCTCTTATCAGACTTCTACCCTCTCTCCTATGCAAGAACCATCTCGATTCTCCTGGCGACATTAGCAGCCGCTTGAAAATAAATCTCACTTCTAGTTTCCTTGGCCATCTGAAGTCTGATAGGGTAAGTGAGTCCCTTCATAGGTAGTAAAAGGAGAGCATGACGGCCAAATCCACAAAATAAGACTCATACTGAGTAACTGTTATACTGCCCTGCTGTAGATGCTCAAATTGTTTGCGGAATTCCTCTCTCAGTGTGATAGGGAGGAACTTCTCCAGAAATAGCTGAGAGAACTGCTCCTAGGTAAGTGCAAGTGATCCGACTGGTCGGGTCAATGTATTTTCTCTCCACTACCTCTTGGCGGAACCCGTCATCTGGAATACCGCAAAATCAACTCCATTGGTCTCAACTATACCCATGTTCCGCAGCACCTCGTGGAAGCATTCAAGATAATCTTGTGGGTCCTCAGAAGGTGTACCACTGAAATGAACTGGAAAGAGCTTAGTAAACTTATCCATTCTAAATAAGGCCTCAAAAGACATGGCAGGCCTATCACCGGTCTGTGCCCCAACAACTAGCTGAAGTACCCTAACTGGCGGGGCTACTGGAGCCTGATTCTGGGGAGCCATCTGCTCCAGAGCGGGAGTAGTGGGAGTTTGTGCTCCTCCCCCAGCCTGTGAAACGGCCGGTCCACTGGAAATGTACCATTCTGGGCCACATCCTCCATAAGACTCACCAATCAGACTAGAGCGTCCTGAAGCACTAGAGTGGATATGAATCCTTTTGGGACCTGAACTGGTCCAACGGGTATATTCTCAACTGGGAACTCCTCCTGAAGGTCTACCTGAGGTTCTACAGCAAGTGCAACTGCTCGAGTTCTGGACTGAGCTCTACCTCGGCCTCTGCCTCGGCCTCTAGCACAACCTCGACCTCTACCCCTGGCCATAGTTGCCACTGGGCGTTCTGGTCCCTGTCCATCGGTAGAGGTATTACGTGTTCTCACCATCTGCGAGAGAGTAAGAGTAGAATGATTCAATCATCGATGATAGAATAAAATCGCACTTACTCGTCTATTAGATTATCGCTTCTATGTTATTTTAAGTGTTCTAATTTGTATTTTGCAGTTGAAGACATAATTAAGTAAATAGAAGTGTGCTCTCTCCCTCTAATAGCTTAAGCTTTTATATGAAATTGTTACACACTTTAACATTGTATTAGAACAAATAGAGGTCCTAAATTCGAGTCTCACCGCCACCAAATATCAAAAATAATTTTCACGTGCTTTGTTCATAAAAGAAAATCAAGCCCACACGTGCGGGGTTTATTGAAGATATAATTAAATAAATATAAGGGTTCTCTCTCTAATAGCTTAAACTTTTAGATGAGATGTTTACACACACTTCTAACAGTAGTTATATCTAGTTGTCAAATAAGAAAAAAAGAAGTAATAAAGATATGATCCTAATGGAATGCGTATGTTGGATATTAGGTTTGGGTCACCAATATGGACTAACCCGACCCGTTTTAAAGGAGATATGATTAAAGAAAGTTACCTAAGGAAGGTTTAACTCTTAAAAATAAAACTACCTCACGTTACAAAGAAAGTGGGAGCGTGAGATCAGCGTGGATAAGTTTTTCGGTAATTTTTCTCTGACAACTTCTCTTCTCTATATAATTAAGGCTCTCCTCTTTCAGAGATTCAATATTCTGTGCAGTTCTCCCTACAAAGATAGAAACCCACCAAAATAAAGAAGAAGACATCTAATTTGTGAAAAGTATTTCGTTTTCAAGAGAGACAAAGTCGGACTCGAACAATTGATCAAAGCAAGTTTTGCAAGACTTCCACTACCGTTAACATGTACACGAATCGATGTCCCTGTTACTGTTTAATCTTTATTGGTATCAGATCATTGCGTTTAATTAATTCCTAGTTTGTGACTGAAAGATTGCAAGAATTAAATCTGCATAAGATAAAAAGTTACAGTAATAGGTGATCAATTTTTCTTGTGTATATTGTTAGAACGAGAATCGAGTAACGGAGACAATAGAATATTTTTCTGTTCTGTATTTTCTATGGAATTACCCACTGTAATCGTTACAGACGTTGCTCTTTGTTCAATTTGTCTTTTGTCTCGTTCCGACGGGAATTCTCTTTATTGGGAGTCAAGAGGAAAACCGATGAAACTAAATTTGTCTTCTGCTAATATAGACAAATGTTTTATTGTGGTGGAAAAGTTGAAAATGACCTAGATGCTTATCAAAGTAAATCCAGATTCCTTCTCGGCCATGCTATTAGCAATTTTTTTATTTTTGGAAAACAAAAAGGGACTTGTAAGTATCACACCACTGAACTGGTATATACGAGGGATAGTTGCACATGGGGATGGGGTGCAAACAAAGGATTATCACTTTAAGTGCAAGCAATTACTACAATATTTTTTATCTAAACAAAAAAATAAAGAAAAAGGATTATGAAAGCTTTAAGCCACTTCCGTTTGTTTCTGTTTCAAATTGACATATTTGTTTTTTGACTTATTGGTTTATTCTTCATCCCTTAGTCATTGTATGCAGGAGCGGATCTATGTAGAGGGAAGGGGGTGGTACGCCACCCGATCGCTCCGGTAGAATTTCATATTAGTATTGGTATTCCACTAATGTTTAGTGTAAAAAAGGTATAAATTAAATTATGTCACCCTGAGTAACAAAGTTATGGTAAGTTCCACGGTCCAAGTGCTTCTTGCTAGGGCCGAGACCTAGGTTCAAATCAACTCTCAAGTAGTTTTTTAACAAAACCTATTTTGCTTTTCCTTGTTCCCTCTTTTTCAAGTTTTTTCTTTTCTTCTATTTCTCTTAATTTCTTATTTTCATCTTTGTATTCTCTCTTTATACGGTACCGTTTTTATTAGTTATTTAAATCATAAGAGTATATTTATTTCTATTTTCCTTTTCTAAATCTCGAATTTTGAAATTTCAATATGTTTTAATCATTTTTCTTTTGATCTGGTTAATGTTATTTTTTTCTTCAAGGACCAACATTTTTAGTTTGATTATCACGTGTGTATTTATGCACCAAAAATCTTATGAGGTGAACCGAATTAATTGAAAAATGGAACGAATCGAATCAAAATCGAACCGAGTTAATTCAAAAATGAACGAACTAGCCAAATGTACACCCTAATTTGACCTTTTTAACTAGAAGTAAGTTTACATTAAAAACAGTGACACCCGGAACCATCAAATCTTGGATCTGCCTCTGAATGTATGAAATATCTTAAAGCCATATAATCTTCTTATGAAGAAAATGAGGAACTAGTATCACCAAGTTGTCACGTGCAGACATATTTGGTTGTAAATTTTTTGTATATAATCAGCAATATTTAATTGTTCTCAACATCTATTCAAAGAATAGTCACATTGTTATTTAATTGATTTGGTGCCTATGTGTTGGCTACAACCGTGGGTATAAAGAAACCTATATATGCTATATCAATTTTCTTTTATGTGCTACTGGTTTAGTACGTGTCTTTGCCACAATGCTTGGTATAATAGTAACTGTGTTCTAGCTTTACTGAGATCATTAATAAATATATTAAGAATTGGCCAGAAGATAACTCTTAATTTCTTAAATAGAAAATTTTGGTTAGTCCTAATCCCTTATATTATATACTTCTACGAGTTATTGTGACATATGTTGCCATAATGAATGGTTATAACCGTTCTAAGTGTTTCTTTGGTCCAATTTCAGATATGGCTGAACATGGACAAATTTGAATTACTCCAAGTGGGAGTTCTCGAAGTCAAGGAAGGGGACAACGTAGAAGGATGCATCGTCACAGGACTTATATCTATGATGATTCAGACTCGGAGCTTGAAGTCATCAGGAATGGCCCGAGAGCGATGCAACATGAGTTAAAGGATTAGAGGGCTGAACGAAGGGAAGACGAAAAGAAATTTAGTGAGTTTAAGGAATTTAAAATGGGCAATGATACTTCCATTCCTGAACATGTACACCTTTTTCAGTTAAAAAGAGATAAATTATCTAATTACGTAGAGATTACTGATTGGGAAACGTTAGCTATTTTAGCAGACTCTCTTCGAGAGCCTTGGTGTCACGACCCAAAACAATCCCGTCATAATGACGCCTATTATGATACTAGGCAAGCCGACTATTCAGACATTTCCAACACTTTAAATCTTGAAAGATACTACAACAGTTTAAATAAAGAAAAAATTTCTTAAAACAGGATAGGAAATCATAACTCAATACATAAATTCTTTCCAAAATCGGGGTGTCACTAAGTACATGAACATCTACGAAATAACAAAGTCTAGTACACTGTCTAGAAGTAAAACTGAATAAATAAACTGAAAGATAAGGGGGGAGAGTCAAGGTTTGCGAACGCCAAGTAGCTAACTCGATGATCTCCGAAGGTCTGGCCTCTGCAAATAAACAAACGCCGAAACCGAAAGCACCTAGATCTGCACACGAGGTGCAGGGCGTAGCGTGAGTACAACAAACTCAATAAATAACAAATGCAACCTTTGGACTGAAAGTAGTGACAAGTCCAATTATTACAGTCCACTTTCAACATTTAACAGTACGAAAGGTTATAGAAAATATGATAATGATATATCAGATATTTATATTCTACAAGTGAAGGTACAAGAATTTAGACATGTTTCAACAAGAACTTAGACATGTTTTCAGATTTCACAATAAAACTTAACACATAACAGGGCAGATCCATCCCACATGTAAATAAAACAGGGCATATCCAGCCTAAATGCAAATAAATAGGGCAGGTCCAGCCCAAATGTCATAACTGCTAGCATTGTGCCCACTGTGGGTGTGCAGATTCCGGAGGGGCCGATCCAGCCCAAACGCTATAATAAGACAAATCCTGACATCATTGAATAAAGCCTGCTACGGCGTGCAACCCGATCCCATAAATACCACTCACAATAGTCCCTCAGCCCCACTAAGTCAATAACTTCTCCAGTCTCTTCGGCTCACCAGAATCATGATAATCAGCCCACCAATAATGATATGTAGCATGTAAAGACAAGAGAGACTGAGACATAATGTGCAAGTAATAACTGTGACTGGGTACAAATTGACTGATTAAGCAATAGTTCTACAACAAGGAATGACCATTGTGATTAAATGGATTCATGTTGTCTACATCAAAGAACAGTGTACAAATACCATGCCTATCCCAAAAAATGCTAGCTGGACGGTGAGGAAGTTATTGGAAGCAAAGGAGGTTATAAGTCAACTACACAAACCGTTAGATGATAAGAACAATATCATCAAACAGATCTATCTTCAACTGATACCAACCTTACCTAAAACTAGCTGGAGGAGACTAATGTGACAAAATGTTGCTAGACCTAAGGCTAAATTTACAATGTGGCTGCAATGCCAAGAGAGATTACTTACGGTGGACATACTTAAGAAATGGGAAATTACTGCAAATGATACATGTGTGCTTTGTCAATCAAGTTTGGAGACAAGAAATCACTTATTTGCTGAATGTGGCTATGCTAAAAGTTTATGGAGTAGACCGATTCAATGGGCATAGCTACAGAATAATGTAAGCTCTACATGGGAGAAACATCTCCAGGTCATTTGTCATCATGCCAAAGGGAAGACAACATCAACAAAACTCCTCAAGATGATATATGCTGAATATACGCATGCTCTGTGGAAGGAAAGAAACCATCGAATATTTCAAGAGACATCTAGAGATTACACTAGCTTGGCAAGGGAGATAGCCTGCATGTGCAACTTTAGAGCAACTGGCACTATAAAGAACTTAGTACAACAGTTGAGTTGTTAGACATAGTCTACTGAGAAATATTGCTTAGTGAATTGTGATAGTATAGTCTTTCCATGTAATTTCCATGAGAATTAGCTAGCTGGGAGTAGCTAAGCTATGATTTGTAATGTTTTCGTTTGGTGATTAATGATAAGTTTAATTACTAAAAACAAAGAACGACCATTGTGGGTTCTAATGGTACCATCATATGGCCTAAGTAGGGTTTCTAACATGACTAACAGCTCAATAGATCTAACACATGGAGAAAATACGGGGTGACAACAAGATTTGACAATTATTCAGTTCCATGGAATCGACCAAGCCACAATTCTTACGGTGCATGTCTACATGTCCGTCACTTAGCACATGCGTCACATCAACACCAATTACATAACATAAAATTCGGGATTTCACACGCTCAGAACCAAGCTTAGAAGTGTTACTTACATCAAACCGTGCAAATCTCTACTCCAACATGCCCTTGCCTCGCGAATCGGCCTCCAAATGCCTCGAATCTAGCCATAAATAGTTCAATACAATCAACACGAGATAAAGGAATCAATTCAATAAGAAAATACTAAGCTCTTAATCAAAAGTCAAAAAGTCAACTAAAAAGCCGGCCCCCGGGACCATGTCTCGGAATCGGGTATCACAAAATCCGAACACCCATTCAACCACGAGTCCACCCATACAAAATTACTCAAATCCGATACCAAAATCTCAATCAAATCCCCTAAATTCGGCCTAAGAACTTTCCTCTATTTTCCTCCAATTTTCCAACCCAAATCACTAATTAAATGATGAAATCAAAGACATAAACATGGAATTTAACCAAAAATAAGTAAGAATCATTTATCCCAATCACCCACTTGAAAATCTCTCCAAGAATCTCATCCCACCGAGCTCCCAAAATCAAATTGTGAAAATGAGCTCAAACCCTTGTTTTGAAATATTTAAGTTTCTGCCCAGTATCCCTTCATCGCGATTGCGAGAATTCCTACGCGATCGCGAAGCACAATCTTAAGCTGCCAAACTCAAACCCTACACGAACGCGGACAAGACCACGCGAATAAGTAAAAGACCACACGAACGCGATGCATTAACTCTCCAAACGCAAGCGATCGCACCAACACCCATGCGTTCGCATAGAGTAGCATGCCTGACCAAGTCCTCTTTCTTACCTCTTCACGAACGCGGCCTAGCCCATGCGTTCGCGATGCTCTGCCCGACCAAAACTAAGCGATCGCGTACTAGAGCTCGCGAACGCGTAGAGACAAAACCCAGCTGCCTCATCCACGCCTTCGCGATCGCGTTCCTACTCACGCAACCGCATAGGAGAAAACCAGAACTGGACACCAGAAATTCTTCAGCAGCCTTCTAAGTCCAAAATTGATCCGTTAACCATTCGAAGTCCACCCGAGGCCCCTGGGACCTCAACTAATTATACCAACAAGTCCTAATACATGCTACGAACCTATTCGACCCCTCAAATACCATCAAACAACATCAAAACACAAATCATACCCCAATTCAAGCCTATTGAAACTAAGAAAATTCCAACTTCTACAAACGATGCTGAAACCTAACAAATCATGTCCGATTGACCTCAAATTTTGCACACAAGTAAAAAATGACACCACGGACCTACTCCAAATCCCGGAACCCAAATTCGAGCCCGATATTCATAAAGTCCACTCTCGGTCAAACTTTTAAATTTTTAACTTTTGCCATTTCAAGCCTTATTCCACTACGGATCTCCAAATCACAATCTGGACACGCTTCTAAGTCCAAAATAACCCAATGGAGCTAACAGAACCATCAAAACTCTATTCTGGAGTCATATACACATATGTCCATATCCGATCAACCTTTTTAACTTAAGCTTTCGACCTTGAGACTAAGTGTCTCAATTCATTCCGAAACCTCTCCGGACCCAAACTAACTACCCCAATAAGTCACATAACAAAAATTTAGTAGGGGATGAGAAATAAATGGGAGAAGGGGCTACAACTCTCAAAATGACCGTCCGGGTCGTTACATCCTCCCCCTCTTAAACAAACGTTCGTCCTCGAACAGGTCTAAAAACATACTTGGAGTCTCAAATAGGCGTAGATATCTGTTCCGCATCTCCCGCTCGGTCTCCCAAGTAGCCTCCTCAACTGGCTGACCTCTCCACTGTACCTTCACTGAAGCTATGTCGTTTGACATCAACTTTTGAACCTGCCGATCGAAAATGGCCATCAGCTCCACATCATAAGTGAAATCACCATCCAACTGAACCGTGCTGAAATCCAAGACATGAGAAGGATCTCCGACATACTTTCGGAGCATAGATACATGAAACACTGGATGCACACTCGATAAACTAGGTGGCAAGGCAAGCTTGTAAGCCACCTCTCCGATCCTCTAAAGCACCTCAAACAAACCAATATACCGAGGGCTTAACATGCCATTCTTTTTGAACATCATAACACCCTTCATGGGTGACATCTTGAGCAGTACCTTCTCCCCGACCATGAAAGTCACATCACGAACCTTCCGATCGGCGTAATTATTCTGTCTAGACTACGCCGTGCGAAGCCGATCCTGAATTAATTTGACCTTGTCCAAAGCATCCTGAACCAAGTCAATACCCAATAGCCTAGCCTGACCCTGCTCAAACCAATCCACCGAATATTGACATCGTCTCCCATAGAAAGACTCATACGGAGCCATCTGAATGCTTGAATGGTAGATGTTGTTGTAGGCAAACTATGCGAGCGGCAGAAACTGATCCCAAGAACCCCCAAAATCTATGACACAAACGCGTAGCATATCCTCCAATATTTGAATAGTGCGCTTGGACTGTTCGTCCGTATAAGGGTGAAATATTATACTCAACTTAACCTGGGTGCCCAACTCTCGCTGCACGGCTCTCTAAAACTGCAATGTAAACTGCGTGCCCCGATTTAAAATGATGAACACCGGCACACCGTGAAGGAGAACAACCTCGCGGATGTAAATCTCAGCCAACCGCTCCGAAGAA
The DNA here is from genome assembly GCF_000390325.3 of Nicotiana tomentosiformis. Taxonomy (NCBI): domain Eukaryota; kingdom Viridiplantae; phylum Streptophyta; class Magnoliopsida; order Solanales; family Solanaceae; genus Nicotiana; species Nicotiana tomentosiformis. The sequence goes on from NC_090820.1 coordinate 17,173,608, forward strand.
TAGGTAGTCCCAACTGGAATGTAGTGCGCAGACTTGGTCAGTCGATCCACAATCACGCAAATAGCATCGAACTTTCTCGAAGTCCGCGGGAGCCCAACTACAAAATCCATGGTGATACGCTCCCATTTCCACTCTGGAATCTCTAGCTTCTGAAGTAATCCACCCGGTCTCTGATGCTCATACTTCACCTGCTGACAGTTTAGGTACCGATCTACAAACCACACTATGTCCTTCTTCATTCTCCTCTACTAATAATGTTTCCGCAAATCCTAGTACATCTTCGCGGCACCCGTATGAATGAAATACCGCGAATTATGGGCCTCCTCAAGAATTAACTCACTTAGCCCATCTAGATTGGGCACACAAATCGGACCCTGCATCCTCAACACCCTATCATCCCCAATAGTAACATCCTTGGCATCACCGTGTGGAACCGTGCCCTTAAGGACAAGAAAATGAGGATGATTATTTTGGCGCTCTCTGATACGATCATATAAGGAAGACCGAGAAACCACACAAGCTAGAACCCGGCTGGGCTTCGAAATATCTAATCTTACAAACTGGTTGGCCAAGGCCTGAACATCAACTGCAAGAGGTCTCTCACTAACAAGAATGAATGCAAGGCTACCCACACTCATCGCCTTTCTACTCAAGGCATTGGCCACAATATTGGCCTTCCCGGGATGATATAAAATGATAATATCATAGTCCTTTAGCAGCTCCAACCATCTACACTACCTCAAATTTAGATCCTTTTGTTTGAACAAGTGCTGGAGAATCCGATGATTTGTAAATACCTCACAAGACATACTATAGAGATAGTGTAACGACCCGACCAATCGTTTTGAGTATTTACGCTCCTTTCAACTATTTGAAGTCTTGAATAGCTTCATACGATGTATTATGACTTGTGTGAATTGTTGGTTTGCGTTTTCAGGTGTTTTAGAATTAGTTCGGAAGAATGAAATTTAATATTTGAAGCTTTGAGTTAGAATAGTTGACCAAGTTTGAGTTTTAGTATTCGACCTCAGATTGGAGTTTTGATGATTTCAATAGCTCCGTATGGTGATTTTGGATTTAGGAGCGTGTCCGAAAATTATTTGGAAGTCCGTAGTTGAATTGGGCGCGAAATGGCTGAAATAGAAATTTAAGTTTAGAAGTTTGACCGGGGAGTTGACTTTTTGATATTGGGATTGAAATCCGATTCTAGAAATTAGAACAACTCCATTATGTCATTTATGACTTGTCTGCAAAATTTGAGGTCAATCGGAATTGATTTGATAGGTTTCAGCATAAATCATAGAAGTTGGAATTTCCTTAGTTTTAATATGCTTGAATTAGAGTGCGATTCATATTTTTGATGTTGTTTGATGTGTTTTGAGGGACCAACTAAGTTCGTATTATATTTTAGGACTTGTTGGTACATTCAGACGGAGTTTCGAGTGGCTCGGGTGTGTTTCGGGGTCAGTTTTGAGCGAGTCCGGGCATTTCGGCACTCTGACTATGTTATGGAACAGTTGAAGTGCGGAGGGCACATTTTAGAGTGCAGAAGTGAGGCCGCAAACTCCCAAAGTGCTGTAGCAGTAGGAATTGTGCATACCGCACTTGAAGATGTGCGGACCGCTGTTGAAATTGTGCGGTCCGCAGAATTCTTCTCGCGGCCGCAGAAAGGTGATTTTGCAGGTTCGCTGGTCCGTCTGTAGAAGCTTATATCTTTTAATCTATAAGGAATTTGGAGATGATTTAAAAACAAAAGTTGTAGCCCTTTGAATCTAGTTTCCAGAAAGTTATACTATTAATTATTTGGACATTTTTAGAGAAGGTTATGGTTAATTTACTGAAACCTGGTAGTGCAAAGTTGCTGAAGTGCGACCGCACAATTTGGAGTGCGACCGCAACACCTGGGATGTGCGACCGCCCAAAAAAATGTGCGGTCAGCACAATGAGGGATCAGATTTTTGTACTTTATAAATGAGGGTTAGAGTATTATTTCATATTTGGATTTTGGGAGCTCGATTTGTGGCGATATTTTGTGTGATTTTCAAGAAATTTATCGGGGTAAGTGATTCTAACTCGGATTTGGTTAATATACATAAATATGTCATTGTTTTCATCATTTAATCAGTATTTTGAGATGGAAATTTGGGAAAAATTGTAGAAATTTCACAAAATAATTTATTGGGATTTGAATACCGATTCGGAGTCGGATTTGAGTGAAATTAGTATGGTTGAACTCGTAATTGAATGGGTTGTCGGATTTTGTGAGTTTCGTCGGATTCCGAGAGGTGGGCCCCACTGTCGATTTTTCGAGCGGAGTTGGAAATTTTTATAAATTGTTAATTTGTAAGCATTTGAGTAAATTGTGATTTATTTGCACGCTATTTGAATAGATATAGATCGTTTGGTTTGAACTAAGGAGACACGAAGGCGTATGGAGGTTGATACGCGCGGAATGGAATTTTCGAAGTATTGTTTATCTTGCTCGGCATCATATTCGGCTTGTTCTAGGTAAATAACATCTCTAATCTTGGAGATGAGGGTATGAACCCTGATTATACGTGCATGTGAATTGTTTGGAGGTGACGCACATAATAGATGACCGACGTGTGGGCGTGCACCATAGAAATTGAGACTTGGTTGATTCCGTAGAGCTGTATAGTCAATTAACTTGTATTTTTTCATGTATTTTATGTGTTAGAGAAACTGAGCTGTGACACATGTTAGAAATCATGTTTAGGCAAATGTTGGTATTATTGGGACCTACTAAGTTCATTTTTGCTGTCGAATTATTTGTTTAAATTGTAACTTCATACTCAGTCATGTTCAGTCATTTCATATCATCTCTCACTCTCTGTTGCTATTTATTGATTCAACATATCATCATTTTGGGCTGATTTTCATAACATTGTGAGCCCGAGAGACTGGAGAGATTGATGACTGAGTGAGGCCGAGGGCTTGATTATGAGGATAATTATGGGATCGGGCTGCACGCCGCACCGGACCAGATTGTCTTATTATAGCACGTGAGTTGTCCGTGCGGATCCAGATATTGATACAATAGCACGTGAGTTGTCCGTGCAACACGTGAGTTGTCCGTGCGGATCCAGATATTGATACTATAGCATGCGAGTTGTCCGTGTAGATTATAGCGTTTGGGCTGAAGGAGCCCCTTAAGAGTCTGTACACACCCCCAGTGAGCGCAGTACCTACTGAGTGCGAGTGCCGAGTGTCGAGCGATTGGGAGAATTGAGTGACTGTGAGGACTGAGTGATTAAGAGGACTGAGTGAAATGATACTCTGAGAGTATACATATTGTTTTATCACTGAGTTGCATCACATTCGACATGCACACTTGACATACAGGCATAGAGATGCATTTTTTCTCATGCTGTACTATATCACGTCATTCATGACTTCTCATGCATATTGATATGTAGGCATAAAGATGTATTTTATCATGCCATTTGAAAAGAAACATTTACCTGTTGAAAGTTTTGAGAAAAATCATAGATCTTAGACTTGCTCATATTTCGGTGACTTTCGGCAAAAGATTTGATTTTTACTGTTATACTTAAAAAGAAAATATTTATTTTTCCAGAACTGTATATGAGCTGAGCATTTAATTATTGAGTTATTACTTGTGATGTTTTAAATTATATTATTATGAATTATTGTTGGTTATTGGAGTTGGACTCTGACCTTGGTACAAGCTCGTCACTACTTTCAACCTAAAGCTAGGCTTGTTACTTATTGAGTACATGGGGTCGGTTGTCCTCATACTACACTTCTGCACCTTGCGTGCAGATATTGGATAATGATGTTGATGGGATCGATGGGAGCTGGGTTTGAAGACGTACCTGTGTTCCGGTCATAACTGCCTCTTGTTCATGGTAGCCTTAGATTTATAAATATCTGTTTATGTACATTTCGAACAGATGAAGTATTTATTTCATATCAACTTTGTAAATTCTAATCGTAGGAGCTCATGATTTGTACTACCAGTCCTTGGAAAAGTTTTGTATAAAAGCGGTGTATTATCATTTCTTATCTTAATAAATCTCATTAAGTTGGATAGTGGTTAATTGGCTTACCTGATAGGTTGGGTAAGGTGCCATCACGACTAGGTGAATTTTGGGTTGTGATAGATAGTGCCTCCAAATCATCAATGTATGAACGATGGCAGCCAACTCCAAATTATGAACATGGTAGTTCTTCTCATGGGGCTTCAATTATCGCGAAGCATAAACAATCACTCTTCCTCCCTGCATCAAGACGCACCCAATACCAATCCGAAAAGTATCACAATACACTGTATAAGAACCAGAAGCTGAAGGTAGAACTAGAACTGGAGCTGTGGTCAAGGCAGTCTTGAGCTTCTGAAAGCTCTCCTCACACTCATCCGACCACCTGAAAGGAGCACCCTTCTGGGTTAATTTGGTCAAAGGCAATGCAATAGACGAGAAATCCTCCATGAAGCGACGATAATAACCGGCCAAACCGAGAAAACTCCGAATCTCCATAGCTGAGGACGGTCTGGGACAACTTTGAACTGCCTCAATGTTCTTCGGATCCACCTGAATCCCTTCACCGGACACCACGTGCCCCAAGAACGCCACTGAACTAAGCCAAAACTCACACTTGGAGAATTTGGTATAAAGCTTATCCTCCCTCAACCGTTGCAACACAATACTCTGAGCGTGCTCCTCCTGGCTACGTGAGTGCACCAGGATATCATCAATGAATACTATGACAAAGAGTCGAGATAAGGCTAAAATGCACTGTTCATCAGATGCATGAATGCTGCTGGGGCGTTGGTCAGCCCAAAAGGCATCACAAGGAACTCATAATGACCATAACGGGTCCTGAATGCTGTCTTCAGAATATCCGATCCCCGAATCTTCAACTGGTGATACCCAGACCTCAAATCAATCTTAGAGAACACCTTTCTCCCTGAAGCTGGTTAAACAGATCATCAATGCGCGGCAAAGGATACTTGTTCTTGATTGTTACTTTGTTCAACTGCCTATCGTCGATGCACATCCGTATAGTAGCATCATTCTTCTTCACAAACCGAACCGGTGCACCCCAAGCTGACACGCTAGACCTAATTAACCCCTTATCAAGAAGTTCCTGAAGTTGTTCTTTCAATTCCTTAAACTCAGCTGGTGCCATATGATATGGAAGAATAGAAATGGGCTGAGTGCCCGGCACCAACTCAATACCAAAGTCAATATCCTTGTCGGACGGCATGCCCGACAGGTCTGCAGGGAACACATTTGGAAAGTTTCGCACCACCGGAATTGAGTCAATAGTAGGAGTATCAGCACCAACACCCCTCACAAAGGCCAAATATTACAGACATCCCTTCCCAACTATCCGTTGGGCCTTCATATATGAAATTACTCTGCTGGGAACATAATCTAGAGAATCTCTCCACTTGATCCTTGGGAACCCCGGCATCGCCAAGGTCATGGTCTTAGCATAACAATCCATAATAGCATGATATGGAGACAACCAATCCATACCCAGGATCACGTCGAAATCAACCATATTAAGTAGCAAGAGATCATCTCTAGTCTCCAATCCCCCAATAGTCACTACACACGACCGATATACACGGTCCACAATAATAGTATCGCCTACCGGCATGGATACATGAACATATGAAACTAAGGGATCACAGGGCATATCCAAATAACGAGCAAAATACGATGATACATACGAATAAGTGGAACCAGGGTCAAATAATACAGAAGCATCCTTGTGGCATACTGAGACAATACCTGTGATCACTGTGTTTGAAGCAACGACATTTGGCTTGGTAGGAATAGCATAAAATCGGGCCTAACCTCCACCTGATCGACCTCCCCCTCTTGGGAAACCCCTAGCTTCCTAAGCCCCACCCGAGCTGGCTGGGCGGGTGGTGACATAACTGGTGCTGAAGTCGTGGCCTGACTCCTCTACTGAATTGGACCTCCCATAAGGCGGGGATAGAACCTCTTCACATGACCCAACTCTCCACACTCGAAACATCCCCTCTTGAAAAATGGCGGCAAGTACTAAGGCGTAACCTGGGAACTAGAATAACTATCAGAAGAACCTGGTACAGATGAACCCTGAACTGAAGGTGCATGGATGAACTCTGAGCTGGGAGGGAACTGAGGGATGACTGGCCCGATCTAGCACTGTATGAACCATGGCTGGATGATGCACCACGATGGACTGGACGAGCCATCTGAGCGGGCCTATAAGGACGACCCCTGCCGTGGTAGAACTAACCCCCAAAAGGAACACCTCCGAAACCACCTGATCCACGAGGCCTCTTGGCCTCACTCTCCTTACGCTCCTAACTATGGACCTTCTCTAATCGTCGAGCAATATCAACCACCTCGTCGAACTGGATACCAGATACACTCTCCCGAGTCATAGCAAAAGGCAACTGATAGGTGAGGCCATAATGAACCTCCTAATCCTCTCCCTCTCGGTGAGAACCAACCAAACTGTGTGAAGAGTCAACATGAAAATCTCATCTCATACCGGGTCACAGATATGCCGTCCTAGTGTAGCTGCTCGAACTGCCAGCGCAGCTCCTCCCTACGGGTCGGTGGCATAAATTTCTCCAAGAAAATAACGGAGAACTCACGCCATGATAGTGGTGTAGCACCGACTGACCTGCTCTTCTCATTGGCCTCCCACCATCTGAAGGTAGCCCCAGCAAACTGGAAAGTAGTGAATAAGACCCCATTGGTCTTTAGAATATCAGCCGAAGAATCCGCTGGCACCTATCCAAGAAGTCTTAGGCATCCTCGGACTCAGCCCCACTGAATGATGGAATAACCCACTATAATCGTAACAGGCGTTGCTCTTTGTTCAATTTGTCTTTTGTCGTTCCGACATGAATTCTCTTTATTGGGAATCAAGAGGAAACCCGATGAAACTAAATGTATCTTCTGCTAATATAGACAAATGTTTTGTCATGGTGGAAAAGTTGAAAATAACCTAGATGCTTATCAAAGTAAATCCAGATTCCTTCTCGGTCCATGCTATTAGCAATTTTTTTTTTTTTTGGAAAACAAAAAGGGCCATGTAAGTATCACACCACTGAATTGGTATATACGAGAGGAATAGTTGATTGTCACTTTAAGTGCAAACAATTACTACAATATTTTTTATCTAAAAAAAAATAAAGAAAAAGGATTATGAAAGCTTTAAGCCACTTCCGTTTGTTTCTGTTTGAAATTGACATATACATTTTTTTGACTTCTTGGTTTATTCTTCATCCCTTAGTCATTGTATGAAGTATTATCTTAAAGCCATATAATCTTCTTATGAAGAAAAGGAGGAACTAGTATCACCAAGTTGTCACGTGCAGACATATTTGGTTGTAATCTTTTTAATATAATCAGCAATATTTAATTGTTCTCAACATCTATTCAAAGAATAGTCACATTGTTATTTAATTGATTTGGTGCCTATGTGTTGGCTACAACTGTGGGTATAAAGAAACTTATATATGCTATATCAATTTTCTTTTATGTGCTACTGGTTTAGTGATGTACATGTTTTTGCCACAATGCTTGGTATAATAGTAACTGTGTTCTAGCTTTACTAAGATCATTAATAAATATATTAAGAATTGGCCAGAGGATAACTCGTGATTTCTTAAATAGAAAATTTTGGTTAGTCCTAATCCCTTATATTGATATACTTGTACGAGTTAGTGTGACATATGTTGTCATAATGAATGGTTATAACCGTTCTAAGTGCTTCCTTGGTCCTATTTCAGATATGGCTGCACATGGACAATTTCGAATTACCCAAAGTGGGAGTTCTCGAAGTCGAGGAAGGGGACAACGTAGAAGGATGCATTATCGCAGGACTTATTTCTATAATAATTCAGACTCGGAGCTGGAAGTCATAAGGAATGTCCCGAGAGCGATGCAAAATGAGTTAAGGGATCAGAGGGCTGAACGAAGGGAAGACAAAAAGAAATTTAGGGAGTTTAAGGAATTTGAAATGGGCCATGATACTTCCATTCCTGAACATGTACACCTTTTTTCAGTTAAAAAGAGATGAATTGTCTAATTACATAGAGATTACTAATTGGGAAGCGTTAGCTATTTTAGCATACTCTCTTCGAGAGCCTTGGTGTCACGACCCAAAACAAAGTCGTGATGGCACCTATCATGGTACTAGGCAAGCAGACTATTCAGACATTTCCAACACTTTAAATCTTGAAAGATACTAAAATAGTTTAAATAAAGAAAAAATCTCTTAAAACAGGATAGGAAATCATAACTCAATATATAAATTCTTCCCAAAATCGGGGTGTCACTAAGTACATGAGCATCTATGAAATAATAAAGTCTAGTACACTGTCTAGAAGTAAAACTGAATAAATAAACTGAAAGATAAGGGATGAGAGTCAAGGCCTACGAACGCCAAACAACTACCTCGATGATCTCCGAAGGTCTGGCCTCTGCAAATCAATAACCGCCGAAATCTGAAGCACCTAGATCTGCACACGAGATGCAGGGTGTAGCGTGAGTACAATCAACTCAATAAGTAACAAATGTAACCTTTGGACTAAAAGTAGTGACAAGTCCAATTATTATAGTCCACTTTCAACATTTAACAGTACGGAAAGTTACAGAAAATATGATAATGATATCTCAGATATTTATATTCTACAAGTGAACGTACAAGAATTTAGACATGCTTTCAACAAGAACTTAGATATGCTTTGAGATTTCACAACAAAACTTAACACATAACAGGGCAGATCCAGCCCACCTGCAAATAAAACAGGGCAGATCCAGCCCAAATGCAAATAAACAGGGCAGATCCAGCCCAAATGTCATAACTGCTAGCATTGCGCCCACTGTGGGTGTGCAAACTCCGGAGGGGCCGATCCAGCCCAAGTACTATAATAAGACAAATCATGGCATCAATCAATAAAGCCTGCTGCGGCGTGCAGTCCGATCCCGAAAATACCACTCAGAATAGGCCCTTAGCCCACTAAGTCAATAACCTACCCAATCTCTCGAGCTCACCAGAATCATGATAATTAGCCCCTCAATGATGATATTATATAACATGTAAAGATAACAGAGACCGAGATATAATGTGCAAGTAATAACTGTGACTGAGTACAAATTGATAGATTAAGCAATTAGTTCTACAACAAAGAACAACCATTGTGGGTCCCAATGGTACCATCATATGGCCTAAAGAGGGTTTCTAACATGACTGACAGTTCAATAGATCTAACACATGGAGAAAATATGGGTAACAACAAGATTTGACAACTATTCAGTTCCATGGAATCGACCAAGCTACAATTCTTACGTTGCACACCTACATGCCCGTCACTTAGCACATGCGTCACATCAACACCAATCACATAACATGAAATTCGAGATTTCATACCTTCAGAACAAAGCTTAGAATCTAGCCATAAATAGTTCAATACAATCAACACGAGTTAAAGGAATCAATTCAATAAGAAAATACTAAGCTCTTAATCAAAAGTCAAAAAGTCAACTAAAAAGCCGGCCCTCGGGACTACGTCTCGGAATCGGGTATTACAAAATACGAACACCCATTCAACCACGAGTCCACCCATAAAAAATTACTCAAATCCTATACAACAATCTCAATCAAATCCCCTAAATTCGGCCTAAGAACTTTCCTCTATTTTCCTCCAATTTTCCAACCCAAATCACTAATTAAATGATGAAATCAAATATATAAACATGGAATTTAACCAAAAATAAGTAAGAATCACTTACCCCAATCACCCACTTGAAAATCTCTCCAAGAATCGCCTCCCAACGAGCTCCTAAAATCAAATTGTGAAAATGAGCTCAAACCCTTTTTTTGAAATATTTAAATTTCTACCCAGGTATCTCTTTATCGCGATCGCGGGAATTCCTACGCTATTGTGAAGAACAATCTTAAGTTGCCAAACTCAGACCCTATGCGAACACGGACAAGACCACGCGAACGCGATGCATTACCTCTCCAGGCCCAAGCGATCGCACCAACACCCACGCGTTCGCATAGAGCAACATGCGTGACCAGCTCCTCTTTCTTACCTCTTGGCGAATGCGGCCTAGCCCATGCGTTCGCGATGTTGTGCCCGACCTAACCTACGCGATCGCATACTCCAGCTCGCGATCACGTAGAGCAAAATCCCAGCTATCTCAACCAAGCCTTCGCGATTGCATTCATACTCACGCGACCGCATAGGAGAAAACCAGAAGTGGACACCAGAAATTCTTCAGCAGCCTTCCAAGTCCAAAATTGATCCGTTAACCATCCAAAATCCACCCAATGCCTCCGGGACCTCAACTAATTATACCAAAAAGTTCTAAAAATACTACGAACCTAGTCGAGCCCTCAAATCCCATCAAACAACATCAAACACAAATCGCACCCCAATTTAAGCTTATTAAAACTAAGGAAATTCCAACTTCTACAAATGATGCCAAAATCTATTAAATCACGGCCGAATGACCTCAAATTTTGGACACAAGTCAAAAATGACACCACAGACCTACTCCAACTCCCGGAACCCTAATCCAAGCCCGGTATTCACAAAGTCCACTCTCGGTCAAACTTTCAAATTTCCAACTTTTGCCATTTCAAGCCTAATTCCACTACAGACCTTCAAATCACAATTCGGACATGCTCCTAAGTCCAAAACAACCTAACGGAGCTAAAAGAACCATCAAAACTCCATTTCGGAGGCATCTACACATAATTCCACATCCGGTCAACCGTTTCAACTTAAGCTTTCGACCTTGAGACTAAGTGTCTCAATTCATTCCGAAACCTCTTCGGACCTAAACCAACTACCCCAGTAAGTCACATAATAATAATTAAGCAGGGGATGAACAGTAAATGGGGGAACGAGGCTACAACTCTCAAAATGACCTGCCGGGTTGTTACACTTGTGGTGAAGTTTTAAGTGAGATTTATCATGATATTTGGCTTAGTGAACCTTTTAGTGTATGTGTGCAAGAGTTATTATTCGATTGGTACATGTATGTCCTAGCAAACATGTAAATTATTGTTATATATTTTATTTTAATGAAGTTTAAATTATGTTATTTTTCTCACCAGTTACATATATTATTTATTATTTTATTTTGTAATGGATTGAGACTTGAAATAAAGTACACACTAAGAAGTGATTTTAATATTAATTAAAATATTTAGATATAGATGATGAATGGAAACGTCGTTACCTTTCTATTCTATATTAAATGTAGAATTAATATTATAATTAATATGCTTGAGTGTGTCATCACATGCATAAATTGACTGAAGTATATATTGATGAGTTAAACTTGTAATATTGTCTCTAATAATAGACATGGCATCGAAAAGTATCATTGTTAACTTGAACAAGGGTGACAAACTGTATGGTGAAAATTACGACATCTGGAGTCGCAAGATGTGGTATGTACTCGAAGAGCAAGATGTATTAACCATGTTATGAGTCACCTAGAGTAGGGTAATACTGCCCAACACAGGAGGGATTTGGAAACTTACAATATTTGGAAAAAGAAAGATTCCACTGCACGTGAAATTATTGTAAGTTCAATTACTTATGATCTCATCCACGAATGTGAGCAATATCCTACTCCTCAAGCCAAGTGGGCACATCTATAGAGTTATATGGCGGTACAACTATGACTCGCCTTAGACAGTTGACAATCAAGTTTGACATGTATAAGAAGTGTCATGATCACAGTGTCAAGCAACATCTTAGGGTGATGACAAATATGATTGCTCAACTCAAAAGTGTTGGCCATGTTCTCTCTGATGAGTAGCAGATTCAGGCAGTGATTCAGTCTCTTCCCAATAATAGGGAACATCTGAAAGTTAACTTGACCCACAATGATAACGTCAAAACTTTTGCTGATGTTGCCCGTCATGTGGAGCTTGAAGACGAGCGAGTTGGTGTTGCTAAACTTGTACCTAGTTCCTTTGTGGCAAAATCAAGTAGTACAAAGAGATCAAGCTTAAAGCGCAAGAGAAACTGGAAAAATGACGGAAAGGGTAAGGAGACCGGAGAAGGATCCTCCAAGAAAAGAAACAAGCCAAATTCCAAAAAAGGAAAATGATTCTACAAGAAGAAAGACGAGCAATATGAAGTGCTACAATTCCCAAGTTCCATGGGCATTTTACTCGTGAGTGCACTGAGCCGAAAAAGGTAGCATTTCAAAATGCATCTCTAAGTGTTGTATATATTTCTAGAACTATTTACTAACTGAATCTTATCCTGTGTGGATTGTAGACTCAGGGGCCACCGACCGTGTGAGCCGTGATTTAGAAGCGTTTATAGAATGTCGTCGAGTTCCACCTGGATCAAGGCATGTATTTGTGGGAAATAATGCAAAGCTTGAAGTCAAAGGGATAGGCACTTATATAATAGACATGCGTGGTGGCCGATCTTTGATGTTGCATGACGTCCTATATGTTCAAGGGATTCAACGAAACTTAGTGTCCGTGTCTGTTCTTCTAGATTTAGATTTCAGTTTGAACTTTAGTCGCAATGGTCTTAGAATTACTCTAGACAATGGTGTTTATGGTTTTAGACATCGTTATGATGGTTTTATAGTGTTAGGTTGTAATCCTTCTACGTATAACTATTATGTTGATGTTATTACATGGCATGCAAGGGTCGCATAGGGCATGATAGAATGAATAGATTGGCTAAGGAAGAACATCTGGTTTTTTTTTTGCTAAAATTGAAATGCCAACTTGTGAAAATTGTCTTGCTGGAAAGATTACATGTAAACCATTTGGAAAGGCTAAGATAACTGATTTTTCATTGCAATTAATCCATTCTGATATCTGTGGTCCAATGAATGTGAGGGCTAGGTATGGTGCTTTATATTTCATTATGTTCATTGACGATTTCACGTGTTTTTGTTATGTCTATTTGATTTCTAATAAATCTGAAGTACTTGAATGCTTTAAGAAATATTTGAAAGAAGTTAAGAATCAACTAGACAAAAGGATCAAGACCTTAAGAACCGATAGAGGGCATGAATATCTATCAAAACAATTTGAAGAATTGTGTAATGAAAAAGGCATCACCAGAAAATTAACTATTCCTTATACACCTCAACAAAATGGTGTAACGGAAAGGAGAAATAGAATACTATTGGACATGATAAGGTATATGATGGAGCATAAAAATTTACTTATCTCCTTTTGGTGAGATGCGTTATTGACTGCAGCCTACATATTGAACAAAGTGCCTTCTAAATCAGTTTCTTCCACTCCTTATGAGCTATGGACTGGTCATTAACCAAACTTAAATGATTTACGACCTTGGGGTTGTGCTGCATATGTAAAAGATTCTTTTATTAAGTTTGGTAAATTAGGTCCAAAAGACAAGAAATGTATCTTTATAAGATATTCATAACACTCCAAAGGGTATGTGTTCGTTGGTGAATTAGAGTATGGAAGTGTTACTGAGATTGAATCACGAGATGTCACATTTTTGAAAATGATTTTCCAAAGAAGGGCGAGGTAAAAAATGGAGAACCTCTTTATGAAATGTTGAACTCAGATAGTCAGCAAGTGTTTTCTGACCCAGCTGATAATCAAATTGGTCAGGATTTTGTTCTTGATCCAAGTGGGAGTGGTAGTTCTCAATCCCAAAATCCTACTAACAAATCTGAATTTTAACTACGAAAGAGTACCAGGAAAAATATACCCAAACGTACTTATGAGATTGAAGATTACATTTTCTTGGTATCTCCCACCGAAATAGATGAGACAAAGTGTTTGACTGAGGCTTTATCGAGCCCTGGAAAAGATGAGTGGATGAACGATGAAAGAAGAATTAGAGTCCATGAAAACCAACAAAGTCTAGGATCTAGTTGACCTTCCGCGTGGGCATAGAGCCATTGGAAAAAAATGGGTTCTCAAAGTTAAACGCAAAGCGGATGGGTCAATAGAAAGATACAAGGCACGATTGGTGGCAAAAGGCTTTACTCAAAAAGCTTGATTATGAGGAAACATTTTCACCAGTTGTGAAGTTTACCTCAATTCACTTACTTTTGGCTATTGTTGCACATTTGGATTTGGAATTACATCAAATGGACGCGAAGACAGTTTTTCTCAATGGAGAACTAAATGAAGAAATTTAAATGGAATAACTTGTAGTGTGATGACCCAAAATGTCATCTTTAAATTTAATAATTAATTATGTATTCTAAGACCTCAAAAAGTACTATTTATCATTCCTCGACTTACGTGCACAATCCATAAAATTTTATGAAATGTTTTTATGTGAAAAATGAATTAAAATGTAGATTAGAGCTTTAAAACTCTATTGAGTTAACTTTGGTTAATATTTTAAGCAAACGGACTCGGATCAATATTTTGACAGTTCCAATAGGTCCGTATCATGATTTGGGAGTTGGGCGTATGCCCGAAATCAAATTCCGGAGTCCCTAGCCCGAGATATGGAATTTTGATGAAACAATTAAAACGTTTAAGTTCAAATAGTGACCGGATGTCGAATTATGTGCAAACAACCCCGGAATAGAATTTTGATTATTCCAACAGCTCCGTATGATCATTTTGGACTTAGGAGCGTGATTGGAAACCCGTAGTGAAATTTGGGCTTGAAATGGCTAAAACAAGAATTTAAGTTTGAAAGTTTGACCGGGGAGTTGACTCTTTGATACCGGAGTCGGAATATAGTTCCGAAAATTTTCATAGCTCCGTTATGTCATTTATGATTTGTGTGCTAAATTTGAGGTCAATCGGAGTTGATTTGATAGGTTTCGACATCGAATGTAGAAGTTGAAAATTTTAAGTTTTATTAAGCTTGAATTGGAGCATAATTCGTGGTTTTAGCGTCGTTTTATGTGATTTGAGGTTTCAAATAAGTTCGTATGATGTTGTAGGACTTGTTGGTATATTTGGTTGAGGTCCTGAGGGCCTCGGGTGGATTCCGGGTGGTTAACAGATCGAATTTGGAATTTGAAGAAGAGTTGAGGCAGCTGATATCTGGTGTGATCGCAGGTGCGAAGCCGCGGATGCGAAAAATCCATCGCGGGTGCGAATCTGTAGGTGCGAAAAATCCATCGCGGGTGCGAATTCGCAGGTACGAAAAATTCATCGCGGGTGCGAATCCGCAAATGCGAAATTTTTTGCCGCGGGCGCGATGATCGCTGGACAGTGAGTGTATAAAGCGGGGATTTGAGCATTTTTGCTCATTTCTTCATTCTTGGACGATCTTGGGAGCTTCTTGAGAGGTGAATTCACCTAGCAACTTAGAGGTTAGTTAATTCACACCTATTGCAAGTTAAGTACATGGTTTATATATGGATTTAGACATGTAAATTTGTAGAAATTTGGAGTTTTGAAGAAAAATCTAGAAATTAGTATTTTTGATTTTCACCACGGAAATGATTATGGAATTGGGTAGAAATTATATATTCAAGTTCTTGAGATTATGGGTAATGTTTTCATCCGAAAATTTCCAAAATCCGAGCACGTGGGCCCGGGGTAAATTTTAAGAATTTTACCATTTTGGAAAGGGTAATTTATTTAATAGATGAATTTCGAATTTATTGAACATATATTAATTATTTTATATAATTTTTGGATAGTTTCGGCATCGAATCGAGAATTTTACACGACGCGATAATTGAAAAGTGAACCTTGAGACGAGGTAAGTCTCTTGTCTAATCTTGTGAGTGGGAAATTACCCCATAAGGATTAAATTGAATAATTATTGATAATTGCGGGGGCTACGTACGCACGAGGTGACGAGAGTCCATGCGTAGCTACTGTTAATGCTAAAGTCCGGGTAGTTTAGTACTCAAAGCATGAATTACTTGTGTAAATTGTATTCCTTGTTTAATTAATATTATTATTATTATTATTATTATATATATATATATATATATATATATATATATATATATATATATATATATATATATATATATATATATATATATATATATATATATATATATATACACATACATATATTGTAAATTGTTAGATCACAATATTAAAGGATGGAAAAATTTATATGTTTGATTTTCTGTTTAAAATTAATTAATTGTTAAAAGAAATTATTCTTCCTCCCGAATTTATCTCATAATAAATATATTCTCCTTCCGGAGGTACATAATAAAATGTCCTCCTTTCTTGTGGAGCGGGCCGAACGACTCGGCAGGATAGATGCATCTATGGATCGCGCCGCACGTCTCTCGACAGTGTACACGACACTCTGGATCGGGCCGTACGTTCTCGGCAGAAATCATGCTTAATAATATTAATAATTACACGATACTTTAATAATTTATTTCAGCTTGCGAAGCTAATTGATAAATTGAAAAAAAAAATCTTGGAATTTAATTAATATATTGAGAATTGTTGCATTTGAAGAAATTTTATTATTTCCGCTGATTTGATAAATTATTTTAAACTCTATAAATCATACTGATTTAAATATCCTAGTTGTATTTCAATTATTATTATTATTGACCCATAGTGAGTGTCAAAGTCGGCCATCTCGTCTCTACCACTTCGAGATTAGGTTTGATACTTACTGGGTACATGTTGTTCACGAACTCATACTACACTTGCTGCACTTTTTGTGCAAGAACTGAGGCAAGTACTAGTGAGGGACCTATCGTCTTGCACCCACGTTATCCAGGGGCATAGTGGTGAGCTATTTCTCTGATCCGTTCTGGAGCTACTAGTGTCTCTCTTTGTATTTTTTTTATTCTGTCTATTTTTATTTTAGAAAGTATTTGAGGTTTTGTATAATCTACTAGATGCTCATAAACTTGTGATACCAGGTCTTGGCACACACATTGGTAGAGTTTGGATTTTAATATATTTTCTTGGTTTTAAATTTTATCAATGTATGCTTAATTTATCAGTTGGCTTGCCTAGCTGTAGTGTTGAGCGCCATCACGACTTATATGTGAAATTGGGTCGTGACATGTAGGCTTCACTGTTAAAGGACAAGAAAACAAGGTATGTAAATTGAAAAGATTTATTTATGGCCTGAAGCAATCTTCAAGGCAATGGTATTTGAGATTTTACAAGGAGGCGATCTCGTATGATTTTACCATGATCAATAAAGACCATTGCATTTATGTGAAGAAGTCCAATGGGATGTTTGTAATTCTTTCTCTTTATGCGGACGATATTTTATTAGCCAGAAACAATTTGGAGTATTTGAAAACTATCAAGTCATGGCTTTCAAAGTCATTTGACATGAAAGATATGGATGGGGCATATTATATCCCTGGAGTTAAGATCCAAAGAGACCGTTCCAAAAATGTCACAACCCAATTCCACCTATAGGTCGTGATGGCGCCCAACACTACAGCTAGGCAAGCTAACAAATAAATTAAACATATATCAATTATTTTCAGAAAATTTTTCTAAGAAATTTTATTATTTTACTAGCGATATTAAAAAATTAGAAAAGATACCAATTAACTTAATCCAAGAAAATAATACAATTTCAAATTCTACCAATGTGTGTGCCAAGACCTGGTGTCACAAGCGTATGAGCATCTAGTAGATTATACAAAACCCCAACTACTATCTGAAATAAAATAGACAGAATAAAAATACAAGGAGAGACACTGGTAGCTACAGAACGGCTCAGAAAGGCAGATTACCACTACGCCTCTGGATAACGTGGGTGTAAGACGATAGTTCTACCACTAGTACCTGCCTCAGATCCTGCACAAAAAGTTCAGCAAGTGTAGTATGAGTACGTAAACAATGTGTGCCCAGTAAGTATCAAGCCTAATCTCAAAGTGGTAGAGACGAGATGGCCGACTTTGACACTCACTATGGGTCAATAATAATAATTGAAATAAAACTATAATATCTAAATCAGCATGATTCACAGAATTTACAATAATTTATTTAACCAGCAGAAATAATTAAATTCTTTCAAATGCAACAATTCTCAATATATTAATTAAATTCCTTCAATTCTAATAAATTTCTAATTTATCAATTAGTGTCATTTACAGGAATAACAATAATTCCTTAACAAGCAGGAATAATAATTCTTTAAATTTCAAAAAATTTCAATTTATCAATTAGCTTCACAAGCTGCAATAAACTATCAAAGTATCGTGTAATTATTATTATTAGGCACGATTTCTGTGGAGGTAGTACGACCCAATCCAGAGTGTCATGTACACTGTCGAGGGACGTGCGACGCGATCCATAGATGCATCTATCATGCCGAGGTGTTCGGCCCGCTCCATAAGAAAGGAGGACATTTTCTTATGTACCTCCGGAAGGAGAGTATATTTATTATAAGATAAATTCGGGAGAATGAATAATTTCTTATAATAATTAATTAATTTAAACATAAAATTAAGCATATGAGATTTTCATCTTTTAATATCTTCCCTAACAATTCACATATATATATATATATATATATATATATATATATATATATATATATATATATATATATATAATTTACACAAGTAATTCATGCTTTTGAGTCCTAAACTACCCGAACTTTAGCATTAATAGTAGCTACACACGGACTCTCGTCACCTCGTGCGTACGTAGCCTCCACAATTAATAACAATTATTAATTTAATCACCTATGAGGTAATTTCCCCCTCACAAGATTAGATAAGAGACTTACCTTAATTTGCTCCAATTTAATCCACTAGAAGGCCTTTTCCACGATTATCCAACTCTGTCTGGCTCGAATCTAGCCAAAATAATTCGATACAATCACTAAAAATTATAGGAATCAATTCCATAAGAAAATACTATATTTTTCAATAAAAATCCGAAATTAACTCAAAATATAGCCCATGGGGCCCACATCTGAGAATCCGTCGAAAGTTATAAAATATGAATGCTCACTCAATCACGAGTCTACCCATACCAAAATTACTAAATTCCGACAACAATTGGACCCTCAAATCCTCAAATTTATCCAAGAGGGGTTTCAAACTTTTCCAACTTAATTTACTAATTAAATGATAAAAATAGTGATGGATTCGGGTAATTTAACCAATATTGAGTTAAGAATACTTACCCCGTTGTTTTCTCTGAAAAGCTCCCAAAAATCGTCCAAATTTGAGCTCCAAATTCATAACTTAAACTCTCTACCCAGTGATTCCATCTACGCGATCGCGGATCAATTCACGCAATCACGTAGCACAAATTATTCTGCCCAGAAAATAACCCTACACGATCGCGAAGCACAGTCTCCGCAAGCCTACGCGATCGCGAGCCTCCTCACGCGATCGCGAAGCAATAAGCTCGTGGTCCAGCTTCTGCTTCGTTTCCTCTTTGCGAACACGGTCTTAGCCACACGTTCGCATAATACGGCTTGACAAACCTACGTGATCGCATAGAACAAATTTCCAGCTGCCCAAATTACCCTACGCGATCGCAGACGGACTTACGCGATCGCGTAAAAGGAAATCAGAGGAAAATTCCAACAGCTATCAGCAATCTCCCAAAAGCCAAAAATGATCCATTAGCCGTCCGAAACTCACCCGAGCCCCTCGGGTCCTCAACCAAATATACCAACAAGTCCCAAAATATCATACGAACTTAGTCGAACCCTTAAATCATACCAAACAATGCTAAAACCAAGAATCATCCTCCACTTCAAGCTTAATGAAACTTAAGATTTTCAACTTCTACATTCGGTACCGAAACCTATCAAATCAAGTATGATTGACCTCAAATTTTGCACACAAGTCATAAATGACATAACGAAGCTATGAAAATTTTTTGGAACTGGATTCCGACTCCGATATCAAAAAGTCAACTCCCCGGTCAAACTTCCAAACTTAAATTCCTATTTTAACCATTTCAAGCTTAATTTAACTATGGACTTCCAAATAAAATTCCGAACATGCTCCTAAGTCCAAAAACTACCTTATGAAGCTGTTGGAATCGTCAAAATTCTATTCTGGGGTCGTTTTCTCAAAATGATGACCGAAGTCAAACTTGGCCTTTTAAAGCTAACTTAAGGAAACAAGTGTTCCGATTTCAACCCAAACACTTCCAAATTCTGAACTAACCATCCCCGCAAGACATAAATCATTAAAAGCACATACGAGAAGTTTTATTTTAGGGAACAGGGTTCTAAAAGTCAAAATAACCAGTTGGGTCATTACATTCTCCACCTCTTAAACAAACGTTCGTCCTCGAACGAGTTTAGAATTATACCTGGAGTGCTGAATAAGTGTGGATATCTACTCCGCATATTTTCATCGGTCTCCCAAGTCACTTCCTCGACTAGTTGGCCCCTCCACTGGACTTCTACTGCAAAAATTCCCTTGGACCTCAACTGGCGAACTAGTTTATCAACAATGGCAACTGGTTCTTCTTCATAGCCCAAACTATTATCTAGTTGAACTGTGCTGAAGTCTAGCACATGTTATAGGTCGGCATGATACTTCCAGAGCATAGATACATGGAAAACCGGATGAACTCCTGATAGACTGGGAGGCAATGCAAGCTCATAAGCAACCTCCCCAACTCGTCTCAACACCTCAAATGGGCTTATAAACCTTGGGCTCAACTTGCCCTTCTTCCCGAATCTCATGATTCTCTTCATCGGTGAAACCTTTGATCGATGCCAAACCTACACCACTATTGAGTAGCGAGGATGGTCGATGCAGTTTTACCCAACAAGGTCGGGATCGATTTTCACAGGGAGTTAATTGTTTTGAAATTAGGTATTTATCTAAATCTAGATGTGTGTGTTGTTCCTAATTGAACTTCCAAACATGATGGTGTTGATTCTACTTCTATTTCTATTTCTATTGTATGCTAAGATTAAAGCTAAGTACAATATCTTTGGTGATAGCTTTCAAGTCTTTAAAAGGACTAGGGTACTGACTTCCGCCTAGGTGGATATCTAACGAGTATCAAGAATCTAGGGCGAGTTTGATTTGATTGGGGTCGTAATATAGCTATCACACCCAAGTATTCACTCTATACCTCTTGGTAGTTTGAGTGATTTTACCCAATTTGGCTTTCTCAAGTCCAAATGGATATTCATGCAATACAAGTGATATTAGCTCAAGTCGGGTATTACTATCTCTAGGTTTAACCCTTTTATTGGAGCTATCAATTTCTTGAGCTCACCCCAATTTCTTGTTAGCCTAGTTTTGCTAGACTTAGTCCCTCTTTCTCAAGAAGAGCCTAAGTCACAAAGGCATGAATCAGCGTTTGCAACCACTAATTCTACAATTCTAGCATGAACTAGGCTAAATATCACTAACCCATAAACAATCAAGTCCTAAAATTTTAAACCCATTAAATACCCACACTAGGGTTGGGTCACAACCCTAGCTATGGGTCTAGCTACTCATAATAATAGCAGAAATCAAAGATAAAGAGAAGATATAATCCATAATACTAAATTAAAAGATGAAAATCTAATGTTATAAGGTAAATCTTGTACAAAATTGCCCAAAAGGGAAAACCTAGCCATCTCACGTACTCAGCAAAAACATAATATAACCTAAAATTGACAAAAAGATCTATTTATACTAAGCTAAAATTTTCGGACAAAAATACCCCTGCGGAAGTTTCGCGGCCGTGTAATTCTGACCGCGGCGGCACACTTGCTTTAACAGCCGTGTAATTCTGATCGCAGTCCGCGTTTCTTCACATCTAGACCTGGGTTGAACCTTATTTCGCGGACCGCATAATTTCCACCACGTCTGCTTGAGAGGCTTCTGCGGCCGCGTAACTTTGACGCGGACCGCCCTTCTTAATTTTGCTTGAATTATGCACTCTCTGAACCTTAGCAACCACGGTCCGCGGAATTCCCATTGCGGCCATGCTGGTACTTTCGCGGCCGCATCTTCTTGTCGCGGCCCGCATTCATGTTTTTGCCCAAAAAATCATCTCTCTGATTCTTCATAATGCAGACCTCGAAATAATGGCTGCGTCCGTGTTGATACTTTTGCGGCCGCACATTTTTGTTGCGGTTTGCGGTCCACGTTCTACACCTCTTGGCCCAGTCTTGTTTTTGTTTAAGTTTTGACTCCTTTATGAGTTGATTATGGCTCCTTTGGCTCAGTTTGAACAATCCTTGCAAGCAAGCATATTTAGTTAGTTTTCGGGAACACCTTCACGCATTTTTGGCCCAAAACAAAAGTAAAAGAGAGCAATTAATAGGCTAAAATCCCTACTTATCAACTCCCCCAAACTTAAGCTTTTGCTTGTCCTCAAGAAAATAAGGTAATTCCCACCTCCACAAGAAAAAGAAAAGGATATTTTAGCTGGCCTAAGATGACTTCATCAAGCATCAATTGGGACTAACAATTACCTCAACACAAATGAATTATCAACAACATCATGTTATGACCTTTTGAGTTCCATAGTTCTAATGTGACACTAGAGCATCAAGAGTTGACTCAATTCATCAAGGAAGCTTGCTCTCTCACGTAGGTCATTGTGGATCCCAAACTCCTCCTCCTCTACTCTCCATGAGCAAATCTCACTTTTTAGAATGTAACTCTCAAAACAAGGGTTGTGAAAAAGTGCGCTCATCACTCTCAAAAGAATGCCACAAGTCCGGTTCTAAGTACCATAAACTTGCCCCTTATGTAAATCACCACTAATATAAGCTCACTCAACTTGAAATCATATAGAGATTTAGCAGGGATATAATGAAGGCTTTTGGATCAAGGTAGGACATAACGAACTATGATGGTTTCATCTTTCCTTAAGCACTCCATTTTCTCATTTCAGCTCATACTTTCTTGACTCTTTGAGTCATTTTTTTTTTCCTTAGGGGAACTAGAGAGACAAACCATCACTCTTTCTTACTCATGACAATCATTTTTCTCCTTTTCTCATCATTCCTTGCCTTTCATCATTATGTTCTTTGAATCCCTTCAACCTTCTCTTTCTTTTTGACATATTTCATTTTGGCTTTTCTTCCTTTCCTTTGCCTTTCCTTTTCATCAATTCTTTCAATTTTTATCACTTTCAATTTTTTCGTCTCTCCCCCAAATTTATGCTTTTGCCAATTGTTCATCATGAATGCTAAGGAAAGATTGGGTGCCAAGAGAGGGTTATTATAAAACGGATAAAGGCTTGTAATGTGGCTATTGAATGAAAAAGGCTTATGCTCAAAGGGGTTGACAAGGGATATCATAATGGTAGGCTACGAAAGCTTTCAAAGTTCAAATTAGACTAAGGAGAGCCTACAATCACTTTTCAAGTCGAGCTACACTTAGAATTTCGCCTAGACAAACATTCAGGGCAAGTTCTAGACTTATTGGCACGAGACTTGGACTTGCAATTAAAAACCTCACCTCTCAAGCTACTGGATTGTTAAAAAGAACAGAGTCGAGGGCCCACAACAACCCTAGCTAAGATTGAAGATCACAAATGGCTCAAAGAAACCACTCGATGATTGTTTTAGTCAACTCAAGAGTCTAAAGATCAACACTAGAGCTATTCTTTGTCAATCAACTTGTCTCTAACCATGAGGTCAAAGGTAAATGTGTTAGTACCAAGTGAAGCCTGCTTGATACACTTTTATTCATTACTACTACATATCAAAGCAAAAAGAAAACGGACTCAATCCCTTAAGAAGGTTGTCCCGCCATCCATCATTGGGAAGAGCCACTCGGTTCACACAATATCCACCTTTGGAAAGAACCATGGCATTAAGAAGACCAAAGGCTTATTGATCACACAGAATGTAAAAAGAAGCTAAAAACTCAAAAATAAACTACTAAAGGAAATAAGAAGCTAAGCTATTAAGGAAAAATACGAAAGAAGTTATGAAGTAAACTACAGAAAGTAAAATGAATATGTAAAATAATAGAGTGAAACGAATATATACAAAATGGAATTAAATATATACATCGAATGGTAAAGTTATATACATACCAAAAGTGAAAAATAACGAAAGTGAAAATAACGATAAATAAAGGTAAAAAAAAATAGTATCATAGTTATTACATACCAATGTCATCAAATCATAACCAAATCAAAATGGACCACCCCCCAAATAAAAGATAGCATTGTCCTCAATGATAATATCAAAATAAGATCAGGGAAGGGTTAGAGAGTAAAGAAAACTCCTTATGTGATCTCTCTCTGCATGGGGTCAGGCACATGAGTGGGGTCCTCGGACTGCATAGGATCATCAGCTTCCTCTGGGTCCTCTAACTGGATCTCTAAATCCTCTGACCGGGGGACCACAAATTCTCTAACTATAGCTCTGTCTGCCTCATGCTCTGCTGCCTGTGCTGCTGGGGCAGTCTCCTCCATAAGCAAGCCAAGTGGGATATCTCCAGCAGAAGTGAACTTATCTACCTCCCTCTTCAGCTTCTCCACTGACTCCTTTGAGGCATGAGTCTTTCTCATCTTCTTTACCTGCTTGCCCAGATCCTTGATCACCTTGCCATGAGTATCTAAAGTTCAAGGATCTTCTTTTGGTTGTCCAGGAGCTTCTTCTGGTTGTCTAGAAGCTCCTTCAATGAATCCTCCACTGATGGAGGTACCTGAAGTTGTGCTGGGGCTAACTGTGTTGCTAATGCACTGGATAAGACAGACAACTTTGATGTAGCCGCCTGCATCTAGTTGTTGATGCTGGATAAGGTCTGAGAAACCCGTAGTGCAGTCTGGGGGTAAGTAGAAGATGAGGGCACAGATAGTGGCATAGTGATGGATGGCCCGGATGAAGGAGGCGGCATGGCAGCTGCAGGTCCCTCTGCTGTGGAAGGCTCTAACTCGGTGGCCACTACCCTTGGCTCTTTAGACTGGCCAGTGGAGGTAGGGGCTTTACCCTTTGCTTTAGGGTTGTCCGGTCCTTGGAGGCTATACCAGGAGAAAGGTTTTTCGGCTTCACCTTCATGTCATAGTGCCTCACCTCTACCCTTTGGTCCTCGAGATACATAATGATGAAGTTGGGGTAGGGATATGACCTTTCTTCTTTTTCGGTTGCTTTGGAGATGTGGTGGGACATGAGATTCCCCACATTGATTGGATACCCCGCCACGATGGAAGCTATTAGGATCGCCCGAGAGAGTGGGATGACACTATGATGCTGGCTAGAATCAAGCTGGCTGCAAACAAATGTGCACCACCCTTTGGCTTCAAAGCTGAGAGTGTTTCTGGTGATTGGGACTCCAGCTGCGAGCCAGCCGGTGTTGTTCCTGGGATAGCTATTACTTTCGCGAGCCAAGGCCGGGCTGCTTCATCTAGGGCCATCTTCTCCAAATACTGTACAGCTTCTACATCCTCAAAACTAGCATATTTGTTCAAGGTGTCGCTATCAAACCGTATCTTCAAGTTTCATACCTTTGTCACAGTGGTGCACTTTTTGATGTGGGTAACATTTGCGTAGAACTCCTTGACATGGTACTCATTGGCATCCGGAACCTTGCTGGTGAAGTACTTCCACCCTTTTCTCTCTTCAAACTGTCTCTTGACATTTGGATTGCGAGGAAGGAGATCTCTTTCTATAAACTGTCGCTCAAGGGTGAGTGACCTTTGGGGCCACCTTTCCCGAAATTTGAGGTAAGCTTTCTCGCTCACGAATCTATCCGCCCACACCTTGGGCTTCCTTGATCTAGCAAGACCACCCACATTGGTATCACCCCCTCTCCCGTCATCCGGGACCTCGTCATCCTCATCTACATTGATAGGAGCAGTTGTTGAGGATGGAGTTGCAACAGGTGGGGAAGATGGCTCCAATGCCTCACTACCTCTCTTTGAGCCATCAGACAACCCAGAAGAGGAGGTAGCTTCATCGATTAGGCGGTAGGGTTGTGATTGGGGCTCTTGTTGAGGTTGTGTAGATTCCCCCTAAGAAATCTCCCGGGATGGGAGATATTCACTTGTGTCTGATGATTCGGCAGGAGGTCTAGCGAGGGTTTGCTTTTTGCTTATGATTATTTGAGTTGCTAAGGGCAAAGCCTGCTTTCCTTTGCCCCGGCCTCGAGAGTATTCTGCCATCCCTTTTGATTTGTCTGTGCCTCTACGAGATCGCACCATTTTCTACAATACACAATTACAACAACAACAACAACAACCTAGAAAAATCCCATTAATGGGGTCTGGGGAGGGTAGTGTGTACGCAGATCTTACCCCTACCCCGAAGGAGTAGAGAGGCTGTTTCCGAAAGACTCTCGGCTCAAAAAAATAAAAAGATAAAATGACAAAAAGGAGACAATATTAGTATCACAACAACAATCATAGGATAAATAGGAACACCATGAAATCCAGAAGAAAGATGCAAAGCAAAGGGAGACAATATTAGTAAATATTAGTATCACCACAACAATCATAAGAAAAATAGGAACACCATGAAATCTAGAAGAAAGATGCAAAGCAAAAGCGATAGCTAGTAAATAGGACATGCACTGAAAAGCAAAATAGTAAGCCACAACATTGCCACTAGCTATCTTAGACAAAAACTCTACATGCCTTAAAGCAGTACAGATGAAATGAACAACAGTGCTTCTCACAACAGGGCATTGCGGACCGGAAAAAGTGGACGCGGTCGTGAAATGCCCATCGCGGACCGCAAAAAAGTGAACGCGGCCACGAAAGAAATTAACAAACTCTTTGAAGTTCTCAAGCGCGGACCGCGAAAACTTGAACGCAGCCATGAAGGACCAACCGCAGACCGCGTAAAAGTGACTGTGGCCGTGAACTCTTTGCAATCACTCAGTAACTAAAAGCTGGGGTAGCGCGGACCGCGAAAACATGAACGCGACCGCCTACCCTATCGCGGACGCAAAATTCAAAGAAGATCGGTACTAAGAACATTGATAACTAGGGTTTTCACTAAGTGTGCAAAAATTAGTTCAATTAACCATGCAAAGTTACTAATCCCAGCCCCCATTAGGCATATAAATACTACCCACATATATTTAAGTATCAATTAAGCATTAATTTGAGATCATGGTATGCATCTAACCCTAACTAAAAAAAAATTAAAATAAAGAGAAAAGAAAAGAAAAAGATAAAATCACATCATAGAATTGAACATACCAATTGTAAAATTGTAGTAGGAAATGAACTCTTAATGTGAATGAGATGAAAATTGAGAGCAGGATGAGATGAACAATACTTTTTGTGCGGTGAAACGTTAGGGTTCGAAAAGTGTAAAATGTTTAAGGAATCCTTATTTATACTAATCAAATGTGGAAACCACCGCCTTACCTGAGCGCGGCCGCGAAATTCTATTGCGGTCCGCACTATGTTACCTTATGTAGACCAGCTTCAAGCACATGGGCGCGGTCCGCAGAATATTGGCCGCGGCCGCAAAATGCTCACGCGGGCCGCAAAATTTTGGGTGCGGTTCGCAAACTTCCAACACTTAGCCAAATTTTTCCTTGTCAAAATCCTGCACTACACAACTAGTTCCTACATACACTTCACAACTAGTTAATCCAAAATAATGCCTAATCTAAGAAGAAAATCAAAAGAAAGAAAAACACATGGGTTGCCTCCCAAGAAGCGCCTGATTTAACGTCGCGGCACGACGCAAGTTACCATCATCATTTGGAATGGATCAAGGCCACCACGTGGCTATCATCAATCTTGCCAAGGTAATGCTTCACTCGGTGCCCATTGACGCTAAAAATTTCACTATTTTTGTTTTTCAAATCAAGAGCACCAAACGGAGTTACATGCACCACTTCAAAAGGGCCACTCCACTTTGACTTGAGGTTTCCCGGAAACATCTGTAACCGAGAGTTGAATAGAAGAACCAAGTCACCCTCCTTGAATTCTTTATTCGGATATATTTTTTATGAAAGTACTTCATCTTGTCCTTATACAAGGACGAGCTGGAATAAGCATGGAACCGGAACTCTTCAAGTTTATTTAGTTGCTCTACCCGGAGATTGGCAGCTACATCCCATTCAAGGTTCAACTTCTTCAGCGCCCACATGGCCTTGTGCTCTAATTCAACCGGAAGATGGCATGTTTTCCCAAATACCAACCGGTACAGAGACATACCAATTGGAGTCTTGTAAGTTGTACGATAGGCCCATAAAGTATCGTCAAGTTTCCTTGACCAATCAGTTCGGTTTGCATTGACAGTCTTGGATAATATGCTCTTGATCTACCTGTTGGAGACCTCAACTTGTCCACCAGCCTGTGGGTGATAAGGGGTTGACACCTAATGATTGACATCATACTTAGAAAGTAAAGTGTCGAAGGCTTTGTTGCAAAAATGGGAACCCCCATCACTAATGATAGCCCTTGGGGTGCCAAACCTTGTGAAGATATTTTTCTTTAAGAAAGCCACCACACTCTGTGCCTCATTGTTGGGAAAAGCCACAGCTTCAACCCATTTGGAAACATAATCAACAATAACTAGAATATAAGTGTTTCCACATGAACTCACAAATGGCCCCATAAAGTCAATGCCCCACACATCAAAAATATCAATCTCAAGAATAGTGGTGAGGGGCATTTAATTCTTCTTGGAAATTCCTCCAGCTCTTTGGCACTCATCACAACGCCTAACAAGCTCGCTAGCATCTTTGTACAAGGTAGGCCAATAGAATCCACAACTTAGGACCTTTGTAGCAGTTCTCGCCCCACCATGATGCCCACCGTAGGGCGAGGAATGTCAACTTTCAAGAATACTCAATTGCTCATCTTCCGGAACACATCTCCGGATAACACAATCATTGCAAATCTTGAAAAGATATGGCTCGTCCCAATAATAATCCAAGCTGTCCCGTTTGAGCTTCCTCTTTTGGTTAGAATAGAGTTCTCTCGGGACAATGCCGGTCACAAGAAAGTCAGCCACATCGGCAAACCAAGGCATCCCATTCAAACACATGGAGAGGAGTTGTTCATCCAGAAATAAATCATTAATCTCGAGGCCATCATGGGGCCTCCCATCCTCTTCCAAGCTGGACAAGTGGTCTGCCACTTGATTCTCACGACCTTTTCAGTTTATGATTTCAAGGTCAAACTCTTGTAGAAGAAGAACCCATCTCATCAACCTAGCCTAGAGTCCTTCTTTGGTCATCAAGTAACGAAGTGCCGCGTGATCGGTGTGCACAATCACTTTGGCACTCATGGGGTATGGCCTTAACTTTTCTATGGTGAAGACAATGGCTAATAACTCTTTCTCAGTCACCGTATAGTTGACTTGGTCGTCGTTCATTATTTTGCTTGCATAATAAACCAGATGAAATATCTTGTTGATCATTTACCCCAAAATCGCTCCTACCGCAACGTCGCTAGCATCGCACATGAGCTCAAATGGTAAGCTTCAATTGGGTGCGGTAATGATGGGAGTGATAGTAAATATATACTTGAGAAGTTCAAAATCTTTCATGCAATCATCATTGAACACAAACTTTGCATCTTTTTCCAACAACTTGCACAGGGGGTTCACCACTTTTGAGAAATCCTTGATGAACCTTCGGTAAAACCCCGCATGACCAAGAAAGCTCCTCACTCCCTTGATGGAAGTAGGAGGAGGGAGTTTTGAAATCACTTCAATTTTTGCTTTGTCCACTTCAATACCGTTCTTTGAGATCTTATGGCCGAGGACAATGCTCCCCTCGACCATAAAGTGACATTTTTCCCAATTAAGCACTAAGTTGGTCTCTTCACATCGGGCCAACACTTTGTCAAGATTATCCAAGCATTCTTCAAATGAATCCCCCACAACACTTAAATCATCCATGAATACTTCGAGGAAGTCCTCCACCATATCCGTAAATATTGCCATCATACACCACTGAAAAATAGCCGGTGCATTACACAAACCAAACGACATCCGTGAGAATGAAAATGTGCCATACGGACAGGTAAAGGTGATTTTCTCTTGGTCTTCAGGTGCAATGAGAATCTGGTTGTACCCGGAATACCCATCCAAAAAGCAATAATAAGCACGCCCGTCAAGTCTATCCTACATTTGGTCAAGAAATGGTAGTGAAAAATGGTCTTTGCGGGTCACTTTGTTAAGCTTTCTATAATCCATGCATACCCTCTAACCGGTAACAGTTCTGGTGGGGATCAACTCATTTTTCTCATTTGTGATCACAGTCATACCCCCTTCTTCGGGACACATTGTACCGGCGAAGTCCATGAACTATACGAAATGGGGTACACAACCCCTACATCTAGACATTTGATTATCTCTTTCTTGACGACGTCTTGCATGGCCTCATTCAACCTCCATTAATGTTCCATGGATAGTTTGGCATCTTCCTCGAGTATGATTTTGTGCATGCAAAATACGGAGCTTATACCCTGAATGTCAGCCAAAGTCCATCCTATTGCCTTCTTCCTTCTTTGAAGCACCGCAAGGGTGGAATCTACCTGCACGTTAGTTAAGCACGAAGAAAGAATAACCGGTAATATGGAACAAGGGCCTAAGAACTCATACCTGAGGTGTGAAGGCAAGGGCTTCAACTCCAATGTTGGTGGCTCCTCGATTGAGGGCTTTGTTGGCGGAGTCTTCCGGTTCTCAAGGTCCAAGGAAAGTTTACGGGGTCCATATGTGTAGGATCCCATTCCTTGCAAAGCATTTGCACATTCTATCAAGCTTGCTTTCTCATCATCCTCATGATTTAACAACACAGCTTCCAGAGGGTCTTCCTCATTTATCATAGCACTCGTGTCATCAACAATCACCTCCGTCACAAGAACCACAAAAGAGCATACTTCATTGCTATTAGGATGCCTCATTGACTTGCACACGTGGAACACAACATTTTCATCGCCCACCCGGAAGGTGAGCTCCCTAGCTTCCACATCAACCAATGCCTTCCCTGTTGCTAGGAAAGGTCTCCCCAATATGATTGGCACTTCATAGTCAACTTCGTAGTCGAGAATCACAAAATCTGCCGGAAGAATGAACTTGTCGACCCGAACTAGAACATCATCAATAATCCCCAACAGCCTCTTCATTGTCCGGTCTGCCATTTGTAACCTCATGGAAGTAGGTCTTGATTGCCCAATACCCAATGTCATGAACACAGAATATGGCATCAAATTAATGCTCGCTCCCAAATCACACAAGGCTTTGGAGAAATTGACACTACCAATAGTTTATGGAATTATAAAGGCACCGAGATCTTCTAGCTTTGCAGCCATGGAATGCACAATGGAACTCACTTGATGTGTCATTTTGATCGTCTCACACTTCATTGACCTCTTCTTTATTACCAAGTCTTTCATGAACTTGGTATATCCCGACATTTGTTCTAGAGCTTCAACCAAAGGCACATTGATGGACAAACTCTTCATAATATCAATGAATTTCTTGAATTGGTTTCATTGTTTTGCTTTGCAAGCCTTTGAGGATATGGTGGAGGAGGCCTTGGCAAAGGGGCCTTGTCTATCACGTGTTCCCTAAACGGGTTCACATCATTTTGTGTATCCTCCACGTTGTTATCAATATCTATCCTCACTTAATCATTCACATTCTCATCATTAGCTTGGATATCATCATCTTCTTACACAACCAAATCATCATTCACAATCTTTCTTGGATTGGAGGTACTTGCATCTCCACCTCTACCGCTTCTTGTGGTCACCGCCATAGCATGGCCTGCATTGTTCCCACCCTTCGGGTTTATTACCGTATCACTTGGTAGTGCCCCCTTAGGGTGAGTATTCAATGCTTGAGAAATTTGACCCATTTGTACTTCCAAGTTGCGGATAAAAGTATTGTGGGAGGCTATTTGGGCATCGGAATCGGCATTTCTTTCCCTCATTTGCTTGAAAATGCTTTCTATCAGCCCCATCTCATTGTTTGAAGAACTTTGCCTTGCGACGGATATAGAGGGGGGTTGTTGGGTTGTTGATACATCGGGGGCCTTTGAAAGCCCGACCCCCAATTGCCTTGGTTATTGTTGCTCCAACCCCTTTGGTTTCCATTGCCTCCCCAATTGTTATTATTGTTGCCACTCCAATTGCTATTATTGTTTCCTCCCCAATTGCCTTGTTGATTACCCCAATTTTGGTTGTTGTTCCCCCAATTGTTCTGATTGTTGTTGTTTCCACTATTCCAATTCCTTTGGCCGTGGTTGCCCCAATTTCGATTGTTTCCTTGTGATCTCCATTGTTGATTTGGAGCATTACTCCATTGACCTTGGTAATTATTGGCATATAAAACTTCCTTACTTTGATCATCATAAGAATCGTCTTAATTGTAGCCACTACTACTCTGCTCAAATTGCTTTTGATTGCTTTGCACTTGTTGACCACACTGTCTTCTCTTGTTGATCGTTACATTCACTCCTTCCATGGCGTTTAATTGTTTTGGCCCCTGAACCTGCTGAAGCTGAGCCTTTGCTAACTGGTTCATAGTAGTTGTCAATTCTGCTATGGCTTATCCGTGATCATGAAGTTCCTTGTGAAGTTGGATGACATTAGGGTCACCCTGAGGAACGTTTTCCCGACTTTGCCAAGCTGAGGAGGTGTCTGCCATCTC
Organism: Nicotiana tomentosiformis; assembly: GCF_000390325.3. Lineage (NCBI taxonomy): Eukaryota > Viridiplantae > Streptophyta > Magnoliopsida > Solanales > Solanaceae > Nicotiana > Nicotiana tomentosiformis. The sequence continues at coordinate 17,206,078 of NC_090820.1, forward strand.
ATCTGGAATTTCACATGCTTCTGAATATGGCGTGTTCATGAAGTTACCCCCTACCAGCTGATTAACCACATACTGGTTGGTTGTGTTGATACCCCTAAAAAATGTTTGCTGGATCACTGCTTCAGTCATATCATTGTTGGGGCATTCTTTTACCATTGTCCGATACCGCTCCCAGATTTCATGTAAGGGTTCATTTGGCTCTTGTTTAAAGGCTAAGATCTCATCCCTCAATGTTGCCATATGACCCAGAGAGAAAAACTTTGCTATGAACTTCTCAGCCAACTCATCCCACGTGGTGATGGAATGGTTGGGAAGCCTCTCAAGCCAATCCAAAGCCTTCCCTCTAAGTGAAAATGGGAAAAGCCTCAATCTCAAAGCGTCCTCAGATACATTCGTCTGCTTGCTCCCCCAACATGTGTCTACAAAACCTTTGAGATGCTTATATTCGTTTTGATGTGGAGCTCCGGTGAAGAAACCCCTTTGCTCCAATAGAGTCAGCATGACATTGGTTATTTGAAAATTGCCTACCCGAATCCGGGCGGGACAATTGAAGCTGCATAGCATTCATTGGGTAGCACCCGGTATGCTGCCCTTGGAGGAGGTGGGGGAGGGGTTGGCACGTTGTCATGAGGCGGGCGACCTCTTCATTGTACTTGAGGTTCTAGGTTGACTTCAGCCACATCATTTTCATCTACCTCCTCCCCCAGAGGAATATGTGCGAGAGCTTCATTATGAGCCATTTGGTACCTAAAGCAATCGACACACAAAAATTAGAATACGTAAGGAAAGAAAAACAAAGCACACAAATAGTTAGATAGATAGCTAAAACCGTCTAACTCCCCGGCAACGACGCCAAAAATTGATCGATGCCAAACCTACACCAATATTGAGTAGCGAGGATGGTCGATGCAGTTTTACCCAACTAAGTCGGGATCGATTTTCACAGGGAGTTCATTAATTTGGAATTAGGTATTTATCTAAATCTAGATGTGTGTGTCGTTCCTAATTGCACTTCCAAACATGATGGTGTTGATTCTACTTCTATTTCTATTTCTATTGTATGCTAAGATTAAAGCTAAGTACAATATTTTTGATAATAGCTTTCAAGTGTTTAAAAGGACTAGGGTAGTGACTTTCGCCTAGGTGGATATCTAACGGGTATCAAGAATCTAGGGCGAGTTTGATTTGATTGAGGTCGTAATATAGCTATCACACCCAATTACTCACTCTATAATTCTCGGTAGTTTGAGTGATTGTGTCCAATTTGGCTTTCTCAAGTCCAAATGGGTATTCATGCAATACAAGAGATATTAGCTCAAGTCGGGTATTACTATCTCTAGGTTTAACCTTTTTATTGGGGCTATCAATTTCTTGAGTTCACCCCAATTCCTTGTTAGTCTAGTTTTTCTAGACTTAGTCCCTCTTTCTCAAGAAGAGCCTAAGTCACAAAGGCATGAATCAGTGTTTGCAACCACTAATTCTACAATTCTAGCATGAACTAGGCTAAATATCACTAACCCAGAAACAATCAAGTCCTAAAATTCAAGACCCATTAAATACCCACACTAGGGTTGGGTCACAATCCTAGCTATGGGTCTAGCTACTCATAATAATAGCAGAAATCAAATATAAAGAGAAGATATAATCCATAATACTAAATTAAAAGATGAAAATCTAATGTTATAAGGTAAATCTTGTACAAAATTGCCCAAAAGGGAAAACCTAGCCGTCTCACGTACTCAGCAAAAACATAACATAACCTAAAATTGACAAAGTGATCTATTTATACTAAGCTGAAATTTCCGGACAAAAATACCCATGCGAAAGTTTCGCGGCCGCGTAATTCTGACCGTGGCCGCGCACTTGCTTTCGCGGCCGCATAATTCTGATCGCGGTATGTGTTTCTTCACATCTGGACCTGGGTTGAACCTTATTTCACGGACCGCGTAATTTCCACCGCGTCTGCGTGAAAGGCTTCTGCGGCCGCGTAACTTTGACGCGGACCGCCCTTCTCATTTTTGCTTGAATTATGCACTCTCTGAACCTTAGCAACCGTGGTCGGAGGAATTCCCATCGCGGCCGTGCTGGTACTTTCGCGGCTGCATCTTCTTGTCACGGTCCGCGTTCATGTTTGTGCCTAAAAAATGATCTCTCCGATTCTTCATATCGCGGACCTCGAAATAATGGTCGCTTCCGCATTGATACTTTCGCGGCCGCACTTTTTTGTCGTGGTCTGCATTCTACACCTCTTGGCCCAGTCTTGGTTTTTGTTTAAGTTTTGACCTCTTTATGAGTTGATTATGGCTCCATTGGCTCATTTTGAACAATCCCTGCAAGCAAGCATATTAAGTTAGTTTTCGGGAATACCTTCACGTATTTTTGGCCCAAAACAAAAGTAAAAGAGAGCAATTAATAGTCTAAAATCCCTACTTATCAACCTTCAAGAGAACTTTTTTACCCATCATAAATGATAAATCACGCGCTTTCTGATCTGCGTAACTCTTCTGTCTGGACTGTGCTGTACGAAGTCTCTCCTGAATCAACTTTACCTTTTCCAAGGCATCTTTCACCAAATCAGTACCGTATAACTTAGACTCACTGGTCTCAAACCATCTGATGGGCGAACGACATCGCCGACCATATAAAGCCTCAAATTGAGTCATCTCGATGCTGGATTGGTAACTGTTATTATAAGCAAACTCGGCGAAAGACAAGAAACGATCTCACTGACCTCCAAATTCAATCACATATGCCCTAATCATATCCTCCAAAATTTGAATTGTCCGCTCTGACTGCTTGTCGGTCTGCGGATGAAAGGCTGTGCTGAGCTCTACACAGGTCCCCAACTCACTCTGTACTGTTCTCCAGAAATGTGAAGTAAACTGAGTACCTGTATCTGATATGATGGAAATTGGCACACACCATGAAAGCGAACTATCTCCTGAATATAAATTTGGGCCAACATCTCCGAAGTGTAAACAGTCACAAGAGGAATAAAGTGTGCCGACTTTGTCAACTTGTCGACAATGACCCAAACTGCATCAAACTCCCGCAAGGTTCGCGGCAACCCAACTACAAAGTCCATAGTGATGCGTTCCTATTTCCACTTTGGTATAGTCATCTGCTGAAGTAGGCCACCTGGCCTCTGGTGCTCATATTTAACTTGCTGGCAATTTAGACACCTATCTACATACTCAACTATGTCCCTTTTCATTCGTCGCCACCAAGAATGCTGCCTCAGGTCACGATACATCTTCATAGCACCTGGATGAATAGAATACCGAGAACTGTGTGCCTCCTCTAGGATCTTTTTCCTCAATCCATCCATATTAGGAACACATAGACAATCCTGGAGTCGAAGAACACCATCCGCTCCAATAGTAACTTCCTTGGCACCACCCTATAGTACCGTTTCTCGAAGAACCATTAAGTGTGGATCATCATACTGGCGAGCCTTGATCTGCTCAAATAGTGAAGACTGAGCTACAACACATGCAAGAACTTGGCTGGGCTCTGAAATATCCAGCCGCACAAGTCTGTTGGCCAAGGACTGAATATCCAAAGCTAATGGCCTTTCCTCTGCTGAAATGAAAGCCAAACTACCCATACTCTCCGCCTTTCTACTCAAGGCGTCTGCAACCACATTTGCTTTGCCCGATTGATACAGGATAGTAATATCATAATCTTTTAGTAAATCAAGCCATCTGCGCTGTCTCAGATTTAGGTCTCTCTGCTTGAACAAATGCTGCAAACTGCGATGATCAGTGTAAACTTCACAAGACACCCCATAAAGATAATGCCTCCAAATCTTTAGAGCGTGAACAATCGCAGCTAACTCCAAATCATGTACCGAATAATTCTTCTCGTGGGGCTTCAGCTGACGTGAAGCATATGCAATAACTCGCCCTTCCTGCATTAATAAACAACCCAAGCCAACACGTGAAACGTCACAATACACTGTATACATCCCTGAACCGGAAGGCAACACTAATACTGGTGCTGTAGTCAATGATGTCTTGAGCTTCTGAAAGCTCACCTCACAATCATCGGACCATTGGAACGGAGCACCCTTCTGGGTTAATTTGGTCAAAGGTGCTGCAATAGATGAAAAACCTTCCACGAACCGACGATAATAACCTTCTAAACCCAGAAAACTCATGATCGCGGTCGCCGAAGTGAGACGATGCAAGTTCTGAACTGCCTCAATCTTTTTGGGATCAACCTTAATACCTTTGCCCGATACAATATGCCGCAAAAATGCTGCTCTAGCCAGAACTCACATTTGGAGAACTTAGCATATAGTTTTTGTTCCAGCAATGTCTGAAGCACTACTCTCATATGTTGCTCATGCTCCTCCTTACTGCGGGAGTAGATCAAAATATCATCAATGAATACAATGACAAACGAATCAATATATGGCCTGAATACCCTGTTCATCAGATCCATAAACTCTGCCGGGGCGTTAGATAAACCGAAAGACATCACCAGAAACTCATAGTGACCATATCTTGTCCAGAAAGCAGTATTCGGAACATCCGAATCCCGAATCTTCAACTGTTGGTATCTCGACCTCAAGTTGATCTTAGAGAACACTCTAGCACCTTGCAACTTGTCAAATAAATCATCAATACGTGGCAACGAGTACTTTTTCTTAATAGTGACTTTGTTCAATATGCGATAATCAATACACATCCGCATTGTTCCATCCTCCTTCTTCACAAATAATATCGGTGCACCCCAAGGCGATACACTCGGTCTGACTAACCCTTTGGCTAGTAACTCCTCAAGCTATTCTTTCAATTCTTTCGGAACCATACGATACAGTGGGATAGATATAGGCTGGGTATCTGGAGCCAGGTCAATACAGAAATCAATATCATGATCAGGTGGCATACCTGGAAGGTTTGAAGGAAATACATCGGAGAACTCCCGAACTACAGGCACTGAATTAATAGCAGGAGTCTCTGCAGTAGTATCCCGAACATAGGCTAGATAAGCCAAACAATCCTTCTCAACCATGTGTTGAGCCTTTATAAAAGAAATAACTCGATTAAATGAACTAACAGACGAACCCTTCCACTCCAGCTTAGGAAATGCTGGAATAGCCAAGGTAACTGTCTTGGCATGACAATCTCTAATAGCATGATATGGAGATAACCAGTCCATACCCAGAAAAACATAGAACCGAGCTGGAGTGCCAACTGGCTGGCCTCCACCTCTAGGACGGCCCCTACCCACCTGTCCTCCACCTCTTGGTGGTCAGATAACTGTTGGAGCAACTAGTCCAGTAATCACAGGTTGTTGACCCTGTTGCACTAGCTTACCCCGAAGCCTGGGGCAGAATCTTCGTATGTGACTGGGATCTCTGCACTCATAACAACTCTTTGGTGCGATGGCCTGCTGACTAAGTGTCTGGCCCTGGGGACCTGAATACCCACTGGAAGGACCCTGAATAGCTGGTGGGCGATAAAATCTCTCTGGTATAGCACTAAAATAAGATTGCACTGGAGCACCCCGATGAGGCGGTGGTGCTGGATATGTGGGCCTACTGGACTGCCCTCTCACGAACTGACCTCTACCCCCAGATAGAGCACCTCTGAACTCTCCATAATACCTGAACTGCTTATCTCTCATAGCCTGCTCTCGGCTCCGCTGATGTACACCCTCAATCCTACGGGCTATCTCCACGACAAGCTCATAAGAAGTACCCATCTCAACCTCTCGAGCCATAGTGGCCTCAATGCCAGTATGTAAACCCGCAACAAACCTCCACACTCTCTCTGCCTCAGTAGGGAGTATCATAAGTGCATGGCGAGATAACTTAGAAAACCTCACCTCATAATCGGTCACTCACATCTGACCCTGCTGGAGCTGCTCAAACTGAAACCGCAAATCTTCCCTCTGAGAGGGTAGAATATACATGCCAAGGAAAATATGGGTGAACCTGTCCCAAGTCATGGGAGGAGAATCTGCTGGTCTGCCAAGAACATAAGACTGCCACCATCTACGGGCTCTGCCCTCTAGCTGAAAAGTAGCAAAGTCTACCCCATGAGACTCCAATATCCTCATGTTGTACAGTCTATCCTTGCACCGATCAATGAAATCCTGGGGATCCTCATGTCGCTCGCCCCCAAAGACAGGAGGATGTAGTCTAGTCCATTTGTCCAATAGTTTCTAAGGATCAGCGGCTGCAGCTGGCCTGGGCCCAGGTGTAGCTGCTGCCACTGGCTATACTCCACTTACGGGTAGTGCACCCTGGGTTTGATATACAACAGTTGCATAGCCATGAGCCTGTGGGTAGGGGTCTGTACTCCCCTGCCCGCCTGAGATATGGCTGGGTCTGCCAGAAATAAACCGGCCTGAGTAATATTGTCCATAAACCGCAGCATACGACCCATGACATCCTGGAATCCCGGTGCAGATGTGAAATCCACCGAAGCTGGCTCTGCCACAGGTACCTCACCCTGTTCCTCAATAATAAGATTATCTGTTGGACCCACTAGCGTCATAACTAGAACAGTACTAGGATGTCCTTGCCCCCTACCACGGGCTGGAGCCCTCCCTCGGACTCTACCGCGACCTCTAGAAACTGGGGGAGTAGCTCTTCCCTGGCCTTGAACCTCATTAGAGCGCGTTCTCACCATCTGTGAGAGAATAAGAGAAGGATATTTAGTACTATATTGATTGCACGATGGAATATGAAGAAATGTAGTTTCCTAACACCTTATAGCCTCTCGAAGATAAGTACAGACGTCTCTGTACCGATCCGCAAGACTCTATTAGGTCTGCTCATAACTTGTGAGACCTACGTGAACCTAGTGCTCTAATACCATGTTGTCACGACCCAATTTCACTTATAGGTCGTGATGGCGCCCAACACTACAGCTAGGCAAGCCAACAAATAAATTAAACATATATCAATTATTTTCAGAATACTTTTCTAAGAAATTTTATTATTTTACTAGCAATATTAAGAAAATAGAAAAGATACTGATTAACTTAATCCAAGGAAATAATACAATTCCAAATTCTACCAATGTGTGTGCCAAGACCTGGTGTCATAAGTGTATGAGCATCTAGTAGATTGTACAAAACCCCAAATATTGTCTGAAATAAAATAGACAGAATGAAAATTCAAGGAGAGACACTGATAGCTGCAGAACGACTCAGAAAGGCAGCTCACCACTACGCCTCTGGATAACGTGGGTGTAAGACGATAGGTCCTCCACTAGTACCTGCCTCAGATCCTGCACAAAAAAGTGCAGCAAGTGTAGCATGAGTACGTAAACAACGTGTACCCAGAATAATAACAATTGAAATAAAACTAGAATATCTAAATCAGCATGATTCACAGAATTTACAATAATTTATTTAACCGGCAGAAATAATTAAATTTCTTCAAATGCAACAATTCTCAATATATTAATTAAATTCCTTTAATTCCAATAAATTTCCAATTTATCAATTAGTCTCATTTACAGGAATAACAATAATTCCTTAACAAGTAGGAATAATAATTCTTTAAATTTCAAAGATTTCCAATTTATCAATTAGCTTCACAAGCTGCAATAAACTATCAAAGTATCGTGTAATTATTATTATTAAGCACGATTTCTGCCGAGGTCGTACGACCCGATCCAGAGTGTCGTGTACACTGCTGAGGGACGTGCGGCACAATCCATAGATGCATCTATCCTGCTGAGGCGTTCGGCCCGCTCCACAAGAAAGGATGACATTTTCTTATGTAACTCCTGAAGGAGAGTATATTTATTATAAGATAAATTCGGGAGAATGAATAATTTCTTTTAACAATTAATTAATTTAAAAAGAAAATTAAGCATATGAGATTTTCATCTTTTAATATTTTCCCTAACAATTCACAATATATATATATATATATATATATATATATATATATATATATATATATATATATATATATATATATATCAAATAATTTAATTAAGTAAAAAATATAATTTACACAAGTAATTCATGCTTTTGAGTCCTAAACTACCCGAACTTTAGCATTAATAGTAGCTACGCACGGACTCTGGTCACCTCGTGCGTTTGTAGCCCCCATAATTAACAACAATTATTAATTTAATCACCTATGAGGTAATTTCTCCCTCACAAGATTAGACAAGAGACTTACCTCAATTTGCTACAATTTAATCCACTAGAAGGCCTTTTTCACGATTATCCAACTCTGTTTGGCTCGAATCTAGCCAAAATAATTCGATACAATCACTAAAAATTATAGGAATCAATTCCATAAGAAAATACTATATTTTTCAATAAAAATCTGAAATTAACTCAAAATATAGTCCGTGAGGGCCCACATCTCGGAATACGACGAAAGTTATGAAATATGAACGCACACTCAATCACGAGTCTATCAATACCAAAATTACTAAATTCCGACAATAATTGGGCCCTCAAATTCTCAAATTTATCCAAGAGGGTTTTCAAACTTTTCCAACTTAATTCACCAATTAAATGATAAAAACAGTGATGTATTCGGGTAATTTAACCAATATTGAGTTAAGAACACTTACCCCATTATTTTTTCTGAAAATCTCCCAAACATCGTCCAAATCCGAGCTCCAAATCTTTAAAAATGGAAAATGGGACGAAGTCCCATTTTCAAAACTTAAACTCTCTGCCTAGTGATTCCTTCTACGCGATCGCGGACCAACTAACGCGATCGCGTAGCACAAATTATTCTGCCCATAAAATAACCCTATGCGACCGCGAAGCACAGTCTCCGCAAGCCTACGCGATCGCGAGCCTCCTCACGCGATCGCGAAGCATTAAGCGCGTGGTCCAGCTTCGTTTCCTCTTCGCGAACGCTGTCTTAGCCACGCGTTCGCATAGCACAGCTTGCCAAACCTACACGATCGCGGACTTGCCCATGCAATCGCATAGAATAAATTTTTAGCTGCCCAAATTACCCTACGTGATCGCAGACAGACTTACGCGATCGCGTATAAGGAAATCAGAGGACAATTCGAGCAGTTATCAGCAATCTCCCAAAAGCCAAAAATGATCTGTTAGCCGTCCGAAACTCACCCGAGCCCCTCGGATCCTCAACCAAATATACCAACAAGTCCTAAAATATCATACATACTTAGTCGAACCCTCAAATCACACCAAACAATACTAAAGCCACGAATCATCCTCCACTTCAAGCTTAATGAAACTTAAGATTTCCAACTTGTACATTCGATACCGAAACCTATCAAATCAAGTCTGATTGACCTCAAATTTTGTACATAAGTCATAAATGACATAACAGAGCTATGAAAATTTTTGAAACTGGATTCCGACTCCGATATCAAAAAGTTAACTCTCCGGTCAAACTTCCAAACTTAAATTCCTATTTTAGCCATTTCAAGCCTAATTTAACTACGGACTTCCAAATAAAATTCCGAACATGCTCCTAAGTCCAAAATCACCATACGAAGCTGTTGGAATCGTCAAAATTCTATTCTGGGGCCGTTTTCTCAAAATCTTGACCGAAGTCAAACTTGGCCTTTTAAAGCCAACTTAAGGAACCAAGTGTTCCGATTTCAACCCAAACACTTCCAAATACCGAACCAACCATTCCCGCAAGTCATAAATCATTAAAAGCACATATGGAAAGTTTTATTTTAGGAAACGAGGTTCTAAAAGTCAAATTAACCGGTTGGGTCATTATGAAAAAGTTATTTAGTTTATCTCAAGAAACTTATATAAAGAAAATTTTGGAGCATTTTTGCATGAATAGTTGCAAATTCATGGATACTCCTATAGAGAGAGGTGAAACTTTAAGCCTTGAAATGTGTCCCAAGATTGAAAATGAAAAAGAAGACATATCTCGAGTTCTGTATTCAAGTGTTGTTGGAGCTTGAGTTCCGTAGGTTTGGTTACATGTATCAGTCCAATCCTGGAAGAGATCATTGGAAAGTTGTGAAGAGAATTTTCAGATACCTGAAGGGAACTGCAGATTATTCACTATGTTCTAGTAAAAATAATTTATACTTCAGAGGATATACAGATGCTGATTGGGCTGGTGACTGGAATGATAAAAAATCAATATTCGACTATGCTTTCTTACTTTATGGTGGTGCTATTTCATGAAAAAGTAAGAAACAAACTTGTACAACATGTTCGACGATGGAAACTGAGTTCGTGGCTTGTGCGTCTGCGGTACCAGAAGCTATTTGGTTGAAGAGATTCTTTGAATATTTAGCTATTACAAAGAACACTCAGGGTCCTATGATTCAATATTGTGATAATAGAGCGGCTATTGCATACACAAAAGATCCTAAGTATCACAGCAAGACCAAACACATTGACATCAAGTATAACTTTGTGAGAGACATGGTAGCAAGTGGAGAGATAAATTTACAATACATTCCTATGCAAAACATGATAGTTGATCCTTTTACAAAAGTAATATCGAGAGACATGTTTGAGAAACATGTTATAGCTCTAGGTTTGCGAAGGATATGAATATATTTATGTATTGTAAAATGACTTGATTATTATAATATGTTCATCAATATTTGACTTTTGAATCTATGCTTATATCCCATATGCATGTGATGATGTTTTGTTGATAAAGTGTGTCGAATAAGTTGTGAGATTATCTCTCTCGCACGAGCAATCGCCTCTTATGTTAAGAATCGTGAAGAGATGAGACCTTATAGAACCTTGGATAATGCGAGGTTATATTCACTTGTAAAGGTCGGTCTTGACAACTAGTCATACTTACGAATTTTACCATTCAATTATGACTTGTTTTGTAAGCCAGATGCAAGTTTCTCCAAAAGATTGGATTTACCATTCAATCTAGACCAAGATCTGTATCGTGTTCAATGATTAAAATAATGAGACACACGCGCCAAAATAAGGTGAGAACACCATAACATGTGTTTCATACCACGTGTGCTAACGACCAATGGGATAATAGAAGAATGAATCCCTGCTTCGTCATTGTGTGAGATCTCAATGGGTTCACATAGGTCTCACAAGTTATGAGCAGACCTAATAAAGTCTTGCGGATCGGTACGGAGACGTCGGTACTTATCTTCGAGAGGTTATAGGGTGTTAGAAAACTACCTTTCTTCATATTCTATCGTGCAATTAATGTAGTACTAAATATCCTTCTCTTATTCTCTCACAGATGGTGAGAACGCGCTCTAATGAGGTTCTAGACCAGGGAAGAGCTACTCCTCCAGTTGCTAGAGGCCGAGGCAGAGGCTGAGGGAGGGCTCCAGCCCGTGGTAGGGGAGAGGACGTCCCTGGACTATTCCAGTTATGCCGCTAGCGGGTCCAACAGAGAACCCCATTATTAAGGAACAGGGTGAGGTGCCTGTGGCAGAGCCAGCTCCAGTGGATTGCACATCTGCACCGGGATTTCAGGATGTCATGAGTCGTATGTTGCGGCTCATGGACAATATGACTCAAGCCGATTTATTACCTGCAGACCCAGCCACATCTCAGGCGGGCAGGGGAGCACAGACCCCTACCGCGCAGGCTCATGGACAGGTAACTACTGTATATCAGACCAAGGGTGCACTACCCGTGGGTGGAGCCCAGCCAGTGGCAGCAGCTACATCTGAGCTCAGGCCAGCTGTAGCCGCTGATCCTCAGAAACTATTGGACAGATTGACTAGGCTACATCCTCCTATCTTTGGGGGTAAGCGACATGAGGATCCCCAGGATTTCATTGATTGGTTCAAGGATAGACTGTACAACATGAGGAAATTGGAGTATCATGGGGTAGACTTTGCTACTTTTCAGCTAAAGGGCAAAGCCCGTAGATGGTGGCAGTCTTATGTTCTTGGCAGACCAGTAGATTCTCCTCCCATGATTTGGGACAGGTTCACCCATATTTTCCTTGACATGTATATTCCACCCTCTCAGAGAGAAGAGTTGCGGTTTCAGTTTGAGCAGCTCCAGCAGGGTCAGATGTGCGTGACCGATTATGAGGTGAGGTTTTCTAAGTTATCTCGCCATGCACTTATGATACTCCCTACTGAGGCAGAGAGAGTGCGGAGGTTTGTTGCGGGTTTACATACTGGCATTCAGGCCACTATGGCTCTAGAGGTTGAGATGGGTACTTCTTATGAGTTGGTCGTAGAGATAGCCCGTAGGATTGAGGGTATACGTCAGCGGAACCGAGAGCAGGTTATGAGAGATAAGCGGTTCAGGTATTCTGGAGAGTTCAGAGGTGCTCCGTTTGGGGGTAGAGATCAGTTCGCGAGAGGGCAGTCCAGCAGGGCCCCATATCCAGCACCACCGCCTCATCGGGGTGCTCCAGTACGACCTTATTTCAGTGCTATACCAGAGAGTTCTAATCGCCCACCAACTATTCAGGGTCCTTCCAGTGGGTATTCAGGTCCCTAGGGCCAGACACTTAGTTAGCAGGCCATCGCACCAAAGAGTTGTTACGAGTGCTGGGATCCCAGACACATACGGAGATTTTTCCCCAGGCTTCGGGGTAAACTAGTGCAACAGGGTCAGCAGCCTATGATTACCAGACTAGTTGCTCCACCAGTTGTCCGACCACCAAGAGGTGGAGGACAGATGGGTAGGGGCCATCCTAGAGGTGGAGGTCAGCCAGGTGGAGGCCAGCCAGTTGGCGCTCCAGCTCGGTTCTATGCTTTTTCGGCCAGACCAGATGCAGAGGCCTCAGATGCCGTGATTACAGGTATTATTTCTATATGCGAAAAAGATGCCTCAGTATTATTTGATCCAGTATCTACATATTCATATGTGTCATCTCTATTTGCTCCATTCTTGGGTGTTTCGCATGAGTCCTTGAGTTCTCCTATTTATGTGTCCACTCATGTGGGCGATTATGTTATTGTGAACCATATCTACCGGTCTTGTATTATTACATTCTGTGGTTATGAAACTAGAGAAGATCTTCTACTTCTTGAGATGACTGACTTTCAAATTATTCTGGGCATGAACTGGTTATCTCCATATCATGCTATTCTAGATTGTCATGCCAAGACTGTTACCTTGGCTATGCCAGGGTTGCCTAGGCTGGAGTGGAAGGGTTCGTCTGTTAGTTCATTTAATCAAGTTATTTCTTTTATAAAGGCTCAACATATGGTTGAGAAGGTTTGTTTAGCTTATCTAGCCTATGTTCGGGATACTACTGCAGAAACTCCGACTATTGATTCAGTGCTATAGTTCGAGAGTTCTCCGATGTATTTCCTTCAGATCTTCTAGGTATGCCACCTGATCATGATATTGATTTCTCTATTGACTTGGCTCCAGATACCTATCCTATATCTATCCCACCGTATCACATGGCTCCGAAAGAATTGAAAGAACAACTTGAGGATTTACTAGCCAAAGGGTTCGTCAGAACGAGCGTATCGCCTTGGGGTGCACCGGTATTATTTGTGAAGAAGAAGGATGGAACAATGCGTATGTGTATTGATTATCGCCAATTGAACAAAGTCACTATTAACAACAAATACCCGTTGTCGCGTATTGATGATCTATTTGACTAGTTGCAGGGTGCTAGGGTGTTCTCTAAGATCGACTTGAGGTCGGGGTACCATCAGTTGAAGATTCAGGATTCAGATGTTCCGAAGACTGCTTTCCAGACTAGATATGGTCACTATGAATTTCTGGTGATGTCCTTCGGTTTAACTAATGCCCCGGCAGCGTTTATGGATCTGATGAATAGGGTATTCATACCATATATTGATTCATTTGTCATTATCTTCATTGATGATATTTTGATCTACTCGCGCAGTAGGGATGCGCATGAGCAGCATATGAGAGTAGTGCTTCAGACATTGCGGGAACAAAAGCTATATGCTAAGTCTCTAAATGTGAGTTTTGGCTAGAGTCTGTAGCATTTTTTGGGGCATATGACTGAAATCAGGAGTTTTCTGGGTTTAGCAGGTTATTATCATCGATTCGTGAAAGGTTTTTCATCTATTGCAGCACCTTTGACCAAATTTACCCAAAAGGGTGCTCCGTTCCGATGGTCCGATGATAGTGAAGTGAGCTTTCAGAAGCTCAAGACAACATTGACTACAATACCAGTGTTAGTGTTGCCTTCGGGTTCGAGGATGTATACAGTGTATTGTGACGCTTCACGCGTTGGCTTGGGTTGTGTATTGATGTAGGAAGGGCGAGTTATTGCATATGCTTCACGTCAGTTGAAGCCCCACGAGAAGAATTATCCGATACATGATTTGGAGTTAGCTACGATTGTTCACGCTCTTAAGATTTGGAGGCATTATCTTTATGGGGTGTCTTGTGAAGTTTACACTGATCATCACAGTTTGTAGCATTTGTTCAAGCAGATGGACCTAAAATTGAGGCAGCGCAGATGGCTGGAATGACTGAAAGATTATGATATTACTATCCTATATCATCCGGGCAAAGCAAATGTGGTTGCAGACGCCTTGAGTAGAAAGGCGGAGAGTATGGGTAGTTTGGCTTTCATTTCAGCAGAGGAGAGGCCATTAGCTTTGGATATTCAGTCCTTGGCCAACAGACTTGTGCGGCTGGATATTTCAGAACCCAGCCGAGTTCTTGCATGTGTTGTAGCTCAGTCTTCACTATTTGATAAGATCAAGGCTCACCAGTATGATGATCCACACTTAATAGTTCTTCGAGAAATGGTACTACGGGGTGGTGCCAAGGAATTTACTATTGGAGTGGATGGTGTTCTGCGACTTCAGGATCATCTATGTGTTCCTAATGTGGATGGACTGAGGAAAACGATCCTGGAGGAGGCACACAATTCTCGGTATTCTATTATCCAGGTGCTACAAAGATGTATCGTGACCTAAGGCAGCATTATTGGTGGCGATGAATGAAAAAAGGACATAGTTGAGTATGTAGCTAGGTGCCTAAATTGCCAGCAAGTTAAATATGAGCACCAGAGGACAGGTGGCCTACTTCAGTAGATGACTATACCAGAGTGGAAATGGGAACGCATCACTATGGACTTTGTAGTTGGGTTGCCGCGGACCTTGCGAAAGTTTGATGCAGTTTGGGTCATTATCGACAGGTTGACCAAGTCAGCACACTTATTCCTGTTGTGACTACGTATACTTCAGAGAGGTTGGCCAAGATATATATATTCAGGAGATAGATCGGTTGCACGGTGCGCCAATTTCTATTATATCAGATAGAGGCCCTCAGTTGACTTCACATTTTTGGAGTAGTACAAAGTGAATTGGGGACCCGTGTAGAGCTTAGCACAGTATTTCATCCGCAGACCGACGAGCAGCCAGAGCGAATAATTCAGATTTTGGAGGATATGCTCAGGGCATGTGTGATTGACTTTGGAGGTCAGTGGAATCATTTCTTGACTTTGGCCGAGTTTTCTTATAATAACAGTTACAAATCCAGCATGGAGATGGCTCCATTTGAGGCTTTATATAATCAGCAATGCCGTTCGCCCATCGGATGGTTTGAGCCCGGTGAGTCTAAGTTAAATGGTACTAATTTGGTGAAAGACGCCTTGGAGAAGGTAAAGTTGATTCAGGAGCGACTTCGTACAGTGCAGTCCAGACAGAAAAGTTACGCAGATCAGAAAGCGCGTGATTTATCATTTATGATGGGTGAAAAAGTCCTCTTGAAGGTTTCGCCGATGAAGGGAATCATGAGGTTCGGGAAGAAGGTCAAGTTGAGCCCAAGGTTTATAGGCTCATTCGAGATGTTGAGACGAGTTGGGAAGGTTGCTTATGAGCTTGCATTGCCTCCCAGTCTATCGGGAGTTCATCCGGTTTTCCATGTATCTATGCTCCGAAAGTATCATGCTGACCCATCACATGTATTAGACTTCAGCACAGTTCAGCTAGATAATATCTTGGGTTATGAAGAGGAGCCAGTTGCCATTGTTGATAAATAGGTTCGCCAGTTGAGATCCAAGAGGATTTATGCAGTAAAAGTCCAGTGGAGGGGCCAACCAGTCGAGGAAGCGACTTGGGAGACCGAGGAGGATATGTGGAGCAAATATCCACACTTATTTAGCACTCCAGGTATTATTCTAAACCCGTTCGAGGACGAACGTTTGTTTAAGAGGTGGAGAATGTAATGACCCAACCGGTCATTTTAACTTTTAGAACCTCGTTCCCTAATATAAAACTCCCCGAATGTGCTTTTAATGATTTATGACTTGCGGGGATGATTGGTTCGGGATTTGGAAGTGTTTGGGTTAAAATCGAAACACTTGGTTCCTTAAGTTGGCTTTAAAAGGTCAAGTTTGATTTCAGTCAACATTTTTAAAAAATGACCCCGAAATCGGGATTTGACGGGTCCAATAAGTTCATATGACGATTTCGGACTTGGGCGTATGTTCGAATCGGGTTTTGGATAACCCGGGAGCGTTTTGGCGCTTAATAGTAAAAATCAACTATTTGAAAGTTTAAAGTTTTTTAAATTTGGTTTAGAATAGATTTTGGAGTAATCGAGGTCCATTTTGAATTCCGAGTCTGGGAATAGCTCTGTATAGTGATTTAAGACTTGCACGCAAAATTTGGTGTCATTCCGAGTAGTATAAGTATATTTCGGCGCATTCGGAGTAAGTTTGAAGAATTTAAAATTTTTAAGTCGAATCAATTTGGTTTGAGGTGTAATTCTTAGTTTTGATGTTGTTTTACACGTTCCGAGGGTTCGAGCGAGTCCGTTTTATGATTTCAAACTTGTTGGTATGTTCGGGCGGGGTCCCGAGGGCCCCGAGTGTCAATCGGACGAGGCTCGGACCAAGATAGAAATTAGGAGCCAAAACTGAAGCTCGTAGCTACTGTCATAATCGCACATGCGCTTGGCCAGCCACAGGTGTGACACTCGCAAGTGAGGCAGTAGCTCGCAGAAGCAGACAACTTCCGCAGGTGCAAAGGATTGGACGCAGAAGCGGCATGTGCGGTCCTTTGGGCGCAGGTGCGGAGCTAGTCTGAGAGGGGAATCTCGCACCTGCGAGGCTCTTTTTCGCAGATGCGGAATCGCAGGTGCGGCTAAGCCTCCGCAGGTGCAGAAATCACTATTGGGCGGAGCCTTAAAACGGACGAAGCTCAGTCCATTTTTAGTCCGTTTTTCTTCCATTGTTAGGCGATTTCAGAGCTTTTGAGAGGTGATTTCAACTTGCAACTTTGAAGTAAGTTAATTCTACACACCTTGAGTTAAATACATAGATTATGGGTAGATTATAACTAGTAAATCTTAGAAATCAAAGGTTTAGATGAAAAACCAAGATTTTTATAAAAATGAGTTTTAACCATGAAAATGGTTATGAAATTGGATAGAAATTATATATTTAAGTTCTAGAGATTTTGGGTAACGTTTTCATCCAAATATTTTCGGAATCCGGGCATGTGGGCCTGGGGTAAATTTTAGAAATTTTACCATTTTGGATAGGGTAATTTATTTAATAGATGAATTTTAAATTTAATGAACATGTATTAATTATTTTATATAACTTTTGGATAGTTGTAGATTTTTCGGCATCGAGTTGAGATTTTTACGCGACATTTTGATCGGAAAGTGGACTTCGAGACAAGGTAAGTCTCTTGTCTAATCTTGTGAGGGAAAAATTATCCCATAGGTAATTAAAATAATAATTATTGCTAACTGTGAGCGCTACGTACGCACGAGGTGAGAAGAGTCCGTGCGTAGCTACTATTAATTCTAAAGTCTGGGTAGTTTAGGACCCACATCATGAATTACTTGTGCAAATTATATTCTTTATTTAATTAAAATTATTTGACAAATATATATATATATATATATCTTATAGAATTGATTCCTATAAATTTATTGATTGTATCGAATAATATTAAAGATGAAAATCTCATATGCTTAATTTTCTGTTTAAATTAATTAATTGTTAAAAGAAATTGTTCATCCTCTCGAATTGATCTTATAATAAATATACTCTCCTTCCGGAGGTACATAAGAAAATGTCCTCCTTTCTTGTGGGAAGGGCCGAACCCCTATGCAGGATAGATGCATCTATGGATCATGCCGCACGTCCCTCGGTAGTGTACACGACACTCTAGATCGGGCCGTACGACCTTGGCAGAAATCGTGCTTATAATTACACGATACTTTGATAGTTTATTGTAGCTTGCGAAGCTAATTGATAAATTGAAAATCTTTGGAATTTAAAGAATTATTATCCCTGCTTGTTAAGGAATTATTTTTATTCCTGTAAATGAGACTAATTGATAAATTGGAAATTTATTGGAATTGAAGGAATTTAATTATTTCTGCTAATTAAATAAATTATTTTTATATTCTCTGAATCATGCTGATTTAGATATTCTAGTTTTATTTCAATTATTATTATTGACCCATAGTGAGTGTCAAAGTCGGCCATCTCGTCTCTACCACTTTGAGATTAGGCTTGATACTTACTGGGTACACGTTGTTTACGTACTCATACTACACTTGCTGTACTTTTTTTGTGCAGGACCTGAGACAAGTACTAGTGGGGGACCGTTCGTCTTACACCCACGTTATCCAGGGGCATAATGGTGAGCTGCCTTTCTGAGCCGTTCTGCAGCTACTCGTGTCTTTCCTTGTATTTTCATTCTGTCTATTTTTATTTCAGAAAGTATTTGAGGTTTTGTATAATCTACTAGATGCTCATACACTTGTGACACTAGGTCTTGGCACACACATTGGTAGAATTGGGAGTTGATTATTTATCTTGGATTTAAATTAATCGGTATCTTTTATATTTTTTTTAATATTGCTAGTAAAATAATAAAAATTACTTAGAAAATTATTCTGAAAATAATTGATATATGTTTAAATTACTAAGTTGGCTTGCCTACCTGGAGTGTTGGGCGTCATCACGATCTATAGGTGAAATTAGGTCGTGACAGGTTGATTTGGAATGGAAAGATTCGAGTAGGAAGGGAAGACAACTAAAAATTTAGTAATTTAACTTGTATTCATAGGTCGACCATTACACTTACCATGGGGGTATCAAATGTAATTATGGATACAAAGTTAAACACGAACTCGAGTTCACCTCTTTCGAGGATGATGGATCAGATAAATAGCTACGGGAATAGCAAATGATGTCTCGGGTATTGCGAGTAATAAGATCCTCATGTTAGTAGTAAATATCTTCCGCGTGTGATTGGATTTCTGCATAGAGCTATTAAACTACCTCAAAGGGTTAAAAAAATATATTATAGCTCTCGAGCTCGCAGGTCGCACAAACTATTTGGCAATATGAATTACATGTGTTATTATCATGGTATTGGTTTGGGTCAAGTCCACCATGTGCAAAGTGGGAGATGTTGGATATTGGATTTGGGTAGCCCCTATGGCCTGACCCGACCCGTCTTAAAGGAGATATGATTAAAGGAAGTTACATAGGGAAAGTTTAACTCTTAAAAATAAAACTACCGCATGTTACAAAGAAAGTAGGAGCGTGGGATCGGCGTGGATCAGTTTTTCTGTAGTTTTTCTCTGACAACTTCCCTTCTCTATATAATTAAGGCTCTCCTTCTTCAGAGATTCAATACTCTGTGCAGTTATCCCTACAAAGATAGAAACACGCCAGAAAAAAGAAGAAGACGTCTAATTTATGAAAAGTATTTCGTTTCCACGAGAGACGAAGCCGGACTTGAGTAATTGACCAAAGAAGGTTCTGCAAGACTTCCGCTATTATTAACAAATACACGAATCGATGTCCCTGTTACTTATTAATCTTCAGGGTAAATAGTAGCAGATGTGATATATGGACAGCAGCTGTGCACCTACTGTAATTGGGCTTTGACCTATATTAAAGAAATACTTAACTAAACAATTTTATAAAACGCGTATTTAGTCTAAGTTTGTGTACATTACTGCAAAATCGTAATAGGTGTAAGGGTTCTGTAATTTTTCGATTTATCTATATCTATATTTATATCTATACTATATTAAAAGTACGAATACCCTTAGCGAAATGTCGTTCGTCTTTTTTACCCTTTTAGAATATAGTTCACACTAGACAAAATAATCATTTGATTATTCTCCTAGCTAATATTTAAGAGTTATTTATTTAACCTTTCCTTATTTGAATTAAGTGAGAACCTTATATTTAGAACTTTAAAATTATTAATATTTTACCTTATATAAATCCCAGAATTAAAGTATGATTGAATAAAACTGGAATCTTTATGCCTATAATTGTCTCTAATTAAACGTTATTAAGCGCAAAAGAGAATGTTTAATTCTGTTAAATTTTAGGTGAGCAATTATTATGTAAACAAAATAAAATAAAGAAAAGATTAAAGAAAGAAGAAACATTTTGCTTGGTCGTTTATCCCGATTCGTAACTAAATTGTAAGTGCTCTAAGTAGTCTATGTGAGATTGGTCTACTGACTATTAATTTTATTCCTCGATTAATAATTTGCTTAGATATAAATATTATTGTAGATTTTAAAACATAATTAAATATATAATTACAAAAATATTTAATAATAGCAAAGAAAAAGAGAAAAAAAAAAGTGATTGACAAAAGTTATTTACTCTAACGCTTCGACAAACATAAAGTACAAAAGTTCGAATATTTATCATTTAAAAATAGTTTTTTGTGTGGATAAAAGATGTTATAAGTAAATATTCAATATATGGTTTTAAATATTTTTAAAGAATAATTAAGTATTTAAAATAACTAATTAGCAAAATAATCCAATTTTATTCTTCCCAAATTCATCATATAGGTAAAATAATTTTCAAGTTTACACAATCTTAGAAGACAAAAATTATTTATCATAAAAAGAATTGGTGATGAAAGAAATCAGAAAATAAAATAAATTCAGTTATAGTTCTAAGAATTAAATTTGTTAAAATGCAAACTTAAAGAAATGAGGATGAAATAATAGAAGACAAAATGTATTCCTAAAGATATATTAGGTGATACATAATTTAACATATCTGTATCTCATATTATAAGATAAGTATAATTATAAAATAATGTACAATTAATTAAATTTCATCATCTTTGCATAGTCAGAAGATATTGAATTCAACTATTGTGTCAATGTGATAACATTTACTTTCATTATTTATACAAATATTGTAGTTTATTTTAACGTCAATGTATATAGTTTTAATTGAATGACGCTACACACACGTGCAACGCACGTATACTAAAACTAGTAATCTTAAATCTATCTCGACCAGAAAACAGAGGCGGGGTGTTGAATATGAGACAAGAGACAATTATACAATACCTAATTAATCAGATCAACAATAGCAAAACAAAATTGTAATGTTTGACTTTATCTTATGTTTTTCCTTTATTTACTCACGGTCAACTTGGTAACAGCTTAGAATAATCTGTTGTGGCTAAACATCATTTTTTTAGGCGCCAAATTTTATCCTAAGCAAATAATTATTCATTGGTCGACAAAGCCATGACCTAGGTAGAAGTTCAGAACAGATTCAATCGAATTCAATAGCTTTTGCTCAAATACTATATTTGTGTTGATAAATTCACTAAATATGTATACACATTATATTTAGAACTCAATTATTAACACTTACAGTTGTCTCACTAAAATTCAGAACCCATAAAATTAAAATTTTGGTTTCACGCTTGATTCAACATCCTTTTAAATTAGGAAACAAATGTAGCAATAACCCTTTTTAATTTAACTTCTCTCTCTTCTAACAGCTAGCAGTGATTACACAACATAATGCGGCTTGTTTGACATTATATATAACATATATGATTGGGAATTAAGTATTTAACTTAAGAATTGAACTCCACTTGTTATATTGACTGTTTTTTCCTATTTTCGGCTAAAATTAGCTCCACTTGGTTTGAGGTTGAATTATGAAGTTTTGACATTTTCAATTAATAGGTCAGATCTTCTTAGCTAGTTATGACTTCAACCTAATAAATAGAACGAATAGCTTGCAGTTTCCCTCCAAAACTGCACCAATGGGGTTTAGTAAAGGGTGTCATCTGACAATGTTTTCACAATTGTTTTATACTTGTGTGTACATAATATTTCCTTAAAAAATAATATGTATGTGTACGTACTACGTAGTGTATGAAGAGACCCAAATTCACTTTCAAGCTGAATTATGACAATATACCGATTGTGGCTATGTATTTATAAACCGTTACTGTTTGCCAAGAACATGAAAAGTTTTGGAGCAACAGAAAAGTTATTTTCGGGTTCGAGATGTCAAAGCAGTCACTAATACTTACGTACGGTGGACTGTCTACGTTACCTCTTAGGGTACGACCCTAAGACGAAACATGCGTAAATGATTGGATGTTGCTATATCATGATAATCTTTTATCCTTATTAATAGTACTGTTATAATCAAGTTCCCAAGTCAAATCTCCAGCAATAATATTAATTTTCAGTGATTAAAATAAATGTTACCTTTGACAGTAGGATATCTCTGATGCAAGACATTTTTATTCATTATTTTTTGTCCTTTCAGTTTGATTATTTGGATTTATCCCTGTAATATATGGTATGATAAGATGTCACTTGCGGCCGACTGGACCCTTTCGGCATTTGTTAATAACTGTATATTGAACTCAACTTGTTTAAACTTAAAAGAATTATATGTTGTATAAGGTCAATGCCCTAATCTACAGGCTTAATCTAACCAAAAGGACCTATCATACTCATCCGACAATGGGTACTTTATTAATATTTTCTATTAAAATCTTAAGGAAGGACGGCGATAAAAAAATATTTTAAGTTTATGAACTAGGATATTTATGCACTTACTTTTCTTAGTCTGGATTATAGAGTGATTATATATATATATATATATATATATATATATATATTGGAAACGGTCTCTCTATCTCCACAAGTTAGGAGAAGGTCTATATAGATAATGTGTATACAAACCTTCCCCTAACTTGTGGAGATAAAGAGATATATTCGATATATATATATATATATATATATATATATATATATATATATATATATATAGAGAGAGAGAGAGAGAGAGAGAGAGAGAGAGAGAGAGAGAGAGAGAGAGAGAGAGAGAGAGAGGAAGAGAGAATAAGGAAAGAGACAATTTATTCATTTTACTTTAGTTCCCAAAAATACAATTAAAGTATCTTGACAAACATGCTTCTACTTTCTACCTACGTATTCATACAAGAAGATAGAAAATGTTTACTTTTTTGCATGTACTCTCTATCTAAATAGATAAACAAAACTATAGTATTTCGTTCTAAATTAAACTATAGTGTTTCGTTCTAAATGTTTACTATGGAATTGATTCCAAATAAATCTATTGGATTGGCACTTAAAATATTGGAAGCTTTTAATTAACTAGCTTTAGGGTATGTGCGTTGCATGTGTTTATCGCATAAATCAATTAAAATTTATGTAAAAGAACAAGTTATGTAAAATAGTAATAGACATTAAAGTAGATGCAAATAAAGAATATTAAAAGTAAATATGCATGTATATTATTGTGGGAAAAAATACATGTAAATTACTAAAATATTAATCATAAGAGTAAAATATTGTACGTACATTTAATGTTAGATAAACAAATATGTAATAACAATATTCTGGAGAGTAAATTTTATGTCAAATATGCTAAAGAAAATTTGTTGGTGATGTATAGTTCTAAATATTAGGAGTTTCTATATAGTTAAAATAAAAAATAAAAAAATTAATAAATAAAATTTATTTGATTTTAAAATTTTAAATAATAGAAGATTAATTAAATTATAACCTTTTTCTAATAATTTTGACGTCCTAGATATTTAAGAAATAATTAAGGTCCTAAATACAACAACAACAATCTAGTATAATCCCACTAGTGGGGTCATACCATGAGGTAGAGAGGTTGTTTCCAATAGACCCTCGACATCCTTCCCTTCAAGAACTCCCCACCTTGCTCTTGGGGTGACTCGAACTCACAACCTCTTGGTTGGAAGTGGAGGTTGCTTACCATCAGAGCAACCCCTCTTGTCTAATTAAAGTCCTAAATATTTAAAAAAAATAATTAAATGACTATTTTGTTCATTACAAATTTTTTGACACTTCCTAAAGTAAAACTATGCAAGTTTTGATGATAAAAATAATAGAATAGTAAAGCTTCTTTTATAGAAGCATTACATATATAATTGAAACAGGAAAAGATTTATGTAAGGTAAAAATAAAGATTCATAAAATAAAAAGGAGTTCAAAGTGCTTATTTTTTTACTTAATAACTTATAAAAAATTAATCTAAACCTAAAATGAGTACAAAGTGGTTGAAACTTTCCTAGTATAAAATGAAAGTGCTTGAAATTTAATTGAGTCAAAATTTTATTTAAAAAGCCTCCTAAAACTAAAAGGAGTTGCAAAGTGGTCGAAAACTTTTTTTAGATAAATTGCGTTTGAAATTTGATACTTCTAAATTTAAGTGGAGGTAGAATGTAAAAACCATCCTAAATCTAAAATTAAATGGAGTTTGAAAGTGACGATAATTTTATTAAAAGATCATTTTAAACATATAAGGAGTACAAAGTTTCGGAAATTTTCCTAGTTGTAATTGAAAGTTCATGAAATTTAATACTACTATCTACATGGATTTGAAAAGGCACGACTTGTAGAATTAAAAGGAATAGTAAATTTAAATCCTAAATAGTAGGAGAATAATTAAATGAGTATCCCTAAATATTAGAGAATTTATTAAACAAATATTTTTAATTATTAGAGAAATAATTAAATGACAGTTTTGTCTAGTGTGAACTTTATTTTTAGAGGGTAAAAAAAGCGAACGACATTTCGTTAAACGCTTTCGTGCTTTTAATATAACTAGTTTCTATGTACGTGCGTTGCACGTGTAACTCGCGTCTTGTTAATATCAATATTATATACAACGAGAGTAAACTACGTATAATAGCAATTAACATCCAAATAGATTCAACATGCAGTTGAAATAAAAAAGTGAGTGTAATTACTTCGATGTAGTAGGTGAATTTAAATATGTCTTACTTAATATCTCTTTATAGATGGTGTTCTTAGTGTATGTCATTTTTCATCTTGCTTTGTCATGACCAAAACTTTTGTTTTTGACATCAATATACTTCTTGAAAGTATAACTTAAAGTACAACTTATAGTTACCCATGTGAAAAAATATGTTGCAACAACTATATGCTTACGCTGAGGATTGTTTGACCATGTGCTTTATTTTTATTTATTTTTAAATTGTCAATATAATCGAATGATTCTATCCGAGGGATCTTTCCTCCTTTCAGAATTGCATAGAATTCTTTTTTTATTCGTCATTGATGAATTATTCATTAGAATCGCCATTAGAAGTCTAGTAGTAGTATTTTTTTTATTTTGGAATTATTTCAATTGAATTTATTTCGATTATTTTAGTTTAGATTTTGTCATTGAAAAATATAAATGTACTGATAATTATTTTTTGATGAATTTAAAAGAGCATCCTTTATTTTTTGGAGGCGAAAATTGAATTCTTGAGATAAATAAATGCTTGGAGGTATTTTGGCCTATCATTATATCATTCTTGTATCATTGCAGAAGCCACTTGAAGGATCCAAATTCTTTAGTAACATTGTAAATACCTAATTTTTGTATTGTTTTAATACCTCCTAAAGTCATTAGTGTTTTGTTGCTTTAATTATTTTTCCTAATTTTTGTGTCTCTGATTGCATATTTCCTATCATAAAAATACCAAAAAATAGTTCTTTCTTTATTTTTGCATTTTAGGAATTAACTAACTATTCAATTGGTGAATTAATCTAGTTAATTGATTATTTGAATAAGTTACTTAATTAATTTATTTATTTGTGTAAATTTAGTTTAATAAGTAGGATTAAGAAAGAAATTGAGCCAAATTTGAAAGAGAAAGTGGCCAAAAATGCAAGATAAGGGGCTGCCCTTGAAAGGGTCTGAAACGACGTAGTTTTGCCTAAAAACTACGTCGTTTCATTAAGTGACCCAAGATCAAATCTCACCCATTTATCACCCCTTGATCTAATGGTCCATATTTGATCTCTCAAGGGGTATTTAAAGCCTCAAAAATTTTAAAAATTCCCTCATTTACCCCATAACTCTTTCTCTCTTCTCTCTCTTCTCTCCGCCGCCGCCGCCGCCTGAAATCACCCACCGGCGGCGGACCACCTTGAAATTAACACCATGTAATCTCCACAACCTCCTCTTCTCATATCTCCAAACCAATTTCTTCAAAACCCCCTCAAACTCCTTGAATTTTAGATCTAGGAAACTTTAGCCGCCACTTTTTGGTCCAAATTCTTGAAGCTCCGACCAACACCACCCTACAACACATACATGAATGGATAGAGCTCCACGAGACCTATCTTTTCCTACCCATTTCACCCCCAAAATCCCTGTCGCCGCCGGCCCGCTCCTCACTGCCGTCGCGGCTCCACTGCCTCACCACCGCCAAAATGCCTCGAACCCCCATCTTAGCTATTTTTCGACTCAAAGACACTCGTTTCTTTTGGCGAGATGCTGAAACTCATTTCGTTCTAGCATCTACCCAAAAGAAACATGCGTTTCGGAGTCGGGCAGTCACCTTTTAGCATCTCCGGCGTCTTCTCGTGGCTCGAACAGTTTCAAGCATACTTGTTAGGTATAATCGTCATCTCTTTAATTAATTTCTGATTTTTTATATTAGTAGATTAGTTTTTGATTTTTGATTTTTCTATTTTGGTTGTTTCTTGTTAATTAGAGTTTCAAGTTAGATTTATTTAATTAGTTATCTCTATCTAGTTTAGTGGTTTGTTAGATTTGTTATTGATTTAAACATGATCTTTAGTGTATTAATTAAATCGTTCACGTAGTTAGTCGATTATTTAGTTGTTATTAGTCGTTGTCCGATTGTTAACGATGCTTGTTCTGTTTTGAGCATTAGTTTGTGACTTTAGTTATTTGTTTAGTAATTAGTTTGTACAAATCGAATTCATTCCAATCAAGTTGGTTTGAATACTTAGTTCAATTACGTTTTTAGTCTCGTTTATGCTTTGTCAGTTCATAGTTGTTTAAGTTTGATTTGTGTTGAGAAAGTAGTTTGTTGTTGATGGTTAAAATCTAAAGTTTAGTTTATTTTATCACAAAATAGGGTAATAGTAGCCTACTTTTACTAGTAGGGTGACTGAAATGACATTTTTTGTCCTTGCTTCTGATACAACAAACTTTCAGGTTGTCCTTTCATCTTTGGGACAAATCTTGAATAGTGTTTAGCACACAAAGTCAGTCTTTTTCCCAAAAAGGAACTTTATTTGCCTATTTAAGGGGCTGCTATTTCCTCACTTGAGAACGGGGATCACACATTTGTTGGGCAGTCTTTACACCCTAAAAATACAACTTGAAGAGTAAAAAAATCAGCAACTAAAGGACCCTTTAGTAAGCTGAAAGGGTGAGCTTTGTGAGTAAATTTTAGAGTGCAAACTTTTAGAAAAGTATAAGTCTTCTTTAGAGCTAATTCTGAGTTTCTTCTAAGGTTTTCGGGCTGTTTAAAAACGAAACTGCTGTTATTTTCTGCTTGTGTTTGCTGCTATTTTTTTTTCCTGCTGAGCTCTATTTCTTCACTGCTGTATTTATTTTCTGCAATCCAGGTATTTTCTTAAACTTTGCAATGCAAATTTTTATATTCAATGGATGAGGATATGGCTCTTTTTCAGCTCTATGGATACGCTTGATGTGCTTTACTAGAATAAATGAATATTTAACATGTTATTCATATAGTTATATTTCAGCATGTACATCTGTAATATTTGATTGATCTTCCATTTTTCTTTACATGTGTTGCTCAAATAACATTATGTTAAGTGTATCTAGTTAAGGGAAAAAAAACATCTTTTAGAATTATTATGTAGAGTTTAGTTTCCTTTTGCCTTGGTTTTATGTATTTGTGGTTTTGTTATTTTAATTTTTCTCTTAGTGCTAAAAATAACTGATAGTAATACTTCTCTTCTTGGTTAAGTTGAAATGAAGTTAGGGAATAGTATGTGATGAGTGTGCGGGAGGAAGGAGAGAACCAGTGAAAGAATTTCTTAAATGTATTATTGCTATTTTGAACTTCTGTTTGGTTGAGCTTGATGCATATGTTTGTTTCTCAGTTATATGTCTAGAATTCCATATTCATTAATGCATTATTTTTAGCTACATGTCCTAGTTGGGTTTACATTAATTTTAAGAATATTTTAGGCCACTATCACCTTTGGTTTAAATTTGCTGGCCATTTTTTTTAACATCAAGGCTACTGGAAAATTTGAATCTGTCAAGTTTAAAATAGTAAACAAGTTTTGACTCAGTCTTTTAAACACTGGGTTTCTTTATTAAAATGCTAGGCAATTAGTAGGCGTGTTTTTAACTTCACGGAATCGCTTGCGTAGCATGAAGTTTAACATTCAATAAATTAGTACAATAACCTCACACCATAACCATTAGTTTTAATTAATTCTTTGCTAAAATTGTTGATTCGTTTGCGTAGCGCGATATTAACTTTTAATAAATTTCAAAAATAATAATTTTCTCAAATGTAGTAATTTTCCCAAAAGTCATAGTGTGCTAATAATCCTTGTCATGACTACGCATTCGCTTGCGTAGTGTGGTTACGATATCTTGTTATTCTTTATCAATTCTAATAAAGCAAGTATTAAAAGCGGATAGGTAAAACATAAAAATTATATAAATCACAGTTTGTCCAAAATTAATTCAAGCCAAGTTTTAAGTCAATAAAGCAACCGTGCTAGAACCACGAAACTCGGGGAATGCCTTACACCTTCTTCCCGGTCAACAGAATTCCTTACCTGAACTTTGTTTTCGCAGACCAATAATAATAGAGTTAAACCTTCCTTTAACTAGGGATTCAAATAAAAGGTGACTTGGAACACCCAAAAAAAATTAATTCCAAGTGGCGACTCTGAACAATAAAATAATTCCTACTCAAGTTTGTCACTTTAATTGGAAAAACTCTTTAACCCACAATCAAAATACATTATCATTTTGGGGTAGAAAAGGGGTATGACAGCTCTGGCGACTCTGCTGGGGATTCTCAAGAATTCGAGCTCATACAATTACTTCATTTGGCTTTATTAATTTTTGTATATACTGTGATTTATTGGGGCCTAATGTGCTAGTTGTTCGCTTTTTACCACTTTGATATCGCAACCCTCTGAGTCTTCTGATAATTAGTTATGTTGCGTTTGCCTACCAGCATCACAAAATTTCTGTCTTGAGATAAAACCAGTTAGCCTACCAGCTTCTGGTAAAGGATTTAGTCACATATGTTTAGGCGGGAGAGTCGTTAGCTAGCCAGTGCTGTTCTATTACTGGTGACGCGTGATGCTCCTCGGCTCGGGTTGTCCGCCCGGGTAAGCCAGGTCCAGATACCATCTCCTTTAGGATTTACAAACTTAGAAGAACAAGCCACAAGCAATGAATATCCCTGGTAAGCTACGCTTCATTTGCATCATGTGCATTTGACTTAGTAGCGCTCGACACAAGGGCCGAGTTCTGTTTTAGGACAGGCCTTGTTGAGACCATTATGTCATGTTATGTGCTACTTGTTGCATTATTTGGGAGGCTTGCATGTCGACCGACTTTAGCATAAATCAGTTGAACGAACAGAGAAAATATGATGTGGTCTAGTGCATATGGTTTTTAAAGATTAATTTTTTAAAAAAAATAAATAACATAGTCGATTTTAACCGAACTACGCGGGTCTGATTCTCACCGGATGTAAGATACGTAAGCAAACCTCATCGGTTCCGGCCTCTAATTTTCAAAAAATTCAAAAAGATATTTTCCTTTAATTCCTTCTTTAGAAGTGTTTCTTTGAGACGTCAAATCCAAAAATCCAAAAATATTTTCTTTCTTTTAAAAAAAAAAAATTAAAATCCAAAAATATTTTCTTTCTTCTTTAGAAGTCTTTCTTTCACCAATTCCCAAAAACAAATTGAAAATATTTTCGTTGCTAGGAGACTATTTTATCTATTTTATTTATTACGTTTCTGACTACGTAATGATCTGATTCATGCGGCGACATGATACGTAGACAACTCACAAAAGGTTCGATCAAAATATTTTTCAATGATTCTAAGATGAGGGATCAAAATGAGGTGTGAGTGAAAAGAAAAAAGGAGAGAAGAAGATAAGAGCGTCAATAAGAAGCAACCTCATAAGTCGGAATGAAACATGAAGCCTCCAAAAGCATGTTAGAAATAGTGACAATGATATGAGCATGGCACATTACGTGTGATTTATATCTATAATATGCTTAACCCTAACATGTTTGCTGTCTCTTATATAGTAAGCTTAAGGTGGTTGGTTTGTGGTGAAACTGGCAACACACCATTACTTCACCAGATCTAAGGGAACAGTAGTAATGGCCAACGATGATGAGATCGAGCTGATCAGTGACGACCCCCAGGGCCAGTCAGTTGAACAAGAGTCGGAAGAAATAAGAAAATTGAGACAACAATTGTCTGATGTATATCAAGCTTGTGTGTCTGGTCAGCCTCCACCCCGAGGTCCCTCAGAGGGAACTTCCATCGTACCCCTGGCTACTCAACCACCGCTCTATGCAACGAGCGACCATATTCTACCACCAGGGTATGTGCCAAACTACAGCCTCCACGCTGCTCCTGGTACCTCTAATGTGCGACCTCTAGTCGCACCGGTCAGGAACACTCCTCTAGTTATGTCTGGCGCACCGGTATACACAATCCCGACTCCACCTCCTGTGATGAAACCAATAAACGAGCAACCATCTCATGTTTATGATGGCCAATACTACTCTCCAAATATGACTTTCGGGGTCTCGGCTTCATACAATCAGACTCCTCAGTACGAGTCACCAGTGGAAAATGAAAAGCTTGTAAAGATGATTGAGCCGGATGAGATGGCGAGGAAAATGAAAAGTCTTAAACAGAACATAAAGAACATACAAGGACTAGGTGGTCACAAAAGTGTTTCGTTCAGTGATTTATGCATGTTCCCTCACATCCATTTGCCACAAGGGTTCAAGACCCCAAAATTTGAGAAGTATGATGGACACGGTGACCCTATCGCCCATTTGAAAAGGTACTGCAACCAGTTGAGGGGTGCAGGTGGAAAAGAAGAATTGCTGATGGCTTATTTTGGGGAAAGTCTTGTGGGGGTAGCCTTCGAATGGTTCATTGACCAAGATATCTCTCACTGGCATGTCTGGGACGACATGGCCCAGGCCTTCGTCAAACAATTTCAATACAACATTGATATTGCGCCGGATCGCAATTCTCTGTCCAATATGAAGAAAACGCCGACTGAAAGCTTTAGGGAGTATGCAATCAAGTAGAGGGAGAAAAAGGCTAGAGTTAAGCCACCCTTGGATAACCACGAGTTGATCACTGTTTTTCTGGAGGCCTAAGAGCCTGATTACTTTCAGAACATGAAGTCTGCAATGGGTAGACCTTTTGCGGAAGCGATAATAATAGGAGAAATAGTTGAAAATAGCCTCAAGACTGGCAGAATTGTAAGTCAAGATGCTCTCAAAGCCACCTCCCAAGCTATCCAAAATGGGTCGGGAAGTTTGGCAAATAGAAAGAATAGAGATGAAGGGTCCATGATGACTTCGGGATCCAGGGAAGTTCAAAGAGGGGCATCGCACCTTTATGTGCAAGTTCAGCAGGGGCAATCCAGCTACCTCAACATTACTATCCCCCGCCAATTCCTCAGTACTCTGTGGGACCTCCACAGTATACAGTGTTTAATGCTCAATCCTATACTCGTCCTCCCAATCAACAGGTACGGGCACCAGCTCTACGACTCCCCCGACCTCAGCAGCAAAATTTTTGGGTACCCTACAATTCTCGTCCTAGGCAGGATTATGGTCGAGAGCAGAGGCCGGTGGAAAATTTTACTCCATTGGCTGAATCATACTCTAGTCTGTTCCAGAAGTTGAAACAGATGGGCGTGATTTGACCCATCGCTCCCCAGCATATGCATCCCGATTCATATGGATTTCAAGCAAATGCTAGATGTGAATATCATTCAGGTGCTCCGTGGCATAACACTGATGACTGTTGGACCCTGAAAAGAGCCATAGAAAGACTCATTGTTGAAAAATTGATTGTAGTCACGAATGGCGAGGACCCTCCTAATGTGACCAATAACCCGTTGCTAGTACATAATGATGTTCATTTTGTGGGAATGATCGGTCGAGATCAAGAATACAAGTCGGTTGGCCGAGCAGAAATTACAGTGGGAACGATTCAAGAAGGAACAGGACTGGAAGTAAGTCCAAGCCAAGATGTACCATTGATTGTGAAAGGCGCCCAGAGCTCAAGGAAGGCAACTTTATTTGTACCAAAAATCTCGAGGTTGGAAGTTCGCTCCAATGTTCCAAGCCCAAAGTTGTATGTCCTTGGAGGTCACCCCATCACAAAGCAGAATCAGGGCGGTACGAAGGGTATAACAGAGCCAATCATAATCAAACCTTCCATACAACCCCGTGTGACAAACATGAAAACCATTCCTTGGAACTACAACAAAACTGTAATAACCTACAAAGGCAAGGAAATCATAGAAGAAGTGGGGGAAACTGGAGGTTTGGCTCGATCAGGGAGGTGCTACTCTCCAGAAGAGTTGAGGAAGGCCAAGCAAATCAGAGAAGGCCAAATGCCAATAAAGAAACCTGTCATGGAAGAAGAGGCAGAGGAGTTTTTGAAAAAGATGAAAGTTCAGGATTACTCAATCATTGACCAGTTGAGAAAAACTCCTGCCCAAATCTCTCTGTTATCTTTGCTCATACACTCAGACGAACATGCTCGTGTACTAATCAAAATCGTGAACGAGGCACATGTATCAGAGAAGACCACCGTGAATCAGTTAGAGAAGATGACCAACAGATTTTTTGAGGTGAACAGAATCTCCTTTGCTGATGATAAACTTTCCGAGGAGGGAGCCGGTCACAATAGGGCTTTGCACCTGATTGTCAAATGTGAGGGGCATTATGTGAAGCGAGTCATGGTTGATGGAGGCTCGAGTGTAGATATATGCCATCTCTCTACCTTGCAAATCATGAAGATCAATACAGACCGGATCCAACCCAGCAATGTTTGCATTCGGGCTTTTGATGGCTCAGCGAGAGATACCATTGGGGAGATCAACCTCACCATGACGATCGGGCCTGTTGATTTTGAAATTGTCTTCCAAGTAGTGGACATGGAAACTTCTTATAACTTTCTTCTTGGAAGGCCATGGATCCATACGGCCCGAGCTGTGCCATCCATCATGCATCAAATGCTCAAATTCGAGCACGACAGGCAAGAAATTATTGTTCACGGAGAAAACGAGTCATCCATTTATAAAGACCCGTTAATCCCATGTATTGAGGCCAAGGAAGGATGTGAGTCTATTGTCTATCAGGATTTCAAAGTGGTTGTTGTGGACCATGTTGAGGAAGGAAAGCCCATACTGCATCCTCGTCTCTTCGCCACATATGTAATGGTGGTTGCACTTATGATGAGACAAGGTTATGAGCCAGGAAAAGGCTTGGGGACATCAATGTAAGGAATTTCAGAACCCATTTCTCCGGTCAGTAACATGGGTACTTTTGGTTTAGGCTTCAGGCCAACATAAGCAGACGAAGACAAAGCCAAGCACCGCAAAAAGCATGGGTGGGTCTTGCAACAACCTATCCCTCACATTTTCTACACTTTTGTCAAGCCACGATTCAAAGAGGTTCAAAATTCCTCGACGCATGCAAACATTGATGAAATTTGCCATGGCCTCAGCCAGATATTTTCTGAAGTGAATATGATCCAGGCTGGTGAAGGCACTAGTCGTGCCGATATGCAACTAATTGGCCTAAACACCATGCTCAATAACTGGGAAGAAACTCCTCTCCCCACAAGGAAGGAGTCTTGGTAGTTGACTTTTGCAGCTTTTTTCTTTTGTACTTTGGGTTACTTCCAGGGTTGTAATCCAAATATCTTAGTATGATTGTTTTATTTTGACGTTAACCCTTCTATCCTTTCAAATTCAATGAAATGTAGTTCAGTTTCGTATTTAATTTTCTATCTTTTACTTTTCCTAATTCCTGCCATTTTATTTCCATTTCAGTTTTGTTAATGCCGGCTTTAATAACATGACATGCATGCAGAATTCACGCCCAGATCTCAAAAAGTTATCTAATTTCGAAATAATGCATCAAGAGATCAAATATGATGAAGATAAGGTTGTTGAGGAAATAAAAAGAGAGTTGGAACAATTTGAAAACAAGCCTAGGCCCAACCTCAATGAAACTGAGCCAATTAATATCGGAGGTCATGAAGAAGTCAGAGAAACAAAGATAAGCATTCACACTGAACAAAAAAATAGATATGCCTTAATTCAACTTTTATTTGAGCATAGAGATGTGTTTTCTTGGTCTTATGATGATATGCCAGGTTTAAGCGCCGATTTAGTGGTTCATAAGCTTCCCACGTATCCTGAGTTTCCACCAGTCCAACAGAAGCAACGTAAATTTAAAACGGACATGAGTGATAAACTAAAAGAGGAAATAATGAAGCAATTGAGCGCCAATGTTGTCAGAGTCGTACGATACACCACCTGGGTGGCAAATGTTGTGCCTGTGCCAAAGAAAGATGGAAAAACTAGAGTGTGTGTTGACTACAGAGACTTGAACAAAGCAAGTACGGAGGATAATTTTCCTTTGCCAAACATCCACATTCTTGTAGATAATTGCACAAAGAATGAGATATAGTCGTTCGTGGATTGCTATGTTGGGTACCACCAGATTCTAATGGATGAGGATGATGCAGAAAAGACCGCTTTCACCACTCTGTGGGGTACCTATTGTTACAGGGTCATGCCATTCGGTTTAAAGAATGCAGGGTAGACTTATATGAGGGCCATGACCACTATTTTTCATGACACGATGCACAAAGAGATTGAAGTATATGTCGATGATGTCATCATAAAATCAAAGACACAGGCTGATAACGTGCACGATTTGAAAAGGTTCTTTGAACGGCTTCGAAGGTATGACCTTAAACTCAATCCAGCCAAGTGTGCATTTGGGGTTCCATATGGGAAACTCCTCGATTTTATAGTCAGTCGGAGAGGCATCGAATTGGATCCATCTAAGATAAAGTCCATTCGAGATCTGCCACCCCCGAAGAACAAAAAGGAGGTCATGAGTTTGCTCGGGAGATTGAACTACATTAGTAGGTTCATTGCTCAGCTCACAACCACATGCGAGCCCATCTTTAAGTTACTAAAAAGGGATGCTGCAATCAAGTGGACGGACGATTGCCAAAATTCTTTTGACAGGATCAAATATCTATCAAAACTCTTTGTACTGGTCCCACCCGAACCTGGTAGGCCTTTGTTTTTATATCTATCGGTGATGGATAATTCCTTTGGATGCGTTCTGGGGAAACATGATGCAACAGGAAAAAAGGAACAAGCAATATATTATTTGAGCAAGAAGTTCACCAATTATGAAGTTAAGTACACCATTTTAGAAAGGACATGTTGTGCCTTGACTTGGGTCGCTCAGAAGTTGAGACATTATCTTTTGGCCTATACTACTTACCTCATATCCATAATGGATCCTCTAAAGTATATCTTCCAAAAGCCAATGCCCACTGGCAGGCTCGCAAAATGGCAAATCCTGCTCACAGAGTTCGACATCGTCTATGTCACTCACACCACGATGAAAGCACAGGCTTTGGCCGATCATTTGGTAGAGAATCCAGTTGATGATGAGTACAGGCCACTTACCACATACTTCCCAGACGAAGAGGTAAACTCAATAAAGGAAGTAGTTCCAGACGACATCCCTGTATGGAAAATGTATTTTGATGGAGCTATCAATATCAAAGGAGTTGGGATTGGGGCAATCCTCATCTCACCTATTGGATAGTATTACCCTGCAACGGCCCGACTTCGGTTCTTCTGTACCAATAATACGGCAGAATACGAAGCCTATATCATGGGTTTTAAAATGGCCCTCGATCTGGATGTGCATGAACTATTGGTTATAGGAGATTCTGACTTACTTATCCAGCAAGCCCAAGGTGAATGGGAGACTCGAGATATCAAGCTTATTACCTACAGACAATGTGTACAAGATTTGAGAAAAAGATTCAAATCCATCGAGTTCAGATACATTCCCAGGTTTCACAATGAGCTAGCTCGTGCTTTGGCTACTTTAGCCTCGATGCTCCCTTATTTGGGAAACACTCATATCGATCCACTAGAAATCCAAGTTCGGAATCAACACGGTTACTGCAATATAATTGAGACAGAACCAGATGGTGAACCATGGTATCATAACATAAAACGATTCCTGAAAACAAGAGAATACCCAGAGCATACCAACGAAGATCAAAAAAGAACTATAAGGCGGCTCGCCAGCGGTTTCTTCCTAAATGGGAAAATTTTGTACAAAAGGACCCCAGATTTAAACTTGTTGAGATGCGTAGATGCCACAGAAGCTGAGCGGATCATGAGTGAAGTGCATTCGGGGGTATGCGGACCTCACATGAATGGATATGTTTTGGCAAAGAAGATTTTGTGGGCAGGGTATTATTGGCTTATAATGGAGCGAGATTGCTTCAATTTTGTTCGCAAGTGTCACTAATGCCAGATTCATGGTGACCTGATTCACTTGCCACCTTCGGAGTTGCATCCCATGTCCTCTCCTTGGCCTTTCGTTGCTTGGGGAATGGATGTTATTGGGCCAATTGAGCCAAAAGCTTCAAATGGGCATAGATTCATTTTGGTTGCAATTGATTACTTCACCAAGTGGGTAGAGGCCGTCACTTTCAAAGAAGTCACCAAGAAAGTAGTGGTAGACTTTGTTCATTCCAACATCATCTGCCGCTTTGGTATCCCAAATACCATTATCACTGACAATGCAGCCAATCTCAATAGTCATTTGATGAAGGAGGTATGCGAGCAATTTAAAATTATGCATCGCCATTCTACCCCTTACCGGCCAAAAGCCAATGGAGTTGTTGAATCAGTGAACAAGAACATCAAGAAGATTCTTAGGAAAATGATCCAAGGTTCCAGACAATGGCATAAAAAGTTACCTTTTGCTCTTTTGGGATACCGCACGACTGCTCGCACATCTGTTGGTGCAACTCCTTATCTGTTGGTATATGGAACGGAAGTTGTAATACTGGCTGAAGTCTAAATTCCATCTCTTCGGATCATTGTGGAGTCGGAGATTGAAGATACAGAATGGGTAAAGACCCGATTAGAACAACTAATGCTGATTGATGAAAAACAGTTAGCAGCAGTGTGCTTTGGCCAGTTATACCAGCAAAGAATGGCACGCGCTTACAATAAGAAAGTGTGTCCAAGGCACTTAGAGGTAGGCCAACTCGTTCTGAAACGTGTTCTTCCACACCAAGTAGAAGCTAAAGGAAAGTTCGTCCCAAACTGGAAAGGACCTTACATCATCAAGAAAGTGTTACCAAAAGGGGCCTTGCACTTGGTAGATGAAGAAGGACGGGTACCAAACATGACTATTAATGCAGATGCAGTCAAACGATATTATGTCTGATATATAATTGCTCGCTATTC
The DNA here is from genome assembly GCF_000390325.3 of Nicotiana tomentosiformis. Classification (NCBI taxonomy): domain Eukaryota; kingdom Viridiplantae; phylum Streptophyta; class Magnoliopsida; order Solanales; family Solanaceae; genus Nicotiana; species Nicotiana tomentosiformis. Next base: position 17,243,618 of record NC_090820.1, read on the forward strand.
CAAACAAGTGTCACCCTTTTGTTACCCCTTTTAAGCTATATTTTTCTTCCTTGTTTTCCACTTTTTAGAACTTGTGTACTTACAAAAAAAATAAAAAAAAGAAGTCAAACAACAAATTTCCCGAGTCATTGAACTACGTCCGACCTGATTCTGAAAGGATACGTAGGCAGCCTTACCCTGGGTTCGGTCCCATCGCAAAAAAAAAATCCATATTCCCAATACTCCAAAACTGGGGCAGAAGTTTGTTTTTATCTTACGGTTTTTTCTATAGAAACAGTTCCAAAAGTTGTAATTCAGTTCAAGGTTCTTTTCGCCTTTTCCTGTTAAGAACTTCTGATCGATCTTTGAGAATATTTGAAGTCCCCATGCCAGGGGCATTGGCCAACCTTCCGCATGTCGTATCTTAGTAAAAAAAGAAAAAAAAATGAGAGAGTCTTATCGGTGAAAACCCGTATGGGCATTGTAAGGTGACAGTGAGCAGAGAAATGTGAGAGTCTTATTGGTGAAAACCAGATGGGCACCATAAGGCGACAGTGATTAGAAAAATAAGAGAGGTCAGTTAGCGAAAACTCGCAAAGGGCGCTACTAGCCGAATGAGGGTCTTCGATGCTCCGGCATGAGCACAACCAAGACAGTTTCAAGATGAACATTTGCGACGTATTTTGAGAATTAGACAGCTCAGACAGATCATGCGTCCAGTCCAAAATGCATGTCATGATTCATTGAAGTCGGCACATATCTCCAGATAAGTCTCCTTATTTCTCTCCCCGAAAGGGACACCTTTTATTTAGACACAACTCCTTTTTCACTTCCAATTGCTCTTCTATTCTTTTCCATAATTTTTCTTAGATTTCCTTTCGGTCTAATCTTGCATCAAAAGCAAAGCAAAAAATGGCTGCAAACTGGCTACAGTTTACCCGTAATACCGAGCACAATTTGGAGCATATACGACATTGACGAAGGCAGGAATCCATATGCGATCTCTTTTGATAAGGCGGACAAAGTGTCTCAAAGAAACTAAAAAGTTCGCCTAAGCAAGACTTGGTTCATGGGAAAAGTTGATAAGCACTACAGACAGAAATTGTTTCTGGGTGCAAGACAACTAAGTTTGATTTTAAAGGAAAATTGCCTTGCCTTAGGGACAAGGATTAGCGGTACCATGTACATCCGGGTATGAAACAGCCAGGGGCAACGTCAGAAATACAATGTCTCTAGAAAGCTATACAGAGTATCCGGGAACCTCGGTACCACACTGACAAAATTAGTTCTTCGACAGCGGAGGGGTGAATTCAAACTACTCTGGGCATCAAGGCCACAAACCGACCACCACTTTAAAACTCACAAATTTTTCTTTGTTTGAAGCAGGATCAAAGCAGTGCAGAATTGAGATTCTCAAAGGGCGAATGTCACCAAAGGTAAGTTTCCTCAAAATTTCCACTTTCCTTTATTTGCAGTATGCATCATTACTGTCCATACCTCCCATTTTACGTAGCTTAACTCAGGTAGAACCTTTTCGCCTAGGGGGATCTAACTCATAGTTTTCGGGTAGAAATACTCTTCGTTCAGGCTATTTTTTATAGCTTAACCGAGGTAGAACCTTTTCGCCTAAGGGGATTCAGCTCATATTTTCAGGTAGAAGTAATCTTCGCTCAGGCTGTTATACGTAGCTTAACCCAGGTAGAACTTTTTCGCCTAGGGGGTTCCAGCTCATGTTTTCGGGTAGAAGTACTCTTCGCCCAGGTTTGCTTTTCGTAGTTTAACCTAGGTAGAACCTTTTCGCCCAGGGGATTCAACATCCTTTCAGTAATATAGGGTGCCAGCCCTCGGTTACACTCCTTTCTGTAATATAGGGTACCAACCCCTGGTTACACTCTTTTCAGTAATACAGGGTGCCAGACGCTGGTTACACTCCTTTCAGTAATACAGGGTACCAACTCCTGGTTACACACCTTTCAGTAATATAGGGTGCCAACCCCTGGTTATACTCCTTTATGTAATACAGGGTACCAACCCATGGTTACACTCCTTTCGGTAATATAGGATACCAACCCCTGGTTACATTCCTTCTCAGTAATACAGGGTGTCAACCCCTGGTTACACTTCTTTCAGTAATACAAGGTAACAAGCCCTGGTTACATTCTTTCTCAGTAATACATGGTGCCAACCCCTGGTTACACTTCCTTCAGTAATACAGCTTACCAACCTTTGTTAAACTCCTTTCAGTAATACAGGGTACCAACCCCTGGTTACACTCATTTCAGTAATACAGGGTGCCAACCCCTGGTTACACTCTTTTATGTAATACAGGGTACCAATCCCTGGTTACACTCCTTTTGGTAATACAGGGTACCAACCCCTGGTTACATTCCTTCTCAGTAATATAGGATGCCAACCCCTGGTTACACTTCTTTCAGTAATACAGGGTGCCAACCCCTGGTTACACTTCTTTCAGCAATACAGGGTGCCAACCCCTGGTTACACTCATTTCTGTAATACAGGGTACCAACCCCTGGTTACACTCCTTTCGGTAATACAGGGTACCAACCCCTGGTTATATTCTTTTCGGTAATACAGGGTACCAACCTCTAGTTACACTCATTTCGGTAATATAGAGTACCAACCCTTGGTTACATTTTCTACGGTAATATAGGGTACGAACCCCCGGTTACATTCCCTTTCAGTAATACACGGTACCAATCTCTGGTTATATTCCTTCTCAGTAATACAGGGTGCCAACCCCTGGTTACACGTCTTTCAGTAATACAGGGTACCAACCCCTGATTATATTCCTTCTTAGTAATACAGGGTGCCAACCCCTGGTTACACTTCTTTCAGTAACACAGGTTGCCAGCCTCTGTTACACTCCTTTCTGTAATACAGGATATCAACCTCTGGTTACACTTCTTTTAGTAATACAGGGTGCCAACCCCTGCTTACACTCTTTTATGTAATACAGGATACCAACCCCTGGTTACACTCCTTTCGGTAATACAGGATACCAACTCTTGGTTACATTCCTTCTCAGTAATACAGGGTGTCAACCCCTAGTTACACTTCTTTCAGTAATACAGGGTGCCAGTCCCTGGTTACACTCATTTCAGTAATACAGGGTGTCAACCCCTGGTTACACTGCTTTCTATAATACAGGGTACCAATCCCTGGTTATACTCTTTTCGGTAATACAGGATACCAACCCCTGGTTACATTCCTTTCGGTAATACAGGGTACCAACCCCTGGTTACACTCATTTTGGTAATATAGGGTGCCAACCCCTGGTTACATTTTCTTTTGGTAATATAGGGTACCAACCCCCGGTTACATTCCCTTTCAGTAATACAGGATACCATCCTCTAATTCTATTTCCTTTGGTAACATAATTTACTTCCCCTCGTGGTTGCATATCCTCACATAGTTAGTTTATACTACTCTCGTTGTCTTCATTTCAACAAATTAGATACTTTAGCTTTCTCTAACTCACAAAATTTTTCTAGTGCCAAACTGGGGGCAGAAAATTTTTATTCGTTTTGTTCGTCTTTGATGGCTTTGCAGGCCCCGCCGCATAGCAAAAGTGACGATTAAAGCTTGCAGTTTTAGCTTTCTCATCAGAATAAAGAAGTTTTTCGGTCACAAGATAATTGGAGTTAGCATGGATAATGTGTCAACAGTCCAGCTTCTCGAGTTTCATTTTCTCGAATTCTGATCCGGAAAGCAAGCAATCGAGAATGAGTCATGATCATTTCCTCAAAGAGCATCAAGATCCAATCAAAGGTCAACACAAGCGAGCGGGTCAAGAATCAAGATTTGACTCCATAAGACACATAGATTAGGAATTTTGTAACTCTTAATTTGCAAACATATGTAGTTCTTTCTCTTTTCCTTTTGATGTAATCAGCAAGTAACAGTAACAGCAACAATAGCAGCAACAATAGTCTTAAATCTAGTGTTTGGTAGTCCCAGCTACCAAATTTTTTCAGAACTACACTAACTTGATTCCTCTAAACAAAGATATGTAGGCAACCTCGGAAGCATGGTTCGGTCACCATTTTAAAAAAAAAAATGCTTTCATTGGAGTGATATGTGAGCAAATATTAGCCAGGTCATTCACTTTTCTTTTCACGAAAACTCTTCATGTTCTCGAGCAAAGAGGGGCAGCTGTGAATACCTATTTTTTGTATTGTTTTAACACCTCCTAAATCCATTAGTGTTTTGTTGCTTTAATTATTTTTCCCAATTTTTGTGTCTCTGATTGCATATTTCCTATCATAAAAATACCAAAAAATAGTTCTTTCTTTATTTGTGCATTTTAGGAATTAACTAACTATTCAATTGGTGAATTAATCTAATTAATTGATCATTTGAATAAGTTACTTAATTAATTTATTTGTTTGTGTAAATATAGTTTAATAAGTAGTATTAAGAAAAATATTGGGCCAAATTTGAAAGAGAGTGGCCAAAAGTGCAAGATAAGGGGCTGCCCTTGAAATAGTCTGAAACGACGTAGTTTTGCCTTAAAACTACGTCGTTTCATTAAGTGACCCAAGATCAAATCTCAACCATTGATCACCCCTTGATCTAATGGTCCATATTTGATCTCTCAAGAGGTATTTAAAGCCTCAAAAATCTGAAAAATTTCCCCATTTTCACCATAACTCTTTCTTTCCACTCTCTCTCCCTCTTCTCTCTGCCGCCGGAAATCACCCACCGGCGGCGGACCACCTCTATACACCTCCAAATTAACTCCATGTAATCTCCACAATCTTCTCTTCCCATATCTCCAAACCAATTCCTTCAAAAACCCCTGAAACTCCTTGAATTTTAGATCTAGGAAAATTTAGCCGCCAATTTTTGTTCCAAATTCTTGAAGCTGCGGCCAACACCACCCTACAACACATACATAAATGGATAGTGCTCCACGAAACCTATCTTTTCCTACCCATTTCACCCCTAAAATCCCCGTCGCCGTCGGCCCGCTCCTCACTGCCGTCGCGGCTCCACTGCCTCACCACCGCTAAAATGCCCTGAACCCCATCTTAGCTATTTTTCGACTCAAAGACACTCGTTTCTTTTGGCGAGATGCAGAAACTCATTTCGTTCTAGCAACTACCCGAAAGAAACGTGCGTTTCGGAGTCGGGCAGTCGCCTTTTAGCATCTCCGGCGTCTTCTCGTGGCTCGAACAGTTTCAAGCATACTTGTTAGGAATAATCGCTATCTCTTTAATTAATTTCTGATATTTTATATTAGTAGATTAGTTTCTGATTTTTGATTTTTCTGTTTTGGTTGTTTCTTGTTAATTAGAGTTTCAAGTTAGGTTTATTTAATTAGTTATCTCTATTTAGTTTAGTGATTTGTTAGATTTGTTATTGATTTAAACATGATCTTTAGTGTATTAGTTAAATCGTTCACGTAGTTAGTCGATTATTTAGTTGTTGTTAGTCGTTGTCCGATTATTAATGATGCTCGTTCTGTTTTGAGCATTAGTTTGTGAATTTAGTTATTTGTTTAGTAATTAGTTTGCACAAATCGAATTCATTCCAATCAAGTTGGTTTGAATACTTAGTTCAATTACGTTTTTAGTCTCGTTTATACTTTGTCAGTTCATAGTTGTTCAAGTATGATTTGTGTTGAGAAAGTAGTTTGTTGTTGATGGTTAAAATCTGAAGTTTAGTTTATTTTATCACAAAATAGGATAATAGTAGCCTACTTTTACTAGTAGGGTGGCTGAAATGATATTTTTTCTCCTTGCTTCTGATACATCAGATTTTCAGGTTGTCCTTTCATCTTTGGGACAGATCTTGAACAGTATTTAGCACACAGAGTCAGTTTTTGGATAGATTTTTGGTGAACCAAAATCTGTCCCAAAAAAGAGACTTTATTTGCCTATTTAAGGGGTTGTTATTTCCTCACTTGAGAACGGGGATCACATATTTGTTGGGCGGTCTTTACACCCTAAAAATACAACTTGAAGAGTAAAAAATCAGCAACTAAAGTACCCTTTAGTAAGATAAAATAGTGATCTTTGTGAGTAAATTTTAGAGTGCAAACTTTTAAAAAAGTATAAGTCTTCTTTAGAGCTGGTTCTGGGTTTCTTCTAAGGTTTTCGGGCTGTTTAATCGAAACTGCTGCTGTTTTCTGTTTGTGTTTGCTGTTGTTTTTTTTTCCTGCTGAGCTATATTTCTTCACTGCTGTATTTATTTTCTTCAATCCAGGTATTTTCTTAAACTTTGTAATGGAGATTTTTATATTCAATGGATGAGGATATGGCTCTTTTTCAGCTATATGGATACACTTGATGTGCTTTACTGGAATAAACGAATGTTTAGCATGTTATTCATATAGTCATATTTCAGCATGTACATATGTAATATTTGGTTGATCTTCCATTTTTCTTTACATGTGTAGCTCAAATAACATTATGTTAAGTGTATCTAGTTAAGGAAAAGAAACATCTTTTAGAATTATTATGTAGAGTTTAGTTTACTTTTTTGCCTTGGTTTTATGTATTTGTGGTTTTGTTATTTTAATTTTTCTCTTAGTGCTAAAAATAACTGATAGTAATACTTCTCTTCTTGGTTAAGTTGAAATGAAGTTGGGGAATAGTATGTGATGAGTGTGCGAGAGAGAGGAGAAAACCAATGAAATAATTTTTTAAATGTGTTATTGCTATTTTGAACTTTTGTTTGGTTGATCTTGATGCATATGTTTGTTTCTCAGTTATATGTCTAGAAGTCAATGTTCATTAATGCATTATTTTTAGCTACATGTCCTAGTTGGGTTTACATTAATTTTAAGAATATTTTAGGCCACTATCACCTTTGGTTTAAATTTGCTGGCCATTGTTTTTAACACCAAGGCTACTGAAAAATTTAAATTTGTCAAGTTTAAAGTAGTAAACAAGTTTTGATTCAGTATTTGAAACACTAGGTTTCTTTATTAAATAAATAGTTTTAACAAATAAATTAATTTAAACGCTAGGCAATTAGTAGGCGTATTTTTAAATTCACGGAATCGCTTGCGTAACGTGAAGTTTAACATTCAATAAATTAGTTCAATAACCTCATACCATAACCATTAGTTTTAGTTAATTCTTTGCTAAAATCGCTGATTCGCTTGCGTAGCGTGATAGTTAACTTTTAATAAATTTCAAAAAAAATTAATTTTCTCAAATGTAGTAATTTTCCCAAAAGTCATAGTGTGCTAATAATCCTTGTCATGACTACGCATTCGCTTGCGTAGTGTGGTTACGATATCTTGTTATTCTTTATCAATTCTAATAAAGCAAGTATTAAAAGCGGATAAGTAAAACATAAAAAGCATATAAATCACAGTTTGCCAAAATTAATTCAAGCTAAGTTTTAAGTCAATAAAGCGACTGTGCTAGAACCACGGGACTCAGGGAATGCCTTACAACTTTTCTCCGGTCAACAGAATTCCTTACCTGAACTTTGTTTTCACAGACCAATAATAATAGAGTCAAACCTTTCTTTGACTAGGGATTCAAATAAAAGGTGACTTGGAACACCCAAAAAAATCAATTCCAAGTGGCGACTCTGAACACTAAAATAATCTCTACTCAAGTTTGTTACTTTAATTGGAAAAACTCTTTAACACACCATCAACACACATTATCTTTTTGGGGTAGAAAAGGGATGTGACAACATGATTGATCCATTTTCCTTTAATGCCAACCTGTATTCCAAAAATATTATTTGTAGGTAATCACACATGTGTGAAAAAGAAATATAGTTATAGAAAATAGACGAAGAATCATTCTATTTGTAATTAATATTCAGAAGTCCATGTCTTCGGTTTATTATTTTTTTCATCATTTCATAATATATTGTATTATATCATATTGTATTGTATTTATGAATACAATGTTTGAATTAACTGTATTATTTGTTGAGATTTATAATATGTTTAAGTATAATTTGACTTTAAAATACCGGCAAGTTTGATAAAATACCCATAATTACTATAAATATTGATTTTAATAATAATTACTAATAAAATAATTTAAGACAACTTATTTGTCCTTATTGATCATAAGCTATGCTTGTACATGTATTAAGTTAATAAATTCATGCAATTCTTAATGAAATTAAACAAGAATAAGATAATAACAAAAATAACTTATTTTTCTTGTTGAGTATTTCATGGCACCACTTTTCTTGAATGAAAATTCCTGCCCTGATGTTTTATCAGTTTTTAGTATTTTAAAATTTAATTACAGAATCGGCTGCTAATAAATACAATCATGTATTGTCTTAGAAATGTGCTTTCGAAATAATATGTGAAGTTTCATTTTCTTCTATCTTTTCCTGGCATTTGTTTTTCATTTATTTAAATTGTTGTTATTGAATTCTTTATCTTCAGCATATTACAGGCTTGTTCTTATTTTTATTAGGTTGTTTTACTTCTAATATATAATTGTATTTTAATAAAATAAGTGAATTTAGTAGCACTAAAGCCGAACTTGAAATAAGTTGTTTTACGTTATTTTATTTACCATCACTACAAAAAAAAAAACCAATTACCAACAAAAATAATTGTTGGTAAATTGATCAAATTGGTTGGCAATTTGAGTTACTAACAGATTACCAACGAATATTGATCCGTTGCTAAAAGGCTCGATGGTAAATTTTACCAACCAATTTGAATTTGTTGGTAAAATTACCAACTAAAAATCAGTTAGTAAACACCAAATAAATTTGTTGGTAATTTTTGAATCTTGAGTCCAAGATTTTCGTTGGTAAATTTACTAACCAAAATTCGGTTGGAAGTCCGTTAGTAACTTTACTAACAGATAGAAAATGAATTAGTAAAATTGGTTTTTCATTATTTAAATTGTGTTTGTAACTGGTTGGTAAATATAGTAACAAAGAAAAATTCCGTTAGTATTCCGTTAGCAACTATACTAATGGATACCAACTTGGTTGGTAAATTCGATAGTATATTTTTAAAAATACATTGGCAATCGGTTGGTAATTTTAGCTATGGAAAAGTTATGATTAGTAAATTGTTGGTAATTTACAAACAAATTTCAAATTCGTTAGCAAATATGGTTATTTATTTTTAAAAATTACGTTAGTAATTCGTCATAAAATTTACTAACAAATTGTAAATGTGTTACCAACTATTACAAGTTAAATGGGTATATTAAATTTTTTATTTTTAATAATTGTATTAATATTAATTTAAAGCTTTAAAAGATCTAAAAAACACTTAAACAAAACAAAGAACATACTAGAATTCATCTCATGCTTCATCTCTTCCTTAATTTCTTGCAAACGATGTCCGACACATTCATTCACCCGAGCATTAAAGTCTAGATCTTGAAGTGGAGATATCGAACTGAAGGATGCACCAACATGCCCATAAAAAGGAGCTTGAGAACCAAGACTATAAATGCGCGTCTTCTTAACACCGACTTCCTCCAAATAAATTTGTGAGAAATCAACTTCAGGAGGCTCACTGGACCCATCTTCAGGCTGAGACGCAGACGCAATTTTAGACATTATGGCATCCTGAACAAAATAAAATGATATAAACTCTATAATTATAACTTTTGAAAGAGAAAACATCAAGAACACAGTCATAAAGGCAACAAAACTGAAAACTCAAATGTCAATAACAACACCTTAAAGACAATTGTTTTGATGTACACAACAATGTTTTTCCCTATAAATTGCATTACTTGTTTGTCATCAATTTGTTATACTTTCAAATAAAGAAGTAATAATTTCAACAGTGACATGTTATATAGCTTATATGTGCATATTTTTAAAATCTCAAAGGTAAAGTAAGATGGAAGTATAACTCCTGTTCATAAATTCAACAGGTTTTGTTATTCTATAGATAAAATAACTAGTTAAGGAGCATACAAAGGTTGTGTTACACTCTCATTTTATGATACAATTGTATGACGAATTCGGCAAGACAGTTATAAAGTTACTAAAGAGAAAATTATTGCTACTGGGAATAATCAGTCACAAAGGAAATGCAGAGAATATCACATGCCTTTAAGAAATCAAAACTCAGTATTAGACACAGCTACAGAACCTAATATTCTTAATAAAGACTGCAGTTATGAATCTCAGAACAGTTTCAATCACACATATATTATACTACTTTAAGAGGAAAAGGGGAAAAGATTAAGATATAAAACCCAAAAAGAAATAGAAGAATATGCAAGTGTATAAACAATATAATGGCACACATACCTTATAAAGAAGATGCACTATAGATCTAATTGTCATATTCAAAAACGCTTTCTTAGAGGAATATCTATATTCCATAAATCCAAAGGACAAATGAGCAAATTTAAATGCAAAAATTCTGACAAGAAAAAAATTTAAAAGAGCTCAATGAATCATCTGGGAGTTTCCTAGAGAAGGATGGCTAAAATTAAATACTGATGGTGCTACGAGAGGGAACCCAGGCAAGAGTTCAATTGGTTACTGTCTACGAGATGCATTAGAGGATATTATTTATGCACATGGGCAGGAGATTCATGAAACTACAAACACAGATTTGCCCAAACCAAATCCATTCCGTTATCCGAAAATCCAAACCAAAAATCTAAAAAATTCGGATTTCGGTTTGAATTTCAGGTTTGCCCAAACTATGCCCACCCCTAACTATATCTACAGTTTGGAATGAAAGTAGATAGAATACAATAAATATAGGGAAAGGAGACTCCGGGTGATGTGGGCCGAAGCATGGAAAGCAACTCACTACTAAGTCTCCAGCTGATACGACTACGCGCCTAAGTGAGCACCCGATGCACCTGCTCAGTACCTACACAATTAGTGTAGAAGTGTAGTATGAGTACATAAATAAATTAGCCTAAGTGGTTTAACGAACTAATTTTCTCAAAACAAATCATGATAGAGTTATTGATGAGATATTGTTTTTTCTAATCGTGATAGTTTTGAATATGATAAAGATGAGGAACATAAATATAAATCTAACTCGTTGAAATACTTTTTTTATTAAAAACTTACTCTAGCTGGTTTTTCCTCTTAGGCATTCTCTTATGCACCAAACTATAATCAAGAGATTTGAGAAGGCGAGATTTATAGGTGAGCAATAAACTCTTCGAATAAACTTTTATATTATCGAGTCGATAATATTGCTTGTTGGGCTTTTGTATGTAGACTAATTGTGGGTGGAAGTATAAGATCCTTTCACGTTATTTGTTAGAGAAAATATTTAATTTGATTCACGGTTGAAAAAAAAGAGAAGGAGCTAAGGGTTAAAACAATATAGGTACTTTGGAGTAGAAAAGAAATGAGGGGAAAAAATATGTGAATGAGATAAGAAAAAATTAGAGCTTGATATATAGGAAATTGAAAGAGTAGTTGAATGAGATCTATTAATCATTCAACTGGTTAAAGCTCTTTCTCAAGCATTGAAGAAGACGCATATTTAGATCTAACTAATTAGATGGTTAAGAAGAATCCTGAACTGGTTTTGATGGATTCTTGTGTTTTATTCAAATAAATTAAAATATTAGTCCTTACAAATTAGAATAAACTATATTATCTTTGAGTTATAGGTAAAATACTAAATGAAAAAGCCAAGTAAGATGTTGTCATAGTAAAATAATGTATAAAGAAAGAAAAATAGAGATAGAGTAACACTAAGTATACTTTGAATTAACTTAAAAAAATAAAGTAAAAAATAATACTCGAAAATATTATTGATAGTTTCAAATAATAAATGAATTCGGAGCAATCGAATAAAAGTCTAAAAGAGATAAATTTTTTGGTACTTACATTGAGATAATATGATATTTAATTTATGATTTTGTTAAAATATATGATTTGAAGTACTCGAACAATTCAAATCGATCATACTTTCATATAATTAATATTCTTTAATAATGTACGAGCATCGCGGCTACTAATACTACTATATTAATGAAAGTTGCCCAAGTGCCTATTAGTGGGAAGTCTATAACCAAATATTTGGATATTTATATCTGAAAAATATAATTTTAAGTGAATTTTTTATTAAAGATTGGAGTGTGACTCTAGTTCGTATAAAGATGATTTGTAATTCGTGCACAAACAATATTGGAGTGTGATGATATATATTGATATATTTACTATAAAAGCTAGATTCGTCAGAAAATATCAATTGATTTTATATCTATCGTTAAATTTATCAATCGTTTCAACGCTATTTGGTAATTTACCAACTATTTTATCTCTATATTGATAAATTTTCCAACTATTTCAATAGTAGATAGTAATTTGTCAATGAAAACTAGGCTCCGTTGGTAGTAATTACTAACAAATTCCACATCGTAAGTAATATTAACAATTAATTTTAATCTGTTAATAAATTACAAACCATAATCTTGATCTACTAGTAAAGATTTCCAACCGATTTAGTACCAGTTGGCAAGTTTACTAACAGATACCATTTGGTTGGTAATTTACTAACGCATTTTAAATTGGTTAGTAAAATTAGCAACAAAATCCTTCTGTTGGTAAATAGTTGGTTGGTAATTCGTTAGTAATCTGTTAATAAACTATACTTCATTTTTTCCACCATATTTAATAACGGATATGTACGCCGTTGGTAATATTACCAACGAAACATGTTTATTGGTAATATTTGAGTTGGTAATCCGTTAGTAAGCAGTTGCTATATTAGCCGCCATTTTTCCGCCATATTTACCAACTAAATTATTTAGTTAGTAAAATTTTGGTTGGCAATTCGTTAGGAATCCGTTACTAAATTTTGAAAAATAAATTAGTTAGGATTTTGTTAGTAATTTGTTGCTAATACACTAACAAATTCGGGTAGTTGGTAAAATCCGTTAGCAATTGGGTTTTTTTTTTGTAGTGCATGTAGTACTTTCTATTTTTTACTGTAGTCTTTATAGTGTATTTTCATTTATGGAGCCTTCCTGCTTCTGCTATCCATGTTTTTACCAAACCTTGCATCAGATAACTTTAAGGAGGAGCTCGTTAATCAATCTTTTAAGCTATTCTAGGTTACTATATTATTGGTATCTAAGTAGTATCTTATTTGGTATTTGTATTTTCAATTAATGGCTATTAATTTGGAGACTTAACTTTGTGCCTATTCCATGTGTGTGCTACATTTTGAACGTTTCTGCTCTTATAAAAAAGATTTGAAATAATTAATAGCGCAACTTCTAACGGAATACCAATAATTAATGTACTATTGGAGCAAACAAAATTTGCAAAATGATATAACATGTGCCACGAGAAACATGTTCACCGTATATTTTGAGATATGCTCAAAAGATAGTGAAGCACAAACTTACCTATACAAAGAATTTCTAAAGCATTATGTTTGGACGCTCAAAGCAAGATATGGACAAAAAGAAAAAGCAATGAAGAAAAATCCCCAAGAATTCTAAAACGAAAGGAAACAAAAATCAAAAGGAAAAAAAACCCGTAAGGCAAGAATCTCAAATAGTGTAAATTCTAAAAAATTCTAAACCTAAAAGGAAGCACACGTCAATTTAAAACTGTCAAGTAAATTAATAAAATATTCAACTGATATGAGTTAGAATGCCTAACCAATTTTATGTGATGAATGCAACGATCCAAACAGTCTATACACCATTTGTATATAAGTCAATATTAAAACAATGATCATATAGGAGATATTGTAAACAAAAAATCATAATTGACAAATATTCAATGTGGAGTTGTTTATTAATAAAGCACGAACGACCATTATTAAGAATATAGTACATGGTAGAAAATTTACCTTAAATCACAAGCAAATTTATTTATGCGGATGTCAATGCTGTTTATGGTAAAGAACGTAGGATAATGACTTCTTTAATAGAAGTGTTTAATTCCTCCTTTTTCTAAATTATTTTGGTTCTAAACTTTTTTAACATAAACAAAGTAAAAACACAACGTTACCATAAACTACAGTATACATTGAATCCTATACCTACGAAAAAGAGACAATAGAAATTGCATCCTAAACAAACACAAAAAGGACAATAATGAAAAAAAGACTTACCGTAATTATAAAGTAAGAATCTAAGGAATCCTAAAACAAAAGAAACAAAAACCACGAAAAAAAAATCCAAGAATCCTAAAACTAAAGTAAACAAAAACCAACGAAAAAAATCCAAGAATGTCAAACAATGTAAATTCTAAAGAATTCTAAACCTAAAAGGAAGCACACGTTAGTTTTAATTTTGCTAAAAAATAATAAGTAATAATTACAATTACAAGTATATCCAACATATAATGCACTTATGAGGATAAAAAAGATGAACAATATTTTGATAAGGCTTTCGTATTTTTAATATAGTATAGATGTAGATATAGATTTACATGTATTGACTGTTATGGGAATGATGTCATCACGAGATACTTTTTTTGCATTTTTTTGGGGGGGGTGGGGGGGGGGGGTGGGGGATTTTCAAAAGAAAACTTAGGACCCTTTGTCCGTAGATTTGTTTTAGTTTTTTTTTATTTATTTATTTGTCCATGAAATTTTATAAGTTTTTGGAGAGTTTTCGAAAATGAGTTTTTCAAAAACCAACCACTTTTCCAAAATTTTAGATTTTTTTTTTTTTACGGCACTCACAAAAATGCAATATTTTTTCAAGTGAAATGTATGTGCAATCATAGTTTCAAATTCCAAATACTATTTTTCGACTTAACTTCAAATACTACTTTTTTTCAAAAATTATAATTTTTATGTCCAAACGCCTACTTAGTATTATATGTTCACTAGAAAAAATGGAGTGCTAAAGTTTGCAATGTGCGTTATAATAGTAATATTACAACGTGTGTATATTAGACATGAATTATACATATATTATACATTTACCGATTATTTTTAGTTTAAGTGGTTGGGTCAGAACAATTTAGGTTAATTCTTCTTGTGAATTAAAGTACAAAGAGTTGTATACCGTAATGGTTAAAGTTTGCGCAATTAGCTTCAATTATGCAAGCTGATTCTTATTTAAAAATTCCAGATATTATTTTAACGCTAAAAATATCATTTTCTTATTATGAACTTATAATTAATTGAATTAGGAAAGAGACACATTTTATTCATCTGACTTTAGTTCCAATTTAAAACAGAAGAATAAAAGCCAAAAATACATGAATGAAAGTATCTTGACAAACATGTTTCTAGTTTCTACCTTCGTACTCATACAAGCAAATAGAAAATTAAAACTTATTTGAATAAACTCTCTATCTAAATAGATAAACAAAATTGTAGTATTTCCATTCTAAATTAAACTTTTTTATTCGTGCTCATATTGGAATTGATTCCAAATAAATCTTTTCGATTGGCTCTTAAAATATTGGAAGCGTTTAATTAATTTCCATGCGTTGACTGTTATAGGAATAACGCGCCATCACCAGATTTAATTATCATAATTATATATCACACTTCTTTTATTAATAATGTATAAGATTTAATATATATGTACAAAAAGTTTTTATACTATAATTTTCCTCTTCTAGGATTGTCTAGTGACTAGGAAGTCCAACTAACGACATTATTTCTTATACTATTACCTCTAGATCTATAACCACAAATCTAGGATTAAAAGGAATGAAAACCCTAAATTAATTAAAGGAAAGACATAAACATGCATTTTCTACAAGAAACCTAACCATATCTTTAGAATTTGGTAATAACAAAAGACAAACCAAAATTGCCACTCCTCTCACACTCACAATCACTCAGAGAAATTTCTAGAGTCTTAAACAAGTTTCTAAGACCAATGAAAATATTTTTGTACAGTTAATGCAAATTAAGAAGAAATTGATAAGTACCTAAAATGTTTGAAGTCTCAACCAAACATTTATCTATCAAGTAAAGTAACATTAAAAAAATTAATTTCTTTTTTTTTCTGAAAAAAATAATAATGGTTGTTGATATTTCAGGATAGAGATAGACCACATACATTAATATATATCAAGTGGATCATATCAATTGGGGTCTTAAAATATATGTGGTTCGTACAATCTTCACGTTTACATTTTTAGTATAACCAATTAATTCGGCAATGACTATACTGGCCTTAGATATACGAGCCAGAAACTGTGATAAGATTCAAAAAAAAGAAAAAGAAAAAAAATACAAAAATGCTACATTTATGTTTTTTTCTGGGAAAGGAAAGTAGAGGAAAATATTACATAAGTGATTGGATTCCTCACCACATAGTAGCCATTTTCGAATCCCCGTATTTAAGACTTGTCACGATCCGAAATTCCAACCTTCGGGACCGTGATAGCGTCTAACATTCCACTTGCTAGGCAAGCCAACGTTAGAATAATATTAGCCATTTTTAAATAATTTTAAATTAATTAATAACAAAAAAAAAAAATCACTACAAGAAAATCACGTATTACATGAGGATTTTGTTGGGGATTATATAAGAAATTCCGCAGAAAACTAAGTTTCCTGCGAATTTTCCTTCCAAAAGAATTCCGATGGAAAAATATTTGTAGGTAATTATTACCTGCGAATTTTAATAATCCCTAAGTAATTTACATGAGGATTTTAAATCCGCATGTAAACTACCTGGGATTTTAAATTCGCATGTAAATTACTTGCGGATTTCTTTGTATGAAATTCTAAATATTCGTATGAAAATTTTGGTAAAAATTTAATGAATGTTGAGAGTTTTCTTGCGGATTTTGATAGGAAAATAGGTGAAAGTAAATCCCCATGAAAATTCCCATATGTCGACATTTTTAGATAAAAATGTAAAATTATCATAGTAGTTATATATATATTTTTTTTTAAGTCAACCTCCCACATATATTATTTTTTGTACGCTCTATATATGGCCTCCCCCACCCACGGTTAGGATATTCTAAATGTATAAATGTAACCCACCGGACATATTTCGATTTTATATTTCCGTTTTATTATTTATTAAATTCTTTACTTGAGAAGTTTATTATATTAAATTCTTTACTTGAAAAGTTTATTACATAACTTGAGAGAAGTTTATCATATTAAATTCTTTACTTGAAAAGTTTATTACATTTACTTGAGAAGTTTAAATTCTTTACTTGAGAAGTTTATTACATTAAACCACAAGACAAACTTACCGCAAGCACACCACCAAATTTCCAACAAGCTCAGCTTATAAAGTGGAAAAATTTACAACTATTGACCGATGTGGGACAAGAATCCACTAGCCACTTCCCAATGCAGTACTCTCTAAATACTAATTCTTACTTATTATTATTATTATTATTATTATTATTATTATTATTGTTATTATTTATTTTGTAAAAGGATACATTAATTAAGGATTCATAAATCAAATGAAACACTCTTTTCCAAGTAATGGCAAATTACGTTTATATTACTTTTAATTTTAATATATTCTTAATTATTTTTTCAAACTTTTATTAAATTTTTTGAATAACATATTAATTTCTTTTTTATATAAAGAAATTAGTTAACATGACTTAAACACATTGGACATGATAATTAGTAAAAGTTATTTCGCTAATCCTAATAAAGTATGCAGGATTAACTTATTTTAATAATGGTAGGATTTAATCAAAGTGATGATGTTAGAAAGTAGAATCATAAGATCACTCGATATTAAGTTTCAATATTGACAATCTCAAACTACATTATTTTATACATACTATAGTTAAATTTTATCTTTATTAAATAAATGTAAAAAATAAAATACATAAGATAGAAAGTTAATAAAAATTAGTTCATTTTTATAAATGTAACATAATTTTCCTATGCTTAGAAATTAAACTGAAATACTTTTCAATCATTTAGTTACATTCAATATATTTTCTGATGATATTAGCTGAAATATGTCAAATGTAGTCATATCTTAGCTTTATTATGTCCTTTATATCAACCAATCTAAATCCTAAGAAATAATCCTCAATCAAAATTAGATCATGAAATACTCAAGTAAATTCTCAAAAAAAACAATTCCCACCTGAAATCACACAAATAATCTCTAGTTAAGTTTTTAGGAAATATAATTTCTAGGTAAATCCCAAGGAATATTATCAAGAATAATTTCTAGCAAATATTACTATAATAAAATTCTCATGTAATTTCCCCAAATAAGTAAATCCCCCCAAAAAAATTCTAACTAAATTCACATCAACATAATCTCTAGGTAGTTTCCCAAGTAAGAAAATCCCTAGGTAACTCGTCAAGAAAATATCCCTAACTAAATCTACAACAACAACATTCTCAGGTACTTCCATAGCTAAAAGAATCCCCAAGTAAATTCCTAAGAAAATATCCCCAGCTAAGATTCGCAAAAATATGTCCAGTAATTCCCCAAATAAGCAAATCCCCAAGAAAATATCCCCAACTAAATTCGCATGTAAAGTCACCTTTGGATTTTCCTACAGATTAACATAGGATTTTTTTTTTCTTTATCTGTTTACCTGCGAATTTTCTTACGAAAATGTACTTGCCGATTAGTTTCCCAAGTTAATTTTCCAGAAAATATTTTGGCGCATAATGGAGCCAACGTTACCTACGGATTATCCTAGAAAATTATTTTTCGCAGGTAAAATATTTTAAATTTAGGAATTTTAATATTCCCCATGAAAATCCGCATGTACTATCTGCGAATAAAATCCCCAGGTAATTAGTACTTTTCTTGTAGTGAATGCGGAAATAAAGTAAATAATCCATAATAATAGCGATGTCTAACTACCATCCCAGAACTGGTGTCACAAGTGCACGGGCTACTAGAATAATACAAATAAAGGTCTAAATAAAAATAAAGTTGTCTGAAAAAAATACACAACTACTATAGAGTGGAAGGGGACTTCAGAACTGCTTAGAACTGCGAACGCCATGTAGTTATACCTCAAGTATCCTGCGAATAGCTGAATCCGAGCAAATCTACTGTACCCCATTGGGACCAACTCAGGTATCTGCACAAGAAGTACAGAATGTAGTATGAGTACAACCGATCTCATGTACCCAGTACGTGCCGAGCCTAATCTCGACGAAGTAGTGATGAGGCTAAGGCAGGTCACTTACATTAACATGTACGCAATAATAGAAATAAAACAGGTAACTCATTTCAACAGTTGAAGCCAACTCGACAATCATAACCAATTATTATTTCAACCAATTTCCGTTGCGGCGTGCAATCCGATCCCAAAATATAATCATATTCAATTCCGTTTGCGGCGTGCAACCCGATCCCACAATATATTTATTTTTATTTAATCTCGTTGTGGCGTACAACTCAATCCTCAATATATCTTTTCAATCAATTCTGTTGCGCCGTGCAACCCATT
Organism: Nicotiana tomentosiformis; assembly: GCF_000390325.3. Lineage (NCBI taxonomy): Eukaryota > Viridiplantae > Streptophyta > Magnoliopsida > Solanales > Solanaceae > Nicotiana > Nicotiana tomentosiformis. The sequence continues at coordinate 17,262,908 of NC_090820.1, forward strand.
CCTCCAATATATTCATTTCAATCAATTTTGTTGCGGCGTGCAACCCGCTCCTCAAATAATATAATTTACCAATTCTTATAAAATAAATTACTCCAATAAATACAATAATTAATATAAAATTATAAGGCAACAAGCATACAATAATTATGATTTATTTTTAAAAAATAATTATGACAAGTAGCAATTAATTGTGGAAATTAAGGAGGAAATATATAATTTAATAATTAGTATGCTAAATGTCAAGTAGCAATTAAGTCACATAAATCAAATAAGCATGTAGCAATTATAGCATGGATTCGAGGCATAATATTGAGCAAGAAATATGAGAGAAATAATTAATATAATAATTAATTCATGATTTAAAATAATTTATGATTTTCAAATAATTACGCAAATAATTAATTTGACGACGTATAGACACTCGTCACCTCGCTTATATGTCGTTCACATAAATTTCACATAACAAATAATTCAAGGGTTCTATTCCCTTCAATCAAGGTTAATCATGACACTTACCTCGCTTCGCAACCAATTTCAACATTCCAATAAACTTTTTCCTTGCGAATTCGTATCCGAAAACTTCAAATCTAGACACAAACAATTCAATATACTCAACACGAATCGTAGGAATTAATTCCATATGAATTTACTAATTTTTCGGATTAAAATCTAAAATTTATTTTAAAAACCGACAGTGGGACCCACGTCTCGAATCTAGGAAAAACTCACGAAATCCGAACACTCGTTCCAATACGAGTTCAACCATATAAAAATTATCTAATTCCGGCATCGGATTGACCTTCAAATCATAAATTTCGTTTTTAGAAGATTTTACAAAAATCTGATTTTTCTTCCATAAATTCACGGATTCATGATGTAAATGAGTATGGAATCATGAAATATAATAAATATAGGATAAGACACACTTACCCCAATGTTTACTCGTAAAAAATCGCCCAAAAATCGCCTTACCCGAGCTCAAAATCGTGGATAAAGAAAACTGGGACGAAATCCCATTTTCAGAACTTAAGTTCTGCTGTCCAGGGATTTCTTCTTCGCGAACACGACAGGTCCCTCGCGTTTGCGAAGTACATTTTGTGTTGCCACAGATTTCTTCTTCGCAAACGCGAGCTTGGTCTCGCGAACGCGAAGACTAAATTTTTCCCAGGTCGGCTTTCCCTTTCGCGAACGCGAGGCCTCGATCGCGAACGCATGCCCCCGGTCGCGAACACGAAAGCACAAAATGGCAAGTCCGAATTTCCTCTTCGCGAACACGAGATTCCCCTCGCGAACGCGATGAAGGAAACCAGATACAGGCATCAGAAAATTTCACCAGCTGTTTAAGTCCAAATTTCGATCCGTTAACCATCCAAAATTCATCCGAGGCCCCCGGGACCTCAACTAAATACACCAACAAGTCCTAAAATATCATACGAACTTAGTTGAAACCTCAAATCATTCAAACAATACTAAAACCACAAATCATAGCCCAATTCAAGTTTAAGGAACTTAAGAATTTTCAACTTTCACATTCGATGCCGAAACATATCAAATCAAGTCTGATTGACTGAAATTTTGCACACAAGTCATAAATGACATAACACACTTATGAATATTTTTAGAACTGGATTCCGACCCTGATATCAATAAAAGTCAATTTGTGGTCAAATTTTGAAATCTTTAAACCTTTAAGTTTCTAGTTTTCGTCAACTGGCGATAATTCAAGCTAGGGACCTCCAAATTAAATTTCGGGCATACGCCCAAATTCCAAATCACGATACTGACTTACCGAAACTGTCAAAACACTGATCCGAGTCTGTTTGCTTAAAATATTGACCAAAGTTAACTCAGTTGAGTTTTAAAGCTCTATTTCACATTTTAATCTATTTTTCACATAAAAGCTTTCAAAAAAATTATAAAGACAGCGCACGCAAGTCGAGAAAGCTAAATGGTGCTATTTGAGATTTTAGAATACAGAAATAATATTTAAATTAAAGAAAACATATTGGGTCATCACAGACTTAAATATGTGATATTGAATAATTTTTAAAGCGCTTCATGAGTATTAAAAAATTTATACCATCAAACTTCTTTATAACAACATCCCTATATAATAGTCATTCACTATAAAAGTTGAGTTATTCTCGGAACCGAATATTATATTATGTTATAATATATGTCCTATATAACAACACTTCACTATAGGAGGAAAAATATTTCGGAACAAACGAGAATGTTATAGAGAGGTTTGACTGTATATACATAAAATTATTTTACTCTTTTTGCACAACATAATTTTTCGATTTGAATTTTCTTCATTAAATTTAGCTTCACCACTGATTGAATAGATGATATCTTGCACTCTTAAGCATAATTCTTGAATTCGAGTTTTGAAAACAGAAAAACTCCCTTAAAGAGACGGCTTTCCCTTTAGTGTGTCCTAAATGTTAAAAATCCGAATTAATCGAACCAAATGAATTAGTGAAAAAAAAATAAAAAAAAATACAAGGCCTTAAACAAACAAAAAAAAAGAAAAAGAAAAGAAAGACGAAAAAAAAAAGAATAAAATATTAGATTTTTGTCATGGAGAAAGAGACAAGAAAGATACTCAAGTCATCACCTCTATAAATACCAAAAGTTTCTTTACAAATATCAACAACAGTTAGTGAAAACCAATAATCCATAAGAGAAAAAAGCAGCAAGAAAAATGGAGAAAAAAAGTCATCCTTTACTTAGAGGAGGAAGAAGAGAAACAAAGTATAGTCATGGCTTTTCTTCTTCAGAAATGGAAACTTTGACTAGTATTTGTGAAACAATTCTTCCTCCTCTTCCTCAAAATGAAATCCCAGAAAACAATAGCCAAAATATTCAATACCTTCATAGAGCTTCTGGTTCTCAGTATCCAATTCCTGATGAGGTAAGTCAAATACCTTTTCTTTTTTGGGTCAAATATTGAAGTAATTAAGGACCCGTTTGTCTATAGATTTTTTTTTTTCAAAAATGTATTTATCCATTAAATTTTGTAAGTTCTTGAAGATTTTTTAAAAATGAGTTTTTCCGAAATCACTTTTTCAAATTTTTCGGAAGTTTTATTTCTCTAACCACAATATTTTTTCAAGTTAAATGCATGTCCAAATATAATTTCAGATTTCAAATATCATTTTTCAACTTAATTCTAAATACTATTTTTTTTTTTTAAGAATTACAATTTTTATATCCAAACGCCTACTAAGTGGGGTTGTCTTTTTTTTTTTTTAAATTTTTGTTTGATCATTTGCAGTGTGCAGAGGTTGTAATGAAAAGGGGTTTTTCAGAAGCAATAATCTTGTTGAGGGGTTTGTTAAGAATACTATCAACAAGATTTGGGACTTTGTTACTTTGTGGATCATTTTGTTTTGTCCAAAAATGGCCTTACATCAATAAATTCTGTGATATTCCATTGGAGAAAAGAGAGATTGTGCTGCAGAAATGGTTCAAAAACAGATTCTTAACTCCTGTTAGATTGGCATTTTTGTTTATCAAGTTCTTGTCTCTCTACATCTTCTTTACTCAGGTAATTCTTCTTCTTTTCTCTTAACATTTTTCAAAATGCTATGTACATACTTTCAAGGGCTTTGTTGTCTCTTTATCATTTTTTTTGAATATTTTTTCTTGGGATATGTGCTGTAAATGTGGTTTCCCTCGATGGCCAGCTAGGCTTGAGTGTCCTAACAAAATGGATCATGAGGTGAACTTACGAGCTCGAGGGATAACGGATAATTAATCTTAAAATTAAATTTGAGATGAGTTTATCCCACGTTTGATTGAAATAAAATCGCGGTATAACTAATTTCACGCTAGATTAGGTATTCCGGGATTGTAGTGTTATTTTTATTCCTATGAGACGGTGAGATAATAATCCCGAAATAATTAATTCTAAAATAACTGATTTTCAACAAAATGATCTTTTAAATTTTGAATTCGCCTTTGTTCATGTCAACATCTGAAATTATTTACTATCATTAGGCTTACTATTATTAAATAAGCATCTTATTTTTAGTAATATTTTTCATTTCAAAGCTTCTTTCAATAGAAGTTGAGTACCACATGAGTCATGATACAATGAAAAAGTTTGTTTAGAAAGTAGTCTTGTTGGTCTTAAATTGACTTCTCATGGTTTGTTGGAAAAAAAAGACTTAGAGCCCGTTTGGATTAGCTCATTGCAAATAGCTGATAAGCTTGTAGTGCTGAAAAGTTTTTTTAAATGCTGAAACTGATTTTTAAAATAAGCATTTACGTGTTTGGATAGAAGTGCTGAAACTGATAATAAGCAGTTGATGTGTTTGATTAAAAAATGCTAATAAGCTATTCTTTTGTTAAAATGACTAAAATACCCTTGAATCTTTTTCAAAAGATTATAAATTAATAATTTCTTTGTAAAGAAAAGAATTAATAACGAATATGGAATGAAGAGAAAGTTAAGAAATTTATTTTGGGAAAAGTATTTTGTGAATTAAAAAATATTATTAAGGATAAACTAGTAAAAGTGTTGGTCAAACTAAAAGTGCTTATAAGTTGAAAAGCCATAAGTTGGGAGTAACCGGCTTATGACTTATGGCTGATTTTAGCTTATAAGCACTTGGCTTATAAGCACTTTGAGTATTTACCAAACGCGTAGATAAGCCAGTTTGACCAGCTTATAAGCCAGTTTGACTAGTTTATAATCTTAGCCAAACACCCTCTTACTCCTACATGCCTTTACATCAAATCTAAAGTAGTTTACCGTAACTACTTATTGAAATGAGGTAAAAAAGTTTACAATTACCTAACAATTTAGGTAAAAAAATTAATGTTTTATTTTTATTTTTAAATTTTAATGTATGTATCGGATTAGTGCGGATAATGGTCCTTTTCGTTGCTAGCTAATCACATTAGAACACATGACATGCAAAATAGCCTTATATATATCAAGTCACTTTAAGTTGGCCCTTAAGCCAGATTTTGCAACTTTAAACCTGTGACCATTGAACATATCTTATAATTTGTCACTGTTTATTTGTTGAAAAAAAAACATTTATAAAAATAAATTTTTTTCTAGAAGTTAGGTGGTTGAAAATGACAGCTCTATAGTTTTGGAGTTTTTGATATGCTAACAGTGACAAACGGACGGGTCGGGTCAGATATAGGACGGGTCAGATATAGGACGAATCAAAAATGGATAATAAAAAATGAATAAATTATTCGACCCGGAGAAATCATATTCTCTCAAACTCGAGCAACTCCTAATTTGAGGTTTTACAAATATAAAAGTTAAACTCATTGGTTAAATATTTTTTAAATGGATAATATGATTTTTATTCATATTTCATCCATTTTTAAAAAATTTATTATCCAAACCAGTGGTTAACTATTTTTTTTTTACTGTTTTGCCACCCCTAGTCAGTATCATGTGTTATTAATTATTTACTCGTAGACCAATTTCTTCTTTCACTAGAAAAGACACCTTATCTATTATTTGGTCCCAAGATTTTTAATAGAGTACATCTTTTTGACTAAATGATTACAATTTGTTTTTCTACTTTTGGTTCTTAGAATTCTGTGATCTTGAATGGAAAACGACATAACAACAACAACCACTAATTTATGTTTTCTTGATCAGAAAAAGGACTTCAGTGACACCAGTGTTAGGATTTTGACATGATTTTCTATTTATATTTGCATTTTACTTATTCTTGAAGTAAGGGAAAATAGTTTACCTTAATTAATTTTACTTTTCCTAAAAGAAAAATATAGACGCACTTCTATAAATTGAGAATTTCTTCTTCGCACAATAACACAATACAATATCTACAATGTAGTTGTTAAAGAGTCTTGTTTAGGTAGAAAATTTATTCTCTCGATAAGTTCTATTTTATTTTATTACTAGATCGATGCAGGTTAATTGACCGACCGTATTAAAATAAATTATGCCTCTTTTAGTAAATGTCTTTTTGCTATCGTTATCAAGGTTTGCTTTGTTAGCTTCCGCATGATGCCTTGTTATTTTCGACCAAACAACCAACTTGCTTTTCTTTGTTTTGAGATCTTCAGATATGAACAGTAGCTAGTCTACAACATCCAATAATGATAAGAAAATCAAGTACTAGTTGATAATGAATCTAAGTAGTAACATTTCTTTTGTTTAGCTGTTTTACTTTCAAATGATCCATTCATTTAAAGGGAAATCTTGATCTTCACTTGTAGATTTATTGTACATATTATTTATCTTAAACTTGGACATAATTTGTGAGTGATTGATATTACATTCAACAAATTTACATCCATTTGATTCAAGGAAGTTAACAAAAAAACCACATAATACAGTCAGACATTTCTATAACAGTATTCATATATAACAGTCATTCACTATAAAAGCTAAGTTTTTCTCGGAACTAATTCTTATGCTGTGTTATACTATATAGTGCGGACTCTCCAAAATGATGTCGTACCCGTGTCGGATCCTCCAAAACTACACTATTTTTGGAGGATCTGACACGCACCCGACAACATTTTCGGAGAGTCCGAGCAACATAGATGTTAAAATATATATCCTCTATAACAATACTTCATTATAGCAGCCAAAAAGTATCGAAACAAATAAGACTGTTATAGAGAAGTTTGTCTGTACAAGCTAAAAAAGCTGAACTGAGGTGTCCTTTTCTTGTCATAGGTTGGTGAAGATTCTAAAAATCAAGCATGGGATGACATTGGATATCAAGTAGACAATGAAGAGAAACATTCAGAAACAGCTGAGGAAAGACCTCTTGAGAAGGGAATTGTAGAGACAATTTATGAGACAGAATCAACTGTTGTAAAGTCCCTTGTCCAAAAAGGCCTAAAAGTTATAGAAGACACCAAAAACAACATGTACAAAGTTCAATGTGATGTTGTTATTGTTGGCTCAGGTTGTGGTGGAGGTGTTGCAGCAAGTGTTCTTGCAAGTTCTGGCAACAAAGTTATCGTCCTCGAAAAAGGAAACTACTACACCAAATCCGACTATTCGTCCCTTGAAGGACCTTCAATGAATCAAATGTATGAATCAGGAGGTATACTGTCAACTTTGAATGCGAAAATAATGATCATGGCTGGATCAACAGTTGGTGGTGGCTCTGCGATTAATTGGTCAGCCTGCCTTAAGACACCTGATTCTGTTATACAAGAATGGGGCGACGATAAAAGACTCCCAATATTCCAAAGCCCTGAGTATGTGTCAGTTATGGACAAAGTTTGTGAACGAATCGGTGTGACAGAAAATTGCACACAAGAAGGTCTTCAGAATCAAATTCTCCGAAAAGGGTGTGAAAATCTTGGTCTTGAAGTTGAAGGCGTGGCACGAAACTCATCCGAGAATCATTATTGTGGCTCGTGCTGCTACGGCTGTAGAAGAGGTGAGAAGAAAGGAACTGATACAACTTGGCTAGTGGATGCTGTAGAATGTGGAGCAGTTATTATAACAGGATGCAAAGCTGAGAGATTCATACTAGAAAAGAACAAGTATGGGAAAACAAGAGACAAGAAATGCTTAGGAGTGATTGCAACAAGTACAAATAAAGATATCACAAAGAGGATATGTATTGAGGCAAAAGTGACCATTTCAGCTTGTGGTTCTCTTTTGACACCTCCACTTATGATCTCCAGTGGTTTGAAAAATCCGAACATTGGCCGAAATCTCCATCTTCATCCAGTTATAATGGCATGGGGGTACTTTCCTGAGTCCAAGTCAAACTTCAAGGGAAAAATATATGAAGGAGGAATCATTACCTCAGTACACAAAGTCGAGAGTTATGACTCCAATGTAAGAGCTATTATAGAAGCTCCTGCTTTAGGACCAGGATCGTTCGCTGCCTTATGTCCTTGGACGTCTGGAGAGGACTTGAAGAATAGGTTACTGAAATATTCAAGAACAGCGCATTTGTTTGCCATGGTTAAAGATGTAGGATCGGGGAAAGTGAGATCGGATGGAAGAATAAGCTATAAGTTCAATGCTATGGACAAAGAAAGTTTGAAGCAAGGGCTAAGACAAGCTTTAAGGATCTTGATAGCAGCAGGAGCTGATGAGGTAGGTACTCAACGTAGCGATGGACAGAGAATGAAATGTAAGGGAAAAAGTGAAAAAGAAATTGAGGCTTTTCTTGATACAGTCACAGCAGCTGAGGGACCAAAGTCACTTGTAAAGAATTTCACAACTTATAGTTCTGCTCATCAGATGGGAAGTTGCAGGATGGGAATGAGTAAAAAAGATGGCGCTGTCGATGAGAATGGGGAGAGTTGGGAAGCAAATGGCTTATTTGTTTGTGATGCTAGTGTTTTGCCTGGTGCTGTTGGTGTAAATCCAATGATCACTATTCAGTCCACTGCATATTGTCTATCCAAGAAAATAGCAGAGACGATAAAAGAAGGCAAATTCTCAAGATAAGTAGTCCTCTATTTCTCCTCTATATATATTCCACTTCAATACAAACTTGTGTGCCTTGTCTTCTTTGTAAGATCATATATTTGTAATTTGCATGTAAAACATTTTTCAGTTTTAACCAGTCAGATATGTAAAACTAGTGGATTCAAGAGGATCTCAATAAACAAAGTATTCGTGTTTTGTCCTTCGCGTCAGCTTCAACATTCTTAGGAAGTTTTTCCTACTTAATAACACAGAATGCAGTTGGCTTGTAGCAATAACTGAATCATCTGATATTGACATACAATCACAAAAATGTAGCAAAATCTAATGTGGTAGCAGAAACAAGAATTCAGGAAAATAGAGACTTTTGATATTTACTAAGAATAATAGATATCAGAGATACATTTCTGATCATATTAGAGTTAAGAATGAGAAAATATACAACTGACATGGAAATAACATTAGCTGATTGCGATTTTTCTTGGCAACACTTTGATCCCTAAGGCTCAATTCATTGTTAAATGATCAATAAATGATGGTGGATTCTCCACTCTCACCATAAGTGATCAAAAATTTATTCTAGCAATCAGAGTCTGTCTCGCGAAATGGCAATGGAACTGCTTTCACTGCTCTGAATTTTCCAACATTGTTCAAGTGCTCATTCTCCAACCTAAACAATCACAAATATACAGTAAGAACTATGAATTTCCTATAAACTATTTTGAACATAATGCTTATTTTAGAGACTTTACTATACCTGTAAAAGTTCCAGTGACCACGTCGAATAACTTCTAATGAGGCAAGGGAAAAGTCCAGTAAACGCGATTCAAATAATCCAACGTTGAAATGCATCACTGTCTCCACCCAAACTACTCTCAAGACCAAATTCAAAGCCTATGATTGAAATTTTAAAGTCTGTTCAGAGATACGATATCGTTGCATGGGGAAAAAAAGGTGTTAAAAGACAAAGGACTTACAATTGAAACATAGTAAATGCTCTTATTCTTGAGGATTAGCTCATCTCTAAGCAAAGGATTTTTGGATTTTAAGTTAAAAAATCCCCAGTCCTTAACAAAATCCCAATACAATTGATAAACTGTAGCTATAGCTGAAGTCACCAATACAATTGCCAACCATAACTGTGAATCAGGTTGCCTTGCATAGGTTAGCCTAGCACCAGCTGCTACCATTGCAGAAACATACTTTCCCAAGTTAGCCAAGTGATTTATGTCAGACTCGTCGAACCATCTCCTCGCACACTAGATAGATAACAAACACACTAGTTAGCTCACTCAGAAAACAGTAAAAGTTCCAATGGTAGCCCAATATAATTACAGGTGGTAGCCCAAATATACAAAACATATACGCTGATTATGTATATGACATGTATATATTATGTATATTATAAGTATATTTTTAGGGCAGCGTCAAAAATGTAATTATCCCAATGATTATTTAGCAGTGATTTATAATCTAGAGTTAGCTATTTTACCTGCATTGCACGCCAATAATATGGGGCGAAAGATATAACATAAGCAAGCTCTCTGTACATTCGTCCGGACTTACAGGTTGGAAGTCCATGATTTGTTAAACTTCCAGCAAGAAAATAGCAAGCTGATGATTCCAAGTGCCTCATCAATGGGATCTAAAGACAGAAAAACAGAAGCTAAGTTAAGAAAATACTAAAATCATCGGTATACCTTTCAAGATTATGTCTGAAAAGAAAAAAATTTGAAGAAAATATTTGAAAAGCAAAGGTCAGTTACCTGGCTTGTTAGTTGATCAGCCATGAAAAAGTCTACCATTAATACCTATATCAATATCATTATATCAGAGATATCAATATAGTCATCAAAAACGATTCGTAACACCAATTTTCTTGATTTTCAAGATCTTAAAATACCTTGTAAAATGGAGAGCAGACAATGTTACGTATGACTTTAAGGAAGTAGAAGCGCGTTGGACGATAGAAAATGTTCAATGGACATATCAGCAGAGCAAGAAAAATCTGAAAATGCAAAGGGAATTAGTTCAAAAGATTATGTTTTAACATTAGAAAGCATATGCATTAGGTCAAAAATGTTTAACAAGAGTTTATGTGACTAACCAGTAGAAGAATTCCAGGAATTGCATCAACTTGGCTAGGAGAAAATCCACTTGAAAGTAAGATTAAATGAATAACCAGAGCTCCAACAACAGCAGTCATTAAACAAGTTCCTATGAGGAATGCATCTCTGTATTTGAGAGCTGTTCTAGGTTGAAATTCAAATATAAAGTTGTAGTTGATTCTTGTGCTCTTCCACAGGAACAGATTGCAACCATACATGAACAAGTGCAAGCTTAGCAATGCAAACATGCTGCACACATTGCACAATACTCATCTTTAGCATTACAAATTTAACATGTTATAGCGCTGCTTTATTTTTCAGGTAACTAGTTCAACTTATGAAGGGAAGTTACACAAAGTTCAGGATGTTAACAATCTTGAGTAATTACTAGGGAAAGCTATTACAAATTGCATTACTCCTTTATGTTACCTTGACTATTCATTTAGTCCTTAAAATTCCATTTATCAAAACTTTGTAGCTAAACATTTATGCATTTCTACAAGATTTAGGTAGAAATGACACCACGTAGCCACCTAAAGGGCTGTTAGTTAGGAATTAACTAGTTCGTCCTGAATTTTTCTGGACAAAAATATCCTGAATTACAATTTTTAGTTCAAAATTTCAGGACAAAAGAAATACTCATTAATCTCTAAATACCATTCCTAAGAAAGATTGTTTGTGCACCTACCCCTAAATTTAGTGAATGGTCTACTTTTCAGCTCTTGAAAGAAAGGTCCGTAACTTTTAGTTTTCTTTTTCAAGATCATAGATACATAAAAAAAATGACATTCTACTCTTTTTCATACCGTCTTTTTATTGGATCTGACAACCGATAGTATATTTTAAAATATGGCAAGAATATTAATTAATGACAATAGCAAATAAAAATGGGAAAACTTACAGAGGAAAAAGACATCCATAAAGTCTGTGAAGAAGAGGGAAAAAACATGAGACTAATGTGAGAAAAAAGGGTACCTGAAAATAGGGTAAACAGTTTCAACATAACCAGCTTCAGTTCTAGGAGAGAACATGCCACTCAAATGAGCCAATATTGCGTATACACTAAATAGCGTCACAAAACAACCTGTGAAAAGTCCTGCAAATCCAGTAACATAACCAATAAATATATATACTGTCTGTAAATCTTTTTTGCACTGTCAGTATAATTTAACATGTTACGCGTAGTATTTTACACGTTCTGCGCACCTTTGTTTCTATGAAGATCTTACTGCAATATCAACGTTATTTAGTTTATGAAAGGGCAGGCAACTCTGAAATGTAACAATGATACTATAGTTGAGATGCATACCTCTTTTTTTTTTTTTTTTATTAAGAAAGTTTGTTATTTTTCCTACCATTTCCTTAATCATACTATATAAACATAATTTTGCGTCGTATTCTCTTTGCATCGGCTTGTAATTGGTGCTTACAAGGACGTGATAGTTTGAGCTAGGAGTATCAAATGAGCAAGTTAAAATGAGTTGAGTTAATAAATTGGATCATGGCGTAATTTGTCTAAAGTTTGTTTAGATAAAAATAGGTTGACGGGGTCATTGTTAAACCTCTCTAACTCCAAAACTTCGAAAAAAAATTCTTTGTTTATCGTTCTATTAGATCTCTAGTTATAATTTAACTACTAAAAATGATTTTTTTTAAAAACTAGTAATGTATCTAAAGTTGACTCAATCTTTTGAATGTATTTGTTTGGGGTACACATTCACCCCTAAATAAATACATTACTCACTCAATTCTCTGAGCCGAGTGTCTTTCGCCAACAATATTTTTACCTGCACGAGGTAGGAGAAAGGTCTGCATACAGACTATCCTCCCAGAACCTATTGTTGTTACTCATTCAATTCCCAATTTTGGTTAATATTGTCAAACTTTTGTCACTACCTTTTATTAGCATTAAAATAATATATTATATGCATATAGATGGATCTAGAGAGACATATAAGGAAGGGTATTTGAATTTCTTATGTTTTGTTTCTATTTTTATATATAAGGGGAGTGAGGAATTACCAACAAAAAAGGTGACCATATGAGATTCTTTATTCTGTTGGGGTCTTAAGAACTTCATTGCCTTTTTCCTGTCACTGTTTGCAAAGTGCTGTGTGAATAAGGACTCCACTTCGTCCATTAGCCTAACCACCTTCTCACCAATAATAAAAAAAAAAAACAAAAAAAATATTGTGCATTAGTAATCATAACATCCATTTTCACCTAGCAAAATATTAGGAAAAATAACATTATATAGTCACTTTAAAAATAATAGTCAAAAAATAATATTTTTTGTGTATATATATACATTTCTGCATGTTATATATAAAAAAAATATACAATTCTATACATGTTTGTTACATTACTGAATATAAATAGTTTTGGCCGCGGAGTAAAAGTCATCATTGCCAATATTACAAAGAAATCATCAACATCCACTAATCACCACTAATAATACAAAAACTATTTCCATTTCATGATATATAATATAATACTAAAAGTACTTAATGACATCTTGATCATATCCCACAAATTTATGAAACCTCCTTTTTCCCCTTTAAAGAACATTCACGAAGAAAACATGAAAACATGAAATGTAAAAAGTCCTGCACATATTTATTTTTTAAAAATACTCGTGGTGTTTCAGACAACTTGCGATTTTTATATTACACTAGCTAGTTTATTTAAAAAGAGATATATCTGTAGTTCACAAAGAAAAAAGACTTGCAAATTTGGGCATATCCTTTGTAATTTTTTCAGCCAAGTACGATGTATGATGACAATGCATGATTAGAAATTGCTTTAATTAATTAGATACTCATTAACAATTAAATAGGAATTTGGGCAACCAAAGGAAGTACTCTAGGACATGGAAAATGTTAATGAGCGACTACAATTTGCAAAGAATATAATTTTCTTTTCTTATATTGACTAAGTACAGCAATTAAAAATTTAATTACCTTATCAGAGCTAATGAAATGGGATCTTTTGACTTGTTTAAGGTAATTGGCTGATGCTTGCTGCTTAGCGACCTGTTTGACGGGAAAAAGAGAGAAATAAGGTCAAATAATTACAAGCCGGAGTTTATTTTATTGATCTGGTGTAAATATTAGGACATGACTTCATTTTCGAACTTAAAATATTACCTTATCAAACTTCTTAAGTATCTTCACGAAAGCCACCATATTTAGTGAGCTGGAAAAAAAAGTTAGCGAAATCATTAAAACATCCATAAACTTATTTTGACATTCATGCATGTAAACTGAAAAGTAACAAAATTTATAGACGTTTACGTTCAAGAAACTTCTTCTATTGAATTGGCTATAGCTAATGAAAACGCTTTTTGATCAAAAGGTGACAGAGAGCTAGCCCAAAAAAGAGAAATGAAAGAAGAATAAAGGGAAGCGTATAGCTACTTTAATTTGAAAATAATAGTCGAAAAATATATAATTTTTTTATATATATATATATATATACACATTTATGTATGGTATCTACAAAAATATATATAAATTTTATGTTCTTTTGCGGTCATCGGATATAATAATTTCGGCAGTAGGCTGAAAGTAATCTTTGCTCGAAAATAAAAGAGTTCAATAATATTTGCTAAACGTTTAATGCAATATCTTCATTGTTAGTTCTTTCTTTTTCTTTCCTCATACTGTTTTTCTTTTGTCATCTTCTTGTTGCTTTTTCCCTTTATTTCCCTTTACAAAAAATGAACTTTATTGTTTGTTACTTGTTTGTTTCCAAATGTCCTTGAAATGAATGATTGCTAGATAAGTCAAATATCACGACATAAATCTATTGTATTACGAAATCTCAACTATACAAACATTAGCACAAGTCACTAACCAAATGTAACTACATCACCATTCACATATATATATATATATATATATATATATATATATATATATATATATTATAACAAGATGTTTAAGTTTCCTAAATAGAGTAAAGTATTGTTGTGTTCTCACCACCAACACGCCATTCTACATTCATAAAGTACTATTATCTGATAGTGTAAACCATAAGTATGACCGATTACACTGACAGCGTATAATTTTTATACTATCATAGTTATTTAACCGATTATAAAAAGTTACTGACTACTTATTTTAGGTTAACATTCGATTTTCATATTAAATATAGTTTCCGGCTAATATAATATGTAGCAAGTTGATAGTTACAGGAGCCTGCAATTCAATAAAGCTAGCAAGTTCTAAGCGTAGAAGACTTATAAATGTAGAGTTGATCAGTTGAACATCTTTTAGCTGGAAAATAGCTTTATATATTAGTCAAATTTCAACATACTTAATTAGCGAAATTTCTGATTTTGCTACTGCTAGTTCTATTTGGTATATAATTATCATTACACATGCACGAACTATGTTACCAACTATCAGGCAAGATCTTTGTTAGCATAACGGGGTGATATTCTGCGCGTACCGACTTAAAATCTTAGATCTGTCTTAAAAAATTTAAGATACAACTAAAAAAAGGAAAATTACCTGTAAGTTTTGAGTAAGCCAAGGCCTCTATAAAGTTCAACAAAAGCACTTCTGATCATCTTTTCAGCACATTGGATTTTCTTCTTGTTAATGTATTCTCTAGGACCATCTTTCTTAGGGTTATTCACTAAATCTTCCCAAAGCATAGATGTAACAGCAGCTATAGTACGTGTTGGTGTAGTGGCTGGAATATCAATCCTCATTGCCATCTTTGGTTTGCCTTTTTTAGTCTTTGCCCTTGTGCTTGCTGAATTTACAAAATTTATCCCATTCTTTTCTAGTGCTGCTATCACTTCTTCTGTTTGTGATGTTTCTGTCCCCGTTGGGCTGTCACAATATTCGCTTGCAGTTTCTACGTAAAAAATACTTACATAATCAAATCACTTATAAGATAAACAACAACGACAAACTAAGTAAATTCCCACGGGGAGGAGGATTGGAGAAGATAGCGTGTACGCAGACCTTACTCCTACCCTGGGAGGATGAAGAGGTTATTTCCGATAGACCCTCGACTAAAGAAAATATGAAAAGAAGTAACCGCAACAAGAAGAAATCACTTACTATAAGATAACTAAAGGTACATTTCTACTAACGATATAATAGTGTAATAGTAAAATTTATGCAGTCGGTTTATATAACTTGTATTCATACTTTTCTTATGATTATTTTATAGTAATTAAAATGATTCTAAGTGCATTTAGCGCATCACATCTCCAACAGAAATCTTTGATCAAATCACTTTTACATCTTTTGTACTCTCTCAAAGTTTAAAATTTTAGTGTCTGAATTACCTAGGGTGGACACTTTTGTATGAAAATGGTGTGGAATCCACTAAAATAAGAATGATTATTCTGTTGGAAGAAAAATAAAATGCAACCTTTGTATTTGGGACCACTATGATTCATGTAAATGGAGAAACTATGCTCTCCAAACTATTCACACAGATCATTCTTGATTTGCAAAGTTCTTGATATAACTTTTATTTAATAGCTTTTTCTATAGCCGAAGTTAGAATTCAAACTCATAATACTATAACGCCAGCCCAACGCACAAAGCATGTAGGCTGTCTACTCGTGACTGATTTTACGGTTCGAATCCATTACCAGGTCACCTAACTTGTTAGGAACTGAAACGCGCTCTCTCGACAAGAATTACCCCCTTGGAACGTGTTGCGAGTTTATTACGTGTTACTAATATGTACCTTTGTCTATTGATTAAGAAATTAAATTCAAGCTAATTGGAAAAATATTTTCAATATTCAACTTTTATGTTTATTTAGAGTATTCCAAATTTGCCTTATAACTATGGAAACATCACATGAAGTCCAGTAAGGAAAATAAACTAATTTTACAAACTAGGCACATGTTATGTTTGTTGTAAACAAATTAAAGAACGAGAAGTAAGAGCTCACCGGAAAAATCAGAATTCCGGCCAGATAATGAATTGGTCCGACTGAAAAACCCGGATCCGGATCTCGACCCGTGGATTTTCCGGCGACGGTCACTGAGAACTTGCTTAAGGTCCAACAATATTTGGAGCTGCTTGTTAAGAATATCCCCTCTTTCAAGAAACTCACTCTCTTTAGTCTTGTAAAAATCATTCACTTTTTTCAGCTCTTCATCTAGCATTTCAAAAAATATCCTCACCTACACATGCAAAAATACAAAAAAAAAAAAAATACAAAAAAAGGTCACAAAATGAACATAAATTTTCAAAATATTCAGTACCCCACTTTGTAATTTGGCCGGGTATACTACACTCCCTTCCGCTATGCGCGGGGTTCAGGAAAATGTCGGACCATAAGGGTCTATTGTACATAAACTTACCTTGTATTTCTGCAAAATACTGTTTCCACGGACTCGTAACCTACTAGTAACATACCACACTTTTGTAATTTAATTTTCTATTATTATTATAATTACCCCATCTTCTTCAGAAAACAACTGAGCAAGCTCATTTTCAGTTTCATACATTTCTTCTTGCTCTTCTTGTTCACTTCCATCTTCTCCTTCTTTGATTATGCCCTTCACCTGTACAAACAATTTTTAAAAAAAAAGATACATTTATACCAATAATATGGAGTAATAACTTCCTTCATTATATATCTTCCCATATAAACTAAAATTGTCATTTTCATTGACTCCTTTTTTTCAGGTTGTTGTACTTGTTTCAACTCTTCACGATAGTTTCATGATACAAAATGATACAAAAACCGTTTCATTATTGCCTCCATGCTAAATCACACACCCTTTCACCTTCCACCTCAATCCAATAATAAACCACTTTAACACGATATTTTCTTGATTTTCCGGTGACTTCAACTTCAACATGAAGAATAGTATAAAGAAATTCCATGTAGGGAAATAAAAAAAATATTAAGAGTAAAAAGTTAAAGAAAAACCATTTTCATTGAGGAGAAGAAAAGGTGGCAAAAAGGAAGAATATACATTTGATGCTATTGATTGCGATGGTGCAGCCTCTTTACCTTCGCAAAAGATAGGGGTAAAGTCTAGGTCTACTTAGACACGAGATCAGGTTATGTTGTTGTTTGTTGTGGTGTTGTGGACAGGGGCTATATATTAAATGTTTTTAAGACTTTTGCCTGAAAATAATGTCACCCTTTCATTTCTTTTTCAAACAAAAGGACAATGAACTTGAACTAAAGAATTACACATAAAATAAACAAACCTCTTGTATACTTTCACCACCTTGTAAAAAGATAGTAGTACCAATATCAAGAAAAAGAAGGAGAATTAACATACTTGAGAAACTTCAGGTTTATCAGCAGCTTTATGAAAATTTATGGTAAAAGAACGAATGGAGTCGAAAATGGATCGACCAAAATCAAGAGCAGAGTTTCCATCTTGAACATGCTTTGGTTTTCTTGATATCTTGATTTTCTTAACATGTTTTTTAAGTTGCCAATAATTTACAAAGGCGTCCTTCCATTCTGGGATTAGCTGTGCCTCAAGTTCTTTAGAGAACTTCACCATTGATTTTCAATGGGAAGAAGAAGGAAAAAGGAGGAGGAGGAGGAGGAGGGAAATTAAAAGAAATTAAAGGTTTAGAGATGTGGGAGAGGAGTTGAGGAAGTTTACAAGATATATAGAGGGTACGGACGGTGTTAAAGAGAGACAAAAGTTGAGTAATAGACAGTAAATAGTGGCTGCTTTGTCTTTTGCTATATATTATTATTTTATTTTCCATCTTGGGTTTGATATCCGCATTGGAACCTGTATACGGGTAAACTCGGGATCACCACATCTCCCGAGTTCTCGTTGAGTCAAACGAAGTAAGAAGTATGAATGTATGATATAGAGACCGAATCTGAGAACTCTTTGAATCGAGGCTAGAACGGGGTGCTTGCTATCAAGCCTGACAAGACAACACCCCTGAACCTGGAACGGGCTCCAAGACCTCGGAAAGAACTACAAACGGTTGCACACGACTAACAGAGGGCCGTGATATCCGCGCCCAACTGGATATCGCGGCACGGATCTCTCCCGATATCGGCAACGTATCAATAGTTGATGTACAAGGAGGATTTTTACCTTTTTTAGAATTGTACTAGGGATAAAACTCCCCTACTATATAAAGGGGAAGTTTCTTATTCAGTAGACACATTGTAACACGCATATCAAGGCAATACAAACTTATTTCTTTGCTTTCTACCTATTGAAAGGTTTTTATTTTAATCATAGTTCTCTATACACATTTGGCGGGTCTCTATACACAACTGATTTGGTCATTTATTTTATCTTATTCGTTTATTTAATATTCTTGATTACTTGTGTTGAATCAATCCAATCCACATATCCTTAAAATCGCGTACAAATTTAATTGTTATCCGTTTTAAGGATAAACAGAACCTGGCTAATTCGAATTTGTGTCGTGTAAAATTCATCAAAAGGGGAAGCTTAAGGGAATTTTTCATTCCTAGGGCTCGAACCCGAAACCTCTGGTTAAGGATGGATCGGAGGGATTCTTGTTAGGTGTCTAAACAAAGTCCCACATGACAAAAAGAAAAAGAAAAAGCTACTTATAAGGAGTTAGATACTCTTAATAATGTAAGGATTTTTGAAAAAAACCGTACAAGCTTATCCCAAAACGGATAATATCACACCATGTTGAGAGTATCTTTGGATCGTTATCGGCCAACAATTCTTTCCATCCCATAATAACCTTTAGTGTCTATTTATTATTATTATTATTATTATTATTATTATTATTATTATTTCTTAGAAGCATAATGGTAACCTTTGTTACACCAGAAAAAGGGGAATCAAGTATATCAATATAATATAATGACTTATTCAACATGGTTACTCTGATTGAATCGATTAATAACTTTTTGCTTGAGTTTTTGCTTTTCGGGGCAGATGTTTTATCGAGTTGTGGTCTACCAATAACATAAAGGTACCAAGAAAATGCATATTCATTTATTGTTTGCTGGAAATCTTCACTTATTTTGGCCTTTTTACCCCATATTGTAGGGTGATTTCGAAAGATGTGAAAATCTTCCTCCAAGCCATACATATAATTATCATCAGATAAGGCTTTCGGCAGAATTTTATATATATCTATGAGATCGAGTATAGATTTTTATTTACTCACTTTAAATTGAGTATCTATTTCCCTTCCTTTCCTGCTAGGATCGGAAACTATTAAGATGAATAAAAGAAAGTGTTTTCTTTCACTTGATAATTAGGTGGTTGCATGCAGGGGTGAAGCTAGGTGGGCGCAAGTCGGTTTATTTGAATCTTTTTCGTTAGAAAATTATAATATGCAAATAAGACAAAAATATTTTTTTTTTTGGAATATATTTTGTTGAATATTCTTGACTCAGGGAAAGATTCTGTGTAGTTACAAAGATAGTTTGAATTAGGTTACAGGTTCGAATTCCAACTGTAAAATTCTTACATTTTAAGAATCATGTTCGCATAATTCTAAAGTGATTTCGGAGTAAGTAAAGATCTTAATTTTACTTTCTTCTATTAACGAAATATTTCCACGTTCCTAAATTATTATTTAGAAAAAAAAACTGTTTATACAATTCAATAAGTGCTAGTTTGGACTTTGGTCTTATATCTCCTTTTTCCTTATTTGTTCTTGTGCTTTTTTCCCCTTTGTGTAAATTAAAAAGAGAAAATGCTAGATTATGGAAAAAGGAATTCATGTCTGTTACGTTTAGTTTCAGCTTTTTTTCTGTTATTTTTGCCTTTTCTTCTATATATTGGATTCATAATCAAAACAATGAAAGAAGAAACACTATGTGAAAGAAAGTTGCTAATATCCAAATGGTTTCTCGGTGTAAGTAACAAAAAAGTTTTTCACATTTTATGGAGCTTTAAAAGTTTATGGTCTATGGCCAAAGTTAACTTGAAAGCCTATAAATGAAGTTTTACTATTTAAAGATATTAAGTTTCTTTAATTGGATTTGCGTATCCTAAACATTTACGTAAAAATCATAGTAATTTCCAGAACGTTAAACTTCTTTTTTTTATACTAGAGGGATGAGTGTGAGAATTGACTTGGAAAAACTTTTTCTAGTTCAAGTACATTTGTCGATATCAAAACATTTGCTAAATGCAATAAATAGTACTCTCTCGATTCACTTGAGAAATAATAACTGTAGTATATATTTTACCATATAACCCTTAATAATAATAGTATTTCATAAGGTCTTGAAAAATAATTTGGGGAATAAGTAGTTAATGATAAGGGTAAGATAAGAAATAAGACTTTTTTTTGATTTAGTATAGTAGACAAGTAAAGGTGAAAATGTATTTTAATATAATATACAAGTACAAGTAAAAAAGTATTTTTAGTATAGTGTGAACGGAAGAAATAGTTTAACATATAATTAATGATTTGGACAAACTAAAACAGACATCGATCTCATTATAAACAACCACCACTTCTTCGCTTAACTTATTGCTTTAATAGATGTAAAACACGTAAAGTTAATTAAATTTGAGTAACAAAATTAGCAAAATAAATTTCTCGTCTTTATCTTCTTAAGTAATAAAAATGAAAAGCATGAAAAGAGACAAAGTTATATTCCTTTGATTGTGATAGTTACCTCAGCTCAACCACCATCCACCTTCGGGTGCTTTTTTGTTGTTTGAAGAATTAATTCAAACTGTCGCTCGTCAAATTGCTTAAATTAAAAAATATTCCATAAATATGCAACAAATGTATCATTATATAGAATATATGCATAATCGTGTATAATTAGAGTTTGAACAAAAAATATAAACTTTTGATTAAACTAATTAATTTTGTATGACGAAAGGCTAAACTTAGTTAATGATAATAACTTTAGATCTATAATCGATTAACACAAATAACGCAAGAACAGTGTTGAGAGAAGATTAAATATAATGTACATTCAATGTTTCAAGATCATTAATGATGGGGGAATATCAAGCAATAAATAACGATAAATGACATTAAAATAAATAAGGAGAATGATTCACCCAATATTGAATGAGGTGGATGATTCTTCTTTCTGACAATGATGAATGATACACAAATACTAGAATGTTGGGACCCTTCTCAGATCTAATGGAAAAAGTGTGGAATAGTAGACAATCGAATCTCTTTAGAAAGGTAGTGATTGTCTTTTATCTAGAGAGAAAGTCTGCTTTTCCAAGAATGTTTTTGTCAGAGAATATTACATATCCCTCTCCCCCTATCTCTTTTTCTATTTATATTAGATATTTCCTAGTCAACCCTAAAAGTACAGACACTAAAAATATTCAATAGAATATTCTTCTGAATATTCTATTACAAAAATTAGCCGTTAGCACTGCCCTTGATAATCGACCTCGGCCGTTATTGACTACTCGGCTACGAGCCCCGTTATCTACTAATCGACCTCGACCATATCGCTTTTCATGATACTACTTCCTGCTAAATCCCACTGAGGTAAATTTTGATCCATACAGTTAGTCCCTCCGCTTATTGATGTCGACCCTGGGCGACCTTGATGAGCGGACTCTGTCAGTTAGGGTTGAGAAGTTTTATGCGAGCAGGTCAAGTAGCAGCGCTTCGGACGAGAAGGAAACGTGGCCTTCCGTGAGCCACGACCTAGGGTCACGTCGTTTCAGAATGACGTCATGTCATTATTACACATTTTCTCGATACCTTGTATCGTTTCCCGCCCCTCCGTCGTTTTGATTTTTGAGCTGGGCAACTGTGGTTTTCTTCCTCGATATTGATGCCCTAACTTTTATAAATGGGGATACTCAATCCTTCGATTCACTCTTTGCATTCTAAAAATTGGATTTTCATATCTTCTTCTTCCTCAATCAGAATCTCTGCTTTCTTGACCTTACTTCATACTCCTGCCTTCACTGATTTCGGTAGTTCTTGCTACTTGACTCTTCTGCATTTATATCCCCTCTATTCATAAACTAAAATGGTTAATATGTCTTCCAGTTCTGGGGGGTACCTGACCCTGTTCCTTTGGCAGTGTGCATGCCTCCCCATGACGGTGGAGCCTGCTATTGCTGCAGAAGATGAAAGCTTTCCTACAGTGGAGAAAATAATTCCCCGTAGCGAGAAGGCTAGAACTGACTTCTCAAAGCTACCCGAGCATGACCCTGAGGCCATAGAGTGTGAGATGGACACGGTTGCCCTTGCTAATTTCAGGGCGAAGTTCAAAATTCTAGTCCACATCGATTTCATCCCGGCTGGACGCGATGTGGTGCAAATTCATCGCCCTGGATATCACGCGTTCTACGCATATCCATTCTACGTGGGCTACTTTTTCCCAATTCTACCATTGGCAGAGGAATTCGTCCGCTACTACGGCGTTTGCCCGGCTCAGCTTTCTCCTTATATCTACAAGCTCATCCTCATGATGACAAAGTACGCGAAATTGGCTGGCTGCAGGGTCTCTCTTCGCCACTTGATGCACCTCTTCGCGCCGAGTTTCCATAGAGGGACGATGTTGCACCTTTGTCTTTGTGGAGACAAAAGTTTGAAAGTAAAGATGGATGATAAAGCAAATCGTCGATTCTGGTTTAATTACTTCTGCGCTAAGAATGAGGACGTGGTGGTGAACGCAAATGGATTTCTTGAGGCGTGGAATTACGCCCGTAAGTATTTTCACTAAATGCTCATTTTGCTCGTTCTGGTCGTAGTCTAACCGTTCTGTCCTTTTCTCCTTCAGCTGAGACCGAGCCCCCACCTTTGTTCACGAATATTCACGAATGGGTTAGCCAGATCTTGCCCCACACAGTGGGGATTCGTGGGTGGCTGGCCTTTTTCCAGAAGTTCGGGCCCAAGCTTTAAGTGACCGGTGAGTTTGTCCGTCCATATAGTGACTTTTTACATATGTCGTCCTGACCTTGTGGTCGCGTGTTCGTCATGACTTTGAGAGTCGTCGTTCTAATCACTTTTGCAGGCCGAGGGTCTTCGAAGAGGCGGAAAGCTCCTGCTCCAGCATTCCGTAAGAGGAAGGCCGTTTCTGTTCCTACAGCTGCAGTGAGACCTACTCGGTTGTCAACTACTATGGTAGGTGTTTCCACTTCCCCTCTGCGTCATCTAGTTGACGAGGACGATGAGGAAGGATCGTCCCCGACTGATGATAATCTGCTTCCACGAAGGAGGTGATCCTTCAGTATCGGCGAGGGAAGTGTCCGCGTGGGAATTTCGATGATGGATGGCTTTGTCATCAGAGAAATGACGACCATAGATCTCGGAGTTGATGCCAAGCTGCTGTCCACGATCCCGCCGCCGTCGGGGGCCGAGGGATGTACGTTGCTCCCTGAGGTCAGAACGGGTTTTAAAGGGTCATCGGGGCGAGTCCCTGATGCCTTACCAGGGTGAGACATCGACCTCGTTACCGACCGAGGACCCTTCCTCTCGGGTTGGTACCAAGGGCAAAACTGTTGCCGAAGAGGATTATGAGACGGGCTCCGATATGGATGCCGAGGAGGTTAGGATGATGGGGGAAGGACTTACCCCACTTGAGGTGAGGTTGGAAGGGAGCACGCGGACTATTGCGATCCCTTTGGACCGGGATCTATTAGTTGACACGGAGGACGTGGTCCCTTCTCTTGGTCCACTCTGTTCCGATGTGGAGGGTAAGACCCTCGAGAAGCTGAAGGATTCCACTTTGTCGAAGAGCATAGCCGGCCTTGCTCTTAGGGTATGTTTGGTATTCCGTTTCCATATTCATTTTTTTAATGTTGATTTTGACTTTGTTCTTACCCGATCTGGCTTTCTTTTCAGACCATGATCTTGGAGATTGAAAGTTCCCGCCGAGAGGAGAGGCGTAAGGCTATCATCCAAAAGATAGAGCGGAAATATAGCGAATATCATGATAAGCACTGTGAGCTTTGCCGGTGACTTGGTGGTAGTAGTAACTTGATGAGCTAAAGGACCATGACTTCGTGATAAGAACCGTGAGCTAAAGGAAAAGGATGACGAATTGGTGAAGGTCATCGGAAAATGTAGTGAGCTCGAGGGGGCGTTGAAGGACAAAGAGAAGGAGCTCGAGGTGAGTAGGGGGTTGAGGCCCAATGCGCCGATCTTCAGGCCCAAGTGGTCTCGCTATGTGCCGAGCTGGAGGAGTGTCAACTTCTAGTGGTCGCTTTGAGTGGAGAGGTCACCGAGAAGGTAGCGGATTTGGATAAGGCAGAGTCGACCCAGTTATCAGCTGCACGTAAAGCTGCAGCTTTAGAGGACACGATCCGTGTTATCCGTTCTGAATGTGATTGCACTATAGAGATGGCTAGGCTCAGAGAGGATCGGCTTGATGAGCGGATTAGGGAGTTAGAAAAAGAGGCTGCGGACCTTAGTGATCGAGTTGTTTCCCTCGAGGCCAAAAAGGCACAGTTATTGGCGCAGCCGTCCTCATCCTGTACTGCTTTTCATGATATTCCTCGGGATCTGTATGAGGAATGGATTCATGCCGAGGCCCAGCAAGATATATTCAGGGATCTCATGGGGACGGGGGTTGTTTCGGAAGCCGACTTAGAGAATGCGCGTGCTAAGGCATGTGAAGCTCGGTTTTCTTGTAGCTATGACCCCGCTACACCACAAGCTGGTGATGCTGAGAAAGACGTGTGTCACGACCCAAATCGATGGGCTATGACGAAAGTGCATGAGTTCTACCTATCGAACACCCCTAAGCATTCGTCTAAGATATAAACATGAAATAAGTGTAGGTCATACATAAAGTCTGGAATTAAACTACTAATTCATATGAACAACCTACGTGAGAAAATATGCCCAGAAGACACACACACACACACACATATATATATATACACACACACACACACATATATATATATACACACACACACACACACACACACACACACACACACACACACACACACACACACACACGGAATACGGTAGGGCTAGCCGACAAGGCCACATACTATCTGACTATACATAACTGTCTACAGACCTCTATTAGAGTGTAAAACTGTATAAAGGATGGGACTGGACCCCGTCGTCCCCATATATGCATGCAAACACATCTTACCAAAACCCAAAGCAGCTCCGGATCAAATGGAGCACACCAACTCTCGCTGATCAAGGATCCTAAGAAGGGGGACCGTCAGCCTGTCTACCTGCACTTGAGGGCATGAAATGCAGCGTCCCCAGGCAAAAAGGGACGTCAGTACGAATAATGTACTGAGTATGTAAAACATGAAAATCAGTACATAAAAGACATAGATGAAACATGGGATAAAAGATTCCACCTGTGAGTCTAAATAACTTTGTGAATCCTGAAACATTTATAATGCCATGCACGTGTGTATAAATGCCGTATCATGCATAGGTATAGGAGTACATAACATCATCAAGCCTCTGAGGGAATCCCATCATATCATCTCGGCCACTATGGGAAAAATCATCAACATATACCAGCTGATCTAGTGGTTATGCGTATATAACACCTTAACCTTTTTTCATATCCCATATACATATAATATACGCGTATATAATGCCTTCTGGTCATGGGTCAATGTATATGTATAAATGCATGAAATGCATAAGAAATACATTAATAAGATTTCTCGAATATCATAAAATTAATATTCCTTTCGGACAAACTTTATCAAATATGTATTTTTCTGGGACCCATGAACAGAGGATATAATAATAATTTACATGGGGAATCAAGAATATAGACACCCCTAGTATTTCTATGAATAGAGTCATTTATGAAAGTTACGTATTTTTCTTGTGTCGTTTGTATCATTTGGATCATGCCAAGAGGAAAGAAGGGATGGCCTTAACATACCTCAAGTCGTCAATGCAACTCAACAACAAGCTTATGACAACTAGCGCGCCAACCCTATAACAAAGAAATACGTGTACAATTTAGATGGCGGTAGTATATTACGTATCTCAAATGATAACTCGATTCTAAAATAAAACGGGCAGCATTTCCCCTGATTTTACTGCTCCCTCAAGCCTACTATAGGCGAGATACAAACATAATACAATCATCAATTCAAAACCAACCTAATTACAAATCCGGGACCTTCAATACAATAAAATCCCCAATATATACCATAATACACCCAACCAAGAAGTTATCAATTAGCCTGTAACTACAACGACGAGCGACCAACCTATTACCCTACCACATGTGGCATTTTTTCATACCATTTTTATCCTTCCAAACTCTATAAATCAGCAGCACAATAGACAACCCAAAGCAATACGAAACAACCCATAAAATAGTCCACTATAAGTCAAATAACTCGAACTCACGGCTCCGATCACCGTCCCGTGAGGTCTAACTATTAGGAAACGAATTTGTCAACTTTTCTTGATATTTTAAAGCTTAAATACAGAAATTAAGAATTTTTATTAACTATTAAATATATTTCAAAACTCAAACTACAAAGAAAAAGAGAGGCGATATCGAGATACTTACGTCGTAGGGATCGTTTTAATGTTATCGCTTCTTGATTTCGTGTACGAGATGATAGTCTTGTTTGAAGCAGTATTAGAGAGCTCAAGAACCATTTATGGTGTCCTCTGGTCATATGCTATGTAAAAATAAAGAGAGAGAGACGCGTTAAAAAAAATATATCAACTTTTGAAAAGTCAAAAGGTGCTAGCTTGGCACCCTCTGATTCGCCCATATTCCGATGCTTATATCGTTTTATCCGGATATCGTATGAATAAATGGTTAAGAGAGTTGGAAACTACATTCCAATACCTTCAATTTGGTATATAATATGTCCCAAAATGACCTCATATAGAACACGGAATTTATTTCTCAAAAGGCTCTGTTATAGGGCAAATTCTTAGTTGGTTTTTCCGTAACTTTAATCCGATTTTTTCCAAACTTTATGTGTTTTATCCAAACATCATATATAGTCATATTATGACTTTAAAATTATTTAAATTATTATTAACAAGTCTCATATTCATTATACGTCACCTTGCGACGCACAGGGTGTAACAATCTTCCCCCCTTAGAAACATTCGTCCTCGAATGTTAAAATCCCAGATATTTATAGAAATTTTGGCAGAGTCTCCTCTGTAATGGTACCACTATCAACCTGTTATAAGGAAAACTCAACAATACAAAGCCATACAGGTCCACAATCATCAATAAATCCAATGGTCTCACATTACCAATGACAATAACTAACATAAGAATCAAGTACCATATACGTACCTAAGGCTGTGATGTCTCAGTATGATCCTCCTCCGGAAGCAGAAACAAGTGAGGATACCTAGACTTCATATCTTCTTCAGCTTCCCAAGTCATCTCTTTCACATTATTATTCCTCCAAAGTACTTTCACCGAAGATATGTCTTTAGTTCTCAATCTCCGAACCTGTTTATATAGTATAGTAATGGGAGCTTCCTCATATGATAGATGCTCTGTGACCTGAACATCGTCAACTGGAACGACTCTAGAAATATCTCTAATACACTTTCGGAGCATATACACGTGAAAAACTAGATGTACTGACTCTAAGTTAGAAGGCAAGTCTAACTCATATGCTACCTGGCCTACTCTGCATATGATCTTATAAGGTCCAATGTACCGAGGGCTAAGCTTTCCTTTCTTACCAAATCTCATAACGCCTTTCATCGGTGATACCTTTAGGAATACCCAGTCATCTACCTGAAACTCCAAGTCTCGTCGTTGATTATCTGCATATGACTTCTGACGACTCTGAGCTGCTAATAGTCTTTCCCGTATAAGCTTAATCTTCTCAACTGTCTATTGTACCAACTCTGGTCCTACTAACTTAGTTTCCCCAACCTCGAACCATTCGATAGGTGACCTACACTTTCGTCCGTAAAGAGCTTCGTATGGAGCCATCTGAATGTTGGAATGATAACTATTATTATATGCGAACTCAATAAGTGAAAGATGATCATCCCAGTTACCCCTAAAGTCCATCACACAAGCCTGTAGCATATCCTCAAGTGTCTGAATAGTACGCTCAGCCTGACCATCTGTTTGGGGATGAAATGTTGTACTAAGACTTATTTGAGTCCCCAATCCTTTTTGGAAGGACCTCCAGAAATTAGCTGTATATTGAGCGCCTCTATCTGAGATAATAGATATAGGGACACCATGAAGTCGTACTATCTCCTTAATGTAAATCCTTGCATAATCCTCTACTGAATACGTAGTCCTGACAGGCAGAAAATAGGCTGATTTTGTAAGTCAATCAATAATAAACCAAATAGAATCGAACTTACGCTGGGTACGAGGTAAGCCTATGATGAAATCCATATTAATCTCTTTCCATTTCCAAGTCGGAATCTCTATAGCCTGCAATAGTCCACCGGGTTTCTGATGCTCAATCTTAACTTGCTGACAATTTGGGCACTGAGCAAACTCTATTATATCCTTCTTCATTCCGTCCCACCAGCATATTCCCCTGATATCATGATACATCTTCGTCGCTCCTAGGTGAATGGAATAACGAGAATAGTGAGGTTCTCCCATAACCTACTCGCGCAACCCTGCTACATTTGGAACACATAATCGACCTCGATATCTGAGGACTCCATCTCCTGTAATCTCCAATAGTATCTTCTCCTTTTGAGGGGTTGTATCTCTGTAGTGAGCTAGAACGGGATCTTCATACTGGCGTTCCTTCACTTCAGTTACTAGAGAGGATGTTGCCGTGTCCTGAATAGTAACTCCGGTACCACATGAATCTAATAATCGAACTCCAAGATTAGCTAGCTGATAAATCTCATAAGCTATCTCACTCTTCTCTGCTGTAAATATGATAAGCTACCCATAGATCTACGACTGAGGGCGTCGGCTACTACATTCGCGTTTCTTGGATGGTATAAAATATCAACATCATAGTCTTTTAGTAGCTCCAACCATCACCTCTGATGTAAATTCAATTCCTTTTGCTTGAATATATACTGAAGGCTCTTATGGTCCGTCTAGATATCAACATGAATGCCATAAAAATAGTGCCTCCACATCTTTAGTACATGAATCACCGCGGCTAACTCTAAATCATGGGTCGGGTAATTCTTCTCGTGGTTTCTTAGTTGTCTAGAAGCATAAGCGATAACCTTACCATGCTGCATCAATACACAACCCAATCCAATGCCTGAAGCGTCACAATAGATAGCATAACCATCGGTCCCTTCTGGAAGTGTCAGAACCGGTGCTGAAGTCAATATGTCTTTCAATGCCTAGAAACTCCGCTCACAAGCATCAGTCCACTGAAATTTTGTTGCCTTCTGAGTCAACTTTGTCAATGGTGCTGAAAGGGAAGAAAACCCCTCTACAAACCTCCTGTAATAACCTGCCAAACCCAGGAAGCTACGAACCTCTGTCGGTGTCGTGGGTGTAGGCCAAGTCTTCACTGCCTCAATCTTTTGTGTATCGACCCGGATACCCTCACCCGAAATAATATGACCAAGGAAGGCTATAGAATTCAACCAGAATTCACGTTTAGAGAATTTTGCATACAACTTCCTTTCTTGTAGATCTCTGAACACAGTACGCAAATGATCTGCATGCTCAACCTCTGAACGAGAATAAACCAAAATATCATCTATAAATACAATCACGAACAGATCTAGAAAGGATCTGAACACACGGTTTATCAAGTCCATGAATACCGCTGGGGCATTAATCAAACCGAATGACATAACACGAAACTCAAAGTGTCCGTATCTGGTCCTGAATGTTGTCTTCGGAATATCCTTCTCTCTAACCCTTACCTGATGGTACCCCGACCTCAAGTCTATCATTGAGAAACACCTGGCACCCTGCAACTGATCAAATAAATCATCAATCCTCGGGAGTGGGCACTTATTCTTGATCGTCGCCTTATTCAACTGTCTGTAATCAATACACATCCGCAAGGAACCATCTTTCTTTCTCACAAATAACACAGGTGCTCCCCACGGTGATGTACTGGGTCTGATAAAGCCTTTTTCAAGAAAATTCCTTAGTTGTTCTTTCAACTCTCTCAGCTATGCAGGTGCCATTCTATAAGGAGGAATATATATCGGCTGAGTATATGGTAATGTGTCAATAGCAAACTCAATCTCCCGCTCTGGCGGAAGGCCTGGAAGCTCATCGGGAAAAACATCGGGAAACTCATTAACAACCGGAATAGATTCAAGGGTCGGTGACTCTACTTTCACATCCTGTACCCGAACTAAGTGATAAATATAACCCTTTCTGATCATCTTCCTTGCCTTGAGATAGGAAATAAGCCTACCTCTCGACGATGCAGTATTACCTTTCCACTCTAGAACTGGCTCCCCTGGAAACTGGAACCGAACCATCTTTGATCTACAATCAACGTTAGTATAACAAGAAGCTAACAAATCCATACCCATTATAATATCAAATTCTACCATATCTAGCTCAATCAGGTCTGCTACTGTAGAATGACTACGAACTCCTACTATACAATCTCTATATACTCGTATAGCTATCACTGGATCCCCAACAGGTGTAGACACCTCAAAAGGTTTAATCAACTCAGGTTCTATCCCAAACTTGCTAGCAACCAACGGAGTGATATACGATAAGGTGGAACCTGGATCAATCAATGCATATACATCATATGAGGAGACTAATAATATACTTGTAACAACATCAGGTTACGACTCCTGATCCTGTCAACCCGCTAATGCATAAATGCGATTCTGAGGACCGCTCGAGCTAGATGCTCCACTTCTGTCTCTACCACGACCGGATGGTGCTTGTGATCCTTGCCTAGGGGGACGTACTGATGATGACGAACAAGTTATAGATCCTGCTGACTGAACTATACCTGCACCACCTCTCGTCGGACAATCTCTTATAACGTGGCTTAGATAACCACAAGTATAACAAATACCCAACACCACGAGGCACTACCCGACATGATGCTTACCACACTGAGCACATCGTGGAAAGGGTGGCCTCATTTGACTTGACTCACCCCTATACTAAGAATGAGAGGCCTTGGAACTTTGGCTGGGCCCTGAATATGTGGAACGATCAAATCTTATACCGGAAAACTGAGGGGGTGCACTAGTTGATGGCTGAGCTGGATACCTTGGATACTGTTGTCTCTGACCACCTCGAAACTCACCAGAAGGACCTGAAGATCTCGCTCTCTTACTCTCGCCTCTATCATCCTCATGATCGGCCCTCTGCTTCTGCTTACACTCCTCTACACCCTGAGCGTATGCCTGAATAAAAGAAATATCAATGCCTGGAGGAAGTGAGACCGACATACAGTTATTGAGCAGGTGCGGCTCCAACCCCATCACGAACCGGTGAACCCGATCCTCCATCTTAGCTACAATAGTGGGAGCATACCTAGCCAAAGAATCAAACTGAAGGATGTACTCCCGAACACTCATATTACCCTATCGAAGGGTCAAGAACCTATCAACTCTGGCCCGTCTAAGCTCTGGTGGCAAATAATGACGAAGAAAAGCCTCCATAAAATCCTGCCATACTGCTGGAAGGGCATACCAACTGTGTCAACAAATGCACCGCACTCCTCAAGTCCTGATCTGATGGAAGTGGAGGGGGAACTGGATGTGCGGTTTCCCTAGGAATCTCCGTAGTTGGTGGAGGAGCCGGTAATGGCTGAGTAGGGGTCTCACCTTGAGCCTCAGACTGGGCCCCATCTACTGGGGGTACCCTGCTGGTCCCCTCACCTACTGCTGTATCTCTCCTCTGGCTAGCCGTAGTCTTCCTAGTCACCGTCATCTGTGCATGCAAACACCAACACATAAGTTTAATTCAAATTTCCTATAACTCAGTTCTGTAGCACGATTTAGATTTCAAAGAAGGGTAACCAACTCCTAAATGCCCTGTAGTGCCCTGCTTATATAATGTGGTGCACAACACATCTATAAACAAGACCCTACTAGACACGGCTTGTAGACTCCCTAGGACAGAACTGCTCTGATACCAAGTTTGTCACGCCCCGAACCTAGGAGCGATACAAGCACCTGGTGCCTCACCTAACCTGGCGTACCAAATTGCGACTAAGGGACTCTGAACACATAATGTCATACTTTGGCCATGGGGCCACCTTGCAAGACAATTTGCGAAGCAAAATATAAAACTGAATGGAAACTAGCGCTAACTAAACATCAATATAAAGCTAGGCTGAAAAGGCCGTCATAGCTACTACAGCTGACAAACCACCAAATTATACATACCAGGCCTACAAACCCAACATACTGCACTAACCAACAGGATATGTCTACAAGCCTCTACTGATAGATGTACTATGATCGGAACAGGGCCCCGACCTACCCATAACATATATACAGATATACATAAGATGTACACAACACTCTAGACCTGGCAACTCCGAAAGGCGTGGAGCTTACCGATCAGGCTGAACTCGGGAAACACCTACTGAGGAGATCTACTCGTCTGTCTATCTGAACCTGCATGCATGAAATGCAGCGTCCCCGGAAAAGGGACGTCAGTACGAAATAATGTACCGAGTATGTAAGGCAATAACATAACTGAAAATCGAAACTGAACTGATAATATAATAACTGGAAGTAACTGGGAGTCAAAGATGATCTGGAGATATACTTACCTGCTGATACTGACTCAACTCCTTCAATGTAGTAAGTAAAATAATTGTACGGCCTTATAAGGCTCGGTATATATAACTGTTGTGCCATAGTAGGCTCGCTCATAGGCGCTCGGCCATACTAGGCTATGTATCTCGACCATGCTGGGCTCGCTCATAGGCGCTCGGCCACAGTAGGCTCGGTATATAACTTTCCATCTGATCAGTGGTTGCCCAATTGGGGCCTGCCCATCGATTATAGCTCGATGGTAATGAAAATACTGTAATGCTGTATATATAGGCTTGTTGCTCTCTTGACTGGAAGAAGACAATACTAAATTGAATATAGAATCTCGATAAGGAATAATATTGTAACTTATGAGACTAGAATAGTGTGAATAAATTCATGAATATGAACTTCTCTTTTTGTCTCATTACTAACACATGTAGCTACGAGATCATGCCAAAATGAAGGAAGGCTTAGCCTTAACATACCTTATCACAATCTTTCCAATCACCAAGTTGAACTCACCTCTTTGCACCTTAATCTACAAGAACAATAATAATACTATCGTTAAGTTACGAAAGGTACAACTATCGCACAACGAACGACAAACTTATTTTGTATTAAAACGGGCAGCATCTCCCCTATAATCCTTACTTCCTCCAAATTCAAGATAACACCAACAATACAAGAACAGAACAATAACAACATATATACATCATTTTCCAGCCCTATATACACCATCAAATACTACAAAACAGCCCAACACACCCCAATCTCTTCGTACACAAAACGACCACCGTAGTAGTGTCAAATGACCCGAAAATATTATGATGAATGACCAGCCAACCACCCTACATTTATATGGTGTTTATAAACCCCCTTAATCCTCCAAAACTCCACAAAATAGTAGTAAAACACGCAGCCCAACAGCAACACAAAACAGTCCCACAAAACAGTCCGCTACAAGTGAATAACTCGAACTCACGGCTTCCGATCACCGTCCCGTGAGTTCTTACAAGTATAGAACGACTTACCATGAATTTACAGAAGAAAAATTGGATGAAAGAGAGAAGTAAACTCACCTTATTTGTTGGATAACTCAGCTCTTATCTTGGTTCTTCAAACTCTAGGTTTTACCTCCAATTGGAACTTGAAAGGGAGAGAAAATCAATTAGGGTTTGTGGAAAATTTTTGGGAGGATTCTTTGCAGAGCTTATGTCTGGTTATTATGCTCTATTTTAAGTCTAATATATGAAGAAAATAGGCCCTTAAAAGGCCTCTTTGGACGACCCAAAATGGCCCATTTTTGGGCTTTCATTTAAGCAAGTAGGTGACACACCTACTTGTCACCTAGCAGCTTGCGCAGTATCGCACAAATGCCCATATCTTTCTACTCCAATGTCATATTGACAAACGGTTTAATGCGTTGGAAAATAGACTCATAGATCTTTAATTTGATGGGTGGAACACCCCATAACTCTAAGTATATTGGGAGAAAATCGTAGTTACATTTGACCCAAAATTTTAGTAAAACTTATGAGTGTAACTTGTGATGACATTTATCGACTTTTGTTCCACAACTCGCTTGACATTAAAACATAACACGCGGATGTCATACGACTAATATAAATCATAACATAATCTCCTTATCATGTTAATCACCCTAGTCTCATCCCAAAGGTACATGTTATAACATTCCCAACTTGTCGACTTTCGACGAAACATTGTTTTATTTAATTGCTTTAGCTTCTAAACTGTCCAACCCTCTTTGTACTTGTTGTTCATGATCTTCAATATTTGTAACCTCAGAGGTAACATAATTAACTTACTTTATATACTTTTAAATATTATCTCATTTTTGGTCCTACATTAGTTTGCTTACGACGCATTTTTACGTACGAAAATATAGGGTGTAACAGCTGAAAACATAATATATCTTTAGAAAAATAAATTCTTATATCGCACGATCTAAGATAAGAAAGAAAAGTAACCATCCTAAATATCTTGTAGCCTCTTCTCTATAAGTGTGGTGCACAACACACCCATAAACAAGACTCTACTAGACACGGTCTGCAGACAACACTGCTCTGATACAACTTTTG
This sequence comes from Nicotiana tomentosiformis, assembly GCF_000390325.3. Classification (NCBI taxonomy): domain Eukaryota; kingdom Viridiplantae; phylum Streptophyta; class Magnoliopsida; order Solanales; family Solanaceae; genus Nicotiana; species Nicotiana tomentosiformis. The sequence continues at coordinate 17,298,087 of NC_090820.1, forward strand.
TCACGACCCAAACCGATGGGCTGTGACGAAAGTTCCCAAGTTCTACCTATCGAACACCCCTAAGCATTCGTCTAAGATATTAACATGAAATAAGATTAGGTCATGCATAAAGTATGGAATTAAACTACTAATTCATATGAACAACCTACTATATATATATATATATATACACACACGGAATACGGTAGGGCTAGCCGACAAGGCCACATACTATCTAACTATACATGACTGTCTACAGACCTCTATTAGAGTGTACAACTGTATAAAGGACGGGATTGGGCCCCGTCGTACCCATATATGTATGCAAACACATCGTACCAAAACTCAAAGCAGCTCCAGATCAAATGGAGCACACCAACTCTAGCTGATCAAGGATCCTAAGAAGGGGGACCGTCAGCCTATCTACCTGCACCTGTGGGCATGAAACGCAGCGTCCCCAGGCAAAAAAGAACGTGATTACGAATAATGTACTGAGTATGTAAAACATGAAAATCAGTACATAAAAGACATAGATGAAACATGGGGTAAAGAATTCCACCTGTGAGTCTAAATAACTTTGTGAATCCTGAAATATTTATAATGTCATGCACATGCATGTAAATGTCATATCATGCATAGGTATAGGTATACATAACATCAAAAAGCCTCTGAGGGCATCCCATCATATCATCTCGGTTACTGTGGGAAAAATCATCAACATATACCAGCTAATGAGGTGGCGGTGCGTATATAACGCCTTAACCTTTTCTCATATCCCATATACATATAATATACGCGTATATAACGCCTTCTGTTTATGGGTCAATGTACATGTATAAATGCATGAAATGCATAACAAATACGTTAATAAGATTTCTCGAATATCATAAAATTAATATTTCTTTCGAACAAACTTTATCAAATATGTATTTTTCTGGGACCCATGAATAGAGGATATAATAATAATTCACATGGTGAATCAAGAATATAGACACCCCTAGTATTTCTATGAATAGAGTCATTTATGAAAGTTTCGTATTTTACTTGTGTCGTTTGTATCATTTGAATCATGCCAAAAGGAAAGAAGGGATGGCCTTAATATACCTCAAGTCGTCAATGCAACTCAACAACAAGCTTATGACAATTAGCGCGCCAACCCTATAACAAAGAAATACGTGTACAATTTAGATGGCGGTAGTATATTATGTATCTCAAATGATAACTCGATTCTAAAATAAAACGGGCAGCATTTCCCCTGATTTTACTGCTCCCTCAAGCCTACTATAGGCGAGATACAAATATAATACAATCAGCAACTCAAAACTAACCTAATTACAATCCGGGACCTTCAATACAATAAAACCCCCAAATATACCATAATAAACCCAACCAACAAGTTATCAATTAGCCTGTAACTACACAGGTCCACAATCATCAATAACACCAATGGTCTCACATTACCATTGAGTATCCCAGCGGCGGCGACGATGGTGGAGAGATAGGTGGAGATGGCGTTGCTGAGTTAGGTAGCGCGTAGTTGCTTTTCTTTCTTTTACTTGTAATGCTTGTACATACTTTTGCTGGCATTTGTTTTAGCCTTTGTAAGGAATATATTTGAAGTAAGAAATATTATTTTCGCCATTTCATATCTAATTCTTTTCTTTCTATTCGAGTTTGCATGCTTCTTTATTTTGTTTTGTCGTTTTAATCATAAAAATTTGGTTTTGGTCATGGTGACGGATTAGTAGGTGTTAATTCGAACGAGGTCGAATGTAACCTGTATTGAGTTGGTTTGAGCTAGGTTGAATGTGAGTTGATTCGGACGAGGTGGAATGTGAGTTAATTCGAACGAGGTCGAATGTGAGTTAATTCAAACGAGGTCGAATGTGCGTTAATTCGAACGAGGTCGAATGTGAGTTAATTCGAACGAGGTCGAATGTGAGTTGATTCGAATGAGGTCGAATGTGAGTTAATTCGAGCGAGGTCAAATATGAGTTGATTCGAACGAGGTCGAATATGAGTTAATTCGAGCGAGGTCGAATGTGAGTTGATTCGAACGATGTCGAATGTGAGTTAATTCGAGGTCGAATGTGAGTTGATTCGAATGAGGTTGAATGTGAGTTGATTCTAACGAGGTCGAATGTGATTTACTTAATTGTGGCCGAGGGCCGGGTAGATATTGAGGCGATGTTGTTCTGGTGAAAACATGGTCGAACTTCATACATTTGTGTTTTGCTCAAATACTAGGAGAAATTTACATGTTTCTCGGGCTGGCATTCCAGTCCCAGTCTATCTAGTCCCTTCATTGGGTGACCTGGAGACATGTTGATAGGTTGGGCAATGAACTAACCATCCGGTGTCTCTTTCCGTTCGTATTTCAACTTGGAAGTGTCCCCCTTGTCGCCTCGTTAAAAACCTCCTCGAGAAAACCCAATTGGGACAAAACTCATGTGAGGGAAAAAGAGTGTGACTTGGAGGATGCTTTTTCTTAAAAGTTGAAGTACTTGAGGTGGGCGACGTTCCAGTTGTTTGGCAGTAGTTTTACTTTCATTGTTTCTAGTTGAAATGACCCTCTATTTGCTGTTTCCATGATTTTGTATGGGCCCACCTAATTCGTCCCTAGTTTGACTTCCTGCGGGTCTTTACTTGCTTGTGTTTTGGCCTTGAGCATGTAGTTCTCGACTTTGAGTGGTCTAATTTTGGCCTTTTTCTTATAATAACATTCTGCCTGCTATTTTTGGGCGACCATCCTTATGTAGGCCATATCTCTCTGTTTTTCGGCTTCGTCGAGCTCTTTCCTTCTTCTTTCATCGTTCCTCGGCCCGCTCTCATGGGAATATCGCAAAGTAGGCTCTCCGACTTCGACCGGTATTACCGCATCAGTTCCATAGAGTAAAAAGAGTAGGGTATCTCTCTTGTGCTCGTCTTTGGCATTGTGCGATAGTCTCAAAGCACTTCTGGTAATAGCTCCGTCCATAATCCCTTGGCGTCCTCAAGCTTTTCTTCATGATGTTTAGTATTAATTTATTGGAGGATTCCGCTTGCCCGTTTCCCGCGGGGTGGTATGGTGTGGAGAGTGTTCTTTTGATATGCCACTTCTCAAAAAATTCGGCGACCTTTTTTCCAGTAAATTGGGGTCCGTTGTCGCAACTGATCTCTTTGGGGAGGCCGAAGCGGCACACAATGTTTTTCCATATGAAGGTGATCACCTCCTGTTCGCGTATTTGGGCGAATGCTCCTGCTTCTACCCATTTAGGAAAATAGTCAGTTAAAACTAAAAAAAATTGTACATTACCTCTCCCCGCAGGGAGGGGGCCGACGATGTCCATTCCCCATTTGATGAAAGGCCAATGGGAGATGATCGAGTGGGGATGCTCGCACGCTTGATGGATCATTGAGGTGTATTTTTGGCATTGTTCGCATTTTTTCACGAAGTCTGTGTCACGCCCCGAGCCTGGGGGGTGAGACCGGCACCCGGTGCCTCATCTATCCTTGCATACCAACTTGCGACTAAGGGGCTCTGAACATATAATGTCATACTTTGGCCATGCGCCACATTGCAAGACAATTTACGAAGCAAGATATAAAACTGAATGGAAACCAACGCGGACTAAACATCAATATAAAGTTGCGCCGGCAAGGCCGTCATAACTACTACAGCTGACAAACCAACCAAATATACATACAAGGCCTACAAGCCCAACATACTGCACTAACTGATATTATATGTCTACAAGCCTCTACTAATAGAGATACTACGATCGGAACAGGGCCCCGACCTACTCAACATATATACATATATGTACAAGATGTACATAAACCTCTAAACCCGGCAACTCCGAAGGGCATGGAGCTTACCGATCTAGCTGAACTCGAGCAGCACCTAATGAGGAGGTCTACTCGTCTGTCTGTCTGAACCTGCACGCATGAAATGAAGCGCCCCTAGAAAAGGGACATCGGTACGAAATAATGTACCGACTATGTGAGGCAATATACTGAAAGCTGAAACTGAACTGATAATATAATAACTGAAAGCAACTGAGAGTGAAAGATAATCTGAAGATATGCTTACCTACTGATACTGACTCAACTCTCTTAATATAGTAAGTTAAATAGTTATCCGGCCCTATAAGGCTCGGTATATATATAACTGCTCTGCCGTAGTAGGCTCGCTCATAGGCGCTCGACCATACTAGGCTCTGTATCTCGGCCATTATGGGCTCGCTCATAGGCGCTCGGCCATAGTAGGCTCGGTATATAACTTACCATCTGATCAGAGGTTTCCCAATAGGGGCCTGCCCATCGATTATAGCTCGATGGTAATGAAAATATTGTAATACTGTCTATATAGGCTCTCTGTTGTCCTGACTGGAAGAAGATAATACTCAATTGAATATGAAGTCCCGATAAGGAGAATACTATAATTTATGAGACTAGGATAATGTATATAAATTCGGGAGTATGAACTTCTCTTTATGCCTCGTTATCAAACCTATGTAATTACAAGGTCATGCCAAAATGAAGGAAGGGCTTAGCCTTAACATACTTGGAGTAGGGAAAAATCCGTATGAATTTTCAAATCCCCTCACCTTCATTCTTGGCTTTGCCTTTATGTATAACTCCCTTATCAAGTAAAGTTTGGTATTAATTCAAGATAAGTGAGTATCATTCTTGGATTTTCATTCCGTATGACTCCATTACCAAATGAAGCTTGGTATTAATTCAAGATAAGTGAGTATCATTCTTGGCTATTCATTCTATATGACTCCATTACCAAATAAAGCTTGGTATTAATTCAAGATAAGTGAATATCATTCTTAGCTTTTGCATTCTGTATGTCTCCCTTACCAAGTGAAGATTGGTACTAATTCAAAGATAAGTGTAGGGATAAGTATTATGACTTTTCTTTCTATGTGTTTGCAAGGAGTGTCTTAGAATATTCCATGTGTCCTCTTAATTGATTGTCCAAAGCCAAGTCATTATCAAATCCTCCACTTGCTGCCACGTGGGGGGCTTTGTCCCTACCTACAATTATCCACAAATCATTAATTTCATGGTTAATCTTCCAATTAAACCAATAATTAATCAATTACCCACGTAATTAAGAATTATCTCAAATTACATAAAATACTACTCACTTTTAATACACTTTATATACCTTACTATCATGGCCATGTGGTATCTTGTATGGAACTAGTCCATAAATACCGGATATTTTAGCTCGGGCCGTATTTTATCCCAAAATGTCAAACTTTGACGAAATTCCTTTTCTTCGATTTGCTTACCTTTTTTCCTTCACGAATTTACTCATCACATGTTTGAAATAGCATAATGCTTATAATTTCAAAATAACCTCATTCCCGAATTTTTGCGTTGACAAGGTGGGTTGCTCTGATGGTAAGCACCCTCCACTTCCAACCAAGAGGTTGTGAGTTCGAGTCACCCCAAGAGCAAGGCGGGGAGTTCTTGGAGGGAAAGATGCCGAGGGTCTATTGGAAACAGCCTCTCTACCCCAGGGTAGGGGTAAGGTCTGCGTACACACTACCCTCCCCAGACCCCACTAGTGGGATTATACTGGGTTGTTGTTGTTGTTGTTGTTGTTGTAACTTACGACGAAACTTTAACATACGAAAATGCGGGATGTAACATCATTCCCCCTTTTAGAACATTCGTCCTCGAATGTTGACTGATACACTTATCATTTTCATAACCTATAGCTCTTGCGAATACTTTAGTACTCCTCTTGCCATCTAGGCAACTGTTTTTTGAATGAATCCCAAATGCCAGGGCATTTCCCCCTTTTGGCCTCCTTCTCACACCACGACTTATGGTCGGAATCATTCTAATCTTGTAACTGTTTCTATCTTTCATCATGCAGCATGTACGACTCTGACTTTGTAAGTGTGCCTATGCGACTCTTCTCTCATTTTTTTTCCAGCTTTTAGCCAATCCCTAGGCCTCATTTTGTGAATATATATAGAGCTTGATAAGATGTCCCTATAGGCATCTATAAGTGCAATGAAGTTCTTCGCTCGGTACTTTGTCGAACTTACGAATATTGCTATATCTTATTTCATAGCCCCTGTTATCTATCCGCATGACTTTATTGCATCTAAGTAGGTCATAATATACCATAACTCTTATCTCGATTTATTGTTACTGAGGTCTGCTACCAAACTCTAGCTTACGTTCGCTGTTCGTCCCATGTGTATAAATCTATATCCTTTAATGCTTCCTCATGACTGTTTATCTTAAGAACGACGGCCTAATCTCACCTCATACTTTGTGACTTTTGTCCATCCATTGTTGATTCACATTAATGTTGATCTATCATCTACCATCGCTAACTTGATCTCTTATGTAACACTGCCACTAGGGCTCACGTGATTGATCCACCTAGGGGCGAAACTATACTTTCATAACCGTATTTTATAGCATCCCAATATGACTCACCTTACAGGGGTATTTTAATCCCGTACAATTCATGAAATCCTCTTCAAGTCATTACTCAATCGAAGGCCCAACGTCATCCTTTATCTATCACAATCACACCCTCACTTTACTACCAGGGCAACATTCCATTTCTTCTAGATGCTATTAGTCTTAGATTCTTTTTGAGTTCATTCAGGCTATACTGAACTTTTTGTAACTTAGAGAAACCATTAGCTCTCTTGTTTTCATGGGCTTAATCCTAAGAACTTATCCATTTTTGTCCCCTTCTCACTCGCCCTTTCTCATCTTTACTCCTGTCATAAAACCTTGTCGCTTTACTATACTTTAGCTTGAGACCTATACGTATTTATTTATATTATTCCCAACCTTCCTTCAACTTGCTTGCATCATAGATTTCCTTATGTTATTCTGGAACATCAAGCGAGACATCACATCGTCTCTAATTCTTCTTTATTTTCTTGGCTAGATCTCTCGGTACCTAGAAACCATAGGCTGGAAGATATGCTACTGACGATGCCGCAATTATTCTTGGATATTGAATCCTCACGCTTCTAGCCTTTTATCTAAAGTATGGACTATTAACAACCTTCTGCATCTGAGTATCTCGTACGTTGTTCACATTTACCTTGCTTACCTTAAAATCTCGCATCACATCTTCCATCTCTTTCATGACCTCCCCTCTACAAAGGTATGATTCACATCCATAACTTAAAGCTCTATTATAATACTCACACGCATACAAAATCCGGTGGGAGCATCATATTGACATCTTATTATGCTGGTACTCTTCTAACTGACTTAATCATAGAGTCGTTGTATAATATCGCTACTGTACTATCTTTCTTGCACCCCTGATATTTAGAGTGATCCTGCTCTGTTCTCTATCACGATTTCTATAATTTTCCAGGTCCAATAATCAAACTCTTGATTTACTTAGTTGATGTAATTCTTTAGTTTCCTCTTCCCTCTAATCGATCTTTATGTAGGCTTAAGCTATCTTCCGATCTGCGGCTCATGGTATTAGCGATCACTTTAGCCTTTCATGGGTGCTATGGAATATCCATGATACAATCCTTTAACAATTCAATCCTTTGTCTATGACCCGAGCTCAATTCTTCCTTCTAACTTATACCGAAACCTTCTACGGCCGTAGGATTGTCAACATATATGCTGCATGGATAATACTCTGAAATCTTAAGTGCGTTCATAACGTAACTAGCTCTGGATCATTGATCGAATAATTCCTTTCGTTCCATCTCAGCTTTCTTTAAATGTAGGCAATTACTTTTCCTGGTCTTTCTGCCCCTTGTTGCGTACATACTTAACTTATCTTAGTTCCCACACATGCCACAATTTTTGTGCAACTCATACGATCTCGAATATTACTTTCGATTTTTACTCCCCGTTCATTAGCCACGGTAGGTGCCACTTTCTTTTGGAGTGCATGTAATCTTGTTGTGAGACTGTTGTTACATGACCATTCCCTCTTTGGGTCATTGAGCTTAGGTTGAAGCCTTTTTCCTTATTTCCTCAGCTAGTCTTTCATTGTAGTACTTAGGGAGGACCCTCTGATTCTTGCAAGGCTGCAAGCTTATTACATCGTTTATCCGGCGGAATTTTTGATGTTCTTTCTTACTTGTAATTATCCTTACTTACTTACCTTCATGCCCTTATGCTCGTAGGGTTGCTTCTAAGCTGATATTTTGATTGTCTTCCCAGTGGCACTCTATTTTATCTCTGTAATCCTCACAGGGTACCTTTACTACCCCAACTTCCATCTTAATATTTCTCAAGGTTACAATGTCATATCTGCGAGAATGAATGCCTCATGTTGGGGTTCATTATGTTTATCTTGTACGATCTATTGATTTGTCTGTATCCTCTTGTCTAGCCATAACTAGGCCTTTCATGAATCAACTACTGACTACTTGTTGGACCATTCTTATATCAGTATTTCGCGTAATCATTCTTGGGTTATTTATTTTGTCTTAACTTACCATTCGCACTGGCTCCTTATTTATCAAAAACATCCGGGGCCGAAACCCTTACTTTCTCTCCTTGACGTCGTGTCTGCATAATGTTCTGGAATCATAGCATATCTGTAGGCTTTGAATAAGTGCAATCTCATCCCTTTCTCATTTTTATCGCATTTTTCCTTTACCATTCCGTAGTTACTAGAACCACCTAATTCTGACTTTATGCCACATCACTCCATATTCCCTCCTTTAGGGGAGTACTAAAATCTAGAGCTACGACGATCTACCTATAGATGTTTTATCTCTTTAGCTTTGTTGTCTTTTCACATTATTGATGATCCTTACTCGCCTTACGGTAATCCTTCTGTACCAAGGATAACAAAACTCCTTACTCTCGAGGGTGACACTTAGTGTAACTGGCACATACCGTCCCTTAAGTTGAACTTTGCTCCCATTGCTTGTTTTAGGGAAGCGTTTTCCTAAATGACCATTCTATGAGTTTCTCATGAATCTTCTCCTGTTGTCTATTCTATTATCGCCGGAACAAAATCTAAAATTCTCATGATGTCAACCATTATCAAATCATCCAATCCCTAATTAATGTTTAGTTTATCTTGTTCATCAGCCCATACTAATTTCTATTACTCTAGGGTCTAACTTTTCCTCTTGGTAATTGCGTTAGAGTCATGAACTTATTTTTTGAAATGAGGATACAACTTTATGGCCTATACTCTTTTGTTGCCTCCAGGCCTAGAACCTCCCATCCTTTCCTTCCCTCGATTATAGACTATGTAATACTGTCATTTCATTTTATTTTATTTCCACCATTGTCATCCATGTATCACATCTTACTTGCAATGCTTCATTAACTCTTTTCTTATTTCCCACTAATATTTATGTCTAGTACTTTATTCTGAAAATGCGAACAAGATATTCTTATGCTCTTAGCCCCCTTGCTCCATCCATTGGCTCTTCGAGTTGCCTAACATTCTCTCTCTAATAGGGACGGAAGCCATACTAAGATAATATTTATCCCTTTCAGGCTTCCAGTGCTCATCTTTGTAGTACTTGCATCTAGCTGTACTATTTTAGAGTGCACCATCTGGGTGTCTCTCAAGGAGATATATTAGCATATTTGCACTATCCTTCAGAAATGTCAACTAACACAAATAATCCATTCACCATTTTGGGTTACTCTATCCCCAGTTGGATCCTGATATCCCGTCCTTTTTTTTAAACTACTTCTGTTAACCCCCATAGGGCATAACTGGAATGGGTATGACCAATTGTACATACCTCTGTTACTATTGAAGGTAACTTGAAATGCTTATATCTCTCTACCTGAGTTGAAAATACTGATAATCTTCATTAACTGGGTACCTCGTACCCTTTCTCACCTTGCTTCTTTTACTTACTCGAACTTATGTCTACTTTCTGATTCTCTTATTCCTTTTTACCATAGGGGTAGATAGATATTCTTACCTTAAGGCTCCTTATCAAGAGACTAACATGTCTTAGTACATACATGATCTGCTGAAGGACTCACATTTACTCATCATAAGCATGATGCAAAATCGAGTGCCTCTAGCTTAACTCTTCCACAACCACATGCAATCTCTTACCAACTATCTTTCTAATGTAGGCCTCGTCGTATTATGAATAAGATAGAGTTTAGGAAATTGAGTTCTTACAACTGAGCTCTACCACACGATCTAGAGTAAGAAGAAAGAGTGACAATCCTAAATGCCATGTAGCCTCCTGTTTATAAGTGTGGTGCACAAAACACCCATAAACAAGACTCTACTAGACACGGCTTGTAAACTCCCTAGGACATAACTGCTCTGATACCACTTTTGTCATGCCTCGAGAATGGGGGCGAGACCGGCACCCGATGCCTCATCTATCCTTGCATACCAACTTGCGACTAAGGGGCTCTGAACATATAATGTCATACTTTGGCCATGGGCCACATTGCAAGACAATTTACAAAGTAAGATATAAAACTGAATGGAAACCAACGCGGACTAAACATCAATATAAAGTTGGGCCGGCAAGGCCGTCATAACTACTACAGTTGACAAACCAACCAAATATACATACAAGGCCTACAAGCCCAACATACTGCATTAATTGACATGATATGTCTATAAGCCTCTACTGATGGAGATACTGCGATCGGAACAAGGCCCAACCTACTCATAACATATATACATATATGCAAAAGATGTATATAAACCTCTAAACACGGCAACTCCGAAGGGCATGGAGCTTACCGATCTACCTGAACTCGAGCAGCACCTAATGAGGAGGTCTACTCGTCTGTCTATCTGAACCTGCACGCATGAAATGAAGCACCCCTAGAAAAGGGACGTCAGTACGAAATAATGTACCGAGTATGTAAGGCAATATACTGAAAGCTGAAACTGTACTGATAATATAATAACTGAAAGTAACTGAGAGTGAAAGATAATATGAAGATATACTTACCTGCTGATACTGACTCAACTTTCTCAATATAGTAAGTTAAATAGTTATCCGTCCCTATAAGGCTCGATATATATATATATAATTGCTCTGCCGTAGTAGGCTCGCTCATAGGCGCTCGGCCATACTAGGCTCTGTATCTCGGCCATTCTGGGCTCGCTCATAGGCGCTCAGCCACAGTAGGCTTGGTATATAACTTACCATCTGATTAGAGGTTGCCCAATAAGGGCCTGCTCATCGATTATAACTCGATGGTAAAGAAAATATTGTAATACTGTCTATATAGGCTCTCTGTTATCTTAACTGGAAGAAGACAATACTCAATTGAATATGAAGTCCCGATAAGGAGAATACTGTAATTTATGAGACTAGGATAATGTATATAAATTTGGGAGTATGAACTTCTCTTTATGCCTCGTTATCAAACATATATAATTATAAGATCATGCCAAAATGAAGGAAGGTCTTAGCCTTAACATACCTGGAGTAGGGAAATGAAGGAAGGTTTTGCATTCTGTATGTCTCCCTTACCAAGTGAAGTTTGGTACTAACATACCTGGAGTAGCCTTAACATGCCAAAATGAAGGAAGGTTTTGCATTCTGTATGTCTCCCTTACCAAGTGAAGTTTGGTACTAATTCAAAGATAAGTGTAGGGATAAGTATTATGATTTTTCTTTCTATGTGTTTGCAAGGAGTGTCTTAGAATATTCCATGTGTCCTCTTAATTGATTGTCCAAAGCCAAGTCATTATCAAATCCTCCACTTGCTGCCACGTGGGGGCTTTGTCCCTACCTACAATTATCCACAAATCATTAATTTCATGGTTAATCTTCTAATTAAACCAATAATTAATCAATTACCCACGTAATTAAGAATTATCTCAAATTACATAAAATACTACTCACTTTTAATACACTTTATATACCTTACTATCATGGCCATGTGGTATCTTGTATGGAACTAGTCCATAAATATCGGGTATTTTAGCTCGGGCCGTATTTTATCCCAAAATGTCAAACTTTAACGAAATTCCTTTTCTTCAATTTGCTTACCTTTTTTCCTTCACGAATTTACTCATCACGTGTTTGAAATAGCATAATGCTTATAATTTTAAAAAACATCATTCCCGAATTTTTATGTCAATTAACTTACGATGAAACTTTATCATACGAAAATGCTGGATGTAACAGTCTGCGGCCTTATTTTTCATGGTAGGCTAGTAGTAACCTGCCCGTATGAGGCATCTGACCAGAGCTCGATTGCCTGAGTGAGCTCCGAAGTGGCCTTCATGGACTTCTTCTAGGACGCATCACATGTGATTCGGGCCTAAGCATTTCGCTAGGGGGCCACCATGCATCCTTTTGTATAGGTCGTTGTGAATGATGTTGTACCTGGTCGCTTGCATTCGGAGCTTCTTGGCTTCCCTTTTATCATCTGGGAGTACGCCGTCCTACAAGTATGTAACAATACGGTTGCGCCAGACCCAAGTTAGATTTATAGTCCTTACCTCTATTTGATCTATTGATGAGTGGAGGAGGGTGACCACGTTTCCTTCTCCGGTTATGCTTTTAGTTGATGCCGCTAATTTGGCGAGGCCATCTGCTTCGATGTTTTGTGCTCGAGGGATTTGGTCGAGCTGGCACTCGTCGAACTCTGGCAGTATTTTGCAGATCTCGGCTTGTTATTTTCGTAACCTTTGCTCTTTGATCTGGAAAGTCCTTGTGACTTGGTTGACGACGAGTTGAGAGTCGTAGCGTAGGATGACCCGTATCGCCCCGTACTTGAGTTCTAGCCTTAACCCTGCAATCACGGCCTCATACTCGGCGTCGTTGTTAGTCATGTCCTGGAACCTTATGGACTGGTGAACCACTTCGCTTGTCAGGACTTCGAGCACAAGTCCCAGTCCATCCCCTAATGCATTGGAAGCACCGTCAGTGTACAAAATCCATAGATCTTGTGTTCGCAGAGAAGCGTGGGCGGCTTCTTTTTTGACTTCGGGCATTATTTTTCGCTGAAGTCCACGACGAAGTTGGCAAGGACTTGTGATTTTATCGTCGTCCACGGTTGATATGTGATATCATGCTCACTCAATTCTATGGCCCACTTGGCTAACCTGCCCGATAGCTCAGGCTTATGCGAAAGACTTCGTAAGGGGAAAGTGACTACCGAGATGGGGTGGCAGTGAATGTAGGGTCTAAGCTTTCGTTAAGCTGCGACCAAGGCTAGGGCCAATTTTTCGAGGTGGGGATACCTCGTCTCGGCTTTGATTAAGGTTCTACTAATATAATAGATTGGGGATTGCGTACCTTTATCTTCTCGGACCAGGACTGCACTCACCGCTACTGCAAATACGGTGAGATAGACAAGAAGTTGTTCCCCCGATTCCGCTTTGGAAAGCAACGGCGGTGACGACAGATAAGCCTTTAATTCCTTCAGGTCTTGAACGCACTTGGAAGTCCATCGGAGCTCGTTGTCTTTCTTGCGTATGCCGAAAAACTTATGGCATCTATCAGATGATCGTGAGATGAATCTCAACAGGGCGGCGATGCAGCAAGTCAGCCTCTGAACCTGTTTTTTGTTGGTTAAGTGCTCTGGTATTCCTTCTATGGCTTTGATTTGGTCAGGGTTGACCTCAATACCCCTTTGTGATACTAGGAAGCCCAAGAATTTTCCTGAGGTCATGCCGAATGCACACTTTTCAAGATTCAGCTTCATTCCGTACTGCCTGAGTATATCGAAGGCTTCTTTCAGGTGGTTGATGCGATCTTCTTTCCTTTTGGACTTGACCAACATGTCGTCTATGTAGACTTCCATGTTCTTGCCGAGTTGGTCTTTGAACATTTTGGTCACCAACCTTTGGTATGTCGCCCCCACATTTTTCAGTCCGAAGGGCATCACCTTGTAGCAGTACGTTCCTTGGTGGGTGATGAAGGTGGTTTTCTCCTGGTCCTCCTCTTCCATGAGGATCTGATTGTAGCCCGAGTAGGCATCCAAGAAGCTCAACAGTTCATGCCCGGCTGGTCAATGTAAGGTAACGGGAATGAATCTTTGGGGCATGCTTTGTTTAAATCCGTAAAGTCTACGCACATCCGCCACTTTCCATTCTTCTTTTTCACCATGACCAGATTGGCGACCCACTGGGGGTATTTTGTTTCCCTAATGGATCCGTTTTCTAACAATTTTTTGACTTTCTCGCGGATTGCATCGTTTATTGCAAAATGGAACTTTCGCCTAACCTAAACAAGTCCGCGTTAGCAATTAAGAATTGACGGAATTTACTTGGTTCTTGAAGCTTGCGGCCGATGTAGGGTTTCTTATTGAGGTCGTTTTCATCAAGTTGGACGGGGTCGAGGTCTTCTACGGTTGATCCCGTTGCGTCTGTTGTTTCGGGATCTCTGATGACGTCTGCCTTTACATCACAGCTCGACCTTGACCCTGTTAATTGCTATGCATCCTTTGCTTTGCCCTTCTTTTTTTGGGTATATGTACAATCCAGGGTGATGCGATAGCATTCTCGAGATGTGTATTATTCTCCTCGTATGCTGAATACTCCCCATGGGGTTAGAAATTTGATAATTTGGTACAAGCTGGAGGGGATAGCCCTCATGGCGTGTATCCAAGGTCTACCTATTACGACGTTATACGCCGTATCCTGGTCCATGATGTGGAATGTGGTTTCCAGAGTGACGCCGCCGGCCAGGACGGGGAGTGTGATTTCCCCGGATGTTCGTTCAACTGCATTGTTAAAACCTGTTAACATGATGCAGCGCGACACTATCTTATCCTCGGGTTTCATTTGTGCAAGTACTCGAGGATGGACAATGCACATGCCGCTCCTATCATCCACCATAATGTGTCTTACATCTGTATCTAATATTCGTAAAGTGATAACAAGGGCATCATAGTGAGGGAAAACCAAACCGTGGGTATCTGACTTATCGAAGATGATACTTTCTTCATGTTCATCGTACCGTTCATGAGTGATTGACCGTTTGAGCTTGTGGGTTGTGGCGAACTTTACGCTGTTGATCGAAACGTCATCACCGCCCCCGATGATCATTTGAATGGTGCAAGCCGGTGAGGGTGGTTTCGGCGGTCCCTGGTGTTGTTCGCGTCCTCGGGCAAAGTTGGTCCTCCCTCAGTCGCTCAACAATTCTTTGGGGTATCCTTGATGAAGTATGTTCACGACCTCCTATCTTAGGGCGATGCAGTCCTCAGTTTCGTGACTTCGCTCTTGGTGGAACTCGCAGAGGGCGTTTGATTTTCTAGTGCTTCGATCTGACCTCATCTTTTGTGGTCATTTTACTTTTGGTCTGAGCTTCTCCAATGCATAGAATATTTCTTAGGGTGACACACAAAAATTGTGAGCAGATAGTAAAAGGGGCATACCTCTCTCGTTCCGGTGAGTCCCTATCCAAGGCCTAGATGGGCCCTCTTCGTAGCGGGATGGTGGAATGATGGCGCTTCTGACATATGGCTAATGCCTTTCTCGGTGGATCGTAGAGCTGCAAGATCTCTCATGGGATCATTTCTTCGATCTTTCCTGGTTTCGGCTTGTACTGAGGTCAATCGATAGGTTGGCCCATTCAGGTCATCTTCATCGACACGGACCTCGGCACAGTAGACGTTGTGTATTTCATCCCAAGTGCTTGGAGGATATTTCATAAGCCGACTTAATAGTTTTCTGGTCGCCCTTGAGCCATTCCTGTTCAGCCCGTTCTGGAAAGCTGCTACAACCATTCCTTCGATACATTCGGTAAGGTCATCCTTACTCTGTTGAATCGAGCGAGGAAGTCCCTCAGTCCCTCTCCGGGTGATTGTTTGATGGAAAATATATCGTTCACTCTTGCCTCCGCCTTTTTAGCCCCACCATGGGCCGTTACCAACTTGTCGGCCATCTCTTCGAATGTTTCAATGGAGCGCGCGGGCAGCTGTGAATACCAAGTTAATGCTCCTCCGGTAAGGGTCTCGCCAAACCTTTTCAAAAAGATGGAGGAGACTTATTCTTTGGTGAGATCATTGCCTTTACCGCGGTGACATAGTGAGTTACATGATCTTCGGGTTCAGTTATACCGTCATAAATTTTCAGATAAGGCGGCATATTGAAGGTCTTGGGTGTGGCATGTGGGGCGGCTTCATCACTGTAGGGTTACTCAATAAACAAACCAGCGTCTCTTTTTGGCAAGAGTTTCGGGGAACTTGATATTTTGTCGACTTTTTCTTGGTGTTCTCTCATTTGATCCCGAAGCATTTTGTTTTCATTTTTCATTTCTTTCATTTTCCTTAGAATGGCCATGAGAATGTCGTTACCTTATTAATATTGTGAGTGATACCTGTTACTGGAGGGGGAGGACCGTGTTGCTTGGTCGTTGCTGGTGCAATGCAAGTCCTTGCATTTTCTCTATTTGCCTCCTGAGTGGGCTTGTCGAGGATGCCGGTCAGCGTATTTGTCAGCCAAGCCTCGAGTAGCTTCTTCACCGCTGGTGGCGCCTCTTCCGCTGTGGATATGGAATCTCCTTTACCACGGGATATTGTGATACTGTCGTGAGGGAGGGGCGACCCACTTCGTCGGGGAGAGGTGTTAGGCATTTTGTCTTCGCCTTCTGTTTCGGAGACCTCATTGATGGTGTTTAAGAGGTTGGTAGTGAGATCGACCACTGCCTTCATTCTTTCTTCTCCATTATCTGCCATGTCAGATCCGTGTGTACGAGGAGTAGGAGCTCTTTTTTTTGTGAACTGTGCCAGTTATAGATCTAGAAGAAACTAAAAACTTAACTAGATAATTCACACAGACAACGCCAAATTGTTTGACCAAAAAATGTAGACTTTTGATTAGACTAATTAATTTTGTATGATGAAGGGCTAAACTTAGTTAATGATAGTAACTTCATATTTATAATCGATTAACACAAATAACGCAAGAGCAGTGTTCAGGGAAGATTAAAGATGATGTACATTCAATGTTTCAAGATCATTAATGATGGGGGAATATCAGACAATAAATAACGATAAATGGTATTAAAGTAAATAAGGAGAATGATTCACCCAATATTGAATGAGCTCGATGATTCTTCTTTCTAACAATGATGAATGATAGACAAATATTAGAATGTTGGGACCCTTCTCGGATCTAGTGGAAAAAGTGTGAAATAGTAGACATTCTAATCTCTTTAGAAAGGTAGTGATTGTCTTTTATCTAGAGAGAAAGTCTGCTTTTCCAAGAATATTTTTGTCAGAGAATATTACATATCCCTCTCCCCCAATCTCTTTTTCTATTTATACGGCACATTCCCTAGTCAACCCTAAAAGTACATGCACGAAGAATATTCAATAGAATATTCTCCTGAATATTCTATTACAAAAACTAGCCGTTAGCACTGCCCTTGATACTCGACCTCGGCCGTTATTGACTACTCGGCTACGAGCCCTGTTATCTACTAATCAACCTCGACCATATCGCTTTCCACGATACCGCTTCATGCTAAATCACACTGAGACAGATTTTGACCCATACAATTAGTATATAATAAAATGATTAGTCCAAGCTGAGAGTAGGGTTTTTGCGATCGTAGCACAATGGGATTCAGACATATGGGATTCAGACATAATATCTAAAAGATTTTTTGGAAACTTTTTATTCCCAAAGTATGATTCCTAACATTGTTTTGGATTTATATATGCTGGTTTATACAAGATTTAGCCTTCAAATCCAAGATTAAACCATAAAATATTAAAAAAATAGAAATTTATGAATTTTGTCTAGAACATTAAAATTAGGAATTTTGAGCATTTAATTGATTTGGTGAAACTAATGGACAATAAATGAACAGAATCTAAATAGATGAACAATGTACATCTGAAGTTATTTGCTTTAGTAGATAGTTTTTAAAAATAGTACTAACAAAGTCTCCATATTGCAATTATTTTTTTTAAACAAAAAAAAACATTTTTTCCTCCTTTGGCTGCATATTCCCTCTCGAGGCGAACATTTCTTCTCCCCCCAATTCTCTTCACCCATTCTTTCTCTTCCCAATTATCTGAGAAAACCTTTATTCCCTCACAAATATCCGTAGTTTTCAAAAAATAAAAAATAATAAAATTAAAATCGACAAAAGGTTACTCTTTAGTTTGATTGATTTATATATTTAGAAAATCGAGGAGTGGATTTGGTTTTTACTTAAGGAAAAATTAATCCACCTCGAACCACAATAATAACCACAATAATACTAATTTTTGTAAACATTTCTATTTTCTAGAGAGGGGCAAATTTATTGTAAGCTTTCTTAATTTCTTCTCTTTTCTTAATTTGAAGATTAATTATTGACTATGGCCACTCTACCTACATGTAATGAAATTGGTCCAATACAATTAATTTTTTGACAAAATCGTTACTTCTCAAGTAGGAGTATTATTCTTTTTTTGTCATGTTAAAGAAATGATTCTACTATGTACACTGTATCTTTTAGCTTTAGCAAAACTGTCATGTGACTGATCTAACATATTGTTTAAGTCAAATCAAACGTGCTGAATTTTTTGCCTATCATTGTTTGAATAACTTGTCTACGACTTCCCTTTGATTTCATTGAATGACATTCGAGATTGAATTTTTTCTGTTAGATATTTAATTTGATTAATTCCTCTCAAAACAAATGTATATGGTTCTCTACTTGTTCGAAAAGCTTTGTCGTGAATTTTGAGGATATTGTGTTTTTTGTTATCGATTTAAATTTTATCTATAAATTTTGTAAATTAATGTTCAAATTCCCATAATATTTGACCAATGACAATTTATTAATTCTTGCTTAGTGTTCTCTATTTTTTTTTACGTATTACTAACATATTAGGCTTCGATATACAGGTAAGTGTCAACATAACTTACCGTGTGAGTTAAATTTAATTTAAAAGGAAAAAAGAAAGCTTATCTAGACGTGTTCGCCTCAACCCCTAGCAGAACTTATTAGATAATTTGTTCACTCCACTATCTTTTTTCACTTAAATATCATATTTGTGTATAGTAGAGAGGTCGATACGGTAGCATATGCCTAACCGACATATCACTCGTTGTGCTCTCACCAGTAAATTAAAGCAATGTGAGCTTCTATTATGTTTCATTATTATATAAATTTTATGAAAGATCAAGTTTAAAGGTTATTTAATATATTTTTACTTTAAATCACCAAATTTGCTGAGTGTGCCCTTAACAGTTTGTTTGGATAGTTGTTACCCATCGTTTTATAATGTATTATATTGTATCGTTTTATGAATATAACGCTTGGATAGATTGTATTGTTTGTTGTTATTAAATAACGTTTTGCTGTTTGGTTTGACTGTAACGTACTGTAATGTAACTGATAAGTTTACTAAAATACCCTCAATTGTTTAAATAATAAATTTATCAAGAATTACGCATAAAAATAATTTAAGAAAATCTTTTTTTACTAATTTATCACCAAATATATCAACATTTTCTAAGAATCAATTTAGTGAAATCCCCTATTTCATATATCGGAAAAAGGAATGATCCGTCGGGGTCAGGATGACTCTCTGATAATGGATCAAATTGTACCAATATTAATCCCTTTTCTTCCATTTATTGCTATTCCAAGGCAAAAATTCAACAATCTCTTAACCAGCATCAAGGAACTATTCATACGTTGTTAAATAGAAATAAGGAATGTCAATCATTGATAATTTTGTCAGCAACCAATTATTCTCGAATGGGGCCATTCAAGGATGTACCCTATCCCGCCCTGTGGTCCTGAACAAAGGTTCCTTCGTGAAAATAAAAGAGAGCCTTCACGGAAAAACTGTTGGAACGAGATCTCTCATACAAAAAGTCGGTCTAGTGAGGTTTTGTTTTTTTGGGAATCATTGCTAGGTTTAAGGATTGAATTGCACCTGGTTTGCTCCTGTTTGACTTCAATTACAATATGAAAAAGGATATCGTCTAACATTATGTTCCAGCACTGTCCCTGAATTAATCGACCAATATCCGTTTTCTTAGATAGATAAGAGATCAACAAAAGTAATGGTCATACCCGTCCTCCCCCTCCATTTGAGGAAGATATCTCAGGTATTCTTTAATTTATCACCAAATATGTCTTTAACTATCATTAGAAAAAAAAACTATGATAAAGAAAGGAACAAAGAATTGGAGTTAAAGTAAATAGAATTGGAGTTAAAATCACATTAGGAGAAAAAATAAAACAAAAAAAAGGTAAAACCTATACCTTTTACGTTGGAGTTGGAAGCGGTAGAAGTTATGGAAAAAAAGAGACTAAGACAAAGTAGGTTATAGGTTAGAGTTAAAATAAATAAAAAAATATAAATGGTAAAATAAAATTATGGAGTAATAAGCTGGGGCATAATTTGAAAGAAAAATAGGAAACAACCCCACCACACCAAATCGGTTGTTTCAAAAAATGAGACTTTTCATTATTCGAAACAATGGATTTAACAATACAATACAACTAATTTTAATGAAACAATTATAACAAATATTATTTTTGAATAACAATACAATACAATACAATGGGTAACAACCATTCAAACAAGCTGCAAATCAATTTGATATCTCAGTGACTACCAACAAATTTCTCTTTATTCAAAGTAAGACAGAAAAAAAACAGAAATGTGGTAGGTAGTTCTCACGTTTTTATCCTTTAATCTATTTATTTTGTTTATTGGCAAATGATAACGCCTAAAAGCTACATGCCGTGTGAAATAAAAAGTAATATAGCATAATTTAGCCACCTCGTTAAAATATACGTAGACGCATTATAGTTTCTTAGTGAGTAATTTTTTTGTAACTTTTTATCTTAATCAAATTACCTTTTAATTTCAATTGTATATTCCAAGTGAGACGAGTTGCCCCATGCTTAACTCAATTTGGTAAAGTGCACTTGCTTCTCAAAATGATTAGCCTATCCTTTAGCGTGTGTTAGCTATGTGATGATTTGAATAATTTTTTAAAACATT
This sequence comes from Nicotiana tomentosiformis, assembly GCF_000390325.3. NCBI lineage: Eukaryota > Viridiplantae > Streptophyta > Magnoliopsida > Solanales > Solanaceae > Nicotiana > Nicotiana tomentosiformis. The sequence continues at coordinate 17,318,958 of NC_090820.1, forward strand.
TCGCTAACATTTGTAAGATTTTACGACACTCAGATTAAGAAAAAAAATAATAATAAAGTAGGATATGTCCAAAAGAAATCGTATTTACTCCATTTGTCTCCCTCCCAAAACTGTGACCACAATATTTTAAGATAATCTATTCTTTCAACATTATATAAAGTGAAAGTGAAGACCATTTATTTGTAGGATTCCTCTTGTAATATTTACATTCTCAAAAGTTTACATAAAATAACAATGGGACGCCTCTTGAAAGGTTCATGTGGGTAATTAGTGGTAGCAAAATAGATTTAAAAAATATTATCCATCCATATTCGCTATTGTCCATTAACATAATTTGGATAATGAACTTTTTAAAAATTGATCAAATCTGGATAAAATCCAGCTTATCCACTTAAATATGGATAACCAATGAGTTTAACTCTTATATTTGCAAAGATTTAAATTGGAGGTTACTCAAGTTTGGGAGACTAGGAATTCTCCTAAAAGCGATCATATTCAAGAAACCAGGAATAATATGGAGATATCTTTATTATCCGTCAGTTAATTCATTTTCTATTTGTATTAAATATGGGTTGGATAATATATTTTATTCATTCTCATATTCATCCAGAACTGCCTGTTTGCCACCTCAATGGCCAATTATTACAAGGAGCTAAAGAGAAAAGGCAAGCTAAAAAGTAGAAGAATGAGTGAAGGAGAAAAAGAGAGAAACTTAGGGCCAACAAAAATGAAGCAATAGAGAAGGGGATTTGAATGATTGATAATAGTCATAGGAAAGCCAAATTGCTGGGAATAAAAGAATATGATAGAAATATTCTGGTCATATCACTGTTTGAACAGATCCCACTGAAGAGGCAAAAGGAAGGAATTTAAGAATTATTCTTTTGTGTTAATGTTTCTGCAGAAAAGAATATTCCTATACAAGAAATATTAACTTTGTGACGACATTGGTGTTAGGCAAAGCACTTAAATATTTGCTAATTGGTGTGTCTTAAATTAATGTATTTTCATGCAATTTTCCATCTTCCACAGATCTCCCAACTTGTAATTAATCTCTGTCTCTTACGATATCGAGGGGGATTTACTACTTAATATTCCTAACGGTTAAAAATTGGAATGTTTGGCTTGCAATTAACAATAAGTATTACTCCTTGAATCAAATATGGAACAAAATAGGGAGTTTATTTGACGGGGCGCCTGTTATTTTAGGAAAACGGAGTCACAATTTTCATTAAAGAGTGTCAAAATATAATAAATAAACACAAAAAAATCAAAAAGAGTCAATATATAGTAATATATACATATAAAATAAAAATTATCGAACTACACTGTCTATATTGTATAAATACCCTCCAAAATAATAGCCGACAAATATATATTTTTTTTACATATTTTTTGTATTTTTGATTAGCAGTTATAATTATTTTCAATTGACCGCTGCTTTAATTTGAACTAGTTAGATTGGAGTTTTAAAATTGGTTAAGACCAACAAGCTTGCTTCTTTCCCTCAATATTTTAATTTACTATATAGAACAAAAAAAGTTTATTTTAATCCATGAAAGGGATGTCTAATCCTTCTAACCATTTCCACGTTCTTGTATTGGCATGCTAAAGAGCTAGGTGAATCAGAAAAACATAACAACTAGGAATATAATATATGGAGTATCAGCAATGGTAAACATGTTTAGTGCACCTAAATTAAAATTAATTACCACTTGACCTGTCACAAAATCACTAATAAAATTAGTGGCCAGCCAAGAATTTCTGAATTTTAATCTTTCGATGCATGCGAACACATGTACAGATTCGTTGCCCGGGACATATAATTATATACTACAAACTATTAATTAATTACCACAAACTATTACCAAAAAGAGAACAAGACAGATTCAGAAGCTCTAGAGAGTTACAATTAGTTGTCTATTTTAGGTATTCGATATTTGAAATTATATACTCCTATTAACTGTTCCGACTAATTCAAATTTACTTTGAGTGTTCTAGTTAGAGGAGGTAAACCGTTCTTCGTCAAAATATTCTTAATTTTCAGACTCAAACACAGCACTTTTGCTTTTTCTTTTTTTTCTTTTTTTTAAAAAAAAAAGATAACTCGGTGCACAAAATATTCCGTGTTCACACATGTCCGAAGAAGCAACGGCAAAGCCACCTTTTGCTAAGGTGGTCAACTGATCACCTTTCGTCGAGATATTACAAAAAATTACACTGCGAATATGTATATATGTAAAATATTAAATTTTAGATGTGAAATATTAAATTTTAGATGTATATATCATATATACTGATAACTCTTTGTTGTGAAATACTATTTAGACATGAAATGACATGAAAAAGAAAGGAAAAAGCTGGATGTATTCTAACGGGATTTGCTGATGTTGCATTGGGGCCAAAGGTAAACAATAAAATAGCATTTTTTATTTCTCTTGTTTTTTTAAGTCTGAAAATTGTTCCCTTCCTTAGTACTAAGACAAAGCTTACACTTTTGCTTCATGGGTTCCTCCTTTTTTGAAATTAGGAAGATTAATTACATTAAATAAAAGGTCACTACCAACAATGGGTGACAAGAAAACATATCAGGGTTGATGAAATTTTCATGTATAAGAAATTGTTGCTTATTTTTCAATCCCAAATATTAATAAAACGAGAGTTATTGTAGGTTGATGCAGTTTCGCATAAAATTAATCAATTTGTGATAAATTATAATTTAGAATATGTTATCCAAACAAAGGGAAATGAGAGGTGACGTACGATTCATACTACCGAACACAATTAACTTCAGATTCAATTCTTTTACGCTAAACAACGTTCTTTTGTAAAATCTCGAGAGAGAGATACCTTCCCTAGCTAGTTAATTAGAAACTCCAAGTATGAATATAAATTACAAGGATACTAAAAAATAAAATAAAGCAAAAGGGCATAAGCACATGATATTTCCCTCCAGAGCAAATGAGGTTCCACTTAGCTAAATTTTCAGAAAAATATTACTCCTACACATTCACTTCCAGTGAAAAATGCATATTACTTTTTAGGTCAACTTGCATTTATAATTGTTTTATTTACCTTCTCTTTTTTAATGATTTGGATTCGAACGTATCTTCCACTAATGTGATACTATTAAATACTTTTTTCTCCTATGGAAAAGCAGTGTCGTGTTAACTCACTTGAACCAAATAGTCTATAATTCATTATTTTAATAAATCTTGAGAAATGATCTGAATTAGCCAAATTGTATTACTAGATGCTATGTGTAATCCATTATCTTTTACATCATGAAGACTGCCACAAAGTTGGCTTGTGGATTTGATCATATTGCATCTTTCCCTAAAATTCTAGGACATAGTACTAAAATAATATAAAAACCCATAATCTTGTGGCATGGTTTTCAGGCAGGATTATTATTGTAATTAAAACTGAGACGCAACGCCTTTTTTGAGATGTCTTGGAAGGAAAATCGAAGGTACGTCTGAGACCTTCCTTCCATTGGGAGAAGTTCAAAAGATAATTTTTAGCATGTCGGCGCATTCATTAAGGGGCATAGTTGTGTCCTCGTCCGAAAAATCATCTTAGCAATTGACTATAGACATGAGTTTAAGCCGCCGAGAGAAAATGGACTATTTTTATGAGATAAGGACGAGCAAGTGGGCTTTAGGTAGCAGAGTTAGTCTTAGCACAACCTTTCATTCTAAGACTGTTGGTCAATCTAAGAGGACATCCAGACATTAGAGGCTATGTAGAGGTAATCTTTTGATTTTCAAGACAGTTGGGACATACCTATAACAAGAGTTGCCACCTTTTGAGCGGTGGCGGATTTAAAGTGATGTTGCTCAGTTCTCAGGACCTATTAACTTTTGCATAAATGTTGTATTTCTATTAAAAAAATCACTAAATATTTATAAATATATAACTGTCAATCTAGTTATTATTAGAAATTTATAAATTTTAAATTTTAAATCCGACTCTACTTTTGAGTCATTCTAATATAGGACAAAGTAATGGACCAACGTCTTCTTTAACTAGTCGATTTTCCCCAAACCGATTACCCTATCAGAATACTAGGCTAGACTGTTTGTATAAATCAAATAACTTCGTGAAAACAGAAAGAGAATTGCAGTAAAAGCTAGTTTGTATAAATCAAATAACTTCTTTTTTCCACTTTTTCTGATCTTATATCAAAAAAAAAAAAAAAAAAAAATTCTGTGATCAGAATAAAGTACAGCAATCTGAACATGTGGTGCAACATCCACAAAGCTATGCTATTTCAGTTTCTTTAAAAATAAAGAGAGAAAAAAGAAAAAAAGGAATAAACCTTCTATGATAAGATCACTGTCTACCATAATAATTTGATTATTTTATGCTAATCAGTAGTCAAATCCTAAATCCTAACGATTTTATCCATCTTCAAACGAATATTATAAGGATAAGTTTCGTCAAAATCGGGAAGATAAGAGAATATATTTCATTTTTCTATAAGTAAACTAACTGTCTAACTCATAATGATAAATGGTCAAAGTTCCCAATAAGGTGCACAATATTTAACTGTTGTTTAATAAAAACTATGGTACTGCTGGTTATCTTTAATCAAACCATTGAGTTTTAATTTGGAGTTGGACCAAAAAAATTTAAAGGGGGCTTTTCTTTTCTCATTCTTCTGTTTTATTTTAAATCTTTTTTTGTTCCTGTTAATTGATTTTATTCATAAGTAGATGAAATTAGAGGTAAATCAAACGGTGCGACCTAGTGTTTAATGAAGGTTCAAATCTCAACAGAAGCAAAAACGCTTGGTGATTTTTTTCTCGTTGGCTTTAGCATGTACCCCGTTCTAAAGATAGAAAAATTCCCTTAATTTTATTTCAATATTTTCGATTTTGCAAAACTTTATCTGAATCTTTTTATAAATTACTTACACTTGCAAATGTGCCCTTATTGGCTAAGCAACCATAGTTAGGTGCATTTCCATTTCACCCCAAATATATCACATGACAATTCATTTCCATCACCTTAATCATAAATAGATATTTGAAAATTTTCAAATTAAGTCAACTCTATTTATTTTTTCGTCATTTATTTATTCATAATTGTGCTAGAAAATAATGAATCTGGGAATTTTCTTGCAAATGAATGCTAAGGAAAAGTTGAAAACATTAATGGTGGCTTGAAGCAAGCAAGTTGGTACAGAGCACTGCTAGGCAATTTCCTTAATTAATTTAATGAACATATAAAATATTAGTTTAAAAATATATAAAAATAATTAGCTTAAGACCCCACCATTGTATATTATTACGTCATCTCTTTTTGTCCTTAATACTACAATCGGTAATGGTGTTGATGGAGAAAAGCTGTAAATCTTTCTGATTCGGTGGAGACATCTTTGGCCACAATTGAAGTATTTAATTGCAAAATCAAACTTCGCTAGCGTTACCATAGATTCTCAAATTTATTTTGAAAATTCTGATTTGGGTGAAATTTAATTTGAAAATAAAAATATGTTTGGATATCAGTTTTCAAAATATATTTCCCAAATTTATTTTGGAAAAACATGAAACATGACTTATACCCACAAGTTCTAAAAACTATCACAAATACCCAACAATACTATTATTAATAACATTCTTTATATTATCGCAAACCATATTCCTGAACATAAATAAATTTGACACAAAATTATTATTTTTATAATGAACTACATGATACACTATCAGGTGACCGAGAAGACGAAACAACATTGTTACAAAATAATAAATGGTGGGCTATTTTATAAAATACAAAAGTTTGGAGCAATTTTAAAAAATATAATAGTGATATTGATGGTTTTGGGATTTGGGATTTGGGATTTGGGATTTTGCCAAAATATAGGCAAAATCTATGGCCAAACATGTGTTTGCCAAATAAAATCCAAATTTATTTTGGCAAAATCTATGGCCAAACGGGTCCTTCATAGCCAGGTTGATTTTATTGTAAAATTGAGATTATTGCGCTTCCGTTGGCCATAAAATTTTGAAGTTTTATTTCAAATTTTATTTTTAAATATCTTTTTATTTATGTATTTTAACTATTTTTTGACAGATTGTGATAACAAAATCTTCAAATCCCAAAAACACCTCTAGAGTAGTTTTTGAAGTTTTCTATTCACAAAATTTCGAATTCTTTTCAAGTAAAATGCATGTCCAAAAGCACAATTTCAACTTTCAAAAATCATATTTCTCTCGTTTTCAAAATTTCATTGTATACGGTCGAAATGGATTTGGCATGTCCGGTACGCTTCGAAGGGTGATATATCGAAGTAAGATCCCGAAGGAGGGGGGGGCACGAACTAATCTATAGCTTGGGAAGGCCGGTCCGTGTTGAGATCGATATCATAATCAAACTCGAACAAGAATCGAACTATGGCGCGGGTAGATCTATCGTGCAGATAATCCAAAAATCAACCTACATCGACCAGGAATCCGTTCGAGGGCTCGAACCGGGATCGAGCTCGAGTCAAGATCACAAGTTCGAGCCGAAATCAAGCTCGAACCAAAATCGAGGGTTCTAAGCAAGATCGGGCTCGAAGACAAAAGCCGTTGTAATCTCACTAGAGGGAATCTTGGCAGAAATTATGGAAAAGCTGATTTATCATGGGTTTTCCACTGAATGTTTATTTTATCATGCTTGGAGCCAAACCCCTTCACTATAAAAGGACTTGTTTATCATTTTTGTAAGGGATCTATTGGAGGACTTACACTATTACAAATTGTATTATCCCCTCTACAAGCAAGAGTGATCTTTCTAGTTTCTTAGATTGATTCTATTTTTGTTAAATCCTAAATTTCACTGTTCATAATTGATTGGCCTAGATTACGTTTTTCTCCAATTTATATTCATACTTTTATTTATCCTAGCATTCTGTATTAAGTTGTACTACGTATCTTCGGAACTGCGCATAAATTCAACTCTATCCCTTTTTTCGGGTAAACAGTTTGGCGCCCACCGTGGGGCCGAGGATAATAGTGGTCACTTATTTTCGAAAACAACCTTCAATTCAGGTTCGGCTACGAATAGCCACCGACCAAATGGCTTCGCCGACCGATTACGAAGCTGGCCTTCAAGATGAAACCAACAACTTGGCACTACCCGAGATTCGAGCCGGAATACCACTAGATGTCAATTCACAAATTGCTTTGGAAGCAAACCAGCGTTCCAAACCGGAAAGAAGCATTCAGGGCGGTGCTCGATCCGTAGCCCAAGACACCCAAAATCCGGAGGAGATCGGGGCCAGCTTACGCATGATCTTCGAGATGTTACAAGCCCAATAATTAGCAATAGCTCAGCTACAGAGCCAAACTCGCGCACAAAGCAGGCCGGTTTCCAACCCACTTCGAGAGGTCACCCCCAGAACAGAGCCTGCCATAGTAAAATCTAACGAGCAGGAATCGGGGACTAATCCTGGAATTGCTAAACTACTCGAGGAACTCACGAAACGAGTCGAATCCAACGACAAGAGGGTGGAGACGTATAATTCCAAGGTCGATCAAATCCCGGGAGCTCCGCCAATGATAAAAGGGCTTGATTCAAAAAAAATTCATACAAAAGCCTTTTCCATCGAGTGCGGCACCGAAGCCAATCCCCAAAAAGTTCCGTATGCCCGAAATTCCCAAATACAACGGTACGACCGATCCTAACGAACATGTCACCTCGTACACGTGTGCCATAAAAGGCAACGATTTGGAAGATGACGAGATTGAATCCGTGCTATTGAAAAAGTTCGGGAAAACCCTCTCGAAAGGAGCTATGATTTGGTACCACTATCTACTACCAAATTCCATTGATTTTTTTGCCATGTTGGCAGATTCGTTCGTAAAAGCACATGCTGGTGCCATAAAGGTCGCAACGACAAAATCAGACCTCTTCAAAGTAAAGCAAAGGCAGGGAGAAATGCTGAGGGAATTTGTATCCCGATTTCAAATGGAACACATGGAATTACCCCCGGTCACCGACGGCTGGGCCTTACAAGCTTTCACCCAAGGATTGAACGAGCTAAGTTCGACATCATCACATCGGCTGAAGCAAATTTTGATCGAGTACCTGGCGGTAACTTGGGCAGATGTACATAACCGATATCAATCAAAAATTAGGGTCGAGGACGATCAGTCGGGGACCCCGTACGGACCTGTTCATCAGAACAGGACAATTATTAATCAAAAGCAGATCGAGAGAGAACAAAGGTCAAACAGAGACCGATATCGACCATACATCACCGATCGAGTAAACAATGGTTCAACACGCAACGCAGTTCGGAATAGTCAAATAATTGATCGGGGACAAAATTCTCGGGGGCTTATGAGTAAGAGCGGCTTCGACAAATATGCCGAGCCTATAGAAGCACCTCGATTATCAAAGTATAACTTCAGCGTTGGCGCATCCGCTCTCGTATCGACCATCGGACGCATCGAAGACACTAAATGGCCCCGACCAATGCAAACCAATCCTGCCCGGAGAAATCCCAATCAAACGTGTGAATACCATGGAACCCATGGCCACAGAACGGAAGATTGCAAGCAACTAAGAGAGGAAATAGCTCACCTATTTAACAAAGGGCACCTTCGGGAGTTTCTGAGTGATAGAGCAAAGAGCCATTTTAGAAGTAGGGATGTCAGCAAGCAGAACGAGCAAGAAGAACCACAGCACGTTATCCACATGATCATCGGCGGCACCGATACCCCCGGGGACCGATGCTTAAGCGCACTAAAACATCGATGGTGAGGGAAAAGCGATCTAGGACTCAAGAGTACGCACCCATGGGGACTTTGTCCTTTGGTGATAAAGATGCAGAAGGGGTCATCCAACCTCACAACGATGCCCTGGTAATATCCGTACTCATAAATAAAACTAAGATTAAGCGTGTGTTGATCGATCCAGGTAGCTCGACCAATATCATCCGATTAAAGGTAGTAGAGCAGCTCGGCCTGCACGATCAAATCGTGCCTGCAACTCTGGTCCTAAACGGGTTCAATATGGCATACGAAACCACCAAAGGGGAGATAGCCTTGCCAATAAACGTGGCCGGAACTGTCCAGGAAATAAAGTTTCACGTGATCGAAGGCGATATGAGGTATAACGCCCTTTTCGGAAGGCCATGGATCCACAACATGAGAGTCGTGCCTTCGACCCTGCACTAGGTCCTCAAATTTCCGGCGTCGGGAGATGTCAAAATGGTATACGGAGAGCAGCCAGCCGCAAAAGAAATGTTCGTCGTCGATGAAGCCAAACCAATGTCCTCACTTTCGCCGATAAAGGGCCCGGGCCCGGAAGGAGAACGGGACACCAAATAGCAATCACAGACAGTGACTCCAACCCAGCCTGACAACCAGAAAGTCGAAGAGAATGAAGAACAAAGGGTCCCTCGATCTTTCGTAACTCCCGATGACTCCGATGCTACAAAATCAATGATCGAGGAGCTAGAACAAGTCGTATTAATCGAGCGCTGGCCCGAGCAAAAGGTATACTTGGGAACAGGGTTGAGCCCAGAACTCAGGAAGAAACTCGTTCAATTTCTTATCAATAACATCGATTGTTTCGCCTGGTCCCATTTAGATATAACAGGGATCCCGCCTGACATAACGACGCATCAGCTAAGTTTGGACCATCGGTTCAGACCGGTGAAGCAAAAAAGAAGACCCCAGTCCGATAGAAAGAACGCCTTCATAAAGGACGAGGTAACCAAACTTCTCAAAATAGGGTCCATTCGGGAGGTAAAATACCCTGAATGGTTAGCCAACGTAGTCGTAGTCCCTAAAAAAGGGGACAAACTTAGGATGTGTGTAGACTATAAGGATTTGAACAAAGCATGCCCCAAGGATTCTTTTCCATTGCCCAACATCGATCGCATGATCGATGCCACGGCCGACCACGAGATCCTCACTTTTCTTGATGCCTATTCCGGGTATAATCAAATACAGATGAACCCGGAGGACCAGGAGAAAAACCTCGTTTGTCACCAAATATACGACGTATTATTATAATGTGATGCCCTTCGGGCTAAAAAACGCAGGGGCCACTTACCAACGCCTAGTGAATAAAATGTTCGAAGAACAAATAGGAAAATCAATGGAGGTTTATATTGATGACATGTTAGTCAAATCCATGCGCGCAGAGGACCATTTAATTCATTTGCAGGAAACGTTCGAGATTTTGAGGAAATACAAAATGAAGCTCAACCCCGAAAAATGTGCCTTCGGTGTCGGTTCAGGCAAGTTCCTCAGCTTCATGGTATCACATCGGGGAATAGAGATTAACCCCGATATAATCAAGGCTGTTGAAGACATCACCATCGTAGACAGCGTAAAGGTTGTGCAAAGACTAACGGGTCAGATCGCCGCCCTAAACCGATTCATATCGAGGTCATCCGATCGAAGTCATAAATTTTTTTCTCTACTCTAAAAGAAGAACGATTTTTCGTGGACCCCGGAGTGCCAACAAGCATTAGAAGGACTAAAACGATATCTGTCAAGCGCACCACTACTTCACACTCCAAAAACCGATGAGAAACTTTGCTTGTACCTAGTAGTGTCGGAAGTCGCCATAAGTGGTGTCCTGGTTCGAGAAGAGCAAGGTACGCAATTCCCAGTTTATTATACAAGTCGAACCTTAGGAGAGGCGGAAACTAGATATCCGTTCCTAGAAAAGTTGGCGCTTGCACTAATAAGCGCCTCGAGGAAGTTAAGGTCGTATTTCCAATGTCATCCCATATGCGTATTGTCTACTTACCCGCTTCGTAATATTTTGCACAAACCCGAGTTATCAGGCCGGCTGGCCAAATGGGTCGTCGAACTCAGTGGGTACGATATCGAATATCGACCCCCGTACGGCCATCAAGTCTCAAGTCCTAGCAGACTTCGTGGCCGATTTCACACCAGCCCTCATACCTGAAGCCGAAAAAGAACTGTTGAAATCAGGTACATCATCGGGGGTATGGGTCCTTTTTACGGATGGGGCTTCAAACGTAAAAGGGTCCGAGCTGGGCATAGTTTTGAAACCACCCATGGGTGGCATTATTAGACAATCTATTAAAACTATCAGATTGACTAACAACAAGGCCGAGTACGAAGCCGTGATTGCAGGTCTCGAGCTAGCTAGAAATTTGGTAGCAGAAATCATTGAAGCCAACTGCGATTCCTTGCTGGTGGTGAGTCAAGTAAACAAAACTTTCGAAGTTCGAGAAGGTAGAATGCAAAGGTATTTAGATAAACTGCTTATCACTTTGCGCCATTTCAAACAATGGACTTTACGGCATGTACCATGGGAATAGAATAATGAGGCCGACGCCCTGGCGAATTTGGGGTCATCGGTCGAGGTAGATGATATGGGCTCGGGGAATGTGGTTCAACTTTCGAGATCGGTAGTCGAAGAAGGACACGCCGAAATAAATTCTACAAGCTTAACTTGGGATTGGAGAAACAAGTATATCGAATATTTGAAAAATGGAAAACTCCCATTGGACCCTAAAGAGTCCAGAACCCTACGGACCAAGGCTGCCCGATTCACTCTAGCTTCAGATGGAACACTGTACCGAAGAACGTTCGACGGACCATTGGCTGTATGCTTGGGTCCGGGGGATGTCGATTATGTCCTACGGGAAGTGCATGAGGGTACTTGCGGGAATCACTCTGGAGCTGACACATTAGTCCAAAAAATAATCAGAGCAGGGTATTATTGGATCGATATGGGCAAAGATACGAAGGAATTTGTTCGTAAATGTGATAAATGTCAAAGGTTCGTGCCAATGATCCACCAGCCCGGAGAACAACTCCACTCGGTCCTATCCCCGTGGCCTTTCATGAAATGGGGAATGGATATCGTCGGCCCTCTGCCATCGACCCCAGGTAAAGCTAAATTCATTTTGTTTATGACTGTCTATTTTTCTAAATGGGTTGAAGCGCAGGCATTCGAGAAAATAAGAGAGAAAGAAGTTATAGACTTTATTTGGGATCATATCATATGCCGGTTCGGGGTACCCGCCGAAATAGTATGTGATAACGGAAAGCAATTCATTGGCGGCAAAGTAACAAGATTCCTCGAAGACCACAAGATAAAAAGGATACTGTAGACGCCGTACCACCCCAGTGGGAACGGGCAGGCCGAATCGACGAATAAAACTGTCATTCAAAACTTAAAGAAGAGGTTGAACGATGCTAAAGGGAGATGGAGAGAAATCCTGCCCGAAGTCCTTTGGGCATATCGGACAACATCAAAATCCAGTACGGGGGCGACCCCGTTCTCCTTAGTATATGGATCCGAAGCATTAATACCAGTCGAGGTTGGGGAACCCAGTGCCAGATTTTGATTCTCGATGGAAGAATCAAATAACGAGGCTATGAACACAAGCCTCGAACTATCAGACGAAAGGCGAGAAACTGCCCTCGTCCGAATGGCCACCCAAAAGCAACGAATCGAAAGGTATTATAACCGAAGAACCAAGCTCCGCCATTTCAAGCATGGGGACTTAGTGTTAAGAAAAATTACCATCAATACCCGAAATCCGAATGAAGGGAAGCTAGGTCCGAATTAGGAAGGACCATATCAGGTACTCAAGGACATCGGAAAGGGATCGTACAGGATCGGCGTTATAAACGGCAAACAGTTATCAAGCAACTGGAATGTATCACATCTGAAACGGTACTACTGTTAAGGTACAACCTTTCCATATTCGTTTATATCTCGAAACTGACCCCTGCAGAAGTCCGAATAGGGGACGAATCTCTCATCAGAAAGCACGTGTTGCACTCTTTTTTCCTTAAGACCGATTTTTATCCCAAATGGGTTTTTCGGCAAGGTTTTTAATGAGGCAACCACTGGTCATGCAACACTTATGATAATATCTGAGGCCCCTTAAGAGAGTTACTTCACAGCAACAGGGTCCCGATAGGAAAACTGTAAAGAGCCAAATGATCGAAGCGAGCCATGCTCATATAAGTTGGCCCGAACCCAGGCGTGTAATAACATGTGAAGAATTAAGATATAATGCGACCATTAAGCCTACGGGCTATATATTTTTTATCTCAAGTTCGAGCAAAAAATGTTTCGACCAAATAAGCCTACGGGCTATTTCTCATTTTGAGTTCGAGCAAACACTCACTCGACCAAATAGCCTACGGGCTGCATTAATTCGAGTTCGAATCATTCACTCGACCAATCCTACGGGCTATTCTTTAATTCGAGTTCGAGCAAACACTCACTCGACCAAATAGCCTACGGGCTGCATTAGTTCGAGCTCGAATCATTCACTCCACCAAGCCTACGGGCTATTCTTTAATTCGAGTTCAAGCAAACACTCACTCGACCAAATAGCCTACGGGCTACATTAGTTCGAGTTCGAATCATTCACTCGATCAAGCCTACGGGCTATTTTTTATCTCGAGTTCGAGCAAAAACTCACTCAACCAAATAGCCTACGGGCTGCATTAATTCGAGTTCGAATCATTCACTCGATCAAGCCTACGGGCTATTCTGTAATTCGAGTTCGAGCAAACACTCCCTCGATCAAATAGCCTACGGGCTGCATTAATTCGAGTTCGAATCATTCACTCGATCAAGCCTACGGGCTATTCTTTAATTTGAATTCGAGCAAACACTCACTCGACCAAATAGCCTACGGGCTGCATTAATTCGAGTTCGAATCATTCACTTGATCAAGCCTATGGGCTATTTTTTACCTCGAGTTCGAGCAAAAACTCACTCGACCAAATAGCCTACGGGCTGCATTAATTCGAGTTCGAATCATTCACTCGACCAAGCCTACGGGCTACATTAATTCGAGCACAAGCAAACACTCGCCCGACCTCCATGCCCACGGGCTATATTCTCTTCAAAATCGAATCGTTGACAATTAAATTGAGCACAAGCAGACACTCGCTCGGTTGAAGAGACTGCGAGGTTCGAGTTTGATTAATTGGTTTAAAACATTATGGAAATATTCATGAGGCAAATCACAGCAACCTAGGAAATAGAATCAAAAGGAAGTCAGCAAAAGAAGAGGCCTATACACAAATTTATTTATATGGGAGGCTACAACAAAAAAAAAAATTTAAACGGGAGCGGTCTTTTCTTTATCAGATTCCCCCCCGTTCTCAGATCCGCTTTTGCTCCCATCGTCGTCATCATCATCATCGGAAACCAGAGCTTCGGCATCAGCCTTGAGTTCTTTTGCCCTTTTTATCTCTTCCGTGAGATCGAAGCCGCGAGCATGAATCTCCTCGAGGGTTTCTCTCCTGGATCGGTACTTAGCAAGTTCGGCAACCCAATGCGCCCGACCATCGACGGATTCGGCTGCCTCTCTTTCCTGAACTTGGGCAGCTTCAGCATCAGCTCGATAGACGGCCACGAGCGCATCCGCATAAGTCTTTGCCTTTTTGGCCTTGGCGAGTACTGAGGCCAACCGAACCTCAAGCTCCTCGATTTTCTTTGCTTGAACCAGGTTTTTCTCCTTCACTTTCTGAAGTTGGGTTTCAGACGATGATAACTGGGCTCGAGCGGTCTCTTTTTCTGCAGCAAAGCGGTCTATACCTTCTTTCCACCGTAAGGATTCCATCCTTATCACATCGACCTCCTCACGCAGCCTCCCTATCATCTCGATTTTTTGCTGCAGCTGTGAGACCGAAATGTTAGATACCGTTCCGATATTGAACCCATAGGTTTTCAAAGGCATCGTTACCTGCTCAGACAAATCATTCTGGTCTCGATAAGCCTTGGACAGCTCGGCCCGGAGATCTTTTATTTCCTCTTCTCTCTGTCCTAAGGAAAGTTTGAGAGAGTTCCTCTCATCGATAGCGCGTTTCAGGTCGGCCGCGTATTGATGCAGCTCATTCTGGGAACGAGAACATTGTTCTCAATGGACTGCCGCAGCCTACGAAGAAACAAGGAGCGAAGTTAACGAAAGACGAACATAAAGGCAATACTAACAAAAAGGTTTTCAAAAGACTCACTTGGTCCAAAGCCTGCCGCAAACCGTGAAAAAGATCTGATTCATCACCAGCACCGGCAACGTCCTCGATACCAGTAAACAAGTCACGAAACGGATCCTCTTCATCATGAGGCCTATCTAGATTAAGGGCCCCCAGAGCTTGAGCTTCCCGAATTACCCCTGCGGAAAAAGTGGGAAAGAGAGGCGAGTCCTCGATCGCTGCTGCCTCAAGTGAATCGCTCGGAGCATTCACCTCGGCTCGAAGGGATTGGAAGGGCTCCCTGATTGTAACCCCTGCGGGTTGATTCCGATGAGAGGTGTTGTCGACATCCGATAGTTCAGGGACTCTGCCGGAACCACTCTCCGGTATATTTTCAGTTCGAGACGGAGCCCCATAGGGCATCATCGATCCAGCCGGCATTGAAGCATCGGTGGCTCTCTTCGTCGGGACCGCCAGCGTGGACTCATTATATTCTTCTTCTTCTTCTTATTCTTCATCCCTTAGGCGCAAAACAGATTCTACGGTCAAAGGAATGACATTCTTGTTTGGTTTACGAGCCGTCCTCTTCTTCGATTTTGGATATTCGGACAACGAAGCTCTCTTCTTTTTATTTTCCTTCACAGGCTTTGGAACGAAGGTCGAGACAACCTCCTCATTAGACAGAGGTCTCAAGACCGCATCTTTACCCAAACCTGCATATGGGAAACCTTATCAAAAATATATCGAGAAGTATCTCGTCAGATTCCGAGAAATGAGCTTACCGTGGTTTTTGGCCTCCCACCGACCCTTAGACAAATTATGCCATGAGTGCTCGGCGTATGTGAAAGTCGAAACAAGAGCCCGTACCCAATTCTTGAGGTTGGAAACCGCTCCGGGCATCCAGGGACCGCTACGTCACGAAAAGGGGAGTGTCGATAAGAGAACAAATGAAAGAACAAAATAGAAACAACAGCAAAATTACACTTACGTTTTAAATTTCACTCCTCAGGAAAGGGCATCTTTTCGGTCGGGATCAGGTCCGAAGTCCTTACTCGAATGAACTTGCTCATCCAACCTCGGTCCCTATCCTTGTCAATACTCGAGAACAAAGCCTTGGTAGCCCGACGCTAGAGTTTTATTAACCCTCCCCAAAAAAGTC
This sequence comes from Nicotiana tomentosiformis, assembly GCF_000390325.3. Lineage (NCBI taxonomy): Eukaryota > Viridiplantae > Streptophyta > Magnoliopsida > Solanales > Solanaceae > Nicotiana > Nicotiana tomentosiformis. The sequence goes on from NC_090820.1 coordinate 17,335,047, forward strand.
GGGGACGGTATAGCCGGATAAGATGATCAAGGTTGAACGACATCCCCTCGATTTTGCTCACGAAATATCGGATCAGAATAACGATCCACCACAAAGAAGGATGGACCTGGCCTAAGGTTACCTGATACTGTCGACAGAAGTCGATAACGACGGAATCGAGGGGACCCAAAGTGAAAGGATAGGTATATACGTTCAAAAACCCTTTCACGTGAGAAGTAATGTCTTCGTCAGGGGTAGGTATTATCACTTCTTTTCCCCCCCAATTGCAGTCCTTCTTTAACAGATCGAGGTGTTTCTCAGTAATCGAACACATGTACCTCGATACTGGCTCACACCGGCCAGGGACCGATGAACCTTTATCAACTTTAAAATCTGAAGTAAGGACGCACGCCCCGGGGACACACTCCTCTATCCGTGGTTCCACCGGTGTCTCATCGGCGACACACTGTGAAGATGAAGCTTTCTCTTTCTGAGGAACTGTTTGTGATGTTTTTGCCATTTTTGAATTCAAAAATAAGGAGCAGAAGGAGGTGATAGAGATTTGGTAGAATTGAGGGATCCTTTCGGGAAGAAATCACAGCTTTTTTGTAAGAAGAGATTGAGAAATTTTAGAGGATTGAAGATGTAAAATTGGTAATAGATAAATGTGAGAGTGATTTACAGGTTCAAAGCGACGGCGGTTCATTATCAGCAGTAGCCGACCACCGCCTGATATGCATTAAATGCCTTGGGAGACTAAACCGACAGGATAACTATTATGTGCGTCATGATCGAACCTGATGGAATCAACAGAATATAATCCGATTGAGCTGTTGAAAATCATATCGTTTCTCGCCGTATTTATTTCTGAGAAACGGGGGGACTATCTGTATACGGTCGAAATAGATTTGGCATGTCCGGTACGGTTCGAAGGGTGATATATCGAAGTAAGATCCCGAAGGAGGGGGGCACGAACCAATCTAGAGCCTGGGAAGGCCGGTCCGTGTTGAGATCGATATCATAATCAAACTCGAACAAGAATCGAACCATGGCGCGGGTAGATCTATCATACAGATAATCCAAAAACCAACCTACATCGACCAGGAATCCGTTCGAGGGCTCGAACCGGGATCGAGCTCGAGTCAAGATCACAAGTTCGAGCCGAAATCAAGCTTGAACCAAAATCGAGGGTTCTAAGCAAGATCGGGCTCGCAGACAAAAGCCGTTGTAATCCCACTAGAGGGAATCTTGGCAGAAATTATAAAAAAACTGATTTATCATGGGTTTCCCACTGAATATTTATTTTATCATGCTTGGAGCCAAACCCCTTCACTATAAAAGGACTTGTTTATCATTTTTGTAAGGGATCTATTGGAGGACTTACACTATCACAAATTGTATTATCCCCTCTACAAGCAAGAGTGATCTTTCTAGTTTCTTAGATTGATTCTATTTTTGTTAAATCCTAAATTTCACTGTTCATAATTGATTGGCCTAGATTACGTTTTTCTCCAATCTATATTCATACTTTTATTTATCCTAGCATTCTGTATTAAGTTGTACCACGTATCTTCGGAACTGCGCATAAATTCAACTCTATCTCTTTTTTCGGGTAAACATTCATGTTTTCATGTTTCAACCAAATCTATTTCCAAATGCTAGCGTTATTTCTCTTCCAACCAGAGAGGGCAAATGTGACTATGTGAGGGTGCGGCAAGCAATAGCGAATCCAACCATGGGCTTGCAGGTTCTGCGAAATCCAATTCTTTGAGGTTAAACCCGATATATATATGTGTGCGCGAAAACAAACATAGATAGAGTCAAAGATATACAATCAAACCTCTCTATAATATCCTCGTTTGTTCCAAAAAAATTCAGTTGTTATAGCGAAGTGCTGTTATAGATAACATATATTATAATATAACATGAAAATTGGTTCCAAAAAAAATTTAACTATAAATGATTGTTATATAACGATTCTGTTATAGAAAAATCTGACTGAATTTATAACTAAAAACTCTAAATTCTGTATTCACCACATATGATTTGGCCTGGATTAGGCCACTGTTTGTGCTTCATCTCATGGTTGTTCGTACCAAATTTAGTGGTACATAATAGATCAAACATAGTGTAGATGTTCACAGACCAAAGAATGTGATGTCAACACAACAGGATCATGATACTTAGCCTTTGTCACTCTCCAAAGGGCAAATGTTCTTAGTTATCAACCTTAGCTAATTCATTAGTAATTAATATTTTATATGTTACTCACATTTTATTAAATTTTTTGGGGGTTGAGGAATTCTAGGTAAGGAAAGGAAAGGAATAGTGTAATAGGAGTTGAAACTTGCACTTATATAAAGTAGTTTTAACTTTTGAAGTGGGCACAAAATCTTATAGTTATTGAGTCATACAAATATGCATTCATAAGCAAACTAAGATATATTATCTTGATCCATTTTGTGTATGTATAGCTTCCTTTCTGGGTTCATCATACAATATTGAAAATCCAGTTGACAACTACATTGATATTTAGGAGATCGAAGGAGATATGTATTTTCCTTATACTGATTTCTTTTTTATTTATTTAGTTAATCTATACTAAATAGATAACGGGTAAATAGTAAAACGAAAACTTAAAAGACCGAATGAACGGCGGCTTCAATTACTGGTAGGTACAATATATTTAAATATACAATGTAAGTGTCTTAATCAAGAAAATATTAGGGTTAACTTTAATAACCCTAATGAGCGGTAAAGCACCCTTATGGGTGTACCTATATTTTCTACACTTTTAATAAAGGATGGAAATATTTTAAATTCCTTTTCTAATACAACGGAGAGGTGGGAAAGAAGAATGAGAAATAGGAATAATGCTAATCGAAGTTATATCTATTGTGTGAAAAACTCTCACCGATTGGTACGCAGAAGATGAAAACTTCCGGGCGGTTTCAAGTAAAGGGTTTTTATTCTAGACTTGAGTACTCAAAGAATGCATATTGTTTGCGTTTGATATTCCTTCCAATGAAAGAAATCTCAATTAGTTACTGGGTTCGTAATTAGATATTATACATATTTAATGAGTTTTTAATTTTTGAATACAAATATAGAGTGTCTAAGTAAAAGTTAAATCGAAACCCGTAACTAATATAGTAGCTCCTGATTTCGATTATCAGATACATGCCACTTGAAAACCCAAAAAGAAACAAAGGAACATTTGAAAACACTCAAATTAATGATCTGCTTATTGCTTGGAAAGAGATATATCAGCAGCACTTAAGCAAACATGCATCTCCTCTCTCTATATATATATATATATATATCATTCTCTCCACTAATACACTGTTTCATTCTCTCCCTGAGCTCAGGAGCACCAAACCCTAATTCTATTTGCCCCATCCAACCCTCACCCCCACCCAACCCACCCACCCACCTCTTATCTTTTTGGTGAAAGATTATTCATAATTCTTGAATTTTGCTTCCCACTTGTACAAATGGTTCTTGATTCAATGTTATTGAAAGAATTTCTTAACGTTAATCCTAGTGAATATGGAGAAAGTTAAATTGTTCTTCTTCATCTTCAATTATTGATGTAGACCTTAAACTTTTCACATTTAGTGGTCACTTCCCAATTTAAACATTTGTATTTTAGGCCGAAGCAGATCATATTGATTTTAATGTTCACCTTTTATGGTCTAAACACTAAAATCATTGAACTTTTGAAAGTATCGTTTCACAATTTAATATTTGTTGAAATTATAGTGATTTTTATTTTTCACACACATATTATATATATATATATATATATATATATATATATATATATATATATATATATATATACTTCGTGTCAATAATGCAGGTTCAGATGAACCGGTAATTATACTCTCCATCCGCCACTAATCTACACAACTTGACTTGCGACTTAAGCTAACACACAAATGATGTTTGGTTGGCGATCAATTCATTCTAAAGTATATTCGTGTCATCAAATCTTAGTCAAGTGGCCACCATAGGACTTTAGAGGACAAAAAATAACCCGCAATGGGTCAAATTCTACCTTTTTTCATTCACCATTTGGATTTCTTCATATAAGAAAATGTACTAGTTTCAACATTGTTACTATAGTTTCTCTTATAAGTCATGAATTACTATATTTATACTAAAGCATAGTTGGGTTCTTTTTCTCGGTTTGACTCGAATTATCGAGTTGGTGCAATTTGTCAGTTTTATTTGTACACCCCTACCTGGGAGGGCAGAGAGACTGTTTCTGGTAGACATTCGGCTAAAGACAAGATGAAAAGAAGCAGTGGTACCAGTGTACACAGGGGCAGATCTACCTTATGAGGTAGGGGTATCACGTCACCCGCTCGCTTCGCTAAAATTCTTACTATGTACATAATATCTCTGTGAAGAAACATATAAATTGATAGAGTGGTACCCAGAATTCACAAAGTAGAAGTAGATGCCATTGGTTCAGCCTTCCCTTTGAAGGCTTTCCTTGCATTATGAATGCAATTTCGATTCCCTGTTAGAGCAGCTTCTTTGATTATTCTTTTTTTTTACTTATTAAAATTTCTTTTATTTTCAGTTGAGCCCTAGGGCCTCATCTATTTTTCTTATTTTTCGGTGCTTTCCCTCCTTTTATTACTTATTAAAATTTTCTCTATTTTCAGTTGAGCCCTAGGGCATCACCCCTTTTTCCTTCTTTTTCGGTTCTTTCCCTCATTTTATTACTTGTTAAGTCCCCCTTCTTCATTTTTTTAACTTTCAGTCCTCATTTTGTTTCTATCATTATACCTTACTTTATGAATAATTATTTTCTATAGGTAATTTGAATTAATTTTAATTAGCATATAATTTTTTTATTTGTAATGAAACGATATTAATTTATATATTGGAATATAATTTGAGCAATATCTTCTATTGGGTTTTGAAAAAAAATTAAATGGCTTGATTGATAGTCGTTTTGAGTCGAATATCATAGGTTGAATGTTGAAGGTTTTTCTTTGAAAATAATTGTCATATAACTCAACAATTAAGATGGAAAAATAAACAAAGAATAATACAAGTAAATTAATCTAGTAACAAAGAATATATAATGTAGTTAAGGTACTCTTTAAGCAAATATTTATATTGGAGGCGCTCTTTCATAAAATGTTATTTTTCTTTTGCATTTTTATTTAGAATGTGTTTAAATTAAGCGCTAAAAATTTGAACTAAAATCGAACTTATTTGCTTTGTGAATAAAAAGTCTATTCAAATTAACCAATAAACTAACTGAACCGATCAATTATTCCTAATCTGTCTTTGTAGCTACTGACATGTATACAGTATACATAATATGGTGGCACCCGCAACCTTCGAATCCTGGATCCGCCTATGAATGTACATTTGATAAGAAAAATTACAAGATTTTTTTTTCCATGAATTCCACCATAACAAGCAAAGTCGCTATAAAGACTTTTCATGGAATTCTAAGGTCCCAGAGAATAGTCTAGTCGTTGAAACTTAGTCGCAACTATCTAATTTGAGCCTAAATGACGTCATGGCGAAAAAGTTCCAAGCTTAGATGAATTATACCAAAATGTCATGTCCAAAGAAATTAAACCAATTGGGTGTTAGGGTAAATAAGTATGTTTGATTTATGGACGGCTAAGATATAGTGTAGAGGGTCCCTTTGATTGGTGGCATTAAAGTATGAACATCTAGTTTCTTTTACTTCAATAATCATGTCGATATTTTTATTCATAAGCATACCGATTAGTAAATTGTTCGTTTTACGTGTTTTAGTTTATAGTTTTAGTACGACAGTTGAAGACTTGTTAATTTACTTATATATTCAAACATATTTTTCGTATTTTGTCTATGCAGAATTTGTTTATAGAGTTATAATATACTTGAACCAATAAGGATTTACTACATTAAAAATATAAGAAATCAAGAAGAAATTAAATAGCGAGGCCATTGAGTGGGAAACATTGAAATTGCATTAAGGTGTTAAGGCTAATAAGGAAAAGTTAAAAGGCACTGAGTATTAGTTTTAGTGGATGCTTTATTGAGGCCTTCGATAGGGACATTACCACAAAGCCAAATTTTGATGAAAATAAAAATAGTGAGAGCACTTCAATAATAATATTATAGTCAATTAAATATATCCACACATACATATGGAACTGCTTTAATTTTGGTGGGTGGGTCTATTTATTATATATAAATAATAAATTTCTTACTAGACCCAATAATTTGAGAACATATTCGTACGATTTTGAAATAAGTTTGGAGCTTCATGATTTCATGTACTGCCTAGCAATTTAAATCGTATATTTATTTAGGAGAAAAAGCAGTAACTTTTTAATAGAAAGTACCTTTTATATATATATATATATATATATATATATATATATATATATATATATATATATGCGGGTTAATTAACTTATGATCACATTAGCATTTTGGTTTGACTATCTCCGCCTAAGGAGGTGTGACAGAGGGATATGCAAGGATTGCAAGGTGATTCCGGTTGAGATACTCGCGACGCAGCATAGACTTTTGGTGATGGACGTTGGTATTATGTTAAAGAGGAGGAAAAGGTCTACTCGAGGAAGACCGAGAATCAGGTGGGGAGCCTTAACTAAGGATAAAGCCCAAGAGTTGGAGGGGCCATTGTCGGCTACGGGAGCTTAGAGGAGCAGTGGTGACGCGAGCACTATGTGGTCAGCGATAACAGACAGTATTAGGGAGGCTACGAGAGAGGTGTTAGGGGTCTCGATGGGCGTCTCTGGTGGGAACAAAGGAGACTGGCGGTGGAATGAAGTGTCCCAAGGTAAAGTGGAAGCGAAGAAGGCGACGTACCTGAAGTTAGTGGGGAACATAGGTGAGGAGGAGAGGCGAGCGTGCATGGAGAGGTATAAGGCAGCTAGGAAGGAGGCTAAGCTGGCGGTCACGGAGGCTAAGAGTGCGGCTTATGGTCGTATGTATGATGAATTGGGGAAAAAGGTGGGGAGAAGAAGTTATTCCAGCTGACCAAGTTGAGAGAAAGGAAGGCTCGGGATTTGGACCAAGTGAAATGCATCAAGGACAAAGATGGTAGAGTATTGATGGAAGATGCCCAGATTAAGAGGAGATGACAGACTAACTTTCATAAACTAAAGAATGAAAAAGGGGATCGGGATATTGTGCTCGGCGAATTGGAGCATTCCGAGAGTCACTGTGACTTTGGGTACTGCAGGCGTATCGAGGTTGAGGAGGTCGTGGGAGTTATGCATAAGATGAGTAGGGGTAGAGCGACCGGACTAGACGAAATTCCGATGAAATTTTGAAAGTGTGTGGGGAGAGCAGGTTTGGAGTGGTTGACTAGGTTGTTTAATGTTATTTTTAAGGAGAAGAGGATGCCGGATGAGTGGAGGTGGAGTACGGTGGTTCCATTGTATAAGAACAAAGGTGATATCCAGAGCTGTAATAATTATAGGGGTATCAAATTACTGAGGTATACCATGAAAGTGTGGGAGAGGGTGGTTGAAGTGAGGGTGAGGATGACGGTGTCTGTATCCGACAACCAGTTCGGGTTCATGCCGGGTCGTTCGACTACAGAAGCTATACACCTTGTTAGAAGGTTGGTGAAACTGTACAGAGAGAGGAAGAAGGATCTGCACATGGTATTTATTGACCTAGAGAAAGTGTATGACAAGGTTCCTAGAGAAGTTCTATGTAGATGCCTGGAGGCAAAAAGTGTATCGGTTCCCTACATTATTGCGATTAAGGATATGTATGATGGGGCTAAGACTCGGGTTAGGACAGTAGGAGGCGACTCTGAGTATTTTTCGGTTGTAATGGGGTTACACCTAGGTTCTGCGCTCAGTCCGTTCTTATTCGCCCTGGTGATGGACGCGTTAATACACCATATTCAAGGGGATATGCCATGGTGCATGCTATTCGCCGATGACATATTTCTGATTGATGAGTCGCGAACCGGTGTTAACGAGAGGCTGGAGGTTTGGAGACAAACTCTTGAGTCTAAGGGTTTCAAGATGAGCAAGACGGAGACGGAATACCTGGAGTGTAAGTTCAGCGTTGAGCCAGGGGAAGTAGGTGTGGATGTGAGGCTTGATTCGCAGGTCATCCCGAGTAGAGGCAGCTTCAAGTACCTTGGTTCGGTTATCCAGGGGGGAGGAGAGATCGACAAGGATGTCACACACCATATTGGGGTAGGATGGATGAAGTGGAGGTTAGCATCTGGAGTCCTGTGTGATAAGAGAGTGCCACCGATACTCAAAGGTAAGTTATATAAAGCGGGAGTTAGACCGGCCATGGTATATGGGGCTGGGTATTGGCCCGTTAAGAACTCACATATCCATAAGATGAAAGTAGCAGAAATGAGAATGTTGCGGTAGATGTGCGGGCACACTAGGATAGATAAGATTAAGAATGACGATATTCGGGAGAAGGTACACGTGGCTCCCATTGATGACAAGATGCCGCAAGCGAAGCTTAGATGGTTCGGACTTATTCAGAGGAGAAGCCCAGATGCTCTGGTACGGAGGTGTGAGTGGCTGGTTGTGGAGGGCACGAGAAGAGGTAGAGGGCGGCCTAAGAAGTATTGGGGAGAGGTGATTAGGCAGGATATGGCGAGACTCCGGATTTTCGAGGACATGACACTTGATAGGAAGATGTGGAGGTCGAGTATTAGGGTTGTAGGTTAGGAAGTAGTTGAGTCGTGCCTTACTTCGTATCATTGTGGGACTAGCCATGTAGGGTTTTTGTCTAAATTAGCTAGTGGCAATGTTGTGTCTTACTATTTCACTTTTCAGTGCAGGTCCTATTTACTAACTATCGCTTTTGCTTTGCATATTTTTTCTGGATTTTATGGTGTTCCTATTTTTCTTATGATTGCTGTGGTGATATTAATATTGTCTCCTTTTGCTTTGCATCTTTCTTCTGGATTTCATGGTGTTCCTATTTTTCCTGTGATTGTTGTGGTGTTACTAACTTTGTCTCCTTTTGTCGTTTTGTCTTTTTGTTTTCTTGAGCCGAGATTCTTTCGGAAACAACCTCTCTACTCTTTTGGGGTAGGGGTAAGGTCTGCATACAAACTACCCTCCCCAGACCTCATTAGTGGAATTTTAGTGGGTTGTTGTTGTTGTTGTTGTTGTTGTTTAGGTAGTAAAGAACAATTTTGAACACCGTTCATCAGAAAATTATATTTTGTATATAAAAAGTTATATCACACTATATGTTAAATTACTTTTTATACATATATTTTAAATCTCGAATACTTTTAATGAAATTTATGGCTTCGCGGTACTGATTCTAAAATTATCTCCCTAAGTAATGGTCAAGAGTATTATATTCTTTCTGTAGTGGTGCCAACTTGGAGCTATGCTACTAGTATGTAGTACTCCAAATTCCAGTTTAGTTAATTAATCAAATAATTGTCTTGAAACTCAAAAAAATGTAATTAATCAAATAAAGTTTAATCAAGATTTGAAAAATAGTGAAATGGGGGCCACCTTTAAAATCTTTGACCAATTGGTTGGAGTATATATGGACTTAATGAATCATAAGCCACATACAATCTAATAATGAACCATTCTCCAATTGAACTTTTGTTTTAACAAAGCACAGATGTAGAAAACATAAAATAATTTCTTTTATAAAAAGTATTACACACAGTGTAAGCACTAATATTGCTGAAGTCACACGATTAGTTAAAGCATATATACATAGAAAATTCTTGTCTGTCCCAACTGAAATGTAATGCTGCAAAAGGTCAACACAATTAGTAGTTGTAAGAATATGAAATGTTAACCCTTCTGTTGCACACAGTTCGTTTCCCCTCAATGCCTTCTGGGTTGAGCCTGTCGTACATGGCTTGTCTAGTGCAGTTTACATCCCCTGTGTGGGTTGCAAGCTATTACATATGGGGAGGTTTACCCAATGCGCACAAAGTGTTCACCACAGAGTACTCACACGAAGGACAGAGATTGTAGTGGCGGCAGGTTTCCCCTCTTACCAAAAAAAGAAAAAAAAAAAAGAATATGAAATGTGTAGGTTTGGGCTGTTTTGGTTCATTTGCTGTAAAGGAGTATTTAAAATTGAACTCGGATAAAAAAGTTTGTAGAAGTTAAAGTAGTGTTTGACATGAATTTCACTTAAAATAAACAATTAAAAATTTGTGAGTAGAGACCATTATTTTCACTTGATCAAATAAGCCTCATGTTCAAAACAATATTCCAATAAAATAATACATAAAAAGGAAACTAATAATCTTTATATTTACAGCTAGTTTGGATGGTTGTTACCTATTGTATTGTATCGTATTGTTACTTTAAATACGATGTTTGTTTTGGTTATTACTTAAATTTTATTGTATCGTATAGTTAAATTCGTCGTTACGTAACAATGAAATATGCCACTTTATGTAACGACTGATTTGGTGTGGTTGCGTCGTTATCTTGTCTTTTTCTCTCATCTCATCCTTCATTATTATTAAATAATTTTATTTTATCATTTACCCTACCTTTTTATATAATAAATTTATCCCGTATCATAATTTTTCTTTATAATATTACAAATTTATTCTGCATATTGTTGGTGCAATGATATTATGAAACAACGGCAAACGATACAATCTATCCAAACATTGTATTCATCAAACGATACAGTACAATACAATACATTATGAAACAATGTGTAACAACCATCCAAACAAGATGTTTAGTAACTAATTATTTTGTAAGTCCGTCAAATGAAAACAAAAACGTTTAGACAAAAATGCTATCAAATGAAAACAAAAGGACTAATTTTTTAGGAGTATTATCATTTTTAAGTCGCGCCAGAAACTATTTACATTCGATAACCGAAAAAGTGTACAAAATTTATATATATAACATATAGAAGGTATAAATATACATTTTGTAAGTTGTAACCGGTTATACAGTGTCAGTTTTCCAATTTATTATTTATAAAAGAATGGACTCATTTTGAATTTTTTTTTGTGAGAAAACATATTAGCTTGGGCCAAGCCCATATATAATTGGGCAAAAAGATGGTGGTTACTTAGAGAATGAATAGAATTTTGTTAGTGTAATGCTGCAATTTATTTGTACAACTGGTGTGTTTATTTTTTCCTCAAACTATAAGTAATGCTAAAAGGCAACCATGTAAATGATGCAGGAAATACTTCTATCACAATATAAATTATAATAATTACACCATTATTATTTTATCAAAGGAGGCATTAAGAATTTACCTAGTGTGGAATATTAGGGGGAAATAAAACTTTATTGTAGTACATTATCGGAACCCATTAAAGGACCAAATTTTATTTCCAAATTTTGATGTTCATGACATATTTATGTAGGGAATGGTTTGTTATATATTCCATTATATTTAAATATTGTCTTAGTTTAACTTGACACAAATTTTAACGAAGCATTATATCTTGAGCCCATACCCGTTTGGATTAACTTAAAAGAAGTAGTTTTCAGTAGAAATAACTTTTAAGCCAAAAAAAATAAAGTTGAAGTTGCCTAAATTATTACTTTTGGCTTGTTTTAAACCGTTTTAAACTTATTTTAAACACTTTTTAACTTTGTCAAATATAAAAAAAAATTAAAAAGAGCTTAAAATTGATTTGACCGGCCTAGAAGCCGACAAACACCCTCTTAATACACAAATTTCAACTACTCCTATTAAGCTTCTTTCAAATGTCAACTGTTACTGAATTTCATGATTTACATTATCAGTGTTCATAATTCGATAGTGCATTTCATATTATTTATTATTTGACTCAAATCAAATATCACATTGTTAGAACGTAAAACCAATTAATTTCTATTACTTGGTGCTCTAGGGGAAAAGGAAAAAAAAAAGAATAAAGAAAAAAAAGACTCAAAGTAAAGACTCAACATTAGCTGACTCCACTCACTCACTTCGAATCGTTGCTTTTCTTCGATCTAATCCCGCCGGCGAAATCGAGCTGTAAGTTTCTTCCTTCTCTCTCAAGATTTCATCTTTCTCTTAACAAAACCCTAATCCCTTCAATTCAGTATTTTGAAGAGCTAAAAAAAAAGGCAACTTTCTGGGTCTTTAATCTAGAAACAAGAAGCATAACCTCATTATTATTCAAATCAAACTGCACAGGTTTAAACTGCCAAATTATCTAATGCATAAGATTTTGTGGTACTTCTTTTAGCATGTACAATGATCAATTGCAAAATCAGTTTCCTGTTCTTGATTTATTGTCAATAAAAAGAGTTAAATTGCAGCATGTTGTGTGTGGGTTAGACAAAAGTTTGGTATTTAAGTGGAGAAAGGGTAGAGCCGTAGAGGGTCGGGCCCATTGTCTATCGAGTTTTGAACCATGTGCCACTGGCTTTCAATGATTTCGTGGTTATAAAGAAAAAATGGAGTTAATTTGCTACATTTAATTTCATTTTTGATTGTTTTGGTAACTCTGCTTCTAATTAGCTTCAATTGTGAGGGTCATCTTATTTTGTTCCTAGAATCGACCTGTAAATTAAGAATTTGATAATAGAAACAAACAGACGAATACACTGAGAAAAAGAATTGTTGATAGGAGAGAAGTAGACGAGAAGCCAAAATTGACTCGAACATAGAGTCTTAGTACAGATAGCATAAGGTCCTATTTTATACTACCTTTTTCTTGGATCATTTTGTGCCTCACTGTTCAACTGTGCGCTTCATCTAAGTTGCATCGCTTCAGTGAGAATCGATCTGCTTTCAATTCGCATTTCTCCATCACTTTGTGCAAGAGGTTGCTTTTATTACCGCTGCTTAACTATAGAAGTGTGCAGGCAGTACTATTTATTTACTACTTCTTATATGATAATAGCTTCTGGAGTTACGAGGTGTACTTATCTGCCTTTGAGTATTACTTATAAATTTTCTTTGAACTTTTTTTAAAGAAATGTGTTCTACGTGAAGAGTATGCTTTTTATTTACTCTCCATTTGATAATGGCTGCAAAATTGCCAGATCTACTAGTGTGCTTTTGAAGATAATAAGTACTCGAGTTTCTGACAGTTTTACCATAGAGAAGATGAAAAGACAATTAGACCATCAAATGTGAATATGTAAATTTCAAGTCATCTAGAATACTCATAGACATCCACTATTATGTGAATATTTTGCTAATTCAGTGAGGTTTTGGTTATTTCTTATGAAAGGTTCTCAAGTATTTAAATGCTGTTGCAATTAAGATTGTATCTTGTTGACCTTATTAAAGTGGTGTAGTGTGCCTTCATTTTCGGTTTATGGTTTCGTTTTGCGATGAAAAAGGTCAATGAGTTTTTGCTAAGATAGAGCTTATATCCCTGTTTAATCAGATGGAGAACACAAATGGCTCGGTTCCTGACATCCCAATACAGGAGCTTAATAAGAAAGAAAATGCTGATTCTGTTGAAAATTTCAGCCAACGTGTTGATGAAATGGGGGGGAAGGTTGATCAGGTACATCGGTGCTGAGGCAAATTGTAGACTTGATTGTTATAACTAGTTTGTTTGAACATTCCTTGAAATTGCTCTTTACTATTCTTCTTTACACTGTATGCACATTGCAGTTTTGTCCTATCATCCTATATTTTGTCTACATGATCTTGTTAATATGCGATTTCTAGCATATTCTTAGTGTGTTATCTGTGATAAATCATTGGTAAATCAAAACATGTTATTTCTATGTTCTTTTTATTTTGTATAATGTTGGCTTGAGATGAAGTTAAATGGGAGAAACATCGTCAGTGAGGGTTCATATAGCCAACCACAAGTTTAGATGTCATAGATGACACACAATATATAATTCACAGCCTTATCCAAAAAAAATAAAAAATAAAAAATATAATTCATGATTCAAATTGGCCATATTTTTTTATAGACGTATTCATTCTAATCGACATTATGGTTGCACTTTAATGTGGACAAGTTTGGGTGTCGAAAAGCTGCATTCTAATAGGAGAAAGTGCAAGGCAAAGAGATTCTCCATTGCACCTCTCAAGTTCCTTTATTTACTTGAGTAAAATTGAGAATACAAGTGTATAACATGTAAAAGAATAACATAACATTCTTCTGATAGTCTGCCGCAGATAAGAAGATACATTCAGTTACTCACCGAGATTTATTAGCAAGAGCATTCAAAATGAAGATATCAAGCCATAAGACCATAAGCATATTTTCTTCAATTTTGGAACCTTGTCTTAAAATCATATGTTCTGTTGAAAGAAATAGGGAAAAAGCATAGTTGATTTGAAGGAAGCCAAACCACAATAGACAAATTTCAGTGCACAAGGCTTGTTTTTTTCCCTTGGGGGGGGGGGGGGGGTTCATGAACTTGGTTGATCAGAAATGTGAGAAGAATGACAGAGTTTACACCATAATCTGTTTACCATTGAATTTAGCGTGGCACCATAGGATTTTTGTTTCTTAAGTTTAGTTCAGGAAAGGTGCTTGACAAGATAAAATGAATTAACACAGAGGAAACATGATCAGGGAAAAGAAAAAACTGACCAAGTATGGACCATGCGAGCAAAAGTTTTCAGAATTCTCCAATCTAATCCTTTTCTCTTTTTGATCCTTGTGGTTCTTACCCTGCTCGGTCAAGGTGCTAGTAGAATGAGGTGTTCACCTCTTGAGGTGAGGCTTGCCCTTTTCCAGTTAATTTCTGAGTGATAATGGGACAGGTTTTTATTGCTAGTTGAAGGTAAAATAAATATGTGATGCAAAAAAAAAAAAAAAAAAAAAAAGGAACCAAAAAGAGGGGAGAAAAATAAGGCATGGATTGAGAGAATTTCAAATAGTGGTTTTCTCCGTCTTTAACGAATGTGAAAAGAGGTTGGACATTTGGATAATTGAGCTCTTCTTTTTTTTGATCTTTGAGCTCTTCTTAGTATTTGGTTTCATGTAAGCTGCAACCTGGACAAACCACATCATCCGTCTTCCTCTGTAAAGTCTTATTTGGGCTGGGTTTAGGAGAGAAAGTTATTAACAACTCGGATATGATTGCATCTCTATTTGTAGGATTGAGGCTCATAAAACCTTTTCTTTCCCTTTTTCTTCTAATTGGCAGGGAAAGATAGTGCCATTTCCTGCCCAGTATTTCCTCACCATTGGATATGTTCTGATGATACTCTGTTATACTTAAATCCAATGGATACTCTTGCTGGTTGTTTCTTATACTTAATAATGTATCTTAGGTGTATTAAATGTTCAGTTCGCTAGCTTGCAATTTCTTATGCTTGTGTGTGGCAAAGCAGCCTATTGCTCACTTCAAGTTTTTTCATAAATGATCTCCTCATAGCTTCACTCTTAATGCTCTTAGCAAATCATTTCTGTTTGAAAGATTCTACTGTTCCCCTCACTAGACTATAGCAGCACACAAACTGTATATTACCCAGGATTTGCAATAGTAAAGTATAATATCTGTCAACATCTATGTTGCTGATAGCTCATGTATTTCTGCCGTGCTTTCATTTAGAATACAATTGCTGTTTAGATGTAATCTGGTCACAAGTTTGTTACATCAACAGCTTGAGCAGAGACTGAATGATGTTGAGCATTTCTATTCCAATACTAGTAAAAAGCAATCAAACACGCCAAGAGGTAGCTCTATTCTGAAAGACAAAGAGAAACAGATTTCTAGCTTTAGAAGGCGGCAGCAGGATGCATCACGTAGAGAAGCAGCTGGTGCTAGGAGAATGCAAGAACTTGTGCGCCAATTCGGCACTATATTACGTCAGGTATTTTTGAAATACCTCACATCATTTACTCATTTTTTGGTACCAATGCTGTTATAATCTTTTTACTTTCTCAATGAAAGTATATATCATTGTACTTGTCCTGCTGTTGATTTTGCATTCTCTCCCTGTTTCTCCTTAACGTGTAAATTCGCTGATTTGCTTATTGAAAGAAGAAGTCAGTTGGCTGATCTTAGCGCCTTCATCCTTCTCTATGTATGTAACCATCTTTTCTTCATTCTTTTACCGTAGGATTTAATGGTAAAAGGAAAGAAGGGTAGGGTATCTGAGCATATTATGGTGGTGCACCATGTTTAAGAGCGAATTTAGTTATTATTTACGCTAGTTAATTTATTTCTACTCCTTGCTTAATCTACTTGTCAGATCACTCAGCACAAGTGGGCAGAACCTTTTATGGAACCTGTGGATGTTGAGGGTCTTGGATTGCATGATTACTATGAGGTAAAGGTTTTGAATTTTCTTTTGAGAAGAAAGGTTTTGAATTTTCTCGTCGGTGTACTTATTGTATCCATGATGTCCTTAGGGTTTCTTTGGTCATTTTGTTTCTGCTAATACGTCGTCAATTTTCTAGGTTATTGAGAAGCCCATGGACTTCAGTACTATCAAAAGAAAAATGGAAGCAAAGGATGGTTCTGGCTATAAGCATGTCCGGGAGATATGTGCAGACGTTAGGCTAATATTTAAGAATGCAATGAAATACAATGAGGAAAGGCATGACGTTCATGTAATGGCCAAAACCTTATTGGGCAAATTTGAGGAGAAGTGGCTGCAGCTTTTGCCAAAAGTTGATGAAGAGGTACAATCCATATCCATGTATTGTCTATAGTCTTTGTCTTTTATTTAGTATCTCATGTAAATTGGTAAGATAATTGAATCATTTTCTTGTAGGCTGTTGAATATGCTAATGTGAGATTAGAAATTTATTGGATTTATAAGTAAATGCTTGAGACATTAATATACAGAATTACTGCTCATAGGAAAAACGGCGAAAGGAAGAGGAAGCGGAAGTCCAGCAGGATATGCAGCTCGCTCAGGAGGCTGCTCATGCCAAAATGGCTAAAGATTTGAGTATTGAGGTGGTTAAAGCTCAGTTTCCTTTACACAGAGATAAAAGTTTAGTCATATTGGGCTGACTGTTTGTGGATCTTCCTCTTCATTCACACATACTTATTAAATTTAACCTGATATAGAAAATAACTTAAACTTATCTTTTGAATTCCAGCTTGATGAGGTGGACATGCAACTAGAAGAACTCAGGGAAATGGTGCTTCAGAAATGCAGGTTAGAACCTTAGCAAATAACTCTCTTCAGTTAAGCTGTGCATTTATTAATCCCGAAGTAGCTGATTGGTTTTATAAATATATCTTATTCTCTAGTCCTTCCTTTCATTGGATAGGGTTACCAGATAAGTTTTCAGGCTTGATCCAAAAAAATTACCTAAAATGCTCCATGTATTTTATTTGTTTTTTCCAGATCTTTCTATGGTATGAACTTTTTCTGTGTTGAACATTGGGGTCTTCTCAAGAAAATCCCCCTAACATATGGTACTAGTAATAGGTGAAAACCCCATGACCACAATAAACAAGTGTGCCAATATGGTCAGACACTGGAAATAAATATAATGAAAACACTAATGTGGCCGAGTTCTAGAAGGAAGATAGTAAACAAATGAATTTAGGAGTCTTGTGCCTGGATAAGAGGGAGGGAAGCAGTTGTAGTGCCTGTTAATAAGTTTCGAAATAGAAAAAGAAATATATACCATACGAGCTTTTTCCAATAGTAAAGTAAGATGGATGCATCGGCTGGGAAATTCTAAAAGTGAACAGTTGAATTCAGATAATCAGATAATCTTAGGATCAACAGCTAAATGCTAACATAGCAAGTGAACAAGAAAGTATGATTTGGGCCACAATACATGTCTCTGTGATACATTAGTATGTCACTCTTGTCCTGGTTCAACAAGGTCAGGCAGAAAATGTGGCTCGTCGCTATAACAAATCGCTCAAGTGTGTAGTGCATGTGATTTGTTTCTTTATGTAGTTTTTATGTTATTCGATTTTAGGTTTACTATAGTCTTTGTCGCTAAGTTTCTAATACATATTTCAGAAAGATGTCTACGGAAGACAAGAAAAAACTAGGGAATGCGCTCACAAGGTTGTCTCCTGAAGATCTTAATAAGGCACTGTTGATTGTGGCACAGAGTGATCCTACTTTCCAAGCGACAGCAACAGAAGTGGAGCTTGACATGAATGCTCAGGTCATCGATCATATGATCATTTCAACTATGCAGCATTTCTAGTTCTTAATCTACTCTTGCTTTACATGACATGAGTATTTTACCTTTATGCAGAGTGAGTCCACATTATGGAAGTTGAAATTCTTCGTACAGGACGTGCTACATGCACAGGGAAAGAGCCCAGCGAGCATTGTACCAAACAACATCAATAACAATAATCTCCTAAACAACAACAAACGCAGAAGAGAAATTTGCGATGCACTCGCCAAATCTTCCCAAAAAAGGAGTAAAAAGCCATCCTGATTTGTCATAACCAACATCTTGTGGTCAGTTTTGGAGGTGTAAATGTTTTGAGTCGTTGGGGACGTGACAAACCATTTATCCTCAACGTTGTTAATACTTCGGAAAGGACAGGAATAGTCATTGTAATAAGTAGGTTTTTGTATAGGAAACTCCTTATGGTTATATCTTTACTGGAAACCAGCAATTGCAGATATACATAGCAATAGTGCATTAACAGGTTGTCCTTCAATGCTTGGTTAAAGATCATTTACAGAGAACCGATTGGTCAACCAGTCGTAGTCCTCTAATATCATCTCGAAAGCAAGTTTATAAGAAATAGCTTATGCCACTCGTATTGTCCTGAATTGACACAAGAGGGTTGTATTTAAAATCTCTGTGTAAGCATTCAACTTGACAATCGGGTTTATGATACTTTTTCATTTATTGTATTCTTTTCTATTTAAGGAAAGGAATATGCAAAACAACCAAGGCCTACATTCTAAGCCAGTAGTGGAGTTTTGTGCTTGTTTTACCCATAAGTTATTAGTATCACATTCTCTCTTCGTCAAAGTTGAAGGCCTAATTATCAAAACTATAGTTGCATGTTTTTGTGTTTTACTCGATGCATAAAATATTTTATTTTCAGTGAGATCATCTTATTTCAGCATTTGTCAACATTAGAGGTCTCACTACAAGCAAATGCCTGGTACTTATACTTGGGGACAAGTATGGATATTATATGGTTTATATGTCGTCGTGAATATTTTGTTAATAACTGTTTTAGCTCTAGTGATGGAGGGCCAAGCTTTAAGTTTGACTTTTGCTTCAAACTGTGCTTTGCAAGACTGGACCAACCATGATAAGTATATTTTGTACTAATCTCTTATAAGGATAGAATAGTTTTTACATACCGATATAAAATCTATATATATCTCATGTAAACTTTTATATAATTAATGAGAATCTCACAGTTTGTTACATGGTATCAGAGCGCTTAGGTCCTTCTGTACGTTCTCTTTTCCAGCTTCATGTCATCATCTTCATCTCAATCTAGTTCTTCAACCTATAGTGTTATGGCTGTCTCTTCCTCTCTTCCAGTTTCATCCCAATCTGCAATATCTCTCTTTAACATAAAAAATCTTGTTCCCACTATTCTTGATTACACCAACTACATGCTATGGAGAGAACTCTTTTTACCCAAAGTGATCGATATCGCATCTTAACTTGTTTGTGATGACTTGAGAAGGAGGGTTCCTTTCTTTCCCTTTTGTATTTCCGTCTCTTCCTTTGCTTTCTTTGAATTAGAAAAAGCTCAAAAGATAGCTAGTATGTTCTTAATAAGGCTACGCTAGTACTGTTAGAACATGCGCAGCGGAAGCAAGCATTTCAAATACATGTAAACTAGACAATGATATAATTACGAGAATATCAGTGATTTGAGTGTGCAAGAACAATATAACTCGAAAAGGTCACTTATTGGGTGAAAAATGTCTTCCTTATGTAGACTCGTTTTCAGCCAAAGAGGGCTCCAAAAACGTGCAGGATTCTACTTGTGCAAGTAGAATCCTACTCTAACTCTACAGGATGACTTTTCTTCCAAGTCACTTTTTATCCAAGTCAGTCCAGGTTTTTAATAGGTATAGCAGGGACCACAGAAATAGTAAGAGACTACCAATTATAGCATTAATTCGAAAATTTGGATGAATTAATTCTTACTATAATTAATTACATTTAATTTCACTAAAAACTGCAATTGAACTCCTCAATATGAATTTCAAAAATTCACTAACACTTATTTTAACTCCCCATGATAAGATCACAAATACCAGTTAATTAAATTAAATCACTGATAATTTAATTTAATCAACTAATTAAATCCTCTATAATTTCGCTTAAACTATTTCATGTGATGGATACAAAATTCACCGGCCGAGTTTTCACATGAAAACTTACATAAAGGGGTATCATCAAACACAAAACCAAGTCATGGATTCTATCAACTAATTATTATTTCACAAATGTTATTCGTTACTGTCAAATCTGTTAGGCATACACTAACTCTGAATAGTGTTGTACTTTTTGATAAATCAAAACAATAAACAAATCACATTGATCGTAATAATTATATCAAGATTAGGAGTATAACCTCATTTAATGAATTAGAGAAAATATTATATATATATATATATATTCAGTACAAAAATATTTTTTCTCTACTTGGTCCGTTCAATATACACTAAGTATACTAGCACAAGAAGTCGGAGTAAAATCACTCCCATAATCAAGACAAATTATACTATAATCTTATACTACAATCATCAAGATATTTTGCCCAATAACATCTTCGATTGTGAACATAGTTTATTAATTATGAGAACTAACAATTTAATCTTCTGTGCATGAGCTAAGACTCCATACACTAAATTGTCTACTACATAACTAAATAACACACATGTAACAAATGATCTATTTAAAATAGTACTTTATTGAATTGAATAAATTAAATAAATAATTATTCCATAAAGTATAAAATACAATACTATGTCTAAACCGCATCGTTAATAGTATATCCCAACAATCTCCCACTTAGACTCATAACCATGTGTCTACAACTCCAACACCCATCCCTTCTACATGTTTGTCAAAAATCTTCTATGGCAGGCTCTTTGTAAACGGGTCTGCCAAATTGTCCTCTGACGCAATTTTCAACACTCTTGCATCACCTCTCTAAGTTATGTCCCGAATTAAATGATATTTACGCTCAATATGCTTACTCCTTTTATGGCTTCTTGGTTCCTTCGAGTTTGCAACTGCACCACTATTGTCACAATAAAGTACAATAGGTGCTTGAACCGAAGGAACTACATTAAGCTCTTTTAGAAAGTTCCCGAGCTAAACAACCTCTTTAGCTGCCTCAGATAGCAACACATAATTGCTTGATACTCCTCCAACTTATGGCTCCACCTCTTAAGGTAAAAACATATCCTGAGGTGGATTTTGTAGAATCTCTATCTGCCTAGAAATCTGAATCAGTATAGTCAATGGGTACAAGATCACCTGAGTGATAAACTAATATATAATCCCTAGTCCTTTTCAGGTACTTGATTATATGTTTAACGGCAGTCCAGTGTTCTCATCCAGGATTAGACTGAAATCTACTTACCATGCCAATATCAAAGCAGATATCAGGTCTAGTACACAACAAAACATACATGAGACCCCCTACAGCAGAAGCATAAGGGACTGCCTTCATCTTTTCTATCTCATTAGTCGTTTTTGGGGACTGTTCTTTTGACAGAGAGATTCCATGCCTAAAAGGGAGAAAACCTTTCTTGAAATCTTGCATGCTAAACCTGGTGAGAGTAATATCAATATAAAGTACTTGGGATAAGCCTAATATCCTTCGCTTGCGATCTCGCATAAGCTTGATCCCAAGGATATGTGCCGCTTGTCCCAAGTATTTCTTATCAAAATGCGAGGACAACCATTCCTTTACTGAATTCAACATCCTCACATTATTTCTTATGAGCAAAATATCATCTACGTACAAAACCAAAAATGTAACTTTATCTCCATCCCACTTCTTATAGACATAAGACTCATTTTCACATCGATCAAAATCGAAGGTTTTAATCGATGTGTCAAAATAAGTATTCCATGCTCTAGAAGCTTGTTTCAATCCATAAATGGATTACTTTAATTTACACAACATGTGCTCATTGTCACTTTTTATGAAACCAACTGGTTGTGCCATATAGATGCACTCATCAAGACTTCCATTAAGAAAAGCCGTCTTGACATCCATTTGCCAAATATCATAATCATAATGAGCAGCAATGTATAAGAGAATCCTAATGGATTTAAGCATGGCTACTGGTGAAGGAGGGTTTCCTTTCTTTCCCTTCTGTACTTCCCTCTCTTCCTTTGTTTTCTTTGAATTAGAAAAAGCTCAAAAGATAGCTAGTATGTTCTTAATAAGGCTACGCTAGTACTGTTAGAACATGCGCAGCAGAAGCAAGCATACAATTCAGGCATCAAATACATGTAAACTAGACAATGATATAATTACGAGATTAGAAACCACTAATACCTTGAAAACGTTGCACATGTCCTTCTTAGAGCAAGAATCCAGGACTACAGTCTTTTGCTATGGTTCTAGTAAGATCTTGGACGAAATTGCTTTGAGTGGGCAAGAACAATACAACTCAAAAAGGTCAGTTATTGGGTGAAAAATATCTTCCTTATGTAGACTCGTTTTTCAGCCAAAGAGGGCTCCAAAAACGTGCAGTGTCGTTATGGCCTACTGCAGTGGGCAATCCTGATCCGTATAATAATAAAGCCTATAAGGCCTGCTTTTACAAGTAGAATCCTACTCTAACTCTAGAAGATGACTTTTCTTCCAAGTCACTTTTTACCCAAGTCAGTCCAGGTTTTTAATAGGTATAGCAGGAACTACAGAAATAGTAAGAGGCTACCAATTATAGCATTAATTCGAAAATTTGGATGAATTAATTCTTACTATAATTAATTATATTTTATTCCACTAAAACCTGCAATTGAACTCCTCAATATGAATTTCAAAAATTCACTAACACTTATTTTAACTCCCCATGTTAAGATCACAAATACCAGTTAATTAAATTAAATCACTGATAATTTAATTTAATCAACTAATTAAATCCTCTATAATTCCGCTTAAACTATTTCATGTGACGGATACAAAATCCACCGGCCGGGTTTTCACATGAAAACTTATAAGCTTACATAAAGGGGTATCATCAAACTCAAAATCAAGTCATGGATTCTATCAACTAATTATTATTTCACAAATGTTATTCGTTACTGTCCAATCTGTTAGGCATACACTAACTCTGAATAGTATTGTACTTTTTGATAAATCAAAATAATAAACAAATCACATTGATCGTAATAATTATATCAAGATTAGGAGTATAACCTCATTTAATGAATTAGAGAAAATGTTTTATATATATTCAGTACAAAAATATTTTTTCTCTACTTGGTCCATTCAATATACACTAATTATACTAGCACAAGAAGTCGAAGTAAAACCACTCCCATAATCAAGATAAATTATACTATAATCTTGTGCTACAATCATCAAGATATTTTGCCCAATAACATCTTCGATTGTGAACATAGTTTATTAATTATGAGAACTAACAATTTAATCTTCTATGCATGAGCTAAAACTCCATACACTAAATTGTCGACTATATAACTAAATAACACACATGTAACAAATGATCTATTTAAAATAATACTTTATTGAATTGAATAAATTAAATAAACAATTATTTCATAAAGTATAAAATACAATACTATGTCTAAACCGCATGGTTAATAGTATATCCCAACAATCTCCCACTTAGACTCATAACCATGTGTCTACAACTCTAACACCCATCCCTTCTACATGTTTGTCAAAAATCTTCTATGGCAGGCTCTTTGTAAACGGGTCTGTCAAATTGTCCTATGACGCAATTTTCAACACTCTTGCATCACCTCTCTAAGTTATGTCCCGAATTAAATGATATTTACGCTCAATATGCTTACTCCTTTTATGGCTTCTTGGTTCCTTCGAGTTTGCAACTGCACCACTATTGTCACAATAAAGTACAATAGGTGCTTGAACCGAAGGAACTACATTAAGCTCTTTTAGAAAGTTCCCGAGCTAAACAACCTCTTTAGCTGCCTCAGATAGCAACACATAATTGCTTGATACTCCTCCAACTTATGGCTCCACCTCTTAAGGTAAAAACATATCCTGAGGTGGATTTTGTAGAATCCCTATCTGCCTGAAAATCTGAATCAGTATAGTCAATGGGTACAAGATCACCTGAGTGATAAACTAATATATAATCCCTAGTCCTTTTCAGGTACTTGATTATATGTTTAACGGCAGTCCAGTGTTCTCATCCAGGATTAGATTGAAATCTACTTACCATGCCAACATCAAAGAAATTTCAGGTCTCGTACACAACAAAGCATACATGAGACTCCCTACAGCAGAAGCATAAGGGACTGCCTTCATCTTTTCTATCTCATCAGTCATTTTTGGGGACTATTCTTTTGACAGAGAGATTCCATGCCTAAAAGGGAAAAAACCTTTCTTGAAATCTTGCATGCTAAACCTGGTGAGAGTAATATCAATATAAAGTACTTGGGATAAGCCTAATATCCTTCGCTTGCGATCTCGCATAAGCTTGATCCCAAGGATATGTGCCGCTTGTCCCAAGTATTTCTTATCAAAATGCGAGGACAACCATTCCTTTACTGAATTCAACATCCTCACATTATTTCTTATGAGCAAAATATCATCTACGTACAAAACCAAAAATATAACTTTATCTCCATCTCACTTCTTATAGACACAAGACTCGTTTTCACATTGATCAAAATTGAAGATTTTAATCGATGTGTCAAAATAAGTATTCCATGCTCTAGAAGCTTGTTTCAATCCATAGATGGATTACTTTAATTTACACAACATGTGCTCATTGCCACTTTTTATGAAACCAACTGGTTGTGCCATATAGATGCACTCATCAAGACTTCCTTTAAGAAAAGCCGTCTTGACATCCATTTGCCAAATATCATAATCATAATGAGCAGCAATGTATAAGAGAATCCTAATGGATTTAAGCATGGCTACTGGTGAAGGAGGGTTTCCTTTCTTTCCCTTCTGTACTTCCCTCTCTTCCTTTGTTTTCTTTGAATTAGAAAAAGCTCAAAAGATAGCTAGTATGTTCTTAATAAGGCTACACTAGTACTGTTAGAATATGCGCAGCAGAAGCAAGCATACAATTCAGGCATCAAATACATGTAAACTAGACAATGATATAATTACGAGATTAGAAACCACTAACATCTTGAAAACGTTGCACATGTCCTTCTTAGAGCAAGAATCCAGGACTACAGTCTTCTGCTATGGTTCTAGTAAGATCTTGGACGAAATTGCTTTGGGTGGGCAAGAACAATACAACTCAAAAAGGTTAGTTATTGGGTGAAAAATGTCTTCCTTATGTAGACTCGTTTTTCAGCTTAAGAGGGCTCCAAAAACGTGCAGGATTCTGCTTGTGCAAGTAGAATCCTACTCTAACTCTAGAAGATGACTTTTCTTCCAAGTCACTTTTTACCCAAGTCAGTCCAGGTTTTTAATAGATATAGCATGGACCACAGAAATAGTAAGAGGCTACCAATTATAGCATTAGTTCGAAAATTTGGATGAATTAATTCTTACTATAATTAATTACATTTTATTCCACTAAAACCTGCAATTGAACTCCTCAATATATATTTCGAAAATTCACTAACACTTATTTTAACTCCCCATGTTAAGATCAAAAATACCAGTTAATTAAATTAAATCACTGATAATTTAATTTAATCAACTAATTAAATCCTCTATAATTCCGCTTAAATTATTTCATGTGATGGATACAAAATTCACCGGCCGAGTTTTCACATGAAAACTTACATAAAGGGGTATCATCAAACACAAAACCAAGTCATGGATTCTATCAACTAATTATTATTTCACAAATGTTATTCGTTACTGTCAAATCTGTTAGGCATACACTAACTCTGAATAGTGTTGTACTTTTTGATAAATCAAAACAATAAATAAATCACATTGATCGTAATAATTATATCAAGATTAGGAGTATAACCTCATTTAATGAATTAGAGAAAATATTATATATATATATTCAGTACAAAAATATTTTTTCTCTACTTGGTCCGTTCAATATACACTAAGTATACTAGCACAAGAAGTCGGAGTAAAACCACTCCCATAATCAAGACAAATTATACTATAATCTTGTGCTACAATCATCAAGATATTTTGCCCAATAACATCTTCGATTGTGAACATAGTTTATTAATTATGAGAACTAACAATTTAATCTTCTATGCATGAGCTAAGACTCCATACACTAAATTGTCTACTATATAACTAAATGACACACATGTAACAAATGATCTATTTAAAATAATACTTTATTGAATTGAATAAATTAAATAAATAATTATTCCATAAAGTATAAAATACAATAATATGTCTAAACTGCATGGTTAATAGCATATCCCAACAATCTCCCACTTAGATTCATAACCATGTGTCTACAACTCTAACACCCATCCCTTCTACATGTTTGTCAAAAATCTTCTATGGCAGGCTCTTTGTAAACGGGTCTGCCAAATTGTCCTCTGACTCAATTTTCAACACTCTTGCATCACCTCTCTAAGTTATGTCCCGAATTAAATGATATTTACGCTCAATATGCTTACTCCTTTTATGGCTTCTTGGTTCCTTCGAGTTTGCAACTGCACCACTATTGTCACAATAAAGTACAATAGGTGCTTGAACCGAAGGAACTACATTAAGCTCTTTTAGAAAGTTCCCGAGCTAAACAACCTCTTTAGCTGCCTCAGATAGCAACACATAATTGCTTGATACTCCTCCAACTTATGGCTCCACCTCTTAAGGTAAAAACATATCCTGAGGTGGATTTTGTAGAATCTCTATCTGCCTAGAAATCTGAATCAGTATAGTCAATGGGTACAAGATCACCTGAGTGATAAACTAATATATAATCCCTAGTCCTTTTCAGGTACTTGATTATATGTTTAACGGCAGTCCAGTGTTCTCATCCAGGATTAGATTGAAATCTACTTACCATGCCAACATCAAAGAAATTTCAGGTCTAGTACACAACAAAGCATACATGAGACTCCCTACAGCAGAAGCATAAGGGACTGCCTTCATCTTTTCTATCTCATCAGTCGTTTTTGGAGACTGTTCTTTTGACAGAGAGATTCCATGCCTAAAAGGGAGAAAACCTTTCTTGAAATCTTGCATGCTAAACCTGGTGAGAGTAATATCAATATAAAGTACTTGGGATAAGCCTAATATCCTTCGTTTGCGATCTCGCATAAGTTTGATCCCAAAGATATGTGCCGCTTGTCCCAAGTATTTCTTATCAAAATGCGAGGACAACCATTCCTTTACTGAATTCAACATGCTCACATTATTTCTTATGAGCAAAATATCATCTACGTACAAAACCAAAAATGTAACTTTATCTCCATCCCACTTCTTATAGACACAAGGCTCGTTTTCACATTGATCAAAATCGAAGGTTTTTATCGATGTGTCAAAATAAGTATTCCATGCTCTAGAAGCTTGTTTCAATCCATAAATGGATTACTTTAATTTAAACAACATGTGCTCATTGCCACTTTTTATGAAACCAACTGGTTGTGCCATATCGATGCACTCATCAAGACTTCCATTAAGAAAAGCCGTCTTGACATCCATTTGCCAAATATCATAATCATAATGAGCAGCAATGTATAAGAGAATCCTAATGGATTTAAGCATGGCTACTGGTGAAGGAGGGTTTCCTTTCTTCCTTCTGTACTTCCCTCTCTTCCTTTGCTTTCTTTGAATTAGAAAAAGCTCAAAAGATAGCTAGTATGTTCTTAATAAGGCTACGCTAGTACTGTTAGAACATGCGCAGCAGAAGCAAGCATACAATTCAGGCATCAAATACATGTAAACTAGTCAATGATATAATTATGCGATTAGAAACCACTAACATCTTGAAAACGTTGCACATGTCCTCCTCAGAGCAAGAATCCAGGACTACAGTCTTCTGCTATGGTTCTAGTAAAATCTTGGACGAAATTGCTTTGAGTGGGAAGAACAATACAACTCAAAAAGGTCAGTTATTAGGTGAAAAATGTCTTCCTTATGTAGACTCGTTTTTCAGCCAAAGAGGGCTCCAAAAACGTGCAGGATTCTGCTTGTGCAAGTAGAATCCTACTCTAACTCTAGAAGATGACTTTTCTTCCAAGTCACTTTTTACTCAAGTCAGTCCAGGTTTTTAATAGGTATAGCAGGAACCACAGAAATAGTAAGAGGCTACCAATTATAGCATTAATTCGAAAATTTGGATGAATTAATTCTTACTATAATTAATTATATTTTATTCCACTAAAACCTGCAATTGAACTCCTCAATATGAATTTCGAAAATTCACTAACACTTATTTTAACTCCCCATGTTAAGATCACAAATACCAGTTAATTAAATTAAATCACTGATAATTTAATTTAATCAACTAATTAAATCCTCTATAATTCCGCTTAAACTATTTCATGTGACGGATACAAAATCCACCGGCCGGGTTTTCACATGAAAACTTATAAGCTTACATAAAGGGGTATCATCAAACTCAAAATCAAGTCATGAATTCTATCAACTAATTATTATTTTACAAATGTTATTCGTTACTGTCCAATCTGTTAGGCATACACTAACTCTGAATAGTGTTGTACTTTTTGATAAATTAAAATAATAAACAAATCACATTGATCGTAATAATTATATCAAGATTAGGAGTATAAGCTCATTTAATGAATTAGAGAAAATATTTTATATATATTCAGTACAAAAATATTTTTTCTCTACTTGGTCCGTTCAATATACACTAAGTATACTAGCACAAGAAGTCGGAGTAAAACCACTCTCATAATCAGGATAAATTATACTATAATCTTGTGCTACAATCATCAAGATATTTTGCCCAATAACATCTTTGATTGTGAACATAGTTTATTAATTATGAGAACTAACAATTTAATCTTCTATGTATGAGCTAAGACTCCATACACTAAATTGTCTACTACATAACTAAATGACACACATTTAACAAATGATCTATTTAAAATAATACTTTATTGAATTGAATAAATTAAATAAATAATTATTCTATAAAGTATAAAATACAATAATATGTCTAAACTGCATGGTTAATAGTATATCCCAACAAGTACGATATAAAAGGCAAGTATAACGTAAAGATGAAAATTGGACAAAATACAAAATTGGCCGGACAGTCGATACTAATTTTATTTATTAGCCGAAAATTATATATATGAATATTTTTTTTATATAATACATATACATACAAAAAATATTTATGTTGTCTGCTATTATTTTTGAACGGTTCTCATGAAAATTCATTCAAGAGTGAAGGTAGGAGAGAAAAAAGGCCAATAGCTTAAGCACACCATGATATGGAATAATGGGGGACCAAAGATAAGAAAGGGAATAATTTTTGTCCTTTTACTAAGTATCCATTTCCAAATCCTAGTACTAGATCAAGCAAAGAGCGCCACAAAATTAAAATGCAGAAGTAGTAAAAGGGGGAATCAAAACTTTGGAATAAAAATGTTATTCGAATCCTTTTTTTAGGGAAAAGATTTTGTCTCGGAATTCTAAGTACTAATGAAGCTTTTTAGGACTAATAAATTCTGATTTTCCAGCTCAAGATAGTGATTGCTTTTTTTAATATACACGAATCAAACAATAAACAAAGGCTTTATAATAAATTAAGCTTTTACGCATTTTACATGTTTTTCGTTGTCTCCTAACTCCTATTATTTGATACTATTTCATATGCATAGTGATTTGGTAACTTGTTCTTATGAGCAGACAATTTATATTTCTTATAGATTTTTCCTTTTACGTTTATTTTCTGGCAATTAGAAAAGAAGGGTTTCCTTTAGAAAATAGAAAAGACAAACACCGTAACAGGGGTGGAGCTAGAGTTTAAGGTGCAAATTCATTTTGTATTTTTCTTAATATATATATATATATATATATATATATATATGGGGGAGGGGCAAGTAAATATTTTTATTTGCCAAATAGAGTTATGTACAAACAAGAAAAAACTGATAGTTGGACAACAAGCCCCAACTTCAGCTGCCTCTCTAAACTACGTACACATCAACTATTCTCATATTGACAGTCCAAACTATAATAAATTATAGTTATAAATTATTATAATAACTATAATAATATATAAATTATTGATTTATAATCCAATAACTTAAAAGGGCTACTCCCAAATTCATAAACATGAAATCCCCACTCCACCTCTAAAAGAGGATTTCAAAAAGAATGAATATCAGAATATGTCTTTTCAGCCAAACGACTTTAATTTTGAATTTCTAGAAAAACGTTTCGAAAACTTTTCTTAAATCATTGGTCGTGCATCAACATATTATGTCACTTTCAAATATGTGAAGCACGGCCAGTTCCTACCGTTACATATTGATAAAACTTATTTTCAAATTATTAAGCTAAAACTTCACAAATAATAGATATTCTGGAAATTTGGTGTGACGGAAAACAATTTTGTTTTGATTGACATTTTGTTGCAAGAAAATATTCTCAAGAACAAATTTTCCACCAAAAGGGGAAAAAGACTTTCTTCGCTTTTGAGTTTTGAGCGAAGGTCATTTCCATTCATAATTATCTCAATACTTAATTTTATAATATTGTCTTAATTAATACTTAGATATTATTGTTTATTTTTAGTACTAACAACTTTTCTTGAGAGACTATCCCATATGCTGACATTATCGTTAATTTATTTTTCTAAAAAATATTTTTCATTCTTCTAAGTTCCACCAAACACGATTTTTTTTTTTTGAGAAAATATTTCTATTGCATCATAACACACATAATTATTAATGTGTTAACATGGATAATAGGAAACTAGGATGAATCCTATCCATAACAACCGTGTTTGTTCCGATATTTTTTAGATGTTATAGTGAAGTGTTATTATAGAGGACATATATTATAACATAACATAAAAAATCGATTCCGAGAAAAACTTGAATTTTATTGTAAATAATTGTTATACAGAGATACTGTCATAAATAGGTCTAACTGTATAATAATAATTCCTTCATCTAAGATACATTTGACAAGAACTTCCACAAAATTGATTATTTTAGCATAATTTCTTTAATTTCAATACCACTCATATGAGTCAAGCAGAAACATCTTTTCCTGAAAAATAAATCCGACTTTATCCTATATGAGAAAATACAGCATATTTCTAATTCTATTTATATAAACAATCTTTTCACTGTTACCAGAATTTTAATGATGACTTCAAAAATACAAAAAAAAATTTAAATTTTGTGAAAATAGAAAATCAAGACAGAGCTGAAATACGTTAACGAATTATACGCTATAGTATCATAAATGACTCAACTAATTAAATTAGAATTCGTAAGTCACAAGTTTGACTTGAATTTTAAAAAGGGCAACTGTACCTATAACTTACGTGTAGAATTCTAATCGAATTCTTTCCTTCTTCCTTTAATTCTTCCTATTTTTCAGCCCAAACTGTTCCACTAATTTTTATTTTTTATTTTTAAAAATAAAGGCACAAATTAATTAATGCTCATTTTTCTTCAAACAAACACTACTACTCAATTTTTTTCTTTTTTGGAATTCAAGACAAAAAGTGGGAATTTATAGAACTGCAGAAGCTTGTGTAATTTTTAGAAATTCTTTGTCATACCGGCCACTTTTTCGCTGACATACGTGTCAGAATCTGTATGTGCCACGTCAGTTTCCATATTATTTTGACAAGTTAAAATTCTACAATGTTGGTATAAATATATACTTACATCCTCAGGTTATTTTTAAAATAATTATAAATAAATTCCTTTGATAAATATTAATGGTACTTAATAATATTTGATTAATAACCTATTACCATTTGTATAACTATAATAATAGTGTAAAAAAGTTTCAAACTGCAGGCATATATAACTTAAATCTTTTGATATAGTGAGGTATATATCGTACTTAAAAGAAATTAGGTTCGAAGTATCATCTAATAGTCAAGGGACCGCAGTTAAACGCGTGTTATCACAAGTTCAAATGTAGTATAGACAAGGTAACCCGGTGCACAAAATATTTCACATTCATGCAAGGTTCAGGAAGGGGCGCCGCACCCCTAGGGATGTAAACAACCTACTCTAATGCAAATATTGATTGCTTTCACGGCTCGATCCTGTTACTTCAAGACTCCCAAATCCACTAATATCTCATGATGAATATTAAAATAAATCTTCTTGCTATTATCTTTGATGTTTCAAACTTTCAATCTTCGTCACAAAATAAAATTTCTCTTTAGTTGTACAATTTCTCTCAAAAAGAAACGCTATATTAGAGATGATGGTTCATTTGAGACTATTCATTCAATAGCGAATAGAGGCATTATCGAGTAGTAACGAAGTCCAAATTTATTAGAGACGTGCAAAATATGTAGCAAAGAAAGAGTAAAAGAGTTTTATTGAACAATAATTAGTAGGGAATTAATTATCATATGTTTCAAGATTTATATCATACTTTAATAAAATCGACTATCTAAAAGCAACATAAAGCTTGGGACAAAAGAAACACGTAATTAAAGTGACGAACAATTTGGACCAGAAGAGTACCCCTCCGTTTCAATTTATGTGAACCCATTTGAATGAACACGAAGTTTAAGAAAAGAGAGAAGACTTTTGAACTTGTGGTGTAAAATGAGGCACATATATTTTGTGTGGCTATAAATCATTGCATAAAGATAAATTATTTTTAAATAAGGAAAGATGTCATTCTTTTTGGCACGAACTGAAAAGGAAATATGTTCACATAAATTGAAACTTAGGAAGTATTTAATATTATTTTATTTCCTTTTGATCAAGTTGTCCTCTCCCCATCTAGCTTCATCAGTCAGTTTGTCGTTCTCGATAGGTCTAATTGTCTGATAAGGCTAAAACGTAATACGTAGTATATATCAACTGTAGCGAGGGTAAAAATTTATCCGTACAAAATATTTACATTACACCATATTAATTTATTATAGTAAAGTGGTAAATTAAAGTACAAATATAATAGACTGTGGTTTAATAATATTAATGTTTGTTAAAAATATGTGTGATGTGTCATATATTTATTGAATGAATATAAACATGTTACAAGAAATTGATTAATAATCGCGCTACGTAACTTGAATATATATATATATATATATATATATATATATATATATATATATATATATATATATATATATATATATCACCTCATATTTCCATGAACTAACCAATGAAACATCAATATGAAGTAACAAACAAAGAACTCCACATCCTACCAAGGACATCTCTTTTTCTTTCTGAAAAAGGATTGTTGAAACACAATATAATTCAAGATTTCGTAGTCTTTTTAATAACTAAAGCTTTAATTAGAATGAATCATGAGATGGAGTTACAAAATATATGCTCTCGTTTAAATAGTTCGTAAAGTTTCTAACATTAATCATTCATTCGTTTCAAACTTTACCACAAAAACAACAACAATAAATCCAGTATTTGTAGAAGGTAACGTGTACACAGAAGATAATGTGTACGCAGATCTTACCCTTACCTCGGGAAAGTAGATAAGTTGTACCACCCCTATGAGATTGGTGGTAAAGAGTTTAGATCGGAGACATAGAAACTAGTCCTCCTAATGAAAATGGTGCCAAGTTCGAGCTATTGGATGGGTGGAAACTCTCTACACATGATGATATTAGCGCCCAGTACGAGATATGCAAATAAAAAAATTCTAAGGAACGCTTTCTCCTTCAACGGGTCTTACTGTGTGAATCAGAATTAGCCCTCCGAATGAATTTCAAATGCATAACGATTAACGAAAACTATACCACACGCGTTTTATGAAACCACAACGCAATGCATGCAACTCAAAAAAAAACAGCACGGTGTACAAGGTATTTCGAACCGATATAAATAATTTAACCTAATACAAATACTAATGACTACTTTTACATCTCAAACTTGTGACCCATAGATCATACAGAGACTCAAAGGTTCTCGATCTCTCCAACCCCCAATATATATACACACACCTCCAAGCAGAGGCGTATCCAGTGTACAAGCTATGAGTTCAACTGAACCAATAGCTTTCGCTCATAGTCTATATTTTTGCCCAAAAAATCATTTAATATGTACAAATAATAAATTTTGAACCAATTAAATTAGATTAGATGCGGTAGAATTAGGAATCTAAACTCACAACGTCTAAATCCTAGATCCACCTCTCCCTACAAGTCCATGCAAATAGGTGTTTCTTAATTAGCATGCACATACGATGACTATCAACATTCATGAAAATAGTCACAAAGCTAGTATATATATATATATATATATATATATATATATATATATATATATTTGTGCGTCAAAGCATGAAAATACCATGACAAATAACAAACCTAATCATCACAATTCACAATACAACCAAAGAAGAAGAAATAATATAGAAAGAGAAAAAAGGAACAAAAGATAGGATCAAGGTCCAGCACATAACATTCATGAGCCATCTATAACAAAACAAAAAAGGTGAAATATATCGAGAAAACAAATTAACATAGGAAAATAAAATAACAACAACAAACATATGTTTGAGTTTTCTGCAGCAGAAAACTTTCAGAGAGAGTCTTGAGATAGAATAATTCGGCACTCTTTCCTTTTTATGCCAAAATCCAAGGGTTGGTTTTACCGTTCTTACGTGGATATAAAACCTCGGCCAATGAAAAACCGCCACGTAGCGCTTCTCTATCACATCTGAATCCACTGTGCCAGCTGCGTAGGATTGACTATACCCGGAATGTGGGACCCATCACTCTTCAACAAGCTAGCCAATTCAACATAATTCTGGCTCTGAGTCTTCAGCTTCCCATTCCCACTCAGCTCGACTTCTTTAGGACTCGAACCACTTGATTTTCTTTTCTTCGGCTCGGCAAAAGCGTTCACTGGAACAGCTTTTGCTCGAGCCGGATCAAACTTCTGACCCAACACTGTCCCTTTGGTTAAAAATTCATAAGCCATGTATCCAGCCAAAAGCGGGTTGGGCATTTGATGATTCGGCTCGGCTGCTCCTTTGTTAAACGACGTCGTCGTATTAACGTTAGGACTATTAACGGACGTTAATGGGATTGACGGTTTGGGAAAAGAATAAAATGTGTCTCGGTCTTTTCGCTTGCGTGATGACTCCTCAAGAGTTAAGATTCGACGTGTGTGATAACTCATCTTAGCCGTCCGTTTAGTAATCTAATCTTTGTATGCCACGTCACCACACTAAAAAACAAAAAAAGAAAATGGCTAAAAGCGATAACAAGGGGAAAAGGATGAATTTACGGTTATAGAGTTATGGGGTTTAGAAAGTACAGTTAATGAAAGGACAGAAAGGTAAAATCACCCAGACGGGTACATTTCTCGTTGGAGAGAGGAACAAAATAAAAAGTTTTTGAGAGTTACGAGAAATATAAAATAGAAAAGTAAACAAAATATTTTTCTTTTCAATTTTAACACAGTAAAAATTGAAGAGAAATTACTAATAAAAATGAAAACGTTTTGTGTTGGGAGGAGAAGGGAGGGGAGTGAGTTTGATGGAAAGTAAAAAAAAGGATCTAGAAAGAGATCGTCGGATTCCGGCAACGACGGTAGATTCCGGTGTACGGACGGTGGTTTAAGCGGTGGCTCCGCCGTGAACGGGAGAATTAAGACCGGAGAAATAAGAAAGATAAGAGACTTGGGGGAAAGAAAGAGAGAGGATGTAGAATTTATACATAGGGAAAAAACCGAAATGGGCAACTGGTGTATAAATATGTCCATTAATTAATAATTTACCCTTTATTTACTTAACTAATATCTATAATGCCATTCAAAATTCAGGATCGAAAGAGATGTGGAATTAATGCAAAATGACCATAATGTTTATTTTTTTGTCGCTATTTGGGAGTTGAGAATGGAAGTTGAAGGTCATTTTCGGAATTCGAATTGATTTATGATTGTGGTAATTTGTAATATAAAGGGAAATTGAAGGGTAATTGTGTAAGTGTAATAGAATTTAGAACATCTGGTTATAGCCAGCGGTGCGAGCTCCGTTTCTTTAGCTTTGCCCTTGGACGGTCAGGATCGGTGCTTTTGTTCTTTTATGGAAAAAATAATTATTTGTTCCAATTTTTTCAAAAAGATTTTCATTTAATTAGAGGTCAATTCAATTAATGTATGATGAAGATTTTAAACTTAAATACGCACAAATAATCATTCTTTTATTTGAAAGTGTTTGATTATGTACGACGTTTAAAAAAAATTTAAATATGTCGTAATATTTAGGTGGTTGTATAACATGAGATGCATAAGAATATAAAGATGTCATTTTTCTAAGACACTAAAAATGAAAGTATGTCGTATAAAATGAGACAACAAAAGTGGTATGTCGTTTATGCTCATATTAATTAATTTGTTACTTAACTTCAGTAGATTACTGTAATTTGATGTAAGCAGAAGAGGTAACTCACTTATGATTGACGCATAATTATTGTTGTTGATATAAGCACGAAATGTGTGTAATTTTTTTCTTAAGCCTTTTGCCTGATGAGGGACAACAAGAGTAATATGTATGTTTATCTTAATTTGTTACTTAACTTTAGTATATTACTGTAATTTGATGTAAGCATAAGCTAAGCTAACTCACTTATGGTTGACGCATAATATTACTGTCAATATAAACACGAGATGTGAGTAATTGTTTTCTTAATCATTTTGCCTGATGTGGAACAACAAAAATAATATGCGTGTTCATCTTAATTTATTACTTAACGATACTAGATTACTATGATTTGATATAGTAGATTACCGTGATTTAATGTAAGCATAAGATAACTCGCTTGTGATTAACACATAATTATTGTCATTGATATAAATATGAGATGCGAGTAATTTTTTCCTTAATCATTTTACCTAATGTGGTGGTTAATCTTTATCGACCTGTTACTAATTATGCTCATTGAAAGTTTGGTCATTTGGTGAAAATAACACAATTTAACGAAAGAATTCATGTTGAAGAATAAAGGATTTATTCGCTATGTTGATTTAGAAGAATATGCAGCAAATCATTTTAGTCAAACAATTGTAATTTAAAATATTTTAACTTTCAGCTTGGTGTGATAGAAAAACTAAACAAAAAGAAAAAGAAAATAAACCAACCATGATTAAAAAAATAAGTAGTTAGGATGCCATAAGAAAAGAATAATCTACTAAAGTTAGTGGGTAATATTTCACGTGACGTAAAATAGAAAACTAAGAAAACCCATGTGACTTAAATTAGAAAACTATTCCCTCTAATCAAAAGAGTAAAATGAATTAGAAAATAAAAAGACAGCCGCAAAATAGTTAATAGGAAAATAAAGAAAATCATTTGGATAACAAGAGATTTGAATTGTTAATACTATCATTTGAATTGTGTTATCTTGAGGAGGGGCGTAAATGGTTCGGTTCGGTCGGTTATTTTATAAAATTTGTACCATATCGATTTTTCGGTTATTCTATTATGAATAATTAAAATTAAACTTTTTGAAACCGTCCCAATCATGTCAGTTTCCCTTTGGTATCGGTACAGTTCGGTTAATTTTCGGTATTTTTAAAAATGTCATGTAAAAGTTACTAGTAAAAATAGAATGCAATAACATACATACTTTTATAGAACTTAGCATTACTCTCTATATATTTTTATTGTTTAAATGATGATAGATCCATCAACTACTCTATCACCGGGTAAAAGAAACTACGCAAAGACAAAGAAAAAAAAAATTACACAAGTAGAAAGATATTAACCAAGTTGGAATTCAAAAATAAAAACTATAAAAGATTAAATATTCAAAAAGATAAATCTAAATCATACGAAAGGAATCATATTCAATACACTGTAGTTTGTTATTCATAATCGTTAGAATACTTTGTTTCTTGCTAGTGAATATGCTGAAAATAATTTAATTTCAATAGAAGTAGCATAGTAGGTTTGGGAATTAGGATTTTGATCTTAATTACTTATAACCATTTTCATAATTCCAAGACCCAAGGAAAAATTTAGTACTTTATTATTTTTAAACTTAATATATAAATATATTTTTCATATGTAAATTTATTCGGTACAGTTCGGTATTTTTTAGGTTTATTTTCATAAAATAAAAAATCTACCCTAATTATCGGCACTGTTGTAGATTTATAGAAAAATCTGCGGTTTTATTAAAAGAAACCTAAGAATCGGTTCGGTGCGGTACGATTCGGTCGGTTTAGTCGGTTTTTAAATATACATTGACACCCCTAATCTTGAGTATTGGATTTATCCTTTGGTACATAACGACCATGTCACGACCCAAACCGAAGGGCCGCGACGGGCACCCGGTACCTTACTCAACCGAATACCAACGTAACGTATCTTTCGTATCATACTATCATAGGTAAATGAGCCGGAGAGGCTGTAGTGAGATAAGTAGAATAAAACATGAGGAAATACTCAATATAGAGTGACCCAACTTGATATACCGACTTATACATATGATGTGCTGGCCTATAAGGCCGACATGATCCTTAATATACTCAAAACATAGGCCGACAAGGCCATACCAGTATCCCTATACATGATATCTGTCTACAAGCCTCTAAGAGTACATAAATATCATAAAGGTCGGGACAGGGCCCCGCCATTCCAATCAATACATATTCCAATCATACTGACCAAATAGGCAACTTTGGAGCAAGTGGAGTACACAAACACCTTCTGCTGAGCCGATAGCCTACTAGGAGAACTCTCAACCTGTCTATCGGGACCTGCGGGCATGAAACACAGCGTCCCCAGGCAAAAGAGACGTCAGTACGAATAATGTACTGAGTATGTAAGGCATAAAAATCAGTACATAAAAGACATAGATGAAACATGGAGTAAAGAATTCCACCTGTGAGTCTAAATAACTTTGTGAATCCTGAAACATTTATAATGTCATGCACGTGCGTGTAAATGTCGTATCATGCATAGGTATAGGTGTACATAACATCATCAAGCCTCTAAGGGCATCCCATCATATCATCTCGGCCACTATGGGCAAATCATCAATGTATACCAGCTGATCAGGTGGTGGTGCGTATATAACGCCATAACCTTTTTCTATATCCCATATACATATAATATACACGTATATAACGCCTTCTGGTCATGGGTAAATGTACATGTATAAATGCGTGAAATGCATAAGAATTACGTTAATAAGATTTTTCGAATATCATAAAATTAATATGCCTTTCGGACAAACTTTATTAAATACGTATTTTTTCTGAGACCCATGAATAGAGGATATAATAATAATTCACATAGGGAATCAAGAATATAGACACCCCTAGTATTTCTATGAATAAAGTCATTTATGAAAGTTGTGTTTGCTCGTTTCGTTTGTATCGTATTGATCATGCCAAAAATAAAGAAGGGATAGCCTTAACATACCCCAACTCCATTGAGTCCTTAATACCTTCCAAGAAATTCTTCAAATAACTCAACTCAATCTACCATAGCATAAGGAGATTTAAAATCAGTGTTGAGTAAAGGCAAAATTCGTAACTTAAACTAGTAGCTCGTTTACGTAAATTTGGGCAGTATCTCCCATGTAACTAGGCCCTCCTCCAATACCATATACCAACAACAACAAGAATACAACAATAACAATATGTAAACATTATTTTCCAACTTTATCTCCATCACAATATACCACAAAACAGCCTACACACCCTAATCACTTCATACATAAAACGACAACCAAAGTAGTATCAAACAACCTAAAAAATGTAACGACGAATGACCAGACCACCATTACATCATTATGTGGTGTTTCTATCCTCCATTTTTCATTCAAAACTCCATTAAATAGTATAAAAATATACAGCCCAAAGGCAACACGAAACAATCCACAAAACAGTCCACTACAAGTCAAATAACGCGAACTCACGGCTTCCGATCACTGTCCCGTGAGTTCTAACTATTAGAAAATAAATTTATCAACATTAATTTATATTTTAAAGCTTA
The DNA here is from genome assembly GCF_000390325.3 of Nicotiana tomentosiformis. NCBI lineage: Eukaryota > Viridiplantae > Streptophyta > Magnoliopsida > Solanales > Solanaceae > Nicotiana > Nicotiana tomentosiformis. Next base: position 17,375,123 of record NC_090820.1, read on the forward strand.
AATACAGAAATTAAGAATTTTATTAACTATTAAATACATTCCAAAAATTAAACTACAAAGAAAAAGAGAGGCGAAGGGATCGTTCTAATGTTATCGCCTCTCGATTTCGTACTCGGGATGTTAGTATTCTTTGAAGCACTATTAGAGAGATCAAGGACATGTTTTATAGTGTTCTCTGGTTGGGTTCTATGTAAAAATGAAGGGAGAGACGAGTTAAGACATATATATCTACTTTTGAAAAGTCAAAGAGGTGCTAGCTTGGCACCCTCTCATTTGGCCATCTTCCGACGGTTATATCTTTTTATCCAGATGTCGTATGAATGAACGGTTAAGAGAGTTGGAAACTAAATTCCAAGACCTTTTATTTGGTATATAATATGTCCCAAAAAGACCTCATATAACACACAAAATGTATTTCTCAAAAAAACTCAGTTACGGGGCAAATCCTTAGTCGGTTTTTCCGCAACTTTAATTCGATTTTTCCCAAACCTTTTTTTTCAAACATCATATATAGTCATATTATGACTTTAAAATCATTTAATTCATGATTAACAAGTATCATATTCATTATACGTCACCTTGGGACGCATAGAGTGTAACAATCTCCCCCCTTAGAAACATCCCCCGCGAGAAACATTCGTCCTCGAATGTTAAAACTCCCAGAGATTTATAGAAATTTTGGCAGAGTCTCCCCTGTAATGGTACCACTACCAACCTAAGGCTGTGATGTCTCAATCTGATCCTCCTACGGAAGTAGAAATAAGTGAGGATACCTAGACATTATGTCTTCTTCAGCTTCCCAAGTCATCTTCTCCATATTATTGTTTCTCCAATGTAATTTAACCGAAGATACGTCTTTAGTTCTCAATCTCCGAACCCGTTTATCTACTATAGCAATGGGAGCTTCCTCATATGATAGCTGCTTTGTGACCTGAACATCATCAACTGGAACGACTCTAGAAGTATCTCCAATACACTTGCGGAGTATAAACACGTGAAAAATTGGATGTACTAACTCCAAGTTGGAAGACAAGTCTAACTCATATGCTACATGGCCTACTCTGCATATGATCTTATAAGGTCCAATGTACCGAGGCTAAGCTTTCCTTTCTTATCGAATCTCATAACGCCTTTCATCGGTGATACCTTTAGGAATACCCAGTCATCTACCTGAAACTCTAAGTCCCGTCGTCGATTATTTGCATAGGACTTCTGACGACTCTGAGTTGCTAATAGCCTTTCCCGTATAAGCTTAATCTTCTCAACTGCCTGTTGTACCAAATCTGGTCCTACTAACATAGTTTCCCCAACCTCGAACCATCCTATAGTTGACCTACACTCCCGTCTGTAAAGAGCTTCGTATGGAGCCATCTGAATGCTGGAATGATAACTATTATTATATGAAAACTCAATAAGTGGAAGATGATCATCCCAGCTACCCCTGAAGTCCATCACACAAGCCTGTAGTATATCCTTCAGTGTCTTAATAGTACGTTCAGCCTAACCGTCTGTCTGGGGATGAAATATTGTACTAAGACTTACCTGAGTCCCCAATCCTTTTTGGAAGGACCTCCAGAAATTAGATGTAAACTGAGCACCTCTATCTGAGATAATAGATATAGGGACACCGTGAAGTCGTACTATCTCCCTAATGTAAAGCCTTGTATAATCCTCTGCGGGATAAGTATTCCTGACGGGCAGAAAATGGGCTATTTTGTAAGTCTATTGACAATAACCCATATAGAATCGAACTTACGTTGGGTCCGAGGTAAGCCTATGATGAAATCCATATTAATCACTTCCCATTTCCAAGTCAGAATCTCTATAGCCTGTAATGATCCACTAGGTTTCTGATGCTCAATCTTAACCTGCTGACAATTAGGGCACTGAGCAACAAACTCTGCTATATCCTTCTTCATTTTGTCCCACTAGTATATTCCCCTGATATCATGATACATCTTCGTTGCTCCTGGATGAATAGAATAACGAGAATAGTGACCTTCTCCCATAACCTGCTGGCGCAACCCTGCCACATTAGGAACACATAATCGACCTCGATATCTGAGGACTCCATCTCTTGTAATCTCAATTGGTATATTCTGCTTTTGAGGGGATGTATCTCTGTAATGAGTTAGCACAGGATCCTCATACTGGCGTTCTTTCACTTCAGTTACTAAAGATGATGTTGTCGTGTCCTGAATAGTAACTCTGGTATCACCTGAGACCAATAATCGAACTCCAAGACTAGCTAGCTGATTAATCTCATGGGCTATCCCACACTTCTCTGGCTGCAAATATGACATGCTACCCATTGATCTACGGCTGAGGATGTCGGCTACTACATTCGCCTTCCCCGGATGGTATAAAATATCAACGTCATAATCTTTCAGTAACTCCAACCATCTCCTTTGGCGTAAATTCAATTCCTTTTGATTGAAGATATATTGAAGGCGCTTATGATCCGTATAGATATCAACATAAATTCCATACAAATAGTGCCTCCACATCTTTAGTGCATGAATCACTGCGGCTAACTCTAAATCGTGGGTCGGATAATTCTTCTCGTGCTTTCTTAGTTGTCTTTAAACATAAACAATTACTTTTCATGGTCGTTCTACTACTTGTTGCATGAATACATGGCTTATCTCATTGCCCATAAATACTGAAATTTCCTGTAACTCATATGATCTCAAATATCATCTTTTGATTTTTTTTTTCTTCCCGCTCATTAGCAATGATAGGTGCCACTTTATTATGGAATACATACAGTGTTGTTGTGAGATTGTTTTTACAAGAGCATTTCTTACTTATGTCACTATACTTAAGTTAAAGCCTTCTTCTTTATTCCCTCAGCTAGTCTTTCTTTGTAGTACTTAAGAGAGACCCTTTGACTTCTGCGAACTTATTACTTCGTATACCCGAAAGAATTTTTGACGTTCTTACTCACCTATAATTATCCTTAATTACTTACCTCCGTGCCCTTGTGCTCGTAAGGTTGATTCTGAACTGAAATTTTTGACTGTCTTCTCAGTGGCACCATTTTTTTTTTATTTTTGTAACACTTATACGGTACCTTTAACAACCCCAACTCTTATCTAAATATTTATCAAGTATTACGATGTCATCATATTTGCGAGACTAAATTCTCTATGTTTGGTTTCTCTATGTTTATCTTGCACAACCTGCTGATTTGTCGGCACCCTCTTGTTTAGCCATGGCTAGGCTCTTCCTGAATCAACTACTAACTACACGTTAGTCCATTATCATATCTATATTTTGCGTAATCTCTTGTGGGTTATATCCTTTGTCTTAACTTACCCCGCACATTGGCTCCTTATATATCCAGTGTTCATTTGTACTTATTTATCAATAACATCTAGTGATGGAACTCTTTCTGCCTTTCCCCGTCGTCATGCTTACATAATGTTCTGGAGTCATTGATCGTGGCCAAACCTACACCACTATATAGTAGCAAGGAGTGGTCGATGCAGTTTTACCCGATGAGGTCGGGATCGATTTCCACAGGGAGTTAATTTGGTTTGGAGTCGGGTATCTAACTAATCTAGATATGCGTGTTGTTTCTAATTGCACTTTCAAACATTGTTGTGATTGATTCTATTCTAATTTTTATACTATTGTATACCAAGTGTAAGCTAAGTACAATATTTTTGGTGAAAGTTTTCAAGTGTTAAAAGGCACTGGGGTAGTGACTTCCGCCTAGGTAAGTATCTAATGGGTGTCAAGAATTTAGGACAAGCTTGTTACGATTGGGGTCGTGATATAAAAATCACAGATAAGTGCTCACTCTATACCTCTTGATAGTTTGAGTGAATTTGCCCGATTTGGCTTTCTCAAGCCCAAATGGGTGTTCATACAATCCAAATGAAATTGGCTCAAGTCGGGTATTACTATCTCTAGGTTTAACCCTTTAATCGGGGGTATCAATCTCTTGAGTTCACCCCAATTCCTTATTAGCCTAATTTTCCTAGACTTAGTCTCTCTTTCTCAAGAAGAGCCTAAGTCATAAAGGCATGAATCAGTGTTTGCAACCACTAATTCTACAATTTTAGCATGAATTAGGCTAAATATCACTAACCCATAAACAATTAAGACCTAAAATTCAAGACCCATTAAATAATCACACTAGGATTGGGTCACAACCCTAGCTAATGGGTCTAGCTACTCATAATAATGATAGAAATCAAAGATGGAAATGTAATATAAGCCATAAAAGTCAAATACAAGAACAAAATCTAAAGATAGAAGCTAAAACTACTCTAAAATTCCTCAAAATGGTAAAGTACAGTTGTTCACGAGCTCCATAATACAGAACTTAACCTAAAAATGTGAAAAAGATCTATTTATACACAGCTGAATTTTTTGGACAAAAATACCCCTATGGAGGTTTCGCTGACAGCGTAAAAATGGGCGCCTCAGCGCTTGGACTTTCGTGTCCGTGCAACAACAAGCGCGGACCGGATTTTTTCAAATTTGGGCTTGGACTGGACTAGGTTTCGCGGACAACGTAAATACATTTGCGTCCGCGTTAGCTTCAATCACGGCCGCATATTATGTTCGCGGACCGCGTTCCTCAGTTAGGTTTCACTTGCCAAGTCTCTGAACCTTTTATCACGCTCCCAGCGGAATTTCCACCGCGTCCGCGTCTGGTAACTTTGCGGCCGCGTAATTTGGACGCGAGCCGCGTTCTTTGTTTGAGCCAAGATTTCAAGGCCTCTGAACCTCGATCCTCGCTGTCAGCATAATTTCCCTCACAACCGCGCCACTGGTTTTGCGGCCGCACTTTGTAGCTCGGTCAGCGGTGATGTTTTCTCTAGATTGAAGCTTCTCTGAACCTCTATCTCGCCGACAATAGAATATTATCCGCCTCAGCGGTGAACCCTACGCGGCCGCGCTTTTTCATCACGGTCCGCGGTCCAGTTTCAGCCTTTGGCTTGTTCAAATTTGACTCCTTAATGAGCTTATTTTGGCTTCTTTGCCTCATATTGACCAAACCCTGCAAGCAAGTACATTATGTTAGTTTTCGGGACTGCCTTTATCATTTTTTTACCCAAAACCTAAGCAAAAAAGAGCAAATAATAGGCTAAAATCCCTAGTTGTCAACTCCCCCAAACTTAAGTTTTTTCTTGTCCTCAAGCAAACAAGGAAATTCCCACCTCCGTAACAAAAAGAAAGGAAAATCTCAGCTGTCCTAAGATGACTTCATCAAACATCAATTGGAACTAACAATTACCCTCAACACAAATGCATTATCAACAACATTATGCTACGACCTTTTGAGTTTCATAGGTCTAATGTGACACAAGAGCATCAAGAGTTGACTTAATTCATCAAGGAACCTCGCTCTCACATAGGTCGTTGTGGATCCTAGACTCCTTCTCCTCTACTCTCCATGAGCTCATCTCACCTTATAGAATGTGACACTCAAACCTGGGATTGTAAAGAAGTGTGCTCATCATTCTCAAAAGAATTCCACAAGTCCGGCTCTAAGTACCATAGGCTTGCCCCTCATGTAAATCACCACTAATGTAAGCTCACTCAACTTGAAATCCTATAGGGCTTTAGCGGGATGTAATGAAGGCATTTTGGATCCAGGTCGGACCTAATGAACTAATCTTTCCTTAAGCACTCCATTTTCTCAATTCGGCTCATGCTTTCTTGACTCTTTGTGTCATTTTCTTCTTCCTTGGGGAACTAGAGAGATACTTTGTCACTCTTTCTTCTCTATGACGATCATTTTTCTCCTTTTCTCATCATTCCAAGCCTTTCAACATTGTTTTCTTGAATCCTTTCAACCTTTGCTTTTCTTTTGACTTGCTTCTTTTTTTTCTTTTTTTTTAATATCCTTTTCTTTGCCTTTCCTTTTTATAAATTCCTTTTGTTCTTTGCATCATTCATCACTTTGAAATTCCTCGTCTCTCCCCCAAACTTATGTTTTTGACTATTGTTCATCATGAATGCTAAGGAAAGATTGGGTGCCAAGAGAGGGTCATTATAGAATTGATGAAGGCTTGTAATGAGGTTATTGAATGAAAAAGGCTTAGGCTCAAAGGGGTTGACTAAGGACATCATAGTGATAGACTATGGAAGTTTCAAATTCACATGGAACCAAGGAGAGCCTATAATCACTTCTCAAGTCGAGCTACACTTAGAATTTTGCCTAGAAAAACATTCAGAGCAAGTTCTAGACTTGTTGGCACGAGACTTGGACTTGCAATGCAATACCTTACCTCTCAAGCTACTGGATTGTTAAAGAGAATAGAGTCGAGGGCCCACAACAACCTTAGCTAAGATTGAAGATCACAGATCGCTCACAAAAAACCACTTGATGATAGTTTGAGTCAACTCAAGAGTCTAAAGGTCACAACTAGAGCTAATCTCTTTAATCAACTTGTGTCTAACCATGAGGTCGAAGGTAAATGTGTTGGTACCAAGTGAAGCCTGCTTGAGACACTTTTAATCATTACTACTATATATCAAAACAGAAAGAAAAACAGACTCAATCCTTTAAGAAGGTTGTCACGCCATCCATCGTTGGGAAGAGCCACCTGGTTCACACAAATTCCACCTTTGGAAAGAACCGTGACATTAAGAAAACCAAAGGCTTATTGATCACGAAAAATTGTAAAAAGAAGCTACAAATTCAAAAAGAAACTACTAAATGAAATAAGAAGCTAAGCTATTAAGGATAATTACAAAAGAAGTTATAAAGTAATACGAAAAGTAAACTGAATATGTACAATAGGGGATTGAAACGAATATCACAAAATGGGGATGAATATATACATGGAATGGTAATTTTATATACATACTAAAAGTGAAAAGTACGAAAATGAAAGTACAATAAGTAGAGAATAAATAAAAATAGTATCAAAGTTATTACAAAACTAGTCATCAAAATCATCATATCAAAATAAAGCCACCCCCAGATAAAAATTAGCATTGTCCTCAATGCTAAAAGCAAAAATAGAATAGGGGAGGGATAGAGAGTAAAGAGAACTCCTTATGAGGCCTCTGTCTGCATGGGGTCACTGGTGGGGTCCTGTGGCTGGCCAAACTCATCACCTCCCTCGGGGTCCTCCAACTCAATCTCCAAGTCCTCCATCTGGGGTATCACCACTCTCCTCACCGGCTCTCTGTGAGCCTCATGCTCTGGTACCTGTACTGGCTGAGCTGTCTGTGCTGCAGGGGAAGTCTCTCCCATAAGGAGATCTAGAGGAATATCGCCGGCGGAAGTGAGCTTCGCCACCTCCTTCTTCAACTCTTCTTGACCCTTCTTCACTTTCCTCACCTGTTTACCCAGCTCCTTGATTACCTTTTCATGAGCACCCAGAGACTCCAAAATCTTTTTTTGGTTTTCAAGAATACTCTTCAATGACTCCTTCATTGATGGAGGCATCTGGAGCTATGCTGGAACTGCCTGAGCTGCTACTGCACTGGATAAGGCAGATAGCTTTGATATAGCTACCTACATCCAGTTGTTGATGCCGCCCAAAGTCTGATTTACCCTCAGTGCAGTCTGAGGGTAAGCTGATGAAGAAGGCACTGATGGTGGGATAGAAGTGGATGGCCCGGAGGATGGATGTGGCATGGAAGCAGATGACCCCTCAGTTGTGGAAGGCACGGACCCAGTGGCCACTACCCCTGGCTTTTCAGACTGGCCAGTGGAAGTGGTAGATTTGCCCTTGTACTTGGGGTTGTCTGGACCCTGAAGGCTGTACCAGGAGAAGGGCCTTCTCAGCTTCACCTTTGTGTCAAAGTGTCTCCCCTCAACCCGCTGGTCCTTTAGGTACATAGTGATGAAATTTGGATAAGAGTAAGACGATTCTTCCTTCCTGGTTGCCTTGGATATGTTCTGGGCCATGAGGTTCCCCACATTTATCGGGTACCCTGCCATGATGGACGCTATGAGGATCGCTCGGGAAAGTGGAATGTCACTGTCATGCTGGCACGGATCAAGGCGGCTGCAGACAAAGCTGCACCATCCTTTTGCTTCAAAGCTAAGGGTGTTTCTGGCAATTGAGACTCCCGGTGTAAGCCAGGGCGGTGTTGCCCCTGGTATGGCTATCACCTCTGCTAACCATGGACATGCCGCTTCATCTAATGCCAACTTCTGTATGTATAGAGAAACATCTACACCATCAAACCCGACATATGTATTCAAAGTTTTGCCATCGAACCAGATCTTCTTGTTTCGTACCTTAGTCACATGGGTGCCCTTTTTGATGTGGGCAATATTGGCGTAAAATTCCTTGACTAGGTACTCATTTGCTTCCGGCAACTTGCTAGTGCAGAATTTTCATCCCACTCTTTCATTAAATTGTCTCTTCACATTCGGGTTGTGAGGGAGAAGGTCTCTTTCTATGAAGCGACGCTCAAGGGTGAGCGTCTTTTGTGGCCACCATTCCCAAAATTTATGGTAGGACTTCTCATTCACAAATCGATCTTGCCACACTGCCGGCTTCCTTTATCTACTCAACCCCCCCTCATGTGTATCACATCCTCTCCCGTCATCCAGAACCTCTTCTTCATCCTCAATATCAATAGGGGCAGCTGTTGAGGCCGGAGTTGCAGCAGGTGGGGGAGGAGGTGCTGAAGTCTCACTATTTCCTTCTAAGCTATCATCCGGCTCAGATGTGGAGGTGGGTTGATCGATGAGATGAAAAGGTTGAGATTGCACCTCGGGTTGTTGTTCAGATTCTCCCTCGGAAATCTCCCGGGAAGGGAGGTATTCACTAATGTCTGAGGAGTCAACCCGAGGTCTCACAGGTGGTGCCTTTTTGCCAATAGTCTTCTGAGGTGCTAAGGATGAAATTTGCTTCCCTTTGCCTTGGCCGCGGGAGGATTCTCCCCTCCCTTTGGATTTGTCGGGACCACCACGAGATCGCACCATTATTTGCACACACATTTAGTGAAAGATCATTAGTATTATGGTTCAATGAATTGTCAAAGTATAGCAGATAAAATAATCAAAGTGTTTCTCAAAATGGGGTTTCGCTGACAGTGTAAAAGAGGTGCGGCCGCGGAAGGGTTAGCGCGGTCCGCGTAAAAATGAGCACGGTATGCAAAAGAGTTGGGATCAGACTACCAATTCTCTGAACATTAGATTCCGCTGACAGCGAAAAAAAGGGCACGACCGCGGAAAGGTCAGCGAGGTCCGTGTAAAAATGAGCGCGGTCGCGAATGAGTTGGGATCAGACTACCAACTCTCTGAATATTGGTTTCCGCTGACAGCGTGATTTGGGATGCGGCCGCAAAAGATCAAATGCAGACAATATAAAACTGGACGCGGCCACAGAAGCAATTTCCAAACTCTCTGTAACTCATTAGCGTGGACGGCAAATTTTTGGACGCGGCCACGTAAGTTCAAACAAGGACCGCGGAAAAATCACCGCATCCGTGAACATGCAACTGTACTTAGCTTCTCGCAAATTAGAGAACGCAGACTGCGTAAAAATGGACCGCAGTCCGCGAAGTTCAAACAACATTGGCTCTGGCACATTTGAAACCTAGGGCTTTCACTAAGTGCAAAAAAATTAATGCAATTAACATGCATAGTTAATAACCCTATCCCCCATTAGGCAGGGAAAACAATTACCCACATAGATATATAAGCATTAATTAAGCATGATTTTGAGATTGTGGCATATATTAAACCCTAACCTAAAAGAAAAATTAAAAGTAGAAGAAAAGAAAATCAAAAGATGAACTTAATGTAAAGATTTGAGCATACTAGATGTGGATTTTATAATAGGAAATAGCTTCTTGACTAATGAGATACGAAATTGAAATTTTAAGAAGTGGAAGATGAACAATGGCCTATTTCGTTGAGAGCGCGGGTTCGAAAAAGTGTAAAAGACCTAAAGACTTCTTATTTATACCAACCCCAGAGGTGACCAGAGCGCGGTCCGCGTAATTCCACCGCGTCTGCCCTTTTTACCTTTCGAAGAACCTTTTTAGAAATAGGTCCGCTGAGAGAGGAATAACGGGCGCAGCCACGTAATATCAACGCGGACCGCGAAATTACGAATGCGAACGCGAATACAAATTCAGAGAGTTGATATTCTGGACTTTTCAAATCCGCGTCCGCTGACAATATACGCCCCTGCGAAAGACTCTCGCTGATCGTGAAATTTTGAGCGCGGTCCGCGTTATTCCCTATTCTTAGGCAAATATTTCCAGCAACAATCATGTACTGCATAAACAATTCCTACACAAAGCTCACAACCAGTTAGTTCAAAATAAAGCCTGATCTAAGAAGAAAATCAAAGAATAAAGAAAAACACATGGGTTACCTCCCAAGAAGCGCCTGATTTAACGTCGCGGCACGACGCATGTTACCAACATCATTGGAAATTGATCAAGGCTACCACATGGCTGTCGTCAAACTTGCCGAGGTAATGCTTCACTCGGTGCCTATTAACTCTGAAGATTTCACCATTTTTGTTTTTCAAGTCAAGAGCACCAAACAGAGTCATGTGCACCACCTCAAAAGGGCCATTACATTTTGACTTGAGCTTTCCCGAAAACAGTCGTAACCGGGAATTGAATAGAAGAACCAAGTCACCCTCCTTGAATTCTTTATTCCGGGCATATTTGCTATGTAACTACTTCATCTTATCCTTATACAAGGACGAGCTGGAATAAGCATGAAACCGGAATTCATCAAATTCATTGAGGTAAAACCTAACTGAGGAACGCAGTCCGTGAACATAATACGCGGCCGCGATTGAAGCTAATGCGGGCACGAATGTATTTACGTTGTCCGTGAATCCTAGTCCAGTCCAAGCCCAAATTTGAAGAAATGCGGTCCGTGCCTGTTGTTGCGCGGATGCGAAAGTCCAAGCGCTGAGGCGCCCATGTTTATGCTGTCAGCAAAATTTCCCTCGCGGCCGCGCTTTTGTAGCGCGGTCAACGGTGGTGTTTTCTCTAGATTGCAACTTCTTTGAACCTCTATCTCCCCGACCGTGGAATATTATCCGCCTCAGCGGTGAACCCTACGCGGCCGCGCTTTTCCATCGCGGTCCGCGGTTCAGTTTCAGCCTTTGGCTTGTGCAAGTTTGACTCTTTCATGAGCTTATTTTGGCTTCTTTGCCTTATATTGACCAAACCCTGCAAGCAAGCACATTATGTTAGTTTTCGGGACTGCCTTTAGCATTCCTTTACCCAAAACCTAAGCAAAAGAGAGCAAATAATAGGCTAAAATCCCTAGTTGTCAGTCGTATCATATCCATAGGATCTGAATAAATGCAATCTCATTCCTTTTGCCTTTCTACCACATTCTTTCTTTACTATTCCATAGTTACCTTAACTACATAACTCTGACTTAATACCATATCAAGTTACCTTAACCACATAACTCCTGCTTAATACCATATCACACCATATTCCCCCCTTTAGGGGAGTACTAACATTTATTGCTATGAAGATTTACCTATAAATGTTTCACCTCTTCATATTTGGCATCTTTTCACATCTTCACGGATTCTTACTTGCCTTGCGGTAACCCTTCTGTGCTAGGTATAATTTAATTTCTTACACACAAAGGTGACACCTAGTGTAACTCGTACACTTAGTCCCTTAAGCTTAACTTTGCTCACAACGCTTGTTTTAGGGAAAAGTCTTCCTGAATGACCTTTAAAAGTTATTCTTCTGTTGTCCATTCAATTATCGCCCGGAACACGATCTCTGGAATTCTCACGATGTCAACTATTATCAAATCCTTCGGTCCCGAATTCATGTTCAGTTTATCGTATTCACTAGCCCATACTAATTTCTATTACTCCGGGGGTCTAACTTTTCCTTCTGGTAATCACGTATGAGTCACCAACTCATTTCTCGAAATGGGGACATGACTTTATGGCTTATACTTTTTTATTGTCTCAAAGCATGTAACTTCTTGTCTTTTCCTTCACTTGACTATAGAATCTGTAATCCTATTATATTTTGATTTACCGTTATCATTCATTTATCACATCTTATTCATAATGCTTCATTTACTTTGTTCTTATTATCCTGCTAATATTTCTATTTATCACCTTATTATGAAAACTTTTTCAAAATATTCTTTCACTTTTAGCCCCCTTGATTCAACTCACTGGCTCTTCGGGTCGCCTAACACTCTCTCTTTACTAGGGACGAGAGCAATACAAAGGTAAATATTTATCCCTTCTAGGATTCCAATGCCAATCTTCTGAAATTTTTGAACATTCTAGTATTCATATCTGATTGTACTATTTTAGAGTGCACCATCTGGGTGTCTCACAAGGAGAACCATTACCATGTTTGCAATACCCTCGGAAATATGAGCTAATGATAACAATCCATCCACAATTTTGGGTTACTCTAACCCCAGCTGGATGCTGATATCCCATCCTTCTCTTAAATTATATTTGTTATCTCCCACAGGGCATAACTAAAATGGGTGTTGTCAAGTGAATGTATCTTTGTTATTGTTGAAAGTAACTCATAATGCTTATATTTCTCTTCCTGAATTGTAAATATAGATAATCTTCACTAACTGGGTACCTCGTATCCTTCTTCACCTAGCTTCTTTTACTTGTTGAAACTTGTATCTACCTTCTGATTCTCTCATTGCTTTTTACCATAGGGGTATATAGATATTCATGCCTTAGGGCTCCTTATCAAGAGGCTCACATGTCGTAGTACACACATATCTACAGAAGGCCTTACATTTACTCATTATAAGCATGATGCAAAATTGAGTTCCTCTGACTCAACTCTTCCACAGCCTCATTCAATCTCTTAGCAACTATCTTTCTGGATGTAGATGTCATTGTATAACGAATAAAATAGAACTTAGGAGTTTGAATTTCTTATAACTGAGCTCTACCACACGATCTAGAGTAAGAAGAAAGAGTGACAGTCCTAAATGCCCTGTAGCCTCCTGCTTATAAGTGTGGTATACAACATATCCATAAACAAGATTCTACTAGACACGGCTTATAGACTCCCTAGGACAGAACTACTCTGATACCACTTTTGTTACGACCCAAACCGAAGGGCACCCGGTACCTTACTCAACCGAGTACAATTGTCACGTATCTTTCGTATCATACTATCATAGGTAAATGAGCCGGAGAGGCTGTAGTGAGATAAGTAGAATAAAACATGAGGAAATACTCAATATAGGGTGACCCAGTTTGATATACCGACTTAAACATATGACGTATTGGCCTATAAGGCCGGCATGATCCTTAATTAACTCAAAACATAGGCCGACAAGGACATACCAGTATCCCTATACATGATATTTGTCTACAAGCCTCTAAGAGTACATAAATATCATAAAGGTTGGGACAGGGCCCCGCCATTCCAATCAATACATATTCAAATCATACTGATCAAATAGGCAACTCCGGAGCAAGTGGAGTGCACAAACACCTTCTGCTGAACTGATAGCCTACTAGGAGAACTCTCAACCTGTCTATCGGGACCTGCGGGCATGAAACCCAGCGTCCCCAGGCAAAAGAGACGTCAGTACGAATAATGTACTGAGTATGTAAGGCATGAAAATCAGTACATAAAAGACATAGATGAAGCATGGAGTAAAGAATTCCACCTGTGAGTCTAAATAACTTTGTGAATCCTGAAACATTTATAATGTCATGCAAGTGCATGTAAATGTCGTATCATGCATAGGTATAGGTGTACATAACATCATCAAGCCTCTGAGGGCATCCCATCATATCATCTTGACCGCTGTGGGCAAATCATCAACGTATACCAGCTAATCAGGTGGTGATGCGTATATAACGCCATAACCTTTTCCCATATCCCATGTACATATAATATACATGTATATAACGCCTTCTGGTCATGGGTAAATGTACATGTATAAATGCATGAAATGCATAAGAATTATGTTAATAAGATTTCTCAAATATCATAAAATCAATATGCCTTTCGGACAAACTTTATCAAATACGTATTTTTTCTGAGACCCATGAATAGAGGATATAATAATAATTCACATAGGGAATCAAGAATATAGACACCCCTAGTATTTTTATGAATAGAGTCATTTATGAAAGTTGTGTTTGCTTGTTTCGTTTGTATCGTATTGATCATGCCAAAAAGAAAGAAGGGATAGCCTTAACATACCTTAACTCCATTGAGTCCTTAATACCTTCAAATAAATTCTTCAAACAACTCAACTCAATATACCATAGTAAAAGGAGATTTAAAATCAGTGTTGAGTAAAGGCTAAGTCTGCAACTTAAACTAGCAGCTCGTTTACGAAAATTTGGGCAGCATCTCCCCTGTAACTAGGCCCTCCTCCAATACCATATACCAACAACAACAAGAAAATAACAATAACAACATATAAGCATCATTTTCCAACTTTATCTCCATCAAAATATACCACAAAATAGCCTACATACCCTAATCACTTCATACATAAAACGACAACCAAAGTAGTGTCAAACAACCTAAAAAATGTAACGACGAACGACCAGCCCACCATTCCATCATTATGTGGTATTTCTCTAAACCATTTGTCCTCCAAAAATACATTAAATACTAGAAAAATATATAGCCCAAAGGCAACACGAAACAGCCCACAAAACAGTCCACTACAAGTCAAATAACGCGAACTCACGACTTCTGATCACCGTCCCGTGAGTTCTAACTATTAGAAAACGAATTTATCAACATTACTTGATATTTTAAAGCTTAAATACAGAAATTAGGAATTTTATTAACTATTAAATATATTCCAAAACTCAAACTACAAAGAAAAGAGAGGCGATATAGCGATACTTACGTCGTATGGATCGTTATGATATTATCGCTTCTCAATATCTTTTTATCCAGATGTTGTATGAATGAACGGTTAAGAGCGTTGGAAACTATATTCCAAGACCTTCTATTTGGTATATAATACGTCCCAAAAAGACCTCATATAGCACACAAAATATATTTCTCAAAACAACTCAGTTACAGGGCAAATTCTTAGTCGGTTTTACCGTAACTTTAATCCGATTTTTTTCAAACTTTATTTTTTTTTTCAAACATCATATATAGTCATATTATGACTTTAAACTCATTTAAACCATGATTAATAAGTTTTATATTCATTATACGTCACCTTGGGACGCATAGGGTGTAACAAACCATCATAACTTAAATACTTCTTTTCGTGTCATGCTTTTCCTCAACAAATTCTTTCCTTGTTGAAAAATATTTTTTCTTTTCCTTCAATTGTTTTCTTTTAAAGAGAAAAGTATAATATTAAAAGGAAAATTAAAGAAGCATGAACTTTAGAACAACACTGGGAATAACTATAGTGTTGGATATTTATTTTTTAGTTTTATATTGGTTTATAATAAAAATACATGACTTAATATCTTTTTCTTTAGTAATTAATTATGTAATTAATAGTAATTATTAGCTATACTTATTTTATAATATCCTATATAGTATTTTTAGATTATGTTAATTTTTATTATGGCTTATTAATTACCAATATTTGCTTTATGCAATTTTATTATTTTTGTTATTGAATATTTTAGTATAATGTTATGACTTATCTCATATTATTGTGTTATTTTATTAAAAAATATATTATATAGTTGTATATTACTAGGACTAAAGAAATATTTGGAGCACAAGTTACATATTTTGAACTATGAAGACTTTATCGGGAAAAAATCCGAAAACCCAAAAAACCCGAAAAAATCCGAAAAACTCGAAGATTGAAAACCCCGACTTTGTTGGTTTTGTTTGGTTGGTTTATAGATTTAAAAATCCGACACCACTAATTTGATTTGGTAATTAAAAAATCCGAACTAACCTGTCACGACCCAAAATCCATCTAGTCGTGATTGCACCTTACCCAACCTGTCAGGTAAGTCAATTAACAACTATCCAATTCAATTAATATTTAACTGACTCTAATACACTCTCTAAGGACTGGTAGTACACATCATGAGCTTCTAAGATTAGAATTTACAAAGCCGCTATGAAATAAATGCATCATCTGTTCGAAATGTACATAAACAGATTTTTATAAATCTAAGGCTATCATGAACAAGAGGCAACTACGATCGGAACACAGATACGTCTTCAAATCCATCTCCCGTCAATCACAACAACATCAGTATCCAATATCTGCACGCAAGGTGCAGAAGTGTAGTATGAGTACAACCGACTCCATATACTCAATAAGTAACAAACCTAACCTTAGGTTGAAAGTAATGACAAGTTGGAACAAAGATCAGGGTCCAACACCAATAGCCAACACCAATTCATAACAACATAATAGAAGTAATAAAAAAGTAGCTCAGAGATAAAATTCTCAGCTCGTTCACAATTCCAGAAAAATAGGCCTGCTTTTCAAGTATATCAGCGAAAACCCAAATCTTTTACCGAAATCACCAAAATATGAGTACGTTTTGTAAAACTGTGATTTTCCCAAAAATATTTCAACAACAGATAGGATGTTTCATTTTCAAATGGCATGAGGAAAATACATCTCTATGCCTACATGTCAATGAGTATGTGAAGTCATGAATGACGCAATATTGTACAACATGAGAAAAAATGCATCTCTATGCCTGTATGCTAAGTGTGCATGTCAATGCGATGCAACTCAGTAATAAAACTATATGCATACTCTCAGAGTATCATTTCACTCAGTCCTCCCAGTCACCCAGTCCTCCCAGTCACTCAATTCTCCAAATCGTTCGTCACTCGCACTCAGTAGGTACCTACGCTCACTAGGGGTGTGTACAACCCAAGCGCTATAATCTGCACGGATAACTCACGTGCTATAGTATCAATATCTAGATCCGCACGAACAACTCACGTGCTGCACGAATAACTCACGTGCTATAATATCAATATTTGGATCCGCACAGACAACTCACGTGCTATAGTATCAATATCTGGATCCGCACGGACAACTCACGTGTTGCACAGACAAATCACGTGCTATAGTATCAATATTTGGATTCGCACGGACAACTCACGTGCTGCACGGATAACTCACGTGCTATAATATTAATAGCTGGATTCGCACGCATAAATCACGTGCTGCATGGACAACTCACGTGCTATAGTATCAATAACATTAAAATCAGGCCCTCGACCTTACTCAGTCATCAATCTCTCCAGTCTTTCGGGCTCACAATGTCATGAAACTAGCCCAAAATGATGATATGATATATCAATAAATAACAACAGAGACTGAGATATGATATGTAACCAATGAATATGACTTAGTATGAAATTACAGTTTAAACATATAATTCAATAGCAGAAATGACCTCAGTGGGCCCCAATAATACCAACATTTTCCTAAGCACGATTTTCTAACATGAGTCACAGCTTAGAGTATCTCTAACACATAAAAATACATGAAAAAATACAAGTTAATTGACTATACAACTCTACGGAATCAACCGAGTCTCAATTTCTATGGTGCATGCCCACACGCCCGTCACCTAGCATATGCGTCACCTCCAAACAATTCACATAATACGTATAATCAAGGTTCATACCCTCAGCTCCAAGATTGGAGATGTTACTTACCTCGAGTAAGTCGAATCCAATACCGAGCAAGCTAAACAATACTCCAGAAATTCCACTATGCGCGTATCAACCTCCGAACGCCTTTCTATCTCCTCAATTCCAAGCCAAACGATTCAAAACTAGTTAAACAACGTGCAAATTAATCAAAATATACTCCAATGCTTACAATTTAATAATTTACAAAAATTTCCAACTCCACTCGAAATATCAACAGTGGGGACCATGTCTCAGAATCAGTCAAAACTCATAAAATCCGAAAATCCATTCAATTACGAGTCCAACCATACTAATTTTACTCAAATCCGACTCCGAATCGATATTCAAATCTCGAAAATTTATTTTATGGAATTGTAGAAAATTCCTCCGATTTTTCTTGAAAAATCAATAATCTAATGCCAAAAATAAAGATTAATTTATGGAATATAATCACAAGGGAGTCACGAACACTTACCCCAAGTTGTGTGGTGAAATTTGCCTTTGAAAATCGCCCAAACCGAGCTCCCCAACTCTGTTTTCGACAAAAATGGCAAAAACCTACATTTATAGGGATTTTTAGTGTTCGGGCGCCACAGGTGGCGTGGGGCGCTGACTATGGCACCGTTTATAGAATTACAGAAGTTCCAGCGCCAGGGATAGCGCCCCACGCTATCCTGGACGCTGACGACGACGGAAAATATTTTCTGACACGGAAATGGGCATAACTCTCTCATACGATGTCCGAATTCGACGATTCTTTTTGCTATGGCTCTGTAATTTTAATACGGATATAAATATAATGATTTAATCAAAACTGAATTTGGGTTGTAGCTCAGTTTCTTAAGGTGATACCACGTATTCCTGAAGAATCGACATCGAAACATTCTAGAAATATCAAACTTCTACATTCGTTGCCGAAACTTATCAATTCAAGTTCGATTGACCTCAAATTTTTCACACAAGTCATAAATAAAATAACGGACTTATTATCATTTCCAGAATCGGATTTCGACCCCGATATCAAAAAGTCAGCCCCCCGGTCAAACTTCCAACTTTCAATTTTCCCATTTTCGCCATTTCAAGCTTAATTTAACTACGGACTTCTAAATAATTATCCGGACACAATCCTAAGCCCCAAATCACCATACGGAGCTATTGGAACCATCAAAAATCTATTCCGCAGTCGTTTGCATAAAAAGTCAAACTCTAGTCAACCCTTTTCATTTAAGCTTCCAACATGAAATTTATTTTTCCGAACAAATCTCGAAATACCTAAAAATCAAAACCGAAGATTCACACACGTCATAATACATCATGTGAAACAATTCAAGACTTCAAATAGTAGAAAGGAGCGTAATTACTCAAAACGACAAGTCGGGTCATTATATAACTCGACCTATGTACACCCCTACGCAACATTGTTCATGCCAGTGATTGCCATGTCTTATCTTAATTCTTTGGTTTCTCGTTAGTAGGAACCAAACACGGTAGCAGATGCACTGGCTCGTTTTAGAAAATTAAGACCCATATTTGGACTTGAAATAGATACACGAACGTTTCCTTCTTTCATGCTTAATTTACTTTTCCTAAAAACCTCTATGAGACTATCAAACTGATTAGTTCAGTTTGTAATAATGTTACCTAAAAACTCCTTTATCTGCTTTCAATAAAGAAGAATTTTCAAAAATCACTATTGTTTAGTTGATGTTAACTTCTTATAGCTACCATATATATATAATTATTTCCTATACCTACTATTCAATTGTTACGGTAATGTATTTGTTGTATTCGCACTACTATATTCATGAATACAGTAGCAAATAAAAAACAGGGCAGTCCAGTTATACGCCACTGTATTCACATGTATTCGCGCCATGTATTCATGAATACAGTAACGACGATCACCTTAAAAATAGGTCTTTCCAGCCGTATAATAATGTAAAGAGGATCAATTGACATGATACCCTCCTAATATAACTCAACAAAATTAATTCTAACACGCCTCATTATCAATTCAATTAATTAGAAGATTTATCAGACGCTAAACACAAAAAATAGAGCATGCTTCAGAGTTTCACTCCCTCTTTTTTCTGATATAGTTTGAGGTTTTGATTTGACCGTCATTGATAGGAATTTTCTGCCCTGAATTGATACAAGTATCTACAAAAATATTTCGATATCCGATTTACTAGATAGCAAGCTTAACAGTGCTAATTCATTATTCTGGGAAGTGGAACATTAAAAATTGTTATGTCGATTATGCGATTGAGGGGATATTGATAAAGAAGTATGCGTCGTACAATGATTTAGTTGCTTCAATTTTGAAGCAACTTGACATAGATTTAAGCTCCAAGTCAATTAAAATTGAATACAAAGTGGAAGAAAATTCCACGCTATAGAAATACACAACGACATGGGTTTCAGGGTGTATGTAGAGTTGAAAAGGGAGAATAGAGAACTTTCAGGATGTATCCATTGTGTATAACTACATTGGATAAAAAAAATTATAGATGGAGGAAATTTAATTCAAAGTGACCTAATGCAACCTGACTCTACAAATGGGGTGTATACATATGATACAGTTGATACACTTGCACTTGCGTCTTTAAACTCGGGTGAACCAATTGAGGTTTTCGAACTGGAAAAGGATTTGATTATTTCAAATACTAATCAAAAAGAGGTGATGGCTGGACAAGCATTTAAGGATAAGGCCATATTGAAGACGGTGATGGAACAATATGCAATTACTGATCAATTCCGGGTTGATAGGTCAAATGCTATCAGGTTTAAGTGCTATTACATACTACAACTTCATAATATATGTTGTATTCAATTGTATGTTTGTATATTCATAATAGTTTTGTAGTGTATTCATAACATCATATTATAAATACAACATATATTATGTTGTATTCATAATATATGTTGTCTTTCATGGTATGTTTCTGTCTCAGTATTTTTAATAGAATGTGCTGAAACGGTTATAGGAGAAATGAACCATTTATATTAGTGTATTCATAATACACTGTTGTATACAATATATTCAACATTTTTATGTTGTATTCATGTAACATACATTCCATTTCATTTTATGTTTTTATATTCAAAACTTTATTGAAAAATGAAAATGTAATGTGTCTATAGTTAGAAAACAATTAGCCGAATCAACTGTAGGAGTAATTCTCCGACTGTATTTAAATATGCATAATGCCCCGTTTATACAACTATATTCAACATTAACCTGCCGTGATCTGTATATATTGTATTCATACATAACCAATTGTATTTGTAACACAAATGTATTTGCAGCTATACCTTTTTATGTATTTCTGAGGATTGTGAATGAAAATTTAAGGCTTCTAGTATTAACGAATCACAAATGTTCAAAGTGAGGAAGTCCAATGATAAGCATACATGTCCGTTGAAGGGTAAGGTGTATGAGCAACGTCAAGCAACCAGTAGGTTGATTGGGGGAATGATTAGGTCCAAGTTTACTAATCATAAGAGGAAATATACGCCAAAGGATATAATTGATGATGTGAAATCGGACTTGGGTATAGATGTTAGTTACATGTTGGCATGGCACTCTAGAGAAAAGGCAGTGAATTTCCTGAGGGGTGAACCATCTGATTCATACAATAAATTACCAGGGTACTTATATACACTGGATATAACTTATCATGGTTCACATAAAAGAATGGAAAAATTTCCTAAAAATGAGTTCATGTAATTGTATATATCGTTGTATGCTTTTATAAAGGGGTTAAATTATGGTAGACCTATCATCGTTGTGGATGGCAACCACCTAAAATCAGCATATACAGGGACATTCGTCTCGGCTAGCACATTGGATGGTGCAGGTTAGTAAATTAAAAAATACATACAAGTTAGACTAACATAGAAAATGCTATTTTGATTTTTTAATATAGCTGTAATGATATTTTTTGTCTGTATGCAATTGTATTTACAGGACATATACTGCCACTAGCATATGTTGTAGTTGATTCAGAGAATGACGCTACTTGGTTGTGGTTCTTTGTGCAATTTAAGATAGTTTATGGCGAACGGGAAAACATGTGCATCATTTCAGATAAGAATGAGTGTATCATATCGTACCCTATTTTGCTTGTATATGGCATCTATGGAACAACGCATACAAGAAATTTAAAAAGAGCCATGAGAAGTTGAGCGAGGTATACTTTTCAATGGCAAAAACATACACCCAGGATGAATTTGATAGTCTAATAGAAAAGGTGGAGAAGGTAGATATTCTATTTGTATTGAGAGTATTTTACTGTATTTCAAAAATAAATGTATTCACTTTTATATTCTATTTAATAAATAGTGTTTAAATTCAGTGGCTGGAGATGGACGCACTGACACACCATATTCAAGGAGAGGTACCTTGGTGTATGCTGTTCGCTGATGATATAGTTATGATTGATGAGACGTGAAGCGGCGTTAACGTGAGACTGGAGGAATGGAGGCAGGCCCTGGAGTCTAAGGGTTACAAGTTGAGTAGGCCTAAGACAGAATATTTGGTGTGTAAGTTTAGCGACGTTTCGGGGGAAGCGGATATGGAAGTGAGGCTTGACTCACAAGTCATCCCTAAGAGAGAGAGTTTCAAGTACCTAGGGTCTATTATCCAGGGAGATGGGGAGATCGACGGGGATGTCACACACCGTATCAGGGTGGGGTGGATGAAATGGAGGTTAGCATCTGGAGTCCTATGCGACAAGAATGTACCACCAAAACTCAAAAGTAAGTTCTACAGAGCGGCGGTTAGACCAGCCATGTTGTATGGGGCTGAGTGTTGGCCAGTCAAGATTTCACATATCCGCAAGATAAAAGTAGCAGAAACAAGGATGTTGAGATGGATGTGCGGGCACACTCGGAAGGATAAGATTAGGAATGAGGTCATTCGGGAGAGGGTGGGCGTGGCTCCCGTGGATGACAAGATGCGTGAAGCAAGACTTAGGTGGTTCGGGCACGTGCAGAGGAGGAGTCCAGAGGCTCCGGTCAGGAGGTGTGAGCGTTTGGTTCTGACAGTTATGAGAAGAGGTAGAGGGCGGCCTAAGAAGTACTAGGGTGAGGTGATTAGGCAGGACATGGCGCATCTTCAAATTTCCAAGGACATGGCCTTTGATAGAAAGGTGTGGAGGTTGAGCATTAGGGTTGTAGGTTAGAGGGTAGTCAAGTGTTTCTCCTCGCTGCACCGGCTAGTCTGATAGTGTTTTGTCTAGGACTGCTAGCGATTTTTGTTATGTTTCATAATTTATTTATTTTTTTTATTTTTTTATTTTGTTGTTGTTGTTATTGTTGTTATTGTTGTTGTTGTCTTTCACATTTTGGCCTTTCTATTTATTTGTTGTATTTTACGATGCTGATACTATTTTTTCGATTTCTGTTGTGGTTACGGATATATTGTCTCTGAGCTGAGGGTCTCCCGGAAATAACCTCTCTATCCCTGCGGGGTAGGGGTAAGGTCTGCGTATATTCTACCCTCCCCAGACCCCACTAGTGGGATTCTACTGGATTGTTGTTGTTGTTGTTGTTTAAATTCAGTGTATTATAAATATTTATATCATGTATTCATGTATACTATATGTACTCCATGTATTTATGGACAGATATATGTTGTGTACAAATGTCCAAAACTAATATTTCTCCGTTTAATGTAGGTTGTACCATCGACTGAACACTTGCACATGGTGAATGATGAAGGAAGGCATTACGCCGTTTGCCTCTTAAAGAAAAATTGTAGTTGTGGGCAGTTCCAAGTTGATGAGTTACCATGCTCACATGTTTGGGCTGTCTTGAAAAGCATGTTTCTAATACCGGATAATTATTGCTCGGACTATTACTGTTAATTTTCCTGATATGTATAAAAAATGATGTATATATAGGTATGTATACGTATAATAGGACATGCATATTTATTGAATATAGTTACATACATTGTTATAATACAATTCAGAATACTATTGAATATAGAATACATCCATATACATGAATAAATACATTACTGTTAAGTTTCCTGATATCTTAGAAAATGATGTATGTGTATATATATATATATATATATATATGTTATAATTCAATTCAAAATGAAGTATAACAGGATATATATATATATATAAAAAATGATGTATATATATGTATGTATGTGTTATAATTCAATTCAAAATGATATATAACAGGACATGTATACATTGTCGTAATTCAATTCAAAATACATTTGAATACAACTATGTACATAATTATACTAATAGATAAATACAGCAGAATATTAACAACATAACTAAAATATTGTTAATATAACTATATTTTATTACATTATTTTCAACACATTTAAAAAAAAGAGTAAAGTTAAAATGGAGTCTTGAATCGTGAAAATTTAAATACAGAAGTATATAAAACAAATTGAATATATTCCGAGTAACAGTTACATTAAGACAAGAAAACATTCATGTATTCAAAACAAAAAAGGTTGTGTAAAACCATGATCAATTTAGTAATAAGCTGAAAATACTATATGTAAAATAGAAAATTATTCTAAAACTATCTTCAGAGAAGTATCCGATTCATAGTTCCAAAGGAGTGCACCATATCTGTCACGACCCAAAATCTATTAAAGGTCGTGATGGCACCGGACACCGCTGTTAGGCAAGCTAATAATAAATACTCAATTTGATTCTCGTTTTAATATTTTGAAATCATATTTTTTTCTTCCATTAAATAGTAGAAGATGGAATTTACAGAGTAAATGATAATATTTATTAAAAATTTCAATTCAAAACAACTCATAATCACCCAAAAATCCGGTGTCATAAGTGCACGAGCATCAACTAGGAATGTAAAATAAAATACAACATCTGTTCGGAATATAAATTTGGATAGGAGGAATATAAATACTCTGAAGGAGACTTTGCCGGCTGTGGGTCGTAATGTGGAATGCAGCTCACGTAAATTCCCGCATGCATACACGCCTCTACTCTCACAAGACTACTAGTCACATATGTACCTGCACAAAAATGTGCACTAAGTGTAGCATGGGTACGTAATCAACGTGTACCCAGTAAGTATCTAGCCTAACCCCGAAGGAGTAGTGATGAGGGGTCGACATAGACACTCAATAGTGGTCCAATAACATCAGGTACAGTAAATAGATAAGTAAATATGAGGCAGAGTAAATAAATGAGGTAAATAAGTAATAAATCACGTGGTACAAATTCTCCCTCTTTACGAGGAACTCAAGCTCTCCATTAGAAATTTTCTCCTTAACCGGAGTGCATATATATATATTAAACTGCCAAGGCAAACGGCCCACTCCCATGAGAGTGTGGTACATAAATCCTGCCGAGGCAAATGACCCGATCCTATAAGAGTGAAAAATAAATTCCTGCCGAGGCGAACGGCCCGATCCCATTAGAATAAGAAGCTTTGATGGGTCCTTGACCCCACTTACGAATAAACGTGTGAGTTGTAATTTCTTTAACCAAAAACCTTTCAATGAAGTGTGTGTGTGTGTGTGTGTGTATATATATATATATATATATATATATATATATATATATATATATATATATATATCACAGAAACATGTCGTAGGAGGAGTAAAGTTATTCGGTGACTAATCGTGAAATTGTGAAGTCTCTACAATAGCAAGTCTAGTCTCAAGTAGAAATATAAAATAAGTAATTAAACAAGCAAGGATAATCCCTATAGTACAAGTACAGCATGGTGTGAACCTTAGTCTAGCCGGACAATAACATAAATCTAACTACGGAGACTCGTCACCTCGTGCGTACGTAGTCCCCGCAACAAGTTGTGCACATCAAAGATACCACATAGGGGTAGTTTCCCCCTCACAGTGTTAGACAAGAGACTTACCTCACTCCGACGGTCCCAAACTGGCTGCAACACCGCCCTAACACCTCGAACCGGTGACCGCCGATCCAAAACTAGTCAAATAAGATGCAACCCAATCAAAATATACTCTAATACTAATAATTAATCAATAACAATTTCCAACTCCGCTCGAAAAATCGATAAAGTAACCCTCAGGCCCACATGCCCCGATTCCGAAACTTTTCGAAGACAAACACTACCCATAGCACTACGAACTCAAACATATAATTTATTTCTCAATTTAATACCCAAATTCGTGATCAAAATTCAAGAATACAAATTTCTAGGGTTTTCTTCAAAATCTCAAATTTCTACTAATTTCTATGATTAAATCCATATATATAAACCATGTATTTAACTCCATATATGTGGGAATTACTTACCTTATGAAGGATGACCAAATGGCACTTCAAAATCGCACCCAAGACCGGCTCCATCGAGAGAAAAGAGGTGAAATGAGCCAAAACCCGATTTGGCAAACTTATACATTTTGCCCAGGCGACTTTCGCACCTGCGAAGCCAAAGGCCTCTTCTGCGGCACCAAGACCACTTCTGCGGAAAACACTGGAGGCCGCCCCTTCGCACCTGCGGACAATGTTCCACTCCTGCGACATCGCAGGTGCGCAAATGCACCTCGTTCCTGCGCTCCACTCCACTTTTGCGCTCCAAGAGGCCGCATCTGCGCCATCACAGATGCGGAAGAAGTCTCGCACCTGCGGGCACTACCCAGCTCGCCCAAAACCGCTTTTGCGACCCTCCTGGCCGCTTCTACGGCTCCGCACCTACGGCCAAAACCTTGCATGTGCGGTTACACCAGATACTAGTTGCCTTAGGTTAAATCCGAAACTCACCCGAGGCCCCCGGGACCCCGTCCAATCATACCAACCAGTCCATTAATATAACATGGACCTGCTCGAGGTCTCGAATCACAT
The DNA here is from genome assembly GCF_000390325.3 of Nicotiana tomentosiformis. NCBI lineage: Eukaryota > Viridiplantae > Streptophyta > Magnoliopsida > Solanales > Solanaceae > Nicotiana > Nicotiana tomentosiformis. The sequence continues at coordinate 17,401,516 of NC_090820.1, forward strand.
CAAACAACATCGAAATCATGAATCATACCCCAATTCAAGCTTAATGAACTTTAGAACTTCAAACTTCTATATTCGATGCCGGAACCTATCAAATTACGTCCGATTGACCTTAAATTTTGCACACAAGTCACATTCGATATTATGGACCTACTCCAACTCCCGGAATCAGAATCCGACTCTGATATCAAAAAGTTCACTCCCGGCCACACTTCTTACAATTATCCAAATTTCTAACTTTCGCCCAAAGGACCCCAAAATGACCTACGGACCTCCAAATCCACTTCCAGACGCTCTCCTAAAATCGGAATCATCATACGTAGCTATTCCCAAACTCGAAATCCCAAACGGACGTCGATATCATTGAAATGCACTTTAACTCAAATTTATGAAATTCTTCCAAAATGACAACTTCCATAATAGGTGCCGAAATGCTCCCGGGTCATCTAAAACCCACTCCGGACATATGCCCAAGTCCAAAATCATCATACAAACCTGTTGGAACCTTCAAATCCCGATTCCGATATCGTTTAATCAAATATCAACCCCGAGACAACTCGTCCAACTTAAAGCTTCTGAAATTAGAATTTTCTCTCCAATTCAACTCTGAACTTTCCGAATTTCAATTCCGACCTCATGTACAAGTCATAATACCCAAAGTGAAGCTACTCAAGATCTCAAACTGCTGAATGACATGCTAGATCTCAAAACGACCAGTCGAGTCGTTACTTTCTCTCCCACTTAAACATACGTTCGTCCTCGAACGTGCTAATAACTGCTCTGGAGTTTGTTTGAAATCATTGTTTAACACCTCGTGCACCTACCCGTGCTACCACAACCCAGTCGAGCACACTTGCTCGAGCAAACCTGAAAATCCCTTTTTTTTAGTCAAATAATCCTTAAAGCCAAATTCCAACATTTGAAATTCTCTACCAGGTCTGTTTCCAACATACGAACACCGTATCCATCACTACATGACGTACTAACACATGATTGTATACCCTTACTGAATTCTTACCATGCACTGCGTAACTCATTTGCCTAAGGCAATCTTTCCAAGGCACAACAGCTAAAATTTTCACTGACCTGAAGCCCGTGGTGTACCTCATGACCAATTAAGCCTTGCTTTAACTCTCGCAATACTGCCATGATAGAGAAGATGTGTAGAACTCAAAACCACTTGCCGAATCACAATTTATGGAGTCTTTCCTCTCGACAAGAACCATAACCTCATTCTAGACTGAATAACAATATTTACTCTTTAATATGCTTCATATAAATCTGATCGCACTAATCCCAGGTCCAATAATCTCGTCTCACCCAGTACAAGCTGCTCATGCAGTAAGCCATCTCAGACACTGCCAAAAGTCTCATATGATGCGACAATGTGCCAACAAGATACAAACTCGAAGGTGATACATAAGGAAACGAACTCTGGAAAGATCTACTCAACCCACGTAACTAATCTAAACAACCGAAAAGATGTTATAAACCTTCCTCAGGAAACGAGAAGCAAAACACACAATGATAGATATGGAAAACTGTACTCAATATCACATTGTTGCGGCGTGCAACCCGATCCACATATGATACCATTGCGGCGTGCAACCCGATCCAACCATGATACCCGTGGCGGTGTGCCACCCGATCCAAACAACATATCCGTAGCGGCGTGCCACCCGATACAACCATATACCCGTGGCGGCATGCCACCCGATCCACACATAATAATCTAAAGAAAACACACATCGAGCCGTAACGCTTATACTCACGAAATGCCCGAATATCAACCGTAAGCACGCCAGGTGCATAATACAAATACTGGGGAGACGGGTAGCGTCAGACGCTACAAAACTCAAGCACAACTAAGGTGCGATATATGATCTGCATCTCGAGAGCCGCCATGCTCACATAATACCACAAACTACACGGGACCTCAATACGAGTGTGAATAATTAAACCACCTCACAACCCACCTGGTATAATATAGATTACACGGAATAGCTGACGACAGAAATAACATCTAAGGCCTGAAGACCCTTCCGAAAATAATGCTATGCTGAGATGAGCACATCCGGCCTGATATAGAGCCCACATTCACATTTAGATCCATCCACGGACCTCAAACTGATTCTGATCATACCATGCTTGGCTAAATAGCCCCTCAAGGACCCACAACGACCTATTCACGACACATAAGAACAACCTTCAAATCCGGAACAAACTTCCACATTCCACAACCAAATGAACCAAGCGCCCTTCAGGCATAAATTCTCACATTAGCGATAGTACCACAATCTCCATACTTGGTTTTAAATCTTTAACCAATCAATTGACTACATGCCATACTTATACAATCTTCTCATGGGATACACTCCCATGATCCTCTGCATCAGGTAACAAGTCTGCACATCCATACCACCGGTCACACTAATACTGTAAAGCAAATGAAAAAGCTGCAAATCAGTACACAAAGCCTCTTACACAGGACATTGATCTTAGGTGACGCTAATGACAAAACCAGCTTACTCTAAACATCTGAATTCCTCCCCGCTTATCCGAGCTCATGACATTCTTGTCGACATCAACTGCAACCTTGATCTTCAACTTTGAATTTCCATACCGCTCACTGCACCTAACATACCAATACGCAAGAGTACAAGAATTTCATCATAACTCCCGAACCACCAATAGGGTACACACTTCATCATATAGAAACTTTTCACTTAATTCATTTTAGGAGAACCATTGCCACACGTGATTGAATTCCTATAACCACAGAAAATACAAACCTCGAGTGGTGGTCTAAACCACTATAATTCTTCCGGGCTCCATCTACGCATAACATGCCATAATACTCGAATGCCTCCAAATAAGATCAATTACGGCGGCCATCAAACCTTGCACGTACCGCCACAAATCATATGTATACTTAACACGCTAAAGGGACTGATCATTGCCACTATCATGCCAATTCAACCATTGCTAACCGAATCCAACTTCTTCTAATTTACTTTGGACTTGCCTTAGGAATAATAATAGTTCCATTCAAAACATCATGAACCCAAATCCGCATTCATCCTGAGTGAACTTATTTCACGAGACCACGTTGTCTCCAAAACCTACGAGCCATCTCATACCCTCCTTATGCACATATTCGCATCTTCAACTGGTATACCCATTCTGAAAACCCATCTATGAATCCGAAGTTATTTTCTCCCATTCCTCAAATGTCACACCGCAGACCGACGATAATGTAGAACACTCCAAGCCACCTTTCATAATCCACTGCAAAAGCTCAAATACTTAACCATACTACTGGCTCGAAATCCTTAGGCACCGCATTTTAATTTTGAACCTACTAGGACCATTGTTGAGAGTCACCCACTCTGACTTGTCCCCGAATATAACCAAACTCCAAGGCTCTGCTAGCACATGAACACCCTCTCGAAGAAGCAACCAGTTGAATTCCTTTCCTTATACATCACATTCACACGAAGCATAGACTCTGAGTCTACCCAAGACCTGAACATGAACCGATAAGGCCAAAGATAGCACACATTCCTCAAATCCTTTGCTCAAGTTACCACTGATATTTTCTTTCCTTAGTCGTAATAACCCATCAATACACCAATAACCAGAAATCGCATAAGTTGACAACTACGCAATCCAATCATAGACGGTGTGGCTCTCCCACTTAGCTTGAAGCTACAATTACATAACCCTAGGACCCGCCATGGTTTCTCCTTCCCCATTGATATCAGCTAAAAGTCCAACAACGCAGTCCAAACTCGAAGTCATATTGGATCCAAATAAAATCCATGGTCATACTCACTGCCCATCACGATTCCCAAATTTCTCTAAGCTTCCCTCAAGGCGTGTGGCTATCCTACCACAGAACCCATATGCTACCCTGCCACTCTCCCACTTTGGTCAAACCCTCTCCCTTAGGCAACTCCTCGACTTCTACTTTTCACACTTGACCTCTTGACAATTCAACCACCACAAGACACCTCCCACATGTCCTTCATCGTCCTTCGCTGCCCAATTGTTGCTCCAAACCTACATCCATCTCTGTAACATCCGAGCACACGAGTCGCCACCAACTCTAAACCTCTTAGAAGATCATCTTTCTCGATCCATCAATACTAGAAGTACCAATTCAATTCCGAAATCGCTAGACTTTGTTATCTCTGACAACCGCATCTCAGGAACCATTTCACAACACTTTGCCCCATAGGCAAATTGAAAAAGTTCATAACATTGGCAAACCTTAACGCGTTCAACACGGACGACGATACCATATCACAGATGAAAATTCCACAACGCTCGAAAATACCAAGTCTCGTCACTCTATCAACCCAAACCTGAACATTCTCAGTCCGATTGCCTTTCCTCCGTCGGAAATAAAATATTGAATCTCTGAATCATGCACTGAGTAAAACCTCCTTTCAAGTTATTCACTGCCTCGACGCATAGGTAAGCGTCCTACCATTACACAAATACTGTGCGATAGCAACACACGAATTGTCATAACAATCAATGTCAAATCTCAAAACCTTAGATAATACTGATATTGAACTAAAATGACAGAACGGCCTTCCGCAAGGCGACGACTCTAGCCCAATCAAATACGCAGGGAGAAACATCCTGCACCACATCTGTAGTACCATTACAATTCCTCGATTCCCAATTTATAACAAGCGCTTCACGCTGCATAAGATTGGATAGGAAAAAAATAAAGGTACAAGCCTCAAAAGAATCAATTAGCACGATGAGGAATCAAGAAGGGAAGTGCTCCTAACAGTCTTGTAGCCTCTCGAAGATAAGTACAGGCATCTCTGTATCGATCTGCAAGACTCTACTAGACTTGCTCATGACTCGTGAGACCTAAGTGAACCTGGCGCTCTCATATCATGTTGTCACGACCCAAAATCTATTAAAGGTCGTGATGGCGCCGGACACCGCTGTTAGGCAAGCCAATAATAAATACTCAATTTGGTTCTCATTTTAATATTTTGAAATCATATTTTCTTCTTCCATTAAATAATAGAAGATGCAATTTACACAGTAAATAATAATATTTATTAAAAGTTTCAATACAGAACAACTCATAATCACCACAAAACCCGATGTCACAAGTGCATGAGCATCAACTAGGAATATAAAAATAAAATACAGCATCTGTTCGGAATATAAATTTGGATAGGAGAAATATAAATACTCTGAAGGAGACTCTGCCGGCTGCGGGTCGTAATGTGGAGTGCAACTCACGTAAGTCTCCGCATGCGTACATGCCTCTGCTCTCACAAGGCCATTAGTCACATATGTACCTGCACAAAAATGTGTAGCAAGTGTAGCATGAGTACTTAATCAACGTATACCCAGTAAGTATCTAGCCTAACCCCGGAGGAGTAGTGATGAGGAATCGACATAGACACTCACTAGTGGTCCAATAACATCAGGCACAATAAAGAGATAAGTAAATATGAGGCAGAGTAAATAAATGAGGAAAACAAGTAAAAACTCACGTGGTACAAATTCCCCCTCTTTACGAGGAACTCAAGCTCTCCATTAGAAATTCTCTCCTTAACCAGAGCATATACATACACACACACATACACACACACACACACACATATATATATATATATATAGTGGATCTCATCAGATAAATTGTCATAACTCAAATCGGGAAACCTCATAGATATACTGGCTTTTTGCCAAATATTACGCACGAATCCATGAGGATATGATATAGAAAATGCCGAGGCGTACGACCCGATCCAATATAAGAATTTAAACTGTGCACTGTCGAGGGTCGAACGGCCCAAATCATAGATACATTTATTAAACTGCCGACGCGAACAACCCACTCCCATGAGAGTGTGGTACATAAATCATGCCGAGGCGAACAACCCGATCCCATAAGAGTGAAATACAAATTCCTGCCGAGGCGAATGGCCCGATCCCATTAGAATAAGAAGCTTTGACGGGTCCTTGACCCCACACACGAATAAACGTGTGAGTTGTAATTTCTTTAACCAAAAACCTTTCAATGAAGTGTGTGTGTGTGTGTGTGTGATATATATATATATATATATATATATATATATATATATATATATATATATATATATATATATATATATATATATCACGAAAACATGCCGTAGGAGGAGTAAAGTTATTCGGTGACTAATCGTGAAGTCTCTAAAATAGCAAGTCTAGTCTAAAGTAGAAATGTAAAATAAGGAATTAAACAAGCAAGGATAATCCCTATAGTACAAGTACGGCATGGTGTGAACCTAAGTTTATTCGGACAATAACATGAATCTAACTGCGTACGGAGACTCGTCAGCTCGTGCGTACGTAGTCCCTGCAACAAGTTGTACACATCAAAGATACCACCTAGGGGTAGTTTCCCCCTCTCAGAGTTAGACAGGAGACTTACCTCACTCCGACGTTCCCAAACCGGCTCCAACACCGCCCTAACACCTCGAACTGGTGACCGCCGATCCAAAACTAGTCAAATAAGATGCAACCCAATCAAAATATACTCTAATACTCATAATTAATCAATTTATAACAATTTCCAACTCCGCTCGAAAAATTGATAAAGAAATCCTTGGGCCCACGTGCCCGGATACCGAAACCTTTCGAAGACAAACACTACCCATAGCACTACGAACTCAATTTTTTCTCAATTTCCTGCCCTAATTCGTGATCAAAATCCAAGAATACAAATTTCTAGGTTTTTCTTCAAAATACCCAATTTCTACTAATTTTCATGTTTAAATCCATATATAAACCATGTATTTAACTCACAATATATGGGAATTACTTACCTTATGAAGGATGACAAAATGGCACTTCAAAATCGCACCCAAGACTGGCTCTAATGAGAGAAAACAGGTGAAATGAGCCAAAATCCAATTTGGCTAACTTATACATTCTGCCCAGGCGACTTTCATACCTGTGAAGCCAAAGGCCGCTTCTGCGGCACTAAGACCGCTTCTGTGGAAAACACTGGAGGCCCCCCCCCCCCTTTGCACCTGTGGACAATGTCCCACTCCTGCGACATCGCAGGTGCGCCAATGTATCTCTCTCCTGCGCTCCACTCCGCTTTTGCACTCCAAGAGGCCGCATCTGTGCCATCGCAGATGCGGAAGAAGTCTCGTATCTGGGTCACTACCCAGCTCACCAAAATCGCTTTTGCGACACTCCTGGCCGCTTCTGCGGCTCCGCACCTGCGGCCAAAACCTTGCAGGTGCGGTTACACCAGATACAAGCTGCCTTAGAATTTTCTTTAGTCCGCAAATCTATCCGTTAAGCATCTGAAACTCACCCGAGGCCCCCGGGACCCCGTCTAATCACACCAACCAGTCTAATAACATAACACGGACCTTCTCGAGGCCTCGCATCACATCAAACAATACCGAAATCATGAATCGCACCCCAATTCAAGCTTAATGAACTTTAGAACTTCAAACTTCTATATTCGATGCCAAAACCTATCAAATCACGTCCGATTGACCTCAAATTTTGCATACAAGTCACATTCGACACTACGGACCTACTCCAATTTCCGGAATCGGAATCAGACCCCGATATCAAAAAGTTCACTCCTGGTCAAACTTCTTAAAATTATCTAAATTTCCAACTTTCACCCAAATGACCCCAAAATGACCTACGAACCTCCAAATCCACTTCCGGACACGCTCCTAAGACCGGAATCATCATATTGAGCTATTACCAGACTCGAAATCCCAAACGGACGCCGATATCATTGAAATGCACTTCAACTAAAATTTATGAAATTCTTCCAAAATGCCAACTTCCATAATAGGCGCTGAAACGCTCCCGGGTCATCCAAAACACGCTCCGAACATACGCCCAAGTGCAAAATCATCATACAAACATGTCGGAACCTTCAAATCCCGATTTTGAGGTCGTTTACTCAAAAATCAACCATGAGCCAACTCCTCCAACTTAAAGCTTCTGAAATTAGAATTTTCTCTCCAATTCAACTCCGAACTTTCCGAATTTCAATTTCGACCACACGTACAAGTCATAATGCCCGAAGTGAAGCTACTCAAGGCCTCAAACTGCCGAATGACATGCTAGAGATCAAAATGACCGGTCGGGTCATTACAATATCTTAGTTAGAGTAAATTAGGATCAAAGGTTGTTGCTAGAACCAATCCATAAGTGCTCAAATACTCTGCATATGTTGCGACATACAACTTACAATCCTTGAAAAAAGTAGATTGACAACATTTAAATACAATGCATATATATATATATATATATATATATATATATATATATATATATATATATATATATATATATACACGATTATAGATGATACAAGAATCAAAAAAGGGATTGAATGCATATATGCTCCCAGATCTTTGTTGAGGCACATTTGAAACAAACACAACATCAAAAGAGTTAGCTTGTGCCGTGTCATTGTATGCTGGTTCCCGGGACCAATCTATGCCTTCCTTGTATCTGTAAAAACCATAGATCGAAAGGTACATAGGTATAAGCTTAGCAAGCTTATCTATCTCAGAACTAACATAAGCACCATGACCTGCTGATCGGTAAGAGTCATATATATTGATACATCTCTCCTTAAATGATACAACTGCCAAAATCCAACGTAGCCCCTTATGTATTCGCATACAACATCTTCTTCTTTGGCTACACTTGCATTATTACTTGTATCATTATACTTGTCAAAAATTTCAGCAATCCTTGTCTTGAATATACAATCAACAGTGGTGTATTTGAATGTGTTACTTTGGTTATACTTGCCTTTCTTTCTTAAGTAGTAAAATATGACGTCGATATACTGTGGATTAATAAATACATAGCGTCAATACATTGAATACAAAAAAAAATCATCTTCTTAATAGTGAATACAACGAATACAAAATAATGAAATATATTGAATACCAACAGTGAAACTAAAACAGAATATAAATAGTGAATATAGTAGAATACACTGAATACAACTAAAAATACAGTGAAAACAACCACTGAAATATACTGAATACAACAGTAATAACATTTATTATGAATAACTTAACTATCGTTAATACAAATACATTTGAATACACTGAAAACAACATAGTGAATACAATGAATACAAACTTTGAATATACTGAATGAAACAGTGAAACACAAATATTGAAACACCATGAATACAACAGGTAAATACACTGAATACATATTGCAATACATTGAATACAAACAATGAAAATATTGAATATAACTAAATTGAATGTATACGGGATATATCTTACGTCGTCATTCCATAGTTGCCCGTCAAATGATAGAAGGTAAAACTAATTTTTGCCAGTGACTTCATGAACTCCGAAATCCAACGGTTTAGGCAGTGTTGACTTTTGTTTCTTGTAATGGTCATCCTTATCCTTTCTACAAGGATTTGCAAAAAAAAAACATTAGTCTTCACATTATAAAAGGTAAAACCATACATTATACATCGAACAAAACTTATCTTTGTTCATGTTTAGCAAGCAGACCATCACGAACCCATTTATCGAATTCTTGAATGACTAAAGTATGATGTGGCCTAGAGATTAAATCATCTTTAAAGGGATGTTTTTGTCAAAATGGGAGTCAACTTCACTGAAGTACTTACAGTTCATCAGAGTCATAAATAGCGACATCTAATTATAGTTAACATAGTGATATAAAACATAGTTTGATAGAAGTTAATAGGATATTAATGAGAAAACCAGAATGTATATTTGTATACAAATTTACTAACCGTCTGAGTTGAAGTTTGTCTCATAAGGTGAAGAATTCCATCGACTTAGACGTCGAGTACCGTGCGAGGGTAAAGGCGTTGAAGACAACTACAACACGTGAGGGAAAACAAGATTCTTACAAGTTATGAAACAACAATAACAACAACACAACAAATAGAGATAAACAACAGGGGCGCTCCCGAGGTACCACCTCGTAGTCCCAAAAGTAAATACACAATAGGGGCGCTCCCGAGGTACCGCCCCGTAGTCCCAAAAGAGAATACACGATAGGGGCGCTCCCGAGGTACCTCCTCGTAGTTCCAAAATTAAATATGCAACAGGGACGCTCCCGAGGTACCGCCTCATAGTCCCAAAAGTAAATATGCAACCAGGGTACTCCCAAGGTACCGCCTCGTAGTCCGTAAAATAAATACACCAACAGGGGCGCTCCCGAGGTACCGCCTCGTAGTCCCAAAAGTAAATATACAACACATAACCAATGAGACAATGAAATTACAGCAAGGAGTCCTACAGTTAAAGATTGAATACAAAATCAAGGAAGCAAGTAATTCAACTAAGCATGTTGCACAAATTTCAAGTAAGAGATAAGACACGTAGACATGTGACATTAGGCTAAAGATGATGAATACACGTGCTAGAGTAACTCAATTAAGGGAATAAAAGCAACTATTTAGCAAACTGTATTTTTCAATATTTAGCCCGAGTACGCACTCGTCACTTTGCGTACACGACCTTCACATATTTCAAATACCATAACAGTATCAAATCCTAAGGAAAATTTCCCCCACACAAGGTTAGACAAGTCACTTACCTCAAACCTCGCTCAATCAATCAATAAGAAGACCTTTGCCTCAATTTTCTAACTCCGATCGGCTCGAATCTTGCCAAAACAATTACATACTATTAATATGATTATAAGAAACTAATTTAAATAATCAAACTATGACTTTAACAAAGAATTGAAAAATCGCCCCCAAAAGATGCCCCGGGCCCATTTCTTGGAACCTAACAAAAATTTACGAAATCCAAACACCCATTCCGATACGAGTTCAACCATACTAAAATTATTGAATTCCAACACCGAATCGTCCTCCAAATCTCCAATTTACACTTTCGGAAGACTTTATAATTTTTCTCAATTTCTTCCCTTAAATTTGAAATAAATGATGAATATAACCATGGATTTATGAGATATAATCACTTTCAGATATAGACCACTTACCCAAGTCGAAGTCGTGAAAAACTCCTCCAACATCGCCCAATACCGAGCTCCAAAAATCCAAAACGAAATGAGGAAAATGACCAAGTTCGATCTCTTAATAATCTGTCCAATTTCGCTTCTGCGGACGGATTGGCACATCTGCGAAGCCCACTGCCCAGTCGCACTCTCGCACCTGCGGAAATAATTCCGCTTCTGCGCCATCGCAGGTGCAAGTCCCATTTGCGCATCTGCGAAGACAACTGCTTCTGTGATGCCCGATTCCACAGGTGTGGTCCCTCTTCTGTGGAGACACGACCGCATCTGCGGTCCCAACACTGCCCAACCAAAATTGCTCATGCGCTTGCCTGGCCGCTTTTGCGGCGTCGCATATGTGACACTTTTTCCGCAGGTGCGATTGCACTAGTATCCAGGCCCTTCAGTAATACAACAAAGCTACAAAGTGATCTGCGACTCGTCCGAAACACATCCGAGGCCCTCGGGTGTCACGACCCAAAACTAACCCCTGTCGTGATGGCGCCTATCATGGAATTAGGCAAGACGACTCATTTCCAAAACAAACCGATATTTTTATTTTAAAGAAAATTTCAAGGTTATTTAACATAAAAACCTTCGTAAAGGAGTTCCAATCAAAATAAAAGTGCAGAAGAAAAAGCCCGACATCGGGGTGTCACTAGTCATGAGCATCTACTACAATATGTATAACAATATCAAGGCTAACTCAGCCTGAAAAATAGCTAAATACAACTAGAGGAAGATAAGAGGGAGAAGAGGAGGAGCTGCGATCGCCAAACAGCTACCTTGCTATCTCCTAGAAAATCTGCAACCAGAATACTCAATAACCGCTACCGTGACCAGCTACACCTGAATCTGCACACAAGGTGTAGGGAGTAATGTGAGTACGCCAACTCAGTAAGTAACAATAATAAATAAAGACTGAGCAGTAGTGACGAGCAATAAAGCATATAACATTCATATTGGGAAATCTCAGTAAAATACCACATGCTTTTAAAAAAAAAAATCAGAATTTGAATCAAAACATCTCGTTTAACCCAGTTCCAGTAAAAATCATTTAAAGATATTTTTCAACAGTTTTCAAACAGAGGTAAAATGCAAAGGTGAGCAAAAATGATGAAATCATAAACATCCCCTCAGGCAAAACATCACTCAGAAACAGCCCCTCGGGCAAACCTCACAGTCACTCGTGCCACTCGGGCATACCTAACAATCACTCTTGTCACTCGGGCATACCTCACAATCACTCATGCCTCCCAGTCACTCAGCACTCGGCACTCGACACTCGCACTCAGTAGGTACCTGCGCTCAATGGGGGTGTGTACAAACTCCAGAGGGGCTCCTTCAACCCAAGCGCTATAATCTGCACGGACAACTCACGTGCCATAATAATAAAGTATGCTACAGGCGGGCATCCCCGATCCACACTCATCCTCACAAATTAGGCCCTCAGCCTCACTCAGTCATAAACCTCTCAAGCCACTCGGGCATTTCAGTAAAATATGGCATTCGGCCCAAAACATTAATATGCATCAAAATAGAGTCATAAAACTGAGTTATGCGGCAAATAAGTATAAACATGACTGAGTATAGATTTTCAATCGAAAACAATGAGAGTATGGTAAGAAACAGCCCCTAAGGGTCCAAACAGCCTTGGCGCAAGGACAAAACATGGCATTCAGCCCAATTTACAGAAATTCTTTCTAAAACATATATGTATCATATGGTGTCAACAAAGTATGCAACTTTACAGTTGCTACGGGATGGACCAAGTCACAAATCCCCAATAGTACACGCCCACACGCCTGTCACCTAGCATGTGCGTCACTAAAAATAGTAGAATGATACAAAATCCGGGGTTTCATACCCTCAGGACTAGATTTACAATCGTTACTTACCTCAAACCGGTCAAATCTCTACCCCGCAATGCTCTTACCTCTGGACTCAGCCTCCAAATGCTCCAAATCTATTAACAATTAGTACAATACCATCAATATACGCTAATGGAATGAATTCCATAAGAAAAGCTTAAATATTAGACCAAAATCCGAAATTGGCTCAAACCCGGCCCCCGAACCCACGTCTCAAAATCTGACAAAATTTACAAAACTAGAAAGTTCATTCACTCACGAGTCTAACCATACCAAATTCATCAAAATCTGACATCGTTTGGTCCTTCAAATCCTGAAATTACTTTCCAAAAAATCCAAGCCCTAACCCCTCATTTTCACTAATTACCATGATTAAACAACAAAAGATCACCATATATACAAGTATTAGGGCTCAAGTAACTTACCTCAACGAAACCCCATTGATTCCCTCTTCAAATCTCCCCCAAAAGCTCCAAAAACCGAATAGAAATGGTGAAGAATGCACCAAAATCGCGAAGGGTTCTATTTATGGTTTTTGCCCAGATTTTTCGCACCTGCGGCCATTTTCTCGTACCCGCGCGACCGCACCTGCGATTTAAGGAGGCGAAACTGTGCAACTCACTTAATCCCCCAGCTTCCGCACCTACGGACTCGCATCTGCGGTCCCTGGTGCGCATCTGCGAAACCAGCCCAAAATTCTCATTTTCGCATCTGTGCTCAAGGCCTCGCACCTGCGGGCTCGCAGATGCGGCTAATTCTTCGCACCTGCGTTCCCAGCCTTGGCCCAGAGTTGCCCGCACCTGCGCACTCCCCACGTGCACCTGCGAGGCTTTCTTCTGCAGGTGCGAAAACAGTAGTATCAACAGCTCCACCTGCAAATTCCAACTTCGCCAAATCCGTTAACCACCCGGAATCACCCCGAGGCCCTCGGAACCTCAACCAAAAATACCAACAAGTCATATATCAACATACAAACCTAGTCGAACCTTTGAATCACTCAAAACAACATAGAATCATCAAATTACCCTCAGATTCAAGCCTAAGAACTTCTAAATTTCTAAATTCGGCAACCGATGCCGAAACCAACCAAACCACGTCCGAATGACCTCAAATTTTGCACACACATCACAAATGATACTACGAACCTACTCCAACTTCCGGAATTCCATTCCGACCCCGATATCAAATTTTCCACTGCCGACCGAAATCGCCAAATTTTCAATTTCGCCAATTCAAGCCTAATTCTACCATGGACCTCCAAATCACATGCCAACTTTCCACAATAAGCGTCGAAATGCTTCCGGGCCACCCCATACTCAACCCGAACATACGCCCAAGTTCGAAAGTATCATACGAACCTATTGGAACCTTCAAATCCCGATTTTGAGGTCGTTTACTCAAAAATCAAACCTTAGTAAATTCTTCCAACTTAAATCTTACGAAATTAAAATTGTCTTTCTAAATCAACTCCGAACTTCCCGAAATTCAATTCCGACCATACGTACAAGTCATAATACCTGAAGTGAAGCTACTCAAGGTCTCAAACCGTTGAACGACATGCTAGAGCTCAAAATGATCGGTCGGATCGTCACATTCTCCTCCACTTAAACATACATTCATCCTCGAACGTGCTAAGGACTGCTCCGGGGTTGTCCAAAATCACTATTTAACACCTCGTGCACCTACCCGTGCCACCACAACTCAGTTGAGCACATTAGCACGAGCCATATGGAGGATCCTCCCTATAACCTTAGCTAACAAGATTTAGAACCAAATTTTAACATACAGAATTTTCCACGAGACCCGATTCTAACATGCGAACACCGCATCAATCAGTAGATACTGCACGCAGCATGACCATGCTCCTCCACTAAAATCACACCATGCACCACATAAGTCGCTTGACCATAATAACATCTTTCGACCACAATCTCTGAAATTTTACAAAATCGGTGCCCGCAATATGATGAACTAAAAACACAACACAAAATTATGTTCGCTAGTCGAATATAGTATAGAAAATTATCGTATCCCCAGGGATTGGATTTAAACAGTATTTTCGTAGCTTCTAGTATTATTACTATTCAAGATGATCAACAATTTGGATTTGTGTAAATTACAACTAAAATTAACTAAAAGTCTAAACTATTGGCTAATGACAATCACAACAGGAGTAAGAAAAGAAGATATCAATGGGAGAAAATAGGGGTTGATTGGATAGGTTCAAGATACTTGTTTGAGAATTAACTCTAGTTACTTTACTCTATGGTTCAAGTGAGTCTCTCGAATTCACTCTATTATTAGTTCGAATTTTCAGTAGAAACTCCTCTCTCGATTAAGTCTCAACCTCACAATATAAACTAAGTTAAGCTCAGTGAAGATATGTAAGAATTCATAGTGGGTTAATCTTTAGGAGAACCTCTTTCGATTATCCTCCTAACTAGGTTTAAAAAATAATTCAATTAGCCTCTTTAGATTACTAAGAAGAATCAACGAATTCAACCAACAAGATAATGTAAAACATCACAAATTATGCCTCTTTCGATTACATAAATATGTAAAAATATATGCAATAATAAAAACACCCTGAACAATTCAATACATAAAACTAGAGTTAATATCCACAAACAATTCTCAAAATACCAAATCCATCAATCCCTAAGGAAGAATTACTCCATGGATATGGAGAAATTTATCACAATCAAGTTCAAGGTAAAGGAAAACATAAAACATCCAAACCCTTGTCTTGAGTGAGGATGAATGGTGAAATCCTTGTGCTCTTGCTTTTCCCTCTTCTTCTTAGCTTCCTTAGGTCTAAATTATGTCAAAAGTCCTCAAAATACCATTTTTCTATGTATATATACCAAGTAGGGTCGGGACCAAACAAATACACCTTCTCCTACGCAAAAAAAGGACAGCGGCCGCGCACCTGGAAGTATGCCCATGCACTTGGCCGCGCACTTTTCACATTGTTCTGCCCCATATGCGCGGTCAGTGCACGGCTGCGCACTTCCCGCACACTTTTCACCCTGCTATGTTGGGAATTGGAAAAGACCTAAAACATGAAAGTTGTAGAACATTGAATTAGCTTTCCAAAAATATATTGTAGAGCCCAAACGGAGTTCCGGGTGAAAGGTTATGTGCATTGAACTAGTTATTGCGCAATATGCCATTCGATTCTTCATTTTGTTCCACTATCATCCGTTGATCCCCGAGCACGATCCCGGCTTAATTCCTTGGGATTTTACTCAGACTTCAAATCTCCAAATCACTTAAATTCATTCCATAACATCTGCATAGCTCGGAATCACTTCTACAATGCATAAAAGATACAATTAGTGCAAAACACTAGCGATTAAAACTCAAACTCAATTAAAGTACAGTAAATTGGAATGTAATAATCGACTAATACATGAGATTATAGCCTACCATAAATATCCCACACTTAAACTATTTCTCGTTCTCGAGCAATCAAACCACACTTTATATAGACACAACCTTACTAAGCAACTCTCTTAACTCATCACAACAAGAATATTTAAAATAGACTAAGCACAATAGTGTAACATCTTCACCTCAAGATTTGACTCACAAGTACCACGCATTATTCACAACTCACTCACTTACTCTAACATAGAGGTCAATGACATTACCTTTCCTTCATGAATCATGTGCCCTCACACAACAAACGAGGGTAGTTCCACACACAATAAAAATTAAGAACAATTAGGAACTCAAGATAGAAAGAATTCACTAACTCTCAGAAATAACATTCATGTACCACAAAAGATGAACCATAGGCTTGCTCATAGTGTACTCCTCAACTAATCAAGTTCATTCAGTCAATGATCAAATAGGACTTTAAATGGTTGTAATGTAGGATGCGGGACGGGTAGGATATATTTAGATATAAGAGTGACTACATCTCTCTACGCACTTTAATACATTCATATCATTGTTCAAACCCCACACTTATGTCAAACCATACTCCACCTTAACATCAACATGCATTAACTCCCTATTCTTTAAGCACAATTGCATCAAGAGTTACCATTTATCAGTGAATCTCGTTCGCAACAATACAACTATTTTTTTTCTTTTCTTGTTCAATTCAAGTGGCTCTTACTTTTTCCAAAAAGTGCACATTTCTCCTTATTTCATTAGTTCCACTCAAAAGCCAAACCAACCACCCCCACACTTCAACTTTTACAAAGTTCATAACAATTTTAAGTGCTCATGGGAGGTAAATGGTGCAAATAAATGGTCAATTCAAACAAAAGGGTAAGGCTTGTAATGTGGTTACCAAAGAAACAGGATTATAGGCTCAAAGGGGTTAACTAAGATACATAACAATTAGGTGGGTAAAACATATAAATGGCGCAACAAAGAAATGTCTATATCACTTCTAAGACTGAATAAAACTACTATTTTGCTTTGCAAATACACAGTGCAAGTTCTAGACATCAAATGCAATGCACAGAATAACACCAAACCTCGCACACATGGCACATAATTCACTCAAGATTGGATTATCAAGACACTCTAGTCAAAGCAGTTAAGCAACGTTAAAATCATACGATTTAAGGTATTTATGCAAGAGTCAAAAATTGAGCCTAGGTGTCACAACTAAAGCACTCACTATTCTCAAGGCATGATCGAGTCAAGAGATATTGCTTCCATTTCAAATCATAGCACAAGGTTTCCTACTTCTAACAAAAATAAAAACTAACTACACCCGGTTCAAACAAAACTCTTGAAAAAGAACTGCGCCACAAAGAAAAACCAAAGGGTAATTAATACACTAACTACAAAAGAAAATTTTTTTATCTTTTTTTTGAATTAATTCCCTCAAGAAACCCGTCGAATGATATCCGTCGTCGGGAAAAATCAAAAAATTTAATACTTTTTATGTTTTTTTCTAACTACTAAAACAACAAAAACTAACACATATACATACAACATACAATTATCCCCCTACCCCACACTTTAAGTTGTGGCATGTCCCCATGACACACAATTAAAAAGCATAAGGTAAAGAAAACTTCCCTGAATTTTCTTCTTTTCCGAGAACTTATGAACTCCACCCCTAATTCTGAGTTCATTTCTCGTTTTTGCTCCTTGGGATTCTTTATGGAGCTCATTAAACCCAATTATTCTGAGGATACCTGTAAGACCCGCTCTTTTCTTTCTTTCTTGTCCTCATCTTGAGCGGTGAATTGCTCGTTCAGGATTATCCTTAACTTGTTTCTGCATTCTTTCACAGGATCAATCCATGTATCTTCCTGTAAATCCCCAAAAATAAAATCCACATGATCAAGGTTAGAATAAGAAAATAAAGAAGAAAGGTCAAGTGAATATTCCTATGGTATGTCCAAGACCATTTGTTTCTCATTCTCTTCTATTAAAGGTCAAAAATGTGGAAAGGTGGATGGAGATTTGAACTCTTCTTCCGTTGCTTCACACTCAACCACAACCTTATTCTCGATCATCTCAGTTGAATTAAAGACCTCTTGAACAGTGGAAATCTCTCTCTGTGGATGCTCATCCTCTTGGGTAGGCTCATTCTCACAGGGTATCTCCTCTATATATTCACCATCATAACGCAATGAGCTTTCTGAAAGTGTACTTATTATTTGACTCACTTACGTTGTTAGGTTATTAATGGCTTCATCATCTTGTGTAAATCTCTCTACCGGCTTATTTATGAACTTATACACAAGCTCTTCCAAACTATCATTCTCCCCTTGAGGTGGTTGTCTCACTTCGCTTCCATTCCAGCCATAATAAGGGTATTCATCCCAACCAGATTCAAGATTGTGCCCATATGAATCCTCATACCTGCACGAACTAGAAACAAAGTGAGACTCTTCAAAATACAAACCATAGGAAGAATACATACCTGCTTGACAGTCAAACCATAGATGATTTCCACCATATTTAAAACACATAGCAGACCGCTGATAATATTCAGCTGCTCACTCTTCAACCATTTTCTTAGGCTGGTTGTACTCCATCTTCACAACATTTAGAGTTCAATATCTACAGTATCTTCTCCAACATGTTAGGAACTACAAAACAAATCTTGAAAAGAAGTTAACTAATAAAGAAAATAAAATAGAAAAGGAAAAAAAAAAAAAAACTAAAACCTAATTCCTGAATTAGCACTAAAAACTATTTCAAACACAATTGATTACCAATACCCGACAACGGCGCCAAAATTTGACGAGCTAAAAACACAACACAAAATTATGCTCGCTAGTCAAATATAGTATAGAAAATTATCGTATCCACATGGATTGGATTTAAACAGTATTTTCGTAGCTTCTAGTCTTATTGCTATTCAAGATGATCAACAATTAGGATTTGTGTGAATTAAACTAAAATTAACTAAAAGTCTAAACTATTGGCTAATGAAAATCGCAACAAGAGTAAGCAAAGAAGATATCAATGGGAGAAAATAGGGGTTGATTGGATAGGTGCAATATACTTGTTTGGGAATTAACTCTAGTTACTTAACTCTATGGTTCAAGTGAGTCTCTCGAATTCACTCTATTATTAGTTCGAACGTTCAGTAGAAACTCCTCTCTCGATTAAGTCTTATCCTCACAATATAAACTAAGTTAAGCTCAGTGAAGATATGCAAGAATTCGTACTGTGTTAATCTTTAGGAGAACCTCTTTCGATTATCCTCCTAACTAGGTCTAAACAATAATTCAACTAGCCTCTTTCGATTACTAAGAAGAATCAATAAATTCAACCAACAAGATAATGCAAAACATCACAAATTATGCCTCTTTCAATTACATAAATATGTGAATATATATGCAACAATAAAAAACCCAAAATGATTCAATACATAAAACTAGATTTAATATCCACAAATAATTCTCGAAACACCAAATCCATCAATCCCTAAGGAAGAATTACTCCATGGATATGGAGAAATTTATCACAATCAAGTTCAAGTCAAAGGAAAACATAAAACATCCGAACCCTTCTCTTGAGTGAGGATGAATGGCGAAATCCTTGTGCTCTTGCTTCTCCCTCTTCTCCTTAGCTCTAAATTATGTCAAAACTCCTCAAAATACCCTTTTTCTATGTATATATACCAAGTAGGGTCGGGTCCAAACAAATACACCTTCTCCTACGCAAAAAAGGACACTTTTCGGAGTTGTACATGCACGGTCGCGCACCTGAAAGTGTGCTCGTGCACTTGGCCGCGCACTTTTCATACTGTTCTGCCCCATATGCGCGGTCAGTGCGCGGTTGCTCACTTCTCGCGCACTTTTTACCATGTTCCGTTGAGAACTGGGAAAAATGTAAAACCTGTAAGTTGTAGCCCTTTGAATTGGCTTTCCACCAATATATTGTGAAGCCCAAAAGAAGTTTCGAGTGAAATGTTATGTGCATTTTAGTAGACACTGCACAATATACCTGCTCGATTCTTCGTTTTGTTCCACTATCATCCGTTGATCCCCGAATACAATCCCGGCTTAATTCCTTGAGATTTTACTCAAACTTCAAAGCTCCAAATCACTTTAATTCATTCCATAACATCTACATAGCTCGAAATCACTCCTACAAGGTATAAAAGACACAATTAGTGCAAAACACTAGCGATTAAAGCTCAAACTCAACTAAAGTGCAGTAAATTGGAATGTAATAATCGACTAAAACATGAGATTATAGCCTACCATCATAATACACCTCATAACACATATAAGCCCTGAACCAACTCTCGCAATACTGCCACAACAGAAGAGATGTGTAGAAACTCATAACCATATGCCGAACCAACAAATAATAGAGTTTGTCCTCCTGACAAGAACCATTACCGCATTCTCAACTGAATAATGATATTTGCTCTTTAATATACTTTACAAAAATACGTTCTCATCGATTTTGGGTTCAATAACCTCGTCTTATCCAGTACAAGCTGCCCAAGCAATGAGCCACCTCAAACATTGCCCGAGATTTCATATGGCGCCATCAATGCGCCAACAAGCTACAACTCAAATATGATACATAAGGAAAAACAAACTCGGGCAAGGAATTACCCAGCCTGCGTAACGAATAAAATGGCCGAATAGATGCTATGAACCTACCGTAGGGATGAAAAATAAGGCACACAAAATAAGTGTAAGGAACTATGCTCAATATCTCACTGTTACGGCGTGCAACCCGATCCAATATGACATTATTGCGGCGTGCAACCCGATCCACACAACATGCTCGCGGCGGCGTGCCACACGATCCAAACATAACAATCAAGAAGAAAACACACATCAAGCCATAACGCTTATACTTACAAAGTGTCCGAATATCGACCACAAGCACGCCAAGTGCGTAATACAAATCTTAGGGAGACGGATAGCGCCATATGCTACGAAACCCAAGCACGACTAAGGTGCAATAAATGACCCGCATCTCGAGAGCCATCCTGCTCATATAATACCACAAGCTACACGGAACCATAACACATGTGCGAATAAGCAAGCCTTCTCACAACCCACACGGCATAATAGAGTATTACATGGAATAGTTGACGATGAGAATAACATCTAATGCCCGATGACTCCTCAGTAAGAAATGCTATGACGAATGAACACATCCGACCTGACGTAGAATACACATTCATATTAGGCCCACCAACATACTTAAAACCGATTCTGATCATACCATACTAGGATAATAGCCTTCCAAGGATCCACAATGGCCCAATTCATAACACACACGAGCAGCCGCCCACTCCGGACCAACTCCCACAGTTCACAACCAAGGGAATAGAGCACCTTCCCGACATAAACTCCCACATTAACGATAGTATAAAAAAACTCCGTACTTGATTTCAATCTTTAACAATCAGGTGACTAACATATCACACTTATACAAATTTCCCCGTGGTGTACGCTCCCACGACCTTCCGCCCGGGTAGCAAAGTACGCACATCCATACCACCAACCGTACTAATTCTGTAAAGCAAATCAAGAATCCGCAAATCAATACCCAAAGCCTCTTAAATAGAACGCCGTTCTCAAGTGACATTAAAGAAAATGCCAACTTTCAAATTCCCATACCGGTCACTGCACCTATCATGCGGCTACGCGATAATACAAGTATTCACCATAACCCTTGAACTACTAGTAGAATAAACACTTCATTGGCTAGAAACCTTTCACTTAGCTCATTTTAGAAGGACCAATACAACACGCAACTGAATTCCCAAACTGCAGAAAATACAAACCTCAAGTCGTGATCTAAACCGCCATGACTCTTTCGGAATCCATTTACACAACAGGGTCAATTGAATCAAATGCCTCCCAAATCAATCAAGTTTTGGTGGCTGTCAAGACTGTATGTACAACCACAAACCACATGTATAACTTCATATGCCGAAGGAACTGATCATTGCCACAATCACGCCGGTTCAACCATTACAAACCGACCCAACTTCTTTCAATTTACTCCTGACCTGCCTTGGAAATAATAATAGTTCCATTCAATACATAACAAGCTCAATTCGCACTCATCCCGAGTGACCCGAATCACGAGACCACATCATCTCAATACCCATGAATCATCTCATACTTCTCAAACGCACAATAGCATCTCCAGCTGGTACACCTATTATGCAAGATCTTCTGCGAATTCGAAGCTATTTCTCCCTTTTCTCTAATACTGCACCGCATACCCGATAATAACATAAAAAATTCCAAATCCCGTTCATAATCCACTGCAAAAACTCACTCCTTAACCACATAACAGACCCGAAATCCTTAGCCGCTGCACTTTAATTCTTGAATCCACTAGGACCGTTGTTGAGAGTCACTCACTCAGATCTGGTCCCGAATATAATCAAACTCCAATGTGCTGCTCGCACATGAACACCCTCTAAAAAAATCGGCTGAATTCTTTTCCTTGTACATCACATCCACAAGAAGCATAAACTCTGGGTCTTCCCAAAACTACACATGAATTGATAAAGCGAAGTATATCACATATTTATCAATTTCTTTGCTCGAATTACCCCTGATATTTTCTTTCCTTAGTCATAATAACTTATTAATCCCTGATAACCAGAAACCACACAAGCATGCAACTACGCGATCTAATCGTAGACGGTGGGCTCCCCCACTTAGCTTTAAGCTACAATCACATAAATCTAGAACCCACAAAGATTCCTCCTTCTCAATCACCATGATCTCGCACCGTTAACCCGCCAAATTCTCGAAACCTCCTGTTAAACTTTTCATAAAGCATCTCAAATTATCAGCCACAATTTCCTATTTGACCTCCCGGTGGATAGTAAGTAGAACTCTTCATAGAAACTTTATCAAAATCACACAACCGCATACCTATCCACAGGAGATAGCCCACCTGTGGAATTCTATACTGACATCTCCCAATGACGCTGCATTGCGTACAACTACCACAAAATCAGTAAACCCTCCTGAGCCCGTGCTCATCCACCAGCTTTACAAGTCTGTTCATTCCCCATTGACATCAACTGAAAGTCCGACAATACATTCCAAACTCGAAGTCATGTTCCATCCCAACGATAATCAAGTTTTCACACCCATCTTCATTTCCAGCAACTCCTTTCTGTCATAATCAATCTTCCTCAGTGCAGTAGCCACTATTTCAAATAAGGTCCGTAGACCTAGGACTTTCCACCATGACTCCCAAATTGCTCTGAACTTTCTCAAGGCATATGTCTATCCTACCACAGAATCTACATACTACTCCGCCACTCTCAATTCGGTTAAACCATATTCTTTAAGTAACTGCTCAACCTCTGCTTTTCATACTTGACCTACTAGTAATTCAACCATCACGAGACACCTCCCGCCATGTCCTCCCTCATACTTCGCTGCCCAAATGTAACCTCAAATCAGATCCATACATGTAGCACCTGAACTGATAAATTGCTACCAACTCCCAACCTCCTAGAAGATCTTCGTTCTCGAGCCATCAACACTAGAAACACCAATTCGATTCTGAAACCGCTACACTCTGCTATCTTTGACAACCGCTTCTTAGGCGCCACTTCCCAACATCCTTCCCCGAAGGCAAATCGAAAAAGACCATAACACCAGCGAACCGTAACGAGTTCCAACAAGGATGACAATATAGGGTCTAATGAGGAATGAGGAATAAGGAAAACAACATAATAAATATAGAGAGGGACTCCGAGGTCTGCGGACGGTGGTATATGTACCTTGAAGTTTCCACGTATGGGCTAGCTCACTGGTACATTATTAGGTAATCAATACCTGGATATGCACAAAAAATGTGCAGAAGTGTAGTATGAGTACACCACAATGGTTCCTAGTAAGTGTCAAGCCTAACCTCAGTAGATTAGTGACGAGGTCAGTTTAGGGCCCTACTGGAAATAATAGGAGGCAAGGCACAAGATATAATAATATAATGAAATGACTGAGAAGTGAACAATGAAAATTTACAGAAAAGTAACAACACGGGATTCAAGAAAAAAACTACAACACGTGAGGGAAAACAAGATTCTTACAAATTAAGAAACAAAAACAACAACAACAACAAAAACAACAACACATCAAATAGAGGTAAACAACAGGGGCACTCCCGAAGTACCGCCTCGTAGTCCCAAAAGTAAATATGCAACAGGGGCGCTCCCAAGGTACCGCCTCGTAGTTCCAAAAGTAAATATGCAACCGAGGCACTCCCGAGGTACCGCATCATAGTCCCAAAAATAAATACACAACAGGGGCGCTCCCGAGGTACCTTCTCGTAGTCCCAAAAGTAAATATACAACACATAACCAATGGGACAATGAAATTACAGCAAGGAATCCTACAGTTAAAGACCGAATACAAAATCAAGGAAACATGTAATTCAACTAAGCATGTTGCAAAAATTGCAAGTAAAAGATAAGACAAATAGACATGTGATATTAGGCTAAACATGATGACTACACGTGCTAGAGTAACTCAATTAAGGGAAAAAGTAACTATTTAGCAAAAATTAGATTTTTCAATATTTAGCCCGAGTACGCACTCGTCACCTCGCGTACACAGCCTTCACGTATTGCAAATACCATAATAGTACCAAATCCTAAGGGAAATTTCCACCCACACAAGGTTAGACAAGTCACTTACCTCAAACCTTGCTCAATCAATCAATAAGAAGACCTTTGCCTCGATTTTCCAACTCCGATCGGCTCGAATCTAGCAAAAACAATTACATACTATTAGTATGACTATAAGAAACTAATTTTAATAATGAAACTATGACTTTAGCAAAGAATTGAAAAATCGCCCCAAAAAGTCGACTCGGGCCCACGTCTCAGAACCCAACAAAAATTCACGAAATCCAAACACCCATTTCAATACGAGTTCAACCATACCAAAATTATTAAATTCCAACAACGAATCGTCCTCCAAATCTCAAATTTACACTTTCGGAAGACTTCACAATTGTTCTCAATTTCTTCCATTAAATTCGAAATAAATGATGAATATAACCATGGATTTATGAGATATAATCACTTTCGGATATAGAACACTTATCCAAGTTGAAGTTGTGAAGAACACCTCCAAAATCGCCCCAAACCGAGCTCCAAAAATCCAAAACGAAATGAGGAAAATGACCAAGTTCGATTTCTTAATAATCTGCCAAGTTTTGCTTCTGCGGACGGATTGGCACATCTGCGAAGCCTACTACCCAGTCGCACTCTCGCACCTGCAGAAATAATTCTGCTTCTGCGCCATCGCAAGTGCGAGTCTTATTTTCGCATCTGCGAAGATAGCCGCTTTTGCGCTGCCCGACTCCGCATGCGCGGTCCTGCTTCTGCGGCGACATGACTGCATTTGCGGTCCCAGCACTGCCCAACCAAAATCGCTCATGCGCTTGCCTTGCCGCTTTTGCGGCGTCGCATCTGCGACACTTTTCCGCAGAAGCGATTACACCAGTACCCAGGCCCTTCAGCAATACAACAAAGCTTCAAAGTGATCCATGACTCGTCCGAAACACACACGAGGCCCCGGGGATCCCGTCCGAACTTACCAAAAAGTTCCATAACATAACACGGACCTACTTGAGGTCTCAAATCACACCAAACAATATCAAAATTGCGAATCGACGATTCAAACCTTTCTTTAAACTTTTAAACCTCGACGAACGCGTCCGAATCCTACCAAAATATTCTAGAATGATGTCAAACTTTGCGTACAAGTCATAAATAAGAATACAAACCTGTTATAAGGCTCAGAATCCCGAACGGTCATCGATAACACATAAATCCACTTCAAACCAAAATTAGAAAATTCTAAAACCTTCAAAATGTCAACTCTCTACAATAAGCACTGAAATGCTTCCGGGCCACCTGATACTCAACCCGAACATACGCCCAAGTCCGAAATCATCATACAAACCTACTGGAACCTTCAAATCCCGATTCTGATGTCGTTTACTCATAAGGCAAACCTTGGTAAATTCTTCCAACTTAAAGCTTCCGAAATTAAAATTTTCTTTCCAAATCAACTCTGAACTTCCCTAAATTCAATTCCGACCACACGTACAAGTCATAATATCTGAAGTGAAGCTACTCAAGGTCTCAAACCGCTGAACGATATGCTAAAGTTCAAAATGACCGGTTAGATCGTTACAACAGGTGAAATCATAAATGTCACCAAAATCGGGTAGCAGAAGGAAATGCATCTCTATGCATGTATCTCAAGTATACATGTCAAATGCAACACATCTCAGTGATGAACTCATGTACTCGCACTCTCAGAGTACTCAATCTCATTGTCTCACACTTTTCACTCATCACGCTCAATCACTCGACACACTCAGTCACTCAGTACTGTACAGGGTAGATTCAGCCCTAACATAATAACTGCTAGCAACTGCGCCCAGTATGGATGTGCAGACTCCGGAGGGGCCGATCCAGCCCAAGCGCTGTAATAAGCCAAATCCTGGCATGAATCAATAAAGCCTGATCCACACGGATAACTCACGTGTTGCACAGACAACCCATGTGCCAAAGTATTAATGGATCCGCACGGACAACTCACATGCGGCACAGACAACTCATATGCTATAATATCAATATCTGGATCAGCACGGTCAACTCACGTGATACACATACAACTCACGTGCTATAGTATCAATATCCTCACAATCAGGTCCTCGGCCTCACTTAGTCATCAATCTCTCTAGTCTCTCGGGCTCATAATGTCATGAAAATTAGCCCAAAATGATAATGTGATGTATCAATAAATGGTAACAGAGACTTAGATATGATATGCAAAGGAATGTGTATAACTGCGTACATAATTGAATTGTAAACAAATAACTCAACAATAGAAATGACCTCAGTCGGCCCCAACAGGATAAGCATATAGCCTAGACATGATTTCTAGCTTAAATTACAGCTCGAGTGCTCTAACACAGAGAGTTCAGTAAATATGCTCAGATAAGATAGCTACACAGTTCCATAGAATCGATAAAATCATAATTTACACGGTGCACACCCACACGCCCGTCACCTAGCATGCGCATCACCTCGGCATCGATCACATAACACGTAATTCGAGGTTTCATAAGCTCAACACCAAGTTTAGAAGTGTTACTTACTTCGAACAAGCCAAATCCAATACCGAGCAAGCCAAATGATATTCTACAAATGCCATATCGTGTGTACCGACCGTCGAACAACTCATAACTAGCCAAAATCAACTCAAATACATCAAATAAAGCCCAAGAAAATAATTCCAAATGATAAAGGTCGAATCTTTAATCAAAAGCCCAAATTCAACCAAAAGGTCAAACCCAAGCCCGCACCTCAGAATACGACAAAGCTCACAAAATCCGACAACCCATTCAATTATGAGTCCAACCATAATAGTTTCACTCAAATCCGACTTCGAATCGATATTCAAAACTCAAAAATTCACTCTATGAAACTTTAGACAAAAACCCTCAATTTCTCTCTTGAAATCGTCAATCAAATGCCAAAAATGAAGATAGATTCATGAAATAAAATCAAAACCAAGTAGAGAACACTTACCCCAATCCATATGATGAAAAATCACTTCAAATATTGCCTCAATCCAAACTCCCTAGCTCCAAATATGCAAAAATGGTCGAAACCTCCAAAATAGAGTACTTTATACTGGGCGAATTAATGAATCGCGATCGCGGAAATAACATCGCGATCGCGAAGAAGGAAAAGCATTGCCCAAGAAAATACCTTATGCTATCACGTACAAAGATCCGCTAACGCAAAGAAGAAACCACACTGCCTCCAACAAATCCTTTACGCGATCGCGAATTGAACCATGCGAACACGAAGCACACGGACTCCCACCTCTCATGAACGCGTCACCTCTTACGCGAACATGTAGAAGAAATTCCAGTTCCCAGCTGCCCATTCTTAACACTACGCGAATGCTGCCTACACCATGCGAACGCGGACAGTAACCAGCTCTAAGGTACGTGATCGCGGTCCTCCAAACGCGACCGAGATTAAGAATCTTCCAGCTCTAAGTTTTTCTCTATGCAATTGAATCACAAACTTCGCAATAGCGAAGACCAATCGAGGAACCAGAACCCAGAACACAACAGTATTGAAAACATGAAGAAAAAATGGTCTGAACTCAATCAGAAATATGCCCCAGCCCCTCAGAACCATGTCAGAACATTCCAACAAATCCTATAACATAAAATGGACCCAATCGATGCCTCAAATCACGCATAACAATATCTAAACGACAAATCGCACCTCAAATCAAACTTAATGGAACTTTTGAACTTTCAACTTCCAAAACGCGCGCCGAAACATATCAAATCAACTCGGAATGAACTCAAATTTTGCACACAAGTCCCAAATGACCTAACAAAGCAATTTCAATTCCCGGAACCACAATCAGAATCTGATATCCTCAAAGTCAACTCTCAATCAAACTTATGAACTTTCCAAACCTTCAAATTTCCAACTTTTGCCAATTAGCGCTGAATCCTTCTAAAAATATTCAAATGCAAATCTGAGCATACGCCCAAGTCCAAAATCACCATCCGGACCTAATAGAACCATCAAAACTCCATTTCAGGGTCAAACACACAAAAGTCAAATTTAGTCAACTCTTCCAATTTAAAGCTTCAAACATAAAATTCATTCTTCCAAATTACTTCCGAAAAACCTGAAAACCAAAACTGACAATTCACACAAGTCATAATACATCATACAGAGCTAATCATGCCCTCAAACTATCGAGAAAAGTGCAAATACTCAAAACAACTAGTCGGGTCGTTACATGTATTCACATGTATCTTACTGTATTCACCTATATTATGTAAATGTATTCACTAATATAACGTTGCATTCTCATGTATATGAGTATATTCTGAATTATGTATGTTGTTGTATACCTGAGTAAACTGAAGCATAGTAATAGCTGATTAAAAATATGTATTCGAAAAATCATGAATACATTAATACATAACTTAATACTGAATACATCTAAATACACTGATTAAACATGTATCATTATACTACATATATACTAAACAGGTAAAAATATTTCACCTCTGAATTCTCCCCAATAACTGTATCATGTTGTATTTGAATTCCGGGATTATCATACAAGTTATCCTCGGTTGACCTTTGAATACTACCATCATGTCTCTCAGTATATTTCTTTCTTTGATATACCCTTTCTGTATTCTGATTGGCTTTAATATTTTTAGAAAGCTTTTTGAAATTGTCATTGATCAATGTTCATAGAGAAGTGAACTCGCCTATCACCTTATAATTACACAAATAATTAGAGAGGGGTTAGAATATACAGGAAAGTTAATATATATACTGTAAAGATGAATATGCATTAACGATACTTACATAATCCTTGAATGAGTTTAGATCCTGCCTTAAGACAGACAAATCATCAGATTTAAAATCAACTGACTTCTTATCCCTCAATATAGTTTCCCTGATTTCAATCTTAGCAGTAGGAGGATTCTTGGCATGAGGTTTAGCAGACACATATGGTATTGGACTCTTTGCAGTTGAGGGATCAATTATCTGTCGTTTGCACTTTTTGTGAGGTGGTGATAATGATGGACTAACGCTTGCATCATGTTTCTTCTTCGGCCGAAGAGGCGGTGTAAGACTAAAGTCATCAGAATCCTCTTTATTGTGGACAGTATGAAGAGGACTTTGGTCTACATCAGCCCATCCGGAGGCACCTGAATAACTGCAAGCTCACTAGCGGTTGGTTGAATGTCATTGTATTTTATCTGAAAATAAAAATACACTCAATGTAAATCACATTTGTTGTATCATTACTATTGTACTCTTTTTATGTATATGGGAAGATATGTATATACTTGTATTCACATGTATTCTATAAAATATTTATAACAATGTATTAAATATAAAAGTTGTGTTACTGTATTATGTATTTCCTGTATTTCTGTATTTGTGAAAACATGGACATAGATGTATGATGTATTCAACTGTATTTTGCATTGAATTTTAACACTGTATTTAATAATAGAAACATATGTTGAATAAAATACCAGTCAATTAAATAATAATAAATTACCATATTTCCCTGGTCGTTGAACATATCGTTCATCCAGTAAGTATAAGTTGGCTGGTTGTCACTGGACATCCAATTGAGTATTCTGGAAATCCAGTTATCAACTCGGAGTGCAATTTTGGGGTCGACCTTTGAACAACACTCGTGCAACCATAATTGCATATCAAGAGGCATCCCAGCTATCATGTAATACTTCTTCTGGGAATCCATCTTCTTGCTAATAGATTTAAGAAGGGCATTGAATGCCTCCTTACCCCATGGGTAATCACAATATCCCTCGTTCTCGACCATCTATTTTAATGGCATCTCCATCATTTTCAAAACCCCAATTCTTGTCATCAAAATATTTCAATAAATCTTTCTTCTTGACAATATTTGCACCGCTAAAGTATGTTTCCATAATCCTGTTAGGCATCTTTGTGTTAAACTTAAAATCATCAGCGTCACTAACATAATTGAGACTGGTAACTACCGCAAACCCCCTGAGTGAAAAATATAATGTTGTACCATTCACATGTATTAAAAATGAGTCAATTGGACTTTCTTCCAGCTCCAGAACCATGAAGCACTTGAACAACTGAAGTTGAACCTCACAGTGCTTCATACCGAGGAATCTTCCAAAATAAGTAGTACCAAATAGTTTGTACTGCTCTGAAGTAAGCTTTTCTTTGAGGTCGGAGATTATGTCGGTGTTAGTATAGGAACTGATATGCCGCGATAAAATACGCGGGTGTTAACAAAGAGTTTTATTTCCTGCATACAAGCACAACAAAAAAGATAAATACATGCTTGAAAATACAGATGAATATAGTTAGGTTGATACATTACCTTAATTGTTTTTAATGTAGGTTGTTTATGGGTTCAAAACAATATAAATAAATGTATGTAAGAAATACATTATTTTCGTTGCAAACAAAATACGGTACATACAAAACAGTGAATACATGAATACATAACTCATTCATGAATACATCAAAATACACTAATAATTACAAAATATAACTGTGAGTTATGGCAGTAATGATAGAACTATTGGTGTATTTAAAAATATTATTTTATGAGAATACATATAAATACATCTAAATACAATAAGAAAAAATTATTGTACAAACTAAAAATCAGTGTATGCAGACTCAAATACATATAAATACATCTAAATACAACAAGAGAAAATCACTGTAAAAACTAAAAATCAGTGCATGCGGACTCAAATACATATAAATACATCTACAATTACCTTGTCCTTCTGTGTTCCCGAGCTACTTCCTTTAGCGACCTCTTTTCCCTTGCTCCCAGAAGCATCATCGACAAGTTTTCTTCTCTTTCCACATTAGGAAGTGTGATTTTTTCGAAGATTTCTCATCTTGACCTTGTTTCATAGAGTCATTGCATATTTTTGTTCGCCTTTTGGCTTCAATGGTTGCTGATGAACCTGCAAATAAAAGTTCCTCATGAGTGATTTGCAAATCGAAAGATGGCCCATCGAAATTGAGTGATTTAGTGGGTATACCTCTTGTAACCCTCGTCGAAGTTATTGAATCAGCCATTGAAGAGGAAATTTAAAGTTTTCTGCCGAAAATCTAACAATGGTGAAGATTTTAAAAAAAGTGAAGAGAAAAGAAGAAACTTGAACCGGCCAAAAACCCAAAAATTTTAACACTTACCACAACGTTTTGGAGCAAAAACGTTGAAATTGAGAGAGATAAACGTGCTGTGAGAGAATCATGGTTCAACAATGGCGAATACAATCTTGCTGTGAGAGAGAGAGATCGTGGAAAGAGAAAGAAGATATACTGTGCGATGATTTTGAAGAGAATAACTGAAAGAATGAGAGAGAAAAACAATGCACAGCGTATTTAATGCCTTAACGGTAGTGTATACCATAAATACATATTTTGCTATAAAAAATAAAAGGTAACTATTAAAAATAATATTATAAAAAAATTTTAATTTATAATAAATAGGGTGTAAACCTTTGCTATATGAGGTAAAACTTCCTTCAATAAATCAGTTCTTACTTTGGCCAAAAAAAAAATGGACGGGATGAATATTGTCGAACTGAGAAGGACTGAGTAAATCATAAATAGAACGAGCTAATAATTTATTATAAAGTGAGGTGGAATGGGTTTAAGTAGGCATTTGAACATAAAAAATGTGAGATTTGAAAAAAAAAAAGTATTAGTAATTTTTGAAGTTAAAGTTGAAAAAAAAATTTGAAAATTAAAAATTATTCTTGGACAAAAATTAAGTTAGTTTTTGAAGTTTTTGAATTTCATTAAAATGTCGCAATTTTGTAAGTGGAAAATATTGTTTACTTGAAAAAGAAGTAAAATCACTTTTTTTAAAATTTGAAACTTATCTTTAAAACATTTTTAAACTCATTTTAAATTTGAAGAGGAGATGTGAGAGATTTACGATGATAGGCATGAGGACAAGTAGAAAAGGATGGCGCCTCTTCAGCTTACCGAGTACATGACCCTTAATCGGAGCGTGTGAAAGTCAAAAATTATTGTAGAAGGATAGTAGGCAGTCGAGTGTCTTTCCTTCCATTTAAGTAGTAGTAGTGTTATCCTCGTATTTCCATATTCCTAGGTTTCTGTTACTACCGTTGCTTTTGTTTGGGTTTTGTCACTATTATGTTGGTGTTACTACTTCTTTGACTTTTTTAGTACTGATTTCTTTCTCTATTCTGTTGTAATTGATTATGCATGCTTGCTTTGAATTGATGATCTATCATAAACAACATTTCTACCTGCACAAGGTAGGGGATAAAGATGTGCACACATTACCCTCCCAAACAGGGGCTGGGCCAGTGTCCCGGCTACAGGTTCAGTGAACCCAATAGCTTTGGTTCAAACCTTGTATTTGTCTTGAATAATTTATTGATTATTTACAATTTAATAATTTAGAACCCACTAACTCAGAATGTTTAGAATTTCGAACCCTTAAGCTTGAAATTTTAGCTCCACCTCTACCCCCAAACCCCACTTATGAGATTATATTGAACATGTTATTTGCTGTTAGTGTTGTCGTTGTTGTTATCGTCGTCGTCTTAAAAAAAATCAATTAAATGTATAACTAAAACATTAACTTAAAAATGTTTTTTGGAAAAAGAAAAAAAAATTATGTCCAAATGGCTCTTAAATCTTTACGTAATGAGACTTCACGTCCCGCCTCACCTAATTTGCCATCTGTAAGAAAACAATGGTAGAATTTCTGACTTTCTTATTTATCTATTTGTTTTGGAACATGCAAGAGAAAGAATATAATTAGAAAGATATGTAAATTTTATTTCTTGTTCTGGTCCTTTTGAATACAAAAAAAGGAAATAAAATCGATTTTTCCCTTATTTTTCCTATTCTATTTTTCATGATCGTACTTTCTTTTTATTTCCCTTCCTTTTTCTAGTTTCCAAATAACAGTAAATCCCCCCTCCCCCCCCCCCCCCCGCGAAACCCCCCACCCAAGAAAGACAAAAATAAATAGGGATAACATGCCAATCACATGAGATGAGGTCTTCCTAAAATGTTGGTTTCTTGAAAGTTTGGTCCATCTGATTGCAACATTTTCATAATAAATATTTATGGTGGGTCAATAAATAATTTGTAAGAAATTGAGGGGTTTAATTTACTTCTTTTCCTTTTATGATTTTCATTATTTGATTGTCTCTATCCATTTATCCTTAAAAGTCTTTGTTGATGCTTGATATCCAAACAAACATGTTTGCTTCTTTTAACATCACACCTTTTTTTCTTTTCTTTCTTTTTTTCCTTTTCCAAAAAATTTCAAATACCCTAAGAATATGGGATTTACTTAATCCCAATTTCAAAATTTGCATTAATAGTGACAGGATGTACTTGACAAAGTTCAATTGGACCGCGGTTACTATGTGATCGTTAAATTCAAACTCGTTATATTATAGTTTAAATTATAACTTTTTAGAAGCTGAATTTTCAGTAGGACGAAATTGTGAGTAAATAATTACAGTATTCACTAAATCTGAATATGCTGAATCTATCTTCCAACCATATCTTATACAACTTTTATAAGTTAAAAAATATTATTTTGCCAAAATGTTGGCTTTAGGACTTTCCTTTTGTGTGCGCGCGCATGCGCGATGGAGGAAGAGGAATTTAGAGCTTATCCACATTAGAAAATATGTTTGTTTACCCGAAAAATCGGATATAGTTGAATTTATAAGTAGTTCTAAGGATATGTGATATAGCTTGACATAAATCGTACGTAAAAGTGGAAATATTTAGATTCTTGGCTATAGAAACGGGATATAAATTACTGAACAAAAAGAGTGAGTATGTTGAGTCAAACAAGCTCAATAGATTTATTCTTCAATAAATAGAAGTAGTCTTTTCTTATAATGTGTGAACCCTCCTTTGCGCTTACATGGATTCCTCCATTTATAGTAAATGGATCTTACTTTATTTATAATAAAAAATATATAGTGAATCCATAATGAATTGCCTCTTCCTCGATTCCTGCCAAGATTCTCTCCCCTAGTGCGGTTGCAACGGCTCATGTCTGCGAGCTCAATACTGGCTCGATCTCCGTATTGGCTCGAGCCCTCGGCCTTGGTTCGAGTTTGACATTCGGGTTGAGTGTCAATCGGTCTGTGCATCTCGGACAACCTTCACGTTACCTTACGGTTCGATTTGGTCATGGGCTTGATGATGATACCGAGCCGATTCCTCGATCGGTCTTGGAGCTCGAGGCTTGTTTGTACTATTCTCGGAATTCGTCTCGAGCTCTCACTTCGATCGCTTACCATTCGAACTCGATCAAACATATGGAGGACGAAATCTATTTCGACCGTATACAGATAGTCCCCTCGTTTTCCAGCAAGAATGTGGTGAGAAGCGATATGATTTTCGACGGCTCGATAGGATTTTAAGCTGATATTTTTACTGGGCTCGATCATGACGTATGTGATAGCTGTCCCGTCAATTTAGTCTTTCAAGGTATTTAATGCACGTCAGACGGTGGTCGGCCACCGCTGATACTGAACCGCCACGGTATAAATCTATAAATAATACTTTCATTTATCATTTACCACTTTTACATCTTCAATCTCCCAAATTCTCTTACTCTTTCTACCTCTATTTCGCCGCTTGTAGAGCCACCTCCCCACGAGTATGTTCTTGGCCCGTGTACTCTAAAGATCAATTTTTAAGGTTGAAAATCCTTCGTCGGTTCCGGGTCGATGTGAGCATGTGTCGATGTATATGTGCTCGATAATAGAGGGCCATCTCGAGGCTGTGAGGAAAGACTGCAACTGGGGTCCCGAGATTGTGTTGCAAATTCTCTCTCCCGAAGAGAACGTCATCACTCATATGGAGGGGTTTTTAAGTGTTTATACTTACCCTTTCACGTTGGGTCCCGTCGACCCAGTGATCATTGATTTCTACAAAAGATATCAGGTCACCCTCGGTCAAATTCATCCTTCTCTATGGCGCATAGTAACCTTACTTCGCTTCTTCTCCAACAAGGCCGGGGGGCTAGATTTCACCTTAAATCACCTCATACGATTGTATCGGCCTCAAATCTTTCGAGGACTAATCAGGCTTCATCGCCGGGCATCGAA
Organism: Nicotiana tomentosiformis; assembly: GCF_000390325.3. NCBI lineage: Eukaryota > Viridiplantae > Streptophyta > Magnoliopsida > Solanales > Solanaceae > Nicotiana > Nicotiana tomentosiformis. The sequence goes on from NC_090820.1 coordinate 17,437,599, forward strand.
AGCTTTAATGTCGAGCATCGACGAAGACAAGGATCGGGGTTGGATGGGCCGTTATATTCGGGTGAGGACCCGTGACCTCATTCCAGAAGAGAAGATGTCGTTCCCCGAGGAATGGAATTTCGACCGTAAGTGGTTTTCAAAAGGCGTTGCTTTTCATATCTTTCTCTGATTCTATTTGATATCTTTCTCCGATATACAGCTGCCCCTTGGATGTCACAAGCGGTACCCAACCTCGAAGATTGGGTTCGGAAGTTAGTCTCGACTTTCTCTTATGCCGAACGCGCTAGGCGTGATTTGGAAAAAGGTAGATGGGAGGCCAAGAATCACGGTAAGGGTCATTTCTCATGTCCTTCGAAATATTTTTTATGCTCCATTCGTTACCAATTTCCTTTCATGCAGGTGTAACCAAGGATGTCGTTTTGAAGCCTTCGAGTGGTGAGGAAGGAACCAAGTCCCCGGTCCCGGAACCGGGAAAAGATAAGATGGGAAAAGCTGTCTCTCGGCCAGAGGACCCCAAGCCCAAAACTCGAAGGGTGAGGAGGAAGGCAATCGCTCTTTCGACGGACTCAGTCCAACGACTGAGAGAAGAAGAAGAAGAAGGAGATGGTGCTTCGGCTTTGGTGATCCGATCTGCGAAAGCTATTGAGGTCGCCATGCCTTCTGAGCCGATGACGGCTATACAGGTCGGGGTCGATTCCTATACCCCGAGTCTCGATCAAAGCGTCCCGAGTTATTCGCTTGGGACTATGATAGTGGGTCATTTACCTTCTCTTCCGACCTTTTCTGAGGAGGTGTTAAAGAAAGCTCGAGAATTGAAGACCCCCCGATATGGACGGAGGCTCTAGTTTAGGGGACCCTTTTCGGGATTGCTTTACTGGAGTTGATGATGCCTCCGATATTAGTGACGCTTCTCTTCTCCTAGAAGAGGCCCAACGTTTTAGTTCTCAGGTAATGATCTTACTGTGCTTGGTTTCTTCGTTCTTTTCTAAACTTGACTTATGCTTTTTCCCTACTGTACATGCCATTAGCAGGTTTCGAGTCAACCTCAGCTAGTGTGAGGTAGAGCTTCAGAAGGTCTCGGGGGAGAGAGATGCTTTGCGGCTTCTTTGCAGCCAAAAGCAGGCCGTGAAGAACCTCCAAGCAGATTTGGCTAAGGCTCGTGAAGAAGAGGCCGAACTAGATAAGCAGGCGAGCCTCATTCTATTAGAGTATAGGTTTGACCCAACTATGGAAGCTAACCCTTCGTTATCTTAGCTATAGCAAAAGGTTGAAAAGATCGGGTTACTTCGGGAAGAAGTCGATCAAATCAAGGCCGAATGTGACCGGTGGAAGGAGACTATCGACCGCCTGGCTGCAGAAAAAGAAACCATCTTGGCCAAATTATTATCGGCCGATGTTCAGCTTCGAAGCATTAAGCAAAGAGGTTCGGCTTAGGCCAAGAGGATCGAGGAGCTTGAAACAAGGCTTGCTGAGGCCATGGCGGAGGTTGAGTCGTCGAAAGTCATGGAAGACAAGTCCATTGCCGTGTATCAGGCCGATGCCGAGGCTGCTCAAATGGAGGCAAGAGAGGTAGCAGATACTGCTAACACTCGAGCACATTGGGTTGGCGAACTTGCTAAGTGTCGGTCTCGGAGGGAGACCCTCGAGGAGATACACGCTCGAGGTTTCTGCTGAAGAGATAAAAAGGGCTAAAGAACTCGAAGCTGATGCTGAAGCCTTGGCTTCTGATGGCGATGATGATGATAATCATGATGGTAGCAGGAACGAGTCCGAAGATGGGGGGAGCCCGGTGGAGAAGAGACCACTCTCGATGATATCCCAGAATCTTAGCCCTTACCTTCTTCTATGTTGCATTTATTTATGTAAACCATCTTTGTATATCAATACAAGTATCTTTTTCTTTTACTGACTTGCTTCATGAAGATTTCATTCATGCCTTGCGGATGTTTTCATGAGGATTTAGGTGATTTCATCGAATTCGGCCTTCGTTGCCTTTATGGCCGAGTGAGTGTTCGCTCGAGCTCAAAATAAAAGTAGCCCACAGGCTTAGTGGTCGAGTGGGCGCTTGCCCGAACTCGAAAAATAAAAGTAGCCCACATGCTTAGTAGTCGAGTGAACGTTTCGAACTCGAAGTAAGATAGCCCTTAGGCTTTGATAATTTGAGTGAGTGATTGTTTTCGAACTCGAACTCAAAATATCTTAGCCCGTAGGCTTTTTATGACCAAGTGAGTGATTGTTCGAACTCGAAGTAAGATAGCCCTTAGGCTTTAATAATTGAGTGAGTGATTATTTCCGAACTCGAACTCAAAATATCTTAGCCCGTAGGCTTTTTATGACAGAGTGAGTGATTTCTCGAACTCGAAGTAAGATAGCCCTTAGGCTTTAATAATTGAGTGAGTGATTGTTTTCGAACTCAAACTCAAAATATCTTAGCCCGTAGGCCTTTATGACCGAGTGGGCGATTGCTCAAACTCGAAGTAAGATAGCCCTTAGGCTTTAATAATTGAGTGAGTGATTGTTTCTGAACTCGAACTCAAAATATCTTAGCCTGTAGGCTTTTTATGACAGAGTGAGTGATTGCTCGAACTCGAAGTAAGATAGCCCTTAGGCTTTAATAATTGAGTGAGTGATTGTTTCCGAACTCGAACTCAAAATATCTTAGCCCGTAGGCTTTTTATGACCGAGTAAGTGATTACTCGAACTCGAAGTAAGATAGCCCTTAGGCTTTAATAATTGAGTGAGTGATTGTTTTCGAACTCGAACTCAAAATATCTTAGCCCATAGGCCTTTATGGCCGAGTGAATGATTGCTCGAACTCGAAGTAAGATAGCCCTTAGGCTTTAATAATTGAGTGAGTGATTGTTTCGAACTCGAACTCAGAATATCTTAGCCCGTAGGCCTTTTATGATCGCTTGTATCAAAAATCCCTTTGATAGTGGTTGGCCTTTAAGCCTGTTTGAATCATGAAGCAGGAAAAACTTTTCAAAGTGTGAGATATCTGAAAAAGAAGTTCTCCTTTATAAGTCATTACACATGTGTTTGTATCTTGTGCCAGAGTTCGAGAAAAACTATGTGGGCATGGTTCGTTTTGACCATTTGGCCCTTACACGTTTCTCTATCGAGACCCTGTTCGACATGAATTTGATATGGAGCAACTTTCTTGTGCCGAACTTGATTTATTCGCTTGGTAGCCCCCCTAGTATTCAAGGTTGATTATGAAGGAGCCTCAGATACTATTGATTAGTCCCCGGGTAGCACATAGTTGTTGTCTCATTAAAAACTTTGCCGGAAAAACCCATTTGGAATAAAAGCCAAATTTAAGGGAAAAAGAGTACAACGCGTGCTTTGAAACCAGAGGTATTGATATTTTTCGTTGAATTCCTGCAATGAGTTAGTGTCTAATATACGTATATAGATGATAGAGAAGAGAAAATCATACCTTAACAGTAATATCGTTTGAGAAGCGATATGTTCCAATTGTTTGGTAATGGTTTTCCATCCATTGCTCCAAGTTTATAAGACCCTTTCCTGACTATATCGAGGACTTGATAGGGTATTTCCTAATTTGGGCCGAGCTTCCCTTCATTAGGATCTCGAATGTTGACGGTGACCTTCCTTAGGACCAAGTCCCCGGTCTTGAAATGGCGGAGGTTGGTTCTTTTGTTGTAGTACCTTTCGATTCGTTGTTTTTGTGTAGCCATTCAAACCAGTGCCGCTTCTCGTTTTTCATCTAATAATTCGAGGCTAGTATTCATTACCTCGTAGTTCGATTCTTCCGATGTATGTCAAAACCTTACGCTTGGTTCCCCGACTTCGACCGGAATTAGAGCTACGGAGCCATACACTAAGGAAAATGGGATTGCTCCTGAACTGGATTTAGATGTTGTCTGATATGCCCAAAGGACTTCGGACAAAATTTCTCTCCACTTTCCTTTAGCTTCGTTCAATCTTTTCTTTATGTTTTGGATGATAATCTTGTTCGTTGATTCGGCCTGTCCGTTCCCGCTAGGATGATATGGTGTAGACAGTATTCTTTTTATTTTATGGTCTTCGAAGAATTTTGTCACTTTACCGCCGATAAACTGTTTACCATTGTCGCATGTTATTTCTGCTGGTATCCCAAATCGACACACGATGTGGTCCCAGATGAAATCTATAACCTCTTTCTCTCTCACTTTTTCGAACGCTTGTGCTTCAACCCATTTAGAGAAATAGTCAGTCATAAATAAAATGAATTTAGCTTTACCTGGGGCCTATGGTAGAGGGGCCGACGATATCCATTCCCCATTTCATGAATGGCCATGGAGAAATGACCGAATGAAGCTGCTCTCCGGGTTGATGGATCATCGATGCAAACCTTTGACATTTATCACATTTTCGAACGAACTCCTTAGTGTCCTTCTCCATGCTATCCCAGTATTACACTGCTCTAATGATTTTGCGAATTAATGGTTCGGCGCCGAAGTGGTTTCCACACGTGCCTTCATGGACCTCTCGTAAAACATAATCGGTGTCTCCTAGTCCCAAACATACCGCCAGTGGTCCGTCAAACGTCCTTCTGTATAATGTTCCATCTTCAACCAGCGTGAATCGAGCAGCCTTGGTTCGTAGAACCCTCGATTCTTTATGGTTCGATGGGAGTTTTCTGTTCTTTAAATATTCAATATACTTATTCCTCCAATCCCAGGTTAAGCTCATGGAATTTATTTCGGCATGTCCATCCTTGATTACAGATCTCAAGAGTTGAACGACAGTCCCCGAGTTGATCTTATCTTCCTCGACCGACGACCCCAAATTTGCGAGTGCGTCGGCCTCACAGTTTTGTTCTCGAGGCACATGTTGTAGGGTCCATTCTTTGAAACGGTGTAGAGTTACCTGTAATTTATCCAAATACCTTTGCATCCTATCTTCTCGAACCTCGAAAGTTTTGTTTACTTGGTTCACCACTAATAAAGAGTCACATTTGGCTTCAATGACTTCTGCTCCCAGGCTTTTAGCTAGCTCGAGACCTGCAATCATGGCCTCGTACTCGGCCTCATTGTTAGTTAATCTAGTAGTTTTGATGGATTGTCTAATAATGCCACCTGTGGGAGGTTTCAATACGATGCCAAGCCCGGACCCCTTCACATTTGAAGCACCATCTGTGTATAGGGTCCAAACCCCCGACAACGTACCCTATTTTAACAAGAGTTCCTTTTCAACTTTCGGTACGAGGGTTGGCGTGAAATCGGCCATGAAGTCCGCTAAAATTTGGGACTTGATGGTTGTACGGGGTTGATATTCGATATTGTACCCACTGAGTTCGATGTCCCATTTGGCCAATCGACCCGATAGTTCGGGCTTGTGCAAAATATTGCGAAGTTGGTAAGTGGTTAAAACGCATATGGGGTGACATTGAAAGTATGGTCTTAACTTTCTAGAGGTGCTTATTAGTGCAAGTGCTAATTTCTCTAAGTAAGGGTATCTAGTATCTGCTTCACCTAAGGTCCGACTTACATAATAAACAGGAAACTGTGTACCTTGCTCTTCTCGAATTAGGACGCCACTTAGTGCGATTTTTGATACCGCCAAGTATAAGTACAACTTCTCATCTGTCCTCGGAGTGTGAAGTAGTGGTGGGCTCAATAGGTACCGCTTCAATTGTTCTAGTGCCTGTTGGCATTCTGGGGTCCAGGCGAAATCGTTCTTCTTTTTGAGTAGAGAGAAGAATTTGTGGCTTCGATCTGATGACCTTGAAATGATTCGGCCTAAGGCAGCTATCCGCTCGGTCAACCTTTGCACTTCTTTCACACTATCCACGATGGTGATGTCTTCGATTGCCTTAATTTTGTCGGGGTTAATCTCGATTCCCCGATTCGATACCATGAAACCAAGTAACTTGCCCGATCCAACCCCGAAAGCACATTTCTTGGGGTTGAGCTTCATGTTGTATTTCCTTAAGATCTTGAACTTTTCCTGCAAATGGGTCAAATGGTCCTCTGTGCGTAGGGACTTAACTAGCATGTCATCAATGTAAACTTCCATCGACTTACCTATTTGTTCTTCGAACATTTTATTCACTAGGCATTGGTAAGTAGCTCCTGCATTATTTAGCCCGAATGGCATTACATTATAGCAAAAGGTTCCGTACTTGGTGATAAATGAAGTCTTTTCCTGGTCCTCCGGGTTCATTCGAATTTGATTGTACCCGGAGTAGGCGTCGAGAAAAGTAAGGATCTCGTGGCCGGTTGTGGCATTGATCATGCGATCGATGCTAGGCAGTGGAAAAGAATCTTTGGGGCATGCTTTGTTTAGATCTTTATAATCTACGCACATTCTAAGTTTGTTCCCCTTTTTAGGGACTACAACTACGTTGGCTAACCACTCGGGATATTTTACTTCCCGAATTGACCCTATTTTGAGAAGTTTAGTTACCTCATCCTTTACAAATGCGTGTTTTATCTCGGACTAAGGTCTTCTTTTTTGATTCACCGGTTTGAACTTAGGGTCCAAGCTCAGCTGGTGCATTGTTATCGACGGTGGGATCCCTGCCATGTCTAAATGGGACCAAGAAAAACAGTCTATGTTATCGATAAGAAATTGAATAAGTTTTTTTTCTGAGTTCGGGAGTCAATCCTGATCCCAGGTATACCTTTCTCTCGGGCAGATATTCGATTAATATAACCTGCTCTAGTTCTTCGATCGTAGATTTGGTGGCGTTAGAGTCATCGGGGATGATGAAAGCTCGAGGTGTCAGAAACTCTTCCTCGTCATCCTCTATTCCCTATTCCACCGGTTCGGTCGAGACTGGTGGCTATGATTGCTATTTGGTTTCTCGCCTATCTTTAGTGCTCGATCTTTTCGAGGCCGATAGAGTTGGTATCTGTGTTACCTCATCGACCGCAAACATTTCCTTCGCAGCATGTTGCTCCCCGTATACTGTTTTCACGCCGTCCGACGTAGGAAATTTCATTAATTGGTGGAGGGTCGAAGGCATTGCCTTCATATTGTGGATCTGAGGCCTTTCGAGTAGGGAATTGTACCTCATATCCCCTTCGATTACGTGGAATTTGGTATTTTGGATGGTTCCAGCTATATTCACTGGTAGAGTAATCTCCCCTTTAGTCATTTCACTGGCCATATTGAAACTGTTCAAAACCCGAGCTGCGGGCACAACTTGATTCTGCAAACCGAGCTGCTCTACTACCCAAGATCGGATGATATTCGCAGAGCTACCTAGATCCACTAAAACACGCTTAACTTGAGCTTTATTTAATAGGATAGAAATTACCAGAGCATCGTTGTGAGGTTGAGAGATGCCCTCGGCTTCTTAAATTCCGAATGACAAAGTGCCCTTGGGTACATAACCTCGAGTTCATTTTTCCCTTGTGGCCGGTATCTTGCCGTACTTGAGCACGGGTCCTTGTGGAGTATCGACCCTACCGATGATCATATGAATGATATGCAGAGGTTCCTCTTGTTTATCTTTTTTCCTGGCGTCCCTTTCTCTCAAATGATTCTTGGCTCGGTCACTGAGGAACTCTCGAAGGTGGCCCTCATCGAATAGGCGAGCTACCTTTTCTATTAATTGTCTGCAATCCTCGGTCCTATGGCCATGTGTACCATGATACTTGCACATCAAATTCGGGTTCCTTTGGGAAGGGTTGGTTTGCATGGGTTTGGGCCACCTAGTATCTTTGATTCTTCCGATCGCCGATACAATGCCCGATGCGTCGACGCTGAAATTGTACTCCGATAGCTGAGGTGCCTCTACAGGATCGCCATATTTATCGAAGCCACTCTTGCTCATAAGCCCCCGAGAATTTTGTCCTCGATCACTCCTTCGATTATTCCAAGCGGAATTGCGCGTTGAGCCGTTGTTCATTCGATCTGCGACGTACGGTTGATATCGGTCTCTGTTTGACCTTCGCTCTCTGTCGATATCCCTCTAGTTTTTAATAGTTGTCCTGTTCTGATGCATAGATCCAGAAGGAGCTCCCAACTGGTCGTCTTCGACCCTGATTTTTGACCGGTATCGGTTGTGGACATCCGCCCAAGTTATTGCTGGATACTCGATCAAATTTTGCTTCAGCCGACGTGATGCTATTGAACTTTGCTCGTTCAACCTTTGGGTGAAAGCTTGGACGGCCCAGTTGTCTGTGACCGGTGGCAATTCCATGCGTTCCATTTGAAATCGGGACACGAACTCCCTCAACATTTCATTATCCCTTTCCTTTACTTTGAAGAGGTCTGATTTCCTTATTGCAACCTTTATGGCACCAGCATGTGCCTTTACAAACGAATCCGCTAACATGACAAAAGAATCGATGAAATTTGGTGGCAAATTATGATACCAAATCATCGCTCCCTTCGAGAGGGTCTCTCCGAATATTTTCAATAACACGGATTCGATCTCGTCGTCTTCCAAATCGTTACCCTTGATGGCATACGTGTAAGAGGTGACGTGTTCGTTGGGATCGGTCGTACCGTTATATTTGGGAATTTCGGGCATACGAAATATTTTGGGGATTGGTTTTGGGGCTGCACTCGAGGGAAAAGGTTTTTGAATGAATTTCTTCGAATCCATCCCTTTTATCATTGGCGGAGCTCCCGGGATCTGATCGACCCTGGAATTATATGTTTCTACTTTTTTATCGTTAGCTTCGACTTGTTTTGTGAGTTCCTCGAGCAATTTAGTAATTTCGAGAGTAGTCCCATTCTTGCTCGTTTGACCTCACTGTAGCTGGCTCCGTTCTGTGGGTAATTTCTCGAAGCGGATCCGGCCTGCTTTGTACCTGAGTTTGGCTCTGCAACTGAGCTATCGCTATTTGCTAGGCTTGTAACATCTCGAAGATCACCCGTAAGCTGACTCTGATCTCCTTCACGTTATGGGCGTCTCGACCTACGGATCGAGTGCCGCCCTGAATGCTTTTTTCTGGTTCAGAACGTTGGTTCGCCTTAAGAGCCACTTGTGAATTGACATCAAGCGGTACTTCGACTCGGATCTCAGGTACTTCGACTCAAGCTTCAGTGACATCGTTAAGTGGCCTTCCGGCCCTGGGTATCAAGTTATTGGTTTTATCTTGAAGGCCGGCTTCGTGGTCGATAGGTAAAGCCATGAATCGAGTGTTTGCCATTGCCGATTCGGAGTTGTAAACTGGTGCGTATTGCGGATTTGTATCAAACAATCACGTTATCCTTAGCCCCACGGTGGGCGCCAAACTGTTTACCCGAAAAATCGGATATAGTTGAATTTATAAGTAGTTCTAAGGATATGTGATATAGCTTGACATAAATCGTACGTAGAAGTGGAAATGTTTAGATTCTTGGCTATAGAAACGGGATATAAATTACTGAACAAAAAGAGTGAGTATGTTGAGTCAAACAAGCTCAATAGATTTATTCTTCAATAAATAGAAGTAGTCTTTTCTTACAATGTGTGAACCCTCCTTTGCGCTTACAAGGATTCCCCCTTTTATAGTAAATGGATCTTACTTTATTTATAATAAAAAATATATAGTGAAGAATCCATGATGAATTGCCTCTTCCTCGATTCCTGCCAAGATTCTCTCCCCTAGTGTGGTTGCAACGACTCATGTCTGCGAGCTCAATACTCACTCGATCTCGGTATTGGCTCGAGCCCTCGGCCTTGGTTCGAGTTCGACATTCGGGTTGAGTGTCAATCGGTCTGTGCATCTCGGACAACCTTCACGTTGCCTTACGGTTCGATTTGGTCATGGGCTTGATGATGATACCGAGCCGATTCCTCGATCGGTCTTGGAGCTCGAGGCTTGTTTGTACTATTCTCGGAACTCGTCTCGAGCTCTCACTTCGATCGCTTACCATTCGAACTCGATCAAACGTACGGAGGCCGAAATCTATTTCGACCGTATACAATGTTACAAAAACAAACCCAGATATTTTGATTTTTAAAAGAATTTCTCCTCTTACCTTGTAGAATTGGTTTTTTCTTATTTCTGCAATACACATACAAATTTATTTCAGTTTACGCAAAACTTTCCTTTTTTGAAAAGAAAACACTAATAATATGAAATCGGTTTTTCTCCTTTTCTGTAGTGGAGCTATTCAGTCTCTTATTGAGTGCTTCTCCAAGGTGATTGATTTAACACACAAGAAATTTTTCCAAATAAAGTATCTAATACAAAAGAAGCAATAACTCTCTAGTCTCCTCATAATACCCCCAAAAGAAAAGGGAAAAACATAACAAATTAAGCAAGAAATTTGAGATGAGAAAAGTTATTTCCATTTTCTTTTGAAAAAGTTGTTCGAATAGTAAATTTGAAGTTAATATCCCCGGAAAACATGATAGTGGCAGATTCATGTTTTAAATTCTATGGGTTCAATTTTTAAGGTTTTTAAAATTAACTCATTAAACTTTAAAATATGGATTTGTATCTACTATTTATTATAATTTTAGTGAATTTTTACACATAAATTTACATCGAAAGTATTACGTTCAAATGAACCCGCTATCCGCCCCTCTCACGTCATCTTTTGCTAATTCCTTCCAATAAAATGTAATAAAAAAAAAACAACTACGTAATTTTATAGTGGATAACTAGTGATTTTTTCAGCTCCCTTAATCAATTGAACTCTATACCTCAATAATATATAAATCACCCAATATTCGGACTTATAAGTTATAACACTCCGTTACTAAATAATCCACGTTCGTTGCTCCCTTAGAAAATCACCATATTTAGGTCTCATTTGGAAGAAATAATTAACAAATCTAAGTCAAATTATAAGATTTACAAAAGGAAAATCCCTTAAATCATCAATGAGAATATTTAATATACAGTCAAACATCTCTATAACAGTCTCATTTATTCCGATCTTTTTTGATTGTTACAGCAAAGTGATATTATATAAAACATATATTATAATATAGCATGAAAATTAGTTCCACAAAAAATTAGTTTTATAATGAATTGTTGTTATATAGCGATGTTATTATAGCTGTAAGTTGAATTAAATAACTTGAGACAACTCTAAAAAGATTGTTTAACTTTAGATGGTTACACTTTCACAATCAAAAGCGACTGAATGAAGGTTGTTGTGCAATTCAGAAACAAATTGATTTGACTATTTAAAACATGATAAGCAATTTCAGCCTTCGATTTCCACCACACTTATTACTACTTAGAAAAAACGTTACTCCTATTTCAGAAACTGTAGTCTCTTCCACTTACCAAGAGTCAATATTTTGTATTCCACTTATTTTACTTTATTTTGAATAATTTTATATTTTAATTTATTTCAAAAAAGTGAATTAGCCGATGTCTCATTTAAGAGTAATAACAGTCCAAACTGATAATAGAAAAGCAAAACAAAGAACTATTTAAATAATATAGTTATCATGTTCCGCTCGTCAAGGGTTCAATACTGTAATTTACAAAATATATATTCGAAAAATAGTATTGAAACAGGATTTTTTTTGGGGTTAGATTGTAACAAATGCCTTGAAAAAGAAGGTGTCTAATAGTTCCGTCTCGGTAAAGATTTACCCGCACATGATATTTATGTCAAATCGATAAAAATGGATATTATTTAATTACAGTTAAGCGATAAAAGTATTTGTACAAATATACAACATACATTTATTAAATTGGTTTAAATATCGAGTATAGATAAACGTAAAAGCTGAATCTTCTTATAATACTTAACATCTTCGATAATAAAAGAACTTATATTATTAAAACGACATTGTTTGTAGCATAATATGAACTACTATAAATTGTTCTGCAATTATATACATTAAAAGGGAATTAAAAGATTCAAAAAGAATCTTCAAAGAGATTAATATGGCATTCTTGTTTCCCTATCGATCAAGATTTGTCGAAAATTACTCTTATAATCTAAACATTGCCGTATATATATATATATATATATATATATATATATATTATATTGCTAATTAAACCTTATATTACAAGATTATCAAGACGATTCTTTAGTCTACAGCAAATTTCTTCTTGTAGCAAAAGTGCAAAACACTAAACATTGTTACTTTTTTAGGTGATAATGACAATATAATATCTATATTAATCCTGGTCTTAGGAGAAAAAGTTCATTTGGGTCCCCAAGCTTAGATTCTTAAGTCTTAACCCCTATTAAATTTTTGATGAAATTGCGTAGGGCCTCTAACTTTTTTATATATAAAAATAAAAATCCCTCACTTTTAATCTGGTGCTGCATTATTTAGCTATAAAACAAATACGTTCATTTATTATCATTATTTGACTCAGCTACCCTATCATCTCCTTTATCTTTAGGTTATGTGTGTATATACGTAGTACAAAGTAGTTCAGTATATGTTATATACGTTTAAAATTTAATATTTTTTCTATATAACAGTATAATTTTTAGACGAAGGGTGGTCAATTGACCACTCTTTAAGACATGTAACTTCACCCATATATGTAGTGTGCAGATCTGTATTGTACAAGTAGAACCTTTCATTAAAAAAATAAAAATAATAAACAATTTCAAGCATAAAACAACAGTTGGAAAGTCAGATTTTACAATCCAGATAAAGTTATGTTGTTCTCCCATATTCAACCTCCAACCAACATAGAAAGTAAAGAGGAAAAGGACGATTAAGAAAATTGTGTGAAATATATAGATAAATTTATCTAGTTAAGATCCGATTAGTGGAATTCTACTGTGTTGTTGTTGTTGTTGTTTTTTATCTAGTTAAGACATATATTCTTAATTGATATATTGAGACAAAACTATTTTCTCAATATAAATTTTCTCTGTCATGTGTGTACGTACACAGAGCGTCCTTGACCTAGAATGTACGAAACTAGATCAATAGTTAATGGACCTTACTTATCTCACACATTATCAATCAGTCCGTATAAGTAATTCACAACTTAGATCAAGCTAGTCTCTCTTTTAGGCTACAAACTAATTAATTTAAGTTCAAATTCTAATAATTTTAACACAAAACATATTACATTGATAATTAAACTCTAAATTTGATCCATTTAACAAGCTAAGACAAATGTGGGCAAAGACAATTTAAGATTTAACAATAACCAGTATTTAATCAGAGAAATATCTTTATCATATGTGTTTAACTAGTTACCTGAAAGACATAGACAATCAGCAATAACATGTTAAATTACACTAATAAAATAAAAGTTCTATACAACAGTGGCGTATAGAAATTATACTGAATATATAAAAAATTATATTATGTATATAGGTCAAAAAGTTATTTTTTATAAATATATATTATTAAATTTTCAATACCCTTTACAAAATTTATGGCTTCGCCACTCGTACAATATCAGCGTTTGTAAGTTAAATCCTTATCATATATACCTAACTTTCCTCAGCTACAATACCCCCATCAACCCTTTGCATGTTCTGTGTCGAACTGTACTGATGCAATAATTAATCAAACTTCAGACCAACTTCTAGTAATTACCAAAAATTAAAGCTAATCTACTTTAGGTGATACCTACCAAAACTTATTTTTTTATCTCATAATTGATCCCTTTTAAGAAGGAAGATATGACAAGCAAAATGCCTAAATTTCCATATGAATATTGTTCTTATTCCAAAAATGAAGAAGAAAAAAAAAATTGCTTTATGGACGAAACAGCCAGTGGCAGATGTAGCATTAATATAATTAGGGGTGTAATTGAACCCATAGCTTTCGAGACGAAATATAAATTTATGTGTAAATATTCATTAAAATTATAAAAATAATAGATTTAACGTGTATCTACTATATTTTTATAGGGATCAATGCTAAGAACACTAATGTTTAAATTGCTTTTTATAAGATCTGGATGGTAAAAAATATTGAGAGCCCTAAATGTTTAACTTATGAAAGTTGGAATAAAGAAGCCTCTAAAGATTATCTTTCACAGTCCATCTTTTCCTAAAACTAATTAATTGACGAATCAACAATTATGAGTTGAATACCACAAATTATAGAATGAAAATTATAGCAAGTTCAACATATTCTTTACATGTTCTTATAATTTCTTCAATTTTCACCACCAACGTAACATGAAAATTGTAGTAATTTTGACGATTCGCCCCAAAAGATAGTGTGCAAAATCAAAATGGAGGCCCATGATAATACAGTGATTCGGCCTGTTGGCCCATTCACAAATTAAATTGAGCCCATTAAATATCTCTGCAAAGATTAAGTCTTGAATTTCTTGACCCATATATTTTTAAAATATTTTTAAAAGATTATCTTTTCTCTAGCTAATTTCTTGCGACTTCGATATCTCCGGGGTCATGGGGTCCATCTCATTCAAAAATCAAAGTAATAGGCATAATGTTTTGTGTTGATGCACATTAGTTATATATAATATATCTTTTAAACCAAAAAAGGAAAAACAAAGATGCAGTTACTCTTAGGAAGTTCTTAATTAGAGCATAATCAATTAGAAATCAGTTCCTATTTTTATTTCTGAAATTAAAAAGTAAAAGAAATAAACACTTTTCTCATATATAAATAGAAATAAGAAAATTGAAAAACAATCGAAAATATGAAAAAAGTGTTAAGATTACCCCTATCATTTGGTAAATAGTTTAAAATTATCCCTCCGTTCATCTTTTGGTCCAAAAATATTCACATTATTATTTTTATTGCTAAAATTACCCCTCCAATTAACAGCAGAACCCTTGTGTCATGATTTTAACATGTTGGCATCTTATTATTGGGCCACGTGGCTCTTTGAGTCATGCAAAACATATGAATAATATTATATGCCCCATTATCCGAACCCGCCGCAATGTTTTTTATTATTCGCGTTAAAAAATAACGCTAAGAAGCTATGCTCATTAAAAAAACCCGGAAAAAGGAGGTGTTGTGGTGAAATCTTCTATGTCGGATTCGTCCGGCTCAATCGATTTGGTGGCCTAATGCCAAACCTTAATATATATTCAGTAAAACTCTTTTAAATATTTATGTAAAATGATAGTTTAAAAAATCTTTCTATCTTTTGTATATAAGGAACAATAAAAATGAATATGCAATTCATAATATCAATACCCTTGTTATTTGGCAGAATTGATATATGAGTATGAGGAGGAAAAAAAAGTAGAAGTTGATTTTATAAAGAACAGGAATTGAATTAACTGAATATTGAAATTTGTTTTTCCTTTTTAGTCACTTGTTGGCTTGACTGCCTTCCAATTAAGACATGAGAACTAAAAAACTTGATTTATGTGAGGAAAAATGAACGAGTTGGAGTAGTTTTGATTACAATATATATGTGATTGAATTACCATATCTATTAATGATAAAAATTTAATTATACAAAATTTATTTAGTTATATAGTAATGTACTAATTTTGAGGCCTTAAATTATTGGGGGCCTAAAAATGTGATTTTCTAAAGGTCCCCCAAATAAGAAGGAAATTGGTACTATCAGAGAGTACGATTTACACCTATAAGATGTGATTTCTTCAAAAAGTTTGCCTTTTCACATTAATACAATAGCATCCCTTTATTAGCATCACACTAAGTGATAGATACTTGTAATGGTGATTATTTGACTTTGAAACAACAAGAATTAAATGCATTGATGTTTCTCCATCCTAACTCTAATTCTCCACTTTTATTTTTTTTGCTAATTTCATCATTAGTTACACAAAAACCTAAAAGTCAGATAAGATAGATATTTCAAAACTGATAAAAGAAAAGTTCATCAGTAATAAAAATAAACTGCGGATGTCGAAATGAAATTAGGAAAAATGACACATGTCGTAATTGTTATTTTGTTTGGATACTTGAAAAACATACAACATTTTCGTTAGTACTAGTTTCTATATATGTGCATTCCACGTAGATCTTCAGTTAATTAAATAAAAAAGAACATATTAAATTTATTAAGAAATAATATAGAAGAAGAAAGGATCATATTTGACAAGTAAGAAATCATTGAATGTTAGACCGATTATTGCTATCATATTCTTTTTGTTTGCTGAATCTTTTTCATTTGATGGTATAAATATAATTTCACCGAACTTACATTTGCAGTATCAGACATTTTTTCAAATGTCTGATACTTGTCCATATATGCTTCATCCCTAGGTTATCAAATTTTCTTTTCTTATCAAACTTATCACCATATATTTTTGGTGAATCTCTCAGTATTTAAAGAGATATATATATATATGTCGAATCTAGAGTGAATTGTACAATATCTGGTCAAATCGTTATTGCTTCAACATTTGTTATTGTTGCTAACACGATTATGCTTTCGATCTGGTATTTTCAAGTAATGCATAATAAGAACGTTTTTCCGCTTCCTTCAAGTTCATCAACAAAGAACAGTCCTACTTTACCAAAGTTGATCCCTTCGAGTTAAGTCTAAAAAGCTTGTTCTTGTTCAAGATTTAGCTTTGATTACGCATTGAAATCTTTCATGTGTATTTTTGTATACTCCTGCTCAATTATTTCTCTGCATTATAATGAAACATTATCTAGCCCATGATCAAGTTTAGGTATATCATATTTTTTTTAATACTCGTGCTTATATATATAAGAAATAATCAATGCTTTTTAGCGAAGGATGTAGTCCTTTAACTTATCTTCGTAATATATGTTTTTCACATATTCCTCATATCGGGTGGATAACAATGCACCAACATAATACAAATAAATTTTGGAGAACTGATGACATTTTGAAGAGGCCTGCCTCACATATAGATTCTAAAATATTGCTATTGAATTCTAAGAACTCTCATTTTCTTGAAGCTTTTTTGAATATTTTGTACTTTATTCCATTAATAGTAAGTAAGTCACTAAACCAAGAGGGTCCTTTGACATAATCCAACAATAATCTCAAGTAATACTTTTCACCTTCTCTGGAATTAGCTGCATAACTGAGGGAAATTAAAGAGGATAATGTCACGATCCGAAATTCCCACCTTCAGGATCCGAAATTTCTACCTTCAGGATCGTGATGGCGCCTAACATTTCACTTGCTAGGCAAGCCAACGTTAAAGTAATCTTAACTATTTTTAAGCAAATTTAATTAAATAGAAGTCAATTACCGAAATAAAGTACGGAAGGCCATAAATACCGAATTATCAAAATACATCCCTGAATCTGGTGTCACAAGTGCACGAGCTACTAGAATAATACAAATAAAGGTCTGAATAAAATTCAAGTTGTTTGAAAGATAATACACAACTAAGATAAGATAGAAGGGGACTTCAGAACTGTGAACACTGTGCAGTTATACCTCAAGTCTCCTCTGAGTAGCTGAATCCGAGCACGTCTATGGTACGCTACTGGGACCAACTCCAAAATCTGCACAAGAAGTGCAGAATGTAGTATGAGTACAACCGACCCCATGTACTCCGTAAGTGTCGAGCCTAACCTCGACGAAGTAGTGACGAGGCTATGACAGGACACGTACGTAAATAACCTGTACAAGTATATATAAATACGAAGCAACAATAAATAACACTTTATAAATTTGGGAGGGAACGTGCGAAGGGGGTTGATATAATAATTTCAGCAGGAGAATTATCACATAGCAACCAAATAATTCCTCAACAATAAAATGAGCAATTGATGATATGAAAATGGCACGGCACCACCCTTCGTGATTTTACTCTCATTTGGCACGACATCACCCTTCGTGCTTTTACACTCTCTGAAAATGACACGGCATCACCCTTCGTGTTTCTACACTCACAAATGGCATGGCAACACCCTTCGTGCTTTTACACTCTTCCTTACTATGACAATGATATTATAAATAATAAAAATGGCACGGCATCACCCTTCGTGCTTTTACACTCTTCCTTACTATAAAAATAATAATATAAATTTGGAAGAGTATTTAAATACGGGAATATGCACTTATCAATCAATTCAATACCATAATACCGATTTCACCTTCCAAAATATTCAACAATAATTAAATAAATAATAATTTCACGAATAATGATCAAATAATCAATAATAAACTTAAGTAGGAATATCTTAATTAAATAGGTAATTATTCACAATAAACAAATTTCACCCGCATGCTTTGACTCAACCACAACGCATAAGTACTCGTCAACTCACATATACGTTGTACCCGCATATTAAATTACGTAGCAAATAGACAAATAAGTCCTACTCCCTCAAGTCAAGGTTAACCACGACACTTACCTCGCTTTGCAAATAAATTTCAAGATTCCAATGCACCTTTACGTCGCGAATTCGTGTCTGAAAGCTTCAAATCTAATCATAAACAATTCAACATACTCAACACGAATCATAGGAACTAATTCCATATGAAATTATAAATTTTTCGGATTAAAATATGAAATTTATTTTAAAAATCAATAGTGGGACCCACGTCTCGAATCCCGAAAAAACTCAAAAAATCCGAACACCCGTTCCGATACGAGTTCAACCGTACAAAATTTATCGAATTCCAACATCGGATTGCCTTTCAACTTCTCAATTAAAGTCTTTGAGGATTTCTACCATTTTCAATCCAATCTTTACCCATTTGAACTCAACAATCTTTCCACAAACCTTATTGGTACAAGCATGTATAACTAATACTTTCACATCCAAGAATCATCTTACTAATTACCTATTTCTAGTTGGATTTCGAAAATTGAAGGATTGTAGAAAGAAATTATTACCTCTTTGAAGCTCTAGCAACCCTTTGATGCGATTTCAAGGTTTGATTCAAGGTAGAGTAGTGAAATCCTTAGTCCTTCCTTTCCTCTCTCTAGAATAGCTCTCCCCTCTCTCTAAAACACCAGAAAATACCCAAAATTTGAACCCTACAACGAGTTAAATGAAATGGGGGTCGGGTTATAAAAACTCTCCAAATTTCCGGACCGGGCTACAGACCAGGCTAGGAACGCTCTTTAGCGAGCTACATACCAGGCTAGGCACGCTTTGTAGCAAGCTAAATACCAGGCTAGGAACGCTCTGTAGCGAGCTAAATACCAGGCTAGGCACGCTCTGTAGCGAGCTAAATACCAGGCTAGGCACGCTCTGTAGCGAGCTAAATACCAAGCTTCGCGAGGGATATAGCACGGTCTAGCGTGCTACAGACCTGGCTTCGCGAGGGATATAGCACGGTCTAGCGCGGTACAGACCTGGCTTTGCTAGGTCAAAATAATTCAACTCCCCAAGGCACTGTTCAACCCAATAAGTCCAAAAATACAATACATTAGCCTACCTTGGTACCAGGAAACCTTAAATTTCTTAGAGAAAGTTTACGGGGCATTACATTCTCCCCCGCTTAGGATCATTCATCCTCGAATGAGAATTAGAGTCCGCTCCAAACACATAACATAACTTATCTCTTCTTTTACCCATTTCAATCTCCCGTATTCTTACTAACTCCCAAAATTGCCAAATATTTCGCCAGAGTCTTCCCTGTAACTGGGCCTATCCACATGTTAGAGTAACACCAAAACAACCCTTAACAACACATACATAATCCAATCAACACGATCCGAAATTCTTATCGTCGGGACCGTGATGGCGCCTAATATTTCACTTGCTAGGCAAGCCAACATTAGAGAATCATTATACCATTACTTATTCCATTCAGTTATAACAGCAAATAATCAAACATGAAACATAGCGAGTGCGGAATAATATAAAAACTACATTAATTACTACCACCCGGATCTGGAGTCACAATTCACGAGCATTCTAGAATTCACTACAAGTAATAGTCTAAGAAAAATACAATTGTTTGAATGAAAGAAACAGTAAAACAAAAAAGATGGACGGGGACTTCAAGGTCTATGAACGCTGATAGATCTAACTTGAATCTCCGGATAGCGGGCCCAACAGCTAAAATCTCGATCAACTTGAGTCGGTACCAAAATCTGCACAGAAAGTGCAAAGTGCAGTATCCGTACAACCAACCCCATGTACTGGTAAGTGACGATCCTAACCTCGACGAAGCAGTAACGAGGATAAGACAAGACACTTACAAATCAACATATACAATTTAATAGTGTATATACAAATAACAGCAATGAAGAGCTAGACAGGAAATATCGGGAGGGGGAAACATGCTGAGGGAAATACGAGATAACGAACTACCACAGAATGATGACTGGAACAACCAATATGCTATGAATCAACAGGAACAGTGAATACATTAAAGGAAAAATGCACGGCATCACCCTTCATGCTTTTACTCTCAACCTCACCATAAAATCAATAGAAACGGAACGACATCACCCTTCGTGCATTAACTCTCATATCATGGCACAACATCATCCTTCGTGTACTAACACTCATAATACGGCACGACATCACCCTTCGTGCATTAACACTCACAGTACGACACGACATCACCCTTCGTGCATTAACACTCTCCCTTACCATAATGCAATGAACAAATAATAACAGAGAGATAGAATAACAAGTGCAAGCCTTACTTCAACATTTGGTTCCACAATATCAACCTCAACTTCGGAATCAATACTCAATTATCACCAGAAAATCCGTAAACATAATAAGAATGATGAATTTAACAACACTAGTCTAAACACATAACAATTAGGCATGGGAAGGAGACAATATGAGAAAAATGGGATAAACATGGAAAAACATGTAAATTGGCAGCGCATAAGTACTCGTCACCTCACATAAACGCCGCTCACATGAATTTCACATAGCAAATAGTCCAAGGGTTCCTAATTCTCTCAAGTCAATATTAACCACGCCACTTACCTCGCTCCGAAGTCACTCAATACTCAATCGCAGCTTTTCCTCTAAAATCCACCTCCAAACCACTCGTATCTATTCCAAAACGACTCGATAATATCAAATATTGCTAAAAGAATCAATTATATTGCGTAAATTTAGATTTCCTAAAATTTCTCCCAAAAGTAAAAAAACAAATCGACCCCAGGTCCGCTCGGTCAAAACCAAGGTTCAGACCAAAATCTATTTACTCATTCACCCCCGAGCCTGGATATATAATTGGTTTTGGAATCCGACCTCAATTTAAGGTCTAAATCCTAATATTTTCCAAATCCCTAGTTTCTACCCAACACCCCCAATTCTACCATGAACACTCTAGATTTTAGGTTGAAAATTCGTGAAATGTAATGGGTAACTGAAAAAAGTGGTTTAGAATCACTTACCAACACTTTGGGGAAGAAAATGTCTCTTGAAAATTATCTCTAGGCCGTCTAGCTTTTGAAAATTTGAAGGAATGGGATTGTTTAATAGCTGGGCGACAGTGTTCATCGCATTCTCGAGGACAATGTCGCGTTCGCGAAGAGCAGAGCTTGTCAAGCTTACGCGATCGTGAGTCCCACTTCGCGTTTGCGAAGGGTACCCGCCCGGCCTTCGCGTTCGCGAGCCCTTGCTCGCATTCGTGATGAAGGAAATCCTGACCCCTCCTCCAGGTCCCAAACCTTATGCATTCGCACTGAGAGGGTCGCATTCGCGAAGGGCAAAGCCCCCATCACTCTGCGTTCGCGACCCAGCCTTCGCGTTCGCGAAGAAGAAAAACCCAGCCATTCCAGTTTCTACTTCGCGTTCGCGGGAGTGCCTTCGCGAACGCGAAGAAGGAAACTAGAAGGCACCTGAAACTACAAAAAACCAGATTTTCCTAAGTTTAAATCATCCCGTAGCCCATCCGAAACTCACCCGAGCCCTCGGGGCTCCAAGCCAAACATGCACACAAGTCCTAAAATATTATACGAACTCGCTTACGCGATCAAATCGCCAAAATAACACCTAGAACAACGAATTGAACACCAAATCAAATAAAATTTTCATGAAAACTTTAAAACTTCTATTTTCACAACCGGACGTCCGAATCACGTCAAATCAACTCCGTTTCTGACCACATTTCACAGACAAGTCTTAAATATTATAGTGGACCTGTACCGGGATCTAGAACCAAAATACAAACCCGTTATCAACAAGACCAAACATCAGAAAATTCTATAAATCATTAAACTTCCAAACTTTTAATTTTTCATCAAAAATCCATATCTCGAGCTAGGGATCTCGGAATTCAATTCCGGGCATACGCCTAGGTCCCAAATTACGATACGGACCTACCGGGAATATTAAAACACGGATCCGAGTCTGTTTGCTAAAAATGTTGACCAAAGTCAACTTAAATAGATTTTTTAAGGCAAAAATTCTCTTTTTATCATTTTTTAACATATAAGACTTCCGGAAGAACACTCGGACTGCGCACGCAAATCGAGGAAGGCTAAGATGAGGTTTTTGAGACCTCCAAATGCAAAATTAGGTTCTAAAATATAAGATCGAGTCATCACATTCTCCACCTCTAAAACAATCGTTCGTCCTCGAACGAACATAGAAAAGTACCTGGGCTGGTGAAAAGATGTGGATATCTACTCCGCATGTCCGACTCGGACTCCCAAGTAGCCTCCTCGACGGGTTGACCTCTCCACTACACTATAACTGAAGGATAACTCTTTGATCTCAACTGGCGAACCTATCGGGCTAGAATAGCCACCAGCTCCTCCTCGTAAGTCAAATCCTTGTCCAACTGGACAGAGCTGAAATCTAACACATGGGACGGATCGCCGAGATACTTTCGAAGCATGGACACATGGAACACCGGAAGAACTGATGATAACCCCGGTGGCAACGCAAGCCTGTAAGCCACCTCTCCCACTCTTTCCAGAATCTCAAAAGGTCTGATATACCTAGGGCTCAACTTGCCCTTTTTTCCGAACCTCATTACACCCTTCATGGTGATGCCCGAAGCAACACTCTCTCCCTGGCCATGAATGCAACATCTCGAACTCTACGGTCGGCATAACTCTTCTGCCTGGACTGAGCTGTTTGAAGTCTATCCTAAATAATCTTGACCTTATCCAAGGCATCCTGTACCAAGTCTATACCCAATAACCGAGCCTCCTCCGGCTCAAACCATCCGACTAGCGATCGACATCGTCTACCATATAATGCCTCAAAGGGAGCCATCTAAATGCTTGACTGGTAGCTATTGTTGTAGGCAAACTCTGCAAGGGGCAAGAACTGATCCTACGATCCTCCGAAGTCTACACATGCGTGGAGCATATCCTCCAAGATCTGAATAGTGCGCTCGGACTGTCCGTCTGTCTGAGGATGAAACGTCATGCTCAACTCAACCCGCGTGCCCAACTCACGCTGTACTCCCCTCCAGAAGTACGAGGTGAACTGCGTACCTCGGTCATATATGATAGACACGGGCACACCATGAAGACGAACGATCTCGAGGATATAAATCTCGGCCAATCGCTCTGAAGAATATGAAACTGCAATAGGAATGAAGTGCGCTGACTTAGTCAGCCTGTCCACAATGACCCAAACGACATCGAACTTCCTCTGAGTACGTGGGAGTCCAACAACGAAATCCATAGTGATACGCTCCCACTTCCACTCAGGAATCTCTATCTTCTGAAGCAAACCACCAGGTCTCTGATGCTCGTACTTTACTAGCTGATAATTTAGACACCGAGCTACATAAGCAACTATATCCTTCTTCATTCTCCTCCACCAATAATGCTGTCGCAAGTCCTGATACATCTTGGCGGCACCCGGATAGATAGAATACCGAGTACTGTGGGCCTCCTCAAGAATCAACTCACGAAGTCCATCTGCATTAGGCACACAAATACGATCATGCATCCTCAAAAATCTATCATCTCCAACAGTAACCTGCTTGGCACCACCATGCCGCACTGTTTCTTTAAGGATAAGCAAATGAGGATCGTGATACTGCCGATCTCTGATGCGCTCAAACAAAGAAGACCGAGCAACTGTACAAGCTAGAACACGGCTGGGATCAGAAACATCCAACCACACGTACTGATTGGCCAAGGCCTGAACATCCAATGCAAGCGTGTCTCTCACCAATTGGAATATATGCAAGGCTACCCATACTAGCTGACTTTCTACTCAAAGCATCGGCAGCCACATTGGCCTTCCCGGGATGATACAATATGGTGATATCATAGTCTTTCGATAGCTCCAACCACCTCCCCTGCCTCAAATTGTGCTCCTTCTGCTTGAACAAATACTGCAAGCTCCGATGATCCGTGAATACCTCACATGGCATGCCGTAAAGATAGTGCCTCCAAATCTTCAGCGCGTGAACAATGGCTACCAGCTCTAGATCATGAACGAGGTAATTTTTCTCGTGAACCTTCAGCTGCCGCGAAGCATATGCAATAACATTGCCACCCTGCATCAATACCGCACCCAGACCAATACGAGATGCGTCACAATATACTATATAAGATCCTGAACCTGAGGGTAACACCAATACCAGTGCCGTAGTCAAAGTTGTCTTGAACTTCTGGAAGCTCGCCTCACACTCGTCTGACCACCTAAATGGGGCACCCTTTTGGGTCAACCTAGTCAATGGGGCTACTATAGATGAGAACCCCTCCACAAACCGACGGTAATAACCCGCCAATCCCAAGAAATTACAGATCTCTATAACTGATGTGGGTGTGGGCCAGTTCTGAACTGCCTTAATCTTCTTAGGATCCACCTGAATACCCCTTACTGATACAACGTGACCCAAGAAAGCAACTGAACTCAACCAAAACTCGCATTTTGAGAACTTAGCATATAACTGGCTGTCTCTCAGAGTCTGAAGAACGCTCCGAAGATGTTGCGCATGCTCCTCTCGACTGCGGGAGTAGATCAAGATATCATCAATAAACACAATCACTAAGGAATCCAAGTAGGGCTCGAACACCCGGTTCATCAAATCCATGAATGCTGCTGGGGCATTTGTCAGCCCAAATGACATCACCAAAAACTCAGAATGCCCTCACCGAGTCCGAAAAGCTGTCTTAGGGACATCGGATGCCCTAATCCTCAACTGATGGTAGCCAAATCTCAAATCAATCTTCGAAAACACCTTGGCACCCTGAAGCTGATCAAATAAATCATCAATCCTCGGCAATGGATACTTGTTCTTGATGGTGACTTTGTTCAACTACCGATAATCTATACACATCCTCATCGATCCATCTTTCTTCTTCACAAACAACTCAGGTGCACCCTAGGGTGAGACACTAGGTCTAATGAAGCCCTTGTCAAGCAAATCTTGCAAATGTTCCTTCAATTCTTTCAACTCTGGCAAGGCCATGCGATATGGAGTGATGGAAATGGGCTGAGTGCCCGGAGCCAAACCAATACAGAAATCAATATCCCTGTGGGGTGGCACCCCAGACAGGTCTGCAGGAAACATCTCTGGAAACTCACGAACAACCGGCACTGAATCCATGGAAGGAACCTCCGTACTAGAATCGCGGACATAAGACAAATAAGCTAGACACCCCTTCTCGACCATATGCCGAGCCTTCACATAAGAGATAACCCTGCTGGTAGAATGGCCAGGAGTCCCTCTCCACTCTAATCGAGGCATCCCCGGCAAGGCTAAGGTCACCATCTTGGCATGACAATCTACTCTAGCATGATAAGGTGACAATCAATCTATACCCAGAATGACATCAAAATCAACCATACTGAGAAGTAGAAGATCTACGCGAGTGTCAAGGCTCCCAATGTTGACCACACACGAACGATAAACACGATCTACAACAATAGCATCTCTTACTGGTGTGGACATATGCACAGGAGCACTCAAAGAATCACGAGGCACAACCAAATATGAAGCAAAATAGGATGACACATAGGAGTGAGTAGATCCCGGATAAAATAGAACTGAAGCACCTCTATTGCAAACTGAAACAGTACCTGTGATAACAACGTCAGATGACTCAGCCTCAGGCCTGGCTGGGAAAGCATAACACCGGGACTGGGCCCACCACTCTGGACTACGTCCTTGGGACGACCTCTAGCTGGCTGATCTTTACCTTTAACAGCCTGACCTCCACCTCTAACAGTTTGGCCTCTACCTTTGGCTGCCTGACCCCTGCCTCTGGCTGCCTGAGCAGATGGTGCAGCAACTTGAGAACTCTGATGCTGTGAGCTGCCCGATGCCCGAGGGAAAAATCTAGCAATGTGCCTCGGATAGATGCATCTATGGATCACGCTGCACGTCCCTCGGCAGTGTACACGACACTCTGGATCGGGCCGTACAACCTGAGCAGAAATTGTGCCTAATAATAATAATTACATGATACCTTGATATTTTAATTGCAGCTTGTGAAGTTCAATAAATTGGGAATTGTCGTATTTGAAGGAATTTAATTATTTCTACTGGTTAAAGAAAATTATTGTAATTTTATAAATCATGTTGATTTAAATATTTCTATTTCTATTTTATTTATTATTATTGACCCTTAGTGAGTGTCAACGTCGACCTCTCGTTACTACCTCTTCGAGATTAGGCTTGATACTTACTGGGTACACGTTGTTTACGTACTCATGCTACACTTGCTGCACTTTTTGTGCAGAACCTGAGACATGCTTAGTGTCTCTTGTCTAACCTTCTATGGGGGAATTTACCCCATAGGTGATTTAAATTATTAATTATTTCTAATTGTGGGGGCTACGTACGCACGAGGTGACGAGAGTCCGTTCATAGCTACTATTTATGCTAAAGTCAGGGTAGTTTAGGACTCAAATCATGAATTACGCGTGCTAATTATATTCTTTATTTAATTAATATATTTGAACTATATTGTGAATATATAGGGAAGATAGTAAAAGATTGAAATCTCATATACTTGAATTTTTGTGTAAATTAATAAATTATTAAAAGAAATTATACATCGTCTTGTATTAATCTTATAATATATATATATATATATATATCCTCATTCCGGAGGTACATAAAAAAATGTCCTCCTTTCTTGTGGAGCGGGCCGAATGCCTCGGCAGTATAGATGCATCTATGGATCGCGTCGCACGTCCCTCGCCAGTGTACACAATACTCTGGATCGGGCCGTACGACCTCAGCAGAAATCGTGCCTAATAATAAAAATTACACGATACCTTGATATTTTAATTGCAGCTTTTGAAATTAAATAAATTGAGAATTGTCGTATTTGAAGAAATTTAATTATTTCTGCCGGTTAAAGAAAATTATTGTAATTCTATAAATCATGTTGATTTAAAATATTTCTATTTTTATTTAATTTATTATTATTGACCCTTAGTGAGTGTCAAAGTCGACCTTCTCGTCACTACCTCTTTGAGATTATGCTTGATACTTACTGGCTATATGTTGTTTACGGACTCATGATACACTTTTTGTGCAGAACCTAAGACAGGCTTAGTGTCTCTTGTCTAACCTTGTATGGGAGAATTTACCCCATTGGTGATTTAAATTAATAATTATTTCTAATTGTGGGGGCTACGTACGCACGAGGTGACAAGAGTCCGTGCGTAGCTACTATTTATGCTAAAGTCCGGGTAGTTTAAGACTCAATTCATGAATTACGTGTGCTAATTGTATTCATTATTTAATTAATGTATTTGAACTATATTGTGAATTGCTAGGGAAGATAGTAAAACCTTGAAATCTCATATACTTGAATTTTTTTATAAATTAATAAATTGTTAAAAGAAATTGTACATCGTCTTGTATTAATCTTATAATATATATATCCTCATTCCGAAGGTACATAAGAAAATGTCCTCCTTTCTTGTGGAGCGGGCCGAACGCCTCAGCAGTATAGATGCATCTATGGATCGAGCCGCATGTCCCTCGACAGTGTACATGACACTCTGGATCGGGCCGTACGACCTCAGCAGAAATCGTACTTAATAATAATAATAATTATACGATACCTTGATATTTTAATTGCAGCTTGTGAAGTTAAATAAATTGGAAATTGTCGTATTTGAAGGAATTTAATTATTTCTGCTGGTTAAAGAAAATTATTGTAATTCAATAAATCATGTTGATTTAAATATTTCTATTTCTATTTTATTTATTATTATTAACCCTTAGTGAGTGTCAACGTCGACCTCTCGTCACTACCTCTTCGAGATTAGGCTTGATACTTACTGGGTACACGTTATTTACGTACTCATGCTACACTTGCTGCACTTTTTGTGCAGAACCTGAGACATGCTTAGTGTCTCATGTCTAACCTTGTATGGGGGAATTTACCCCATAGGTAATTTAAATTAATAATTATTTCTAATTGTGGGGCTACGTACGCACGAGGTAATGAGAGTCCGTGCGTAGCTACTATTTATGCTAAAGTCCGGATAGTTTAGGACTCAAATCATGAATTACGTGTGCTAATTGTATTCTTTATTTAACTAATGTATTTGAACTATATATTGAATTGCTAGGGAAGATAGTAAAAGATTGAAATCTCATATACTTGATTTTTTGTATAAATTAATAAATTATTAAAAGAAATTGTACATCGTCTTGTATTAATCTTATAATATATATATCCTCATTCCGGAGATACATAAGAAAATATCCTCCTTTCTTGGGTAGCGGGCCGAACGCCTCGGCAGTATAGATGTATCTATGGATCGCGCCGCACATCTCTCGACAGTGTACACGATACTCTGGATCGGAACGTACGACCTCGGTATAAATCGTTCCTAATAATAACAATTACAAGATACCTTGATATTTTAATTGCAGCTTGTGAAGTTAAATAAATTGGGAATTGTCGTATTTGAAGGAATTTAATTATTTCTGCTGGTTAAAGAAAATTATTGTAATTCTATAAATCATGTTGATTTAAATATTTCTATTTCTATTTTATTTATTATTATTGACCCTTAGTGAGTGTCAACGTCGACCTCTCGTCACTACCTCTTCGAGATTAGGCTTGATACTTACTGGGTACACGTTGTTTACGTACTCATGCTACACTTGCTGCACTTTTTATGCAGAACCTGAGACATGCTTAGTGTCTCTTGTCTAACCTTGTATGGGGGAATTTACCCTATAGGTAATTTAAATTAATAATTATTTCTAATTGTGGGGGCTACGTACGCACGAGGTGACGAGAGTCCGTGCGTAGCTACTATTTATGCTAAAGTCCGGATCGTTTAGGACTTAAATCATGAATTACGTGTGCTAATTGTATTCTTTATTTAATTAATATATTTGAACTATATATTGAATTGCTAGGGAAGATAGTAAAAGATTGAAATCTCATATACTTGATTTTTTGTATAAATTAATAAATTTTTAAAAGAAATTATACATCGTCTTGTATTACTCTTATAATATATATATCCTCATTCCGAAGGTACATAAGAAAATGTCCTCCTTTCTTGTGTAGCGGGCCGAACGCCTTGGCAGTATAGATGCATCTATGGATCGCGCCGCACGTCCCTCGGCAGTGTACACGACACTCTGGATCGGGCCGTACGACCTCGACAGAAATCGTGCCTAATAATAATAATTACACGATACCTTGATATTTTAATTGCAGCTTGTGAAGTTAAATAAATTGAGAATTGTCGTATTTGAAGGAATTTAATTATTTCTGCTGGTTAAAAAAAATTATTGTAATTCTATAAATCATGTTGATTTAAATATTTCTATTTTTATTTTATTTATTATTATTGACCCTTAGTGAGTGTCAAAGTCGACTTTCTCGTCACTACCTCTTCGAGATTAGGCTTGATACTTACTGGGTACACATTGTTTACGTACTCATGCTACACTTGATGCACTTCTTGTGCATGACCTGAGACAGGTGCTATAATTGGACCTATCAGCGCGCACCCACGTTATCCAGAGGCTTAGTGGTGAGCTGTCTTTTTGAGCCGCTCTGCAGCAACTAGTGCCTCTTCTTGAAATTTTATTCTGTCTATTTCATTTCAGACAGTATTTAGAATTTTTGTATAATCTACTTGATGCTCATACACTTGTGATACCAGGTTTTGGAACACACTAGTAGAATTTTTGGATTTAGTTATGTTCTTGTATTTATTTTTTATTTACTAGATCTTTTTATATTGTCTTAATTCTTGCAAGTTATAAGAGATTAACTACTCGATTAATTCTTTTTAAAGAGTTGAATATATGTTTAAATCACCAGTTGGCTTGCCTAGCTGTAGTGTTGGGCGCCATCACAACCTATAGGTGAAATTGGGTCGTAACATCATGGTATTACAGCACTAGGTTCATGTAGGTTTCACAAGTTATGAGCAGACCTAATAGAGTCTTGCGGATCGGTACGGAGACATCTGTACTTATCTTCGATAGGCTATAGGGTGTTAGGAAACTACCTTCATCTTCCATCGTGCAATTGATGTAGAACTAAATATCTTTCTCTTATTCTCTCACAGATGGTGAGAACACGCTCTAATGAGGTTCCAGACTAGGGAAAAACTACTCCCCCTGTTGTTAGAGGCCGAGGGAGGGCTCCAGCCCGTGGTAGGGGATGAGGACGTCCCCGAATACTTTCAGTTATGCCACCAGTGGGTCCAGCAGAGGATCCCATTATTGAGGAACAGGGCGAGGTGACCGTGGCAGAACCAGCTCCGGTGGATTTCACGTCTGCACCGGGATTCCAGGAGGTCATGGGCCGTATGTTGTAGTTCATGGACACTATGACTCAAGCCATTTTATTTCCGGCAGACCCATCCACATATCAAGCGGTCGGGGGAGCACAGACCCCTACCGCACAGGCTCATGGGCAGGAAACTGCTGTATATCAGACCCAGGGTGCACTACCCGTGGGTGGAGCCTAGCCAGTGGCAACAGCTACACCTGAGCCCAAACCAACTGCGACCGCCGAGCCGCAAAAGCTATTGGATAGGTGGACTATACTACATCCTCCTGCCTTTAGGGGTGAGCAACATGAGGATCCCCAGGACTTTATTGATCGGTGCAGGGACAGACTGCACAACATGAGGATATTGGAGTCTCATGGGGTAGACTTTGCTACTTTTCAGTTAGAGGGCAGAGCCCGTAGATGGTGGAAGTCTTATCTTCTTGGCAGACTAGCAGATTCTCCTCCCATGACTTGGGACAGATTCACTCGTATTTTCCTGGATAGGTATATTCCACCCTCCATGAGGGAAGAGTTGTGGTTTAAGTTTGAGAAGCTCCAGCAGGGCAAGATGCCAGTGACCGATTATGAGGCGAGGTTCTTTGAGTTATCTCGCTATGCACTTATGATACTCCCTACTGAGGCGGAGAGAGTGTGGAGGTTTGTTGCGGGTTTACATACTGGCATTCAGGACATTATGGCCCTAGAGGTTAAGATGGGTACTTCTTATGAGTTGGTCGTGGAGATAGCCCGGAGGATTAAGGGTGTGCGTTAGCATAGCCGAGAGCAGTTTATGAGAGATAAATGGTTTATATATTATGGAGAGTTCAGAGGTGCTCCGTCTAGGGGGGTAGAGGGCAGTCCAACAGGGCCCCATATCCAGCACCGCTGCCTCCTCGGGGTACCCTAGTGCGACCTTAGTTCAGTGCGATGCCAGAAGGTTCTTATCGCCCACAATCTATTCAGGGTTCTTCCAGTGAGTATTCAGGTCCCCAGGGTGAGACTTCTATTCAGCAGCCCATCACATCGAAAAGTTGTTACGAGTGCAGGGATCCCAGTCACATGCGGAGATTCTGCTCCAGGCTTCGAGGTAGACCAGTGCAGCAAGGTCAGCAACCTATGATTACCGCACCAGTTGCTCCACCAGCCGTCAGACCACCAAGAGGTAGAGGGCAGGTGAGTAGGGCCATCCTAGAGGTGGAGTCCAGCCAGGCGGAGGCCAGCCAGTTGGCGCTCCAGCTCGATTCTATGCTTTTCCGGCCAGACCAGATGCAAAGGCCTCAGATGCAGTGATTACATATATTATCTCTGTTTGCGGCAAAGATGCCTCCGTATTATTTGATCCAGGGTCTACATATTCATATGTGTCATCTCTATTTGCTCATTTCCTGGGTGTTTCTCGTGAGTCCTTGAGTACTCCTGTTTATGTGTCCACTCTTTTAGGTGATTCTGTTGTTGTGGATCGGATCTACCAGTCCTGTATTATTACATTATGTGGTTATGAAACTAGAGCAAATCATCTACTGCTTGAGATGACCGACTTTGAAATTATCCTGGGCATGGACTGGTTATCTCCATATCATGCCATCCTAGATTATCATGCCAAGATTGTTACCTTGGCTATTCCATCATTGCCTAGGCTGGAGTGGAAGGGTTCGTCTATTAATGCATTTAATTGGGTTATTTCTTTTATGAAGGCTCGACACATGATTGAGAAGGGTTGTTTGGCTTATCTATCCTATGTTCAGGATGCTACTGCAGAGACTCCGACTATTGATTTAGTGCCTGTAGTTCGGGAGTTCTCCGACGTATTTCCTTCAGATCTTCCAGGCATGGCACCTGAACGTGATATTGATTTCTGTATTGACTTGGCTCTAGATACCCAGCCTATATCTATCCCACCGTATTGCATGGATCCAAAAAAATTGAAGGAATTGAAAGAACAACTTGAAGAGTTACTAGCCAAAGGGTTCGTTAGACCGAGTGTAACGCCTTGGGGTGCACCGGTATTAATTGTGAAGAAGAAGGATGGTACTATGCGGATGTGTATCGATTATCGACAATTGAACAAAGTCACTATTAAGAACAAGTACCCATTGCCATGTATTGATGATCTATTTGACCAGTTGCAGGGTGCTAGGGTGTTCTCTAAGATCGACTTGAGGTCAGGGTACCATCAGTTGAAGATTCGGGATTCGGATGTTCCAAAGACTACTTTCCGAACTAGATATAATCATTATGACTTTTTAGTGATGTCCTTCGGTTTGACTAACGCCCTGGCAGCATTCATGGATTTGATGAACAAGTATTCCGGCCATATATTGATTCGTTTATTATTGTCTTCATTGATGACATTTTGATCTACTCGCGTAGTAAGGAGGAGCACGAGCAACATATGAGAGTGGTGCTTCAGACGTCGCGGGAACAAAAGCTATATGCTAAGTTCTCTAAATGTGAGCTTTGGCTAGATTCTGTAGCATTTTGGGGGCATATTGTATCGGGCGATGGTATTAAAGTTGATCCCAAAAAGGTCGAGGCAGTTCAGAATTGGCATCGTCCCACTTCGGTGGCTGAGATTAGGAGTTTTCTAGGTTTAGCAGGTTATTATCGTCGGTTAGTGGAGGGTTTTTCATCTATTGCAGCACCTTTGACTAAATTAACCCAGAAAGGTGCTCTGTTCCGATGGTCCGATGATTGTGAGGTGAGCTTTCAGAAGCTTAAGACAGTATTGACTACAATACCAGCGTTAGTGTTGCCTTCCTATTCGGGGATGTATACAGTGTATTGTGATGCTTCACGTGTTGGTGTGGGTTGTGTATTAATGCAGGAGGGGCGAGTTATTGTATATGCTTCACGTCAGTTGAAACCCAACGAGAAGAATTACCCGGTACATGATTTGGAGTTAGCTGCAATTGTTCACGCTCTTAAGATTTGCAGGCATTATCTTTATGGGGTGTCTTTTGAAGTTTACACTGATAATCACAGTTTGCAACATTTGTTCAAGCAGAGGGGCCTAAATTTGAGGCAGCGCAAATGGCTTGAGTTACTAAAAGATTATGATATTATTATCCTGTATCATTCGGGCAAAGCAAATGTAGTTGCAGACGCCTTGAGTAGAAAGGCAGAGAGTATGGGTAGTTTGACTTTCATTTCAGCAGAGGAGAGGAAATTAGCTTTGGATATTCAGTACTTGGCTAACAAACTTGTGAGGCTGGATATTTCAGAGCCCAGCCGAGTTCTTGCGTGTGTTGTGGCCCAGTCTTAACGATTTGAGCAGATCAAGGCTCGCCAGTATGATGATCCACACTTAATGGTTCTTCGAGAAACGGTACTACGGGGTGGTGCCAAGGAAGTTACTATTGGCGCGGATGGTATTCTGCGACTCCAGGATCATTTATATGTTCCTAGTGTGGATGGGTTGAGGAAAAGGATTTTAGAGGAGGCACACAATTCTCAGTATTCTATTCATCTAGGTGCTACGAAGATGTATCGTGACTTGAAGTAGCATTATTGGTGGCAGAGGATAAAAAATGACATAGTTGAGTATGTAGCTAGGTGTCTAAATTGCCAGCAAGTTAAATATGAGCACCAGAAGCCAGGTGGCCTACTTCAGCAGATGACTATACCAGAGTGGAAATGGGAACGCATTACTATGGACTTTGTAGTCGGGTTGCCGTGGACCTTGCGAAAGTTTGATGCAGTTTGGTCATTCTCGACAAGTTGACTAAGTCGGCACACTTTATTCCGGTTGTGACTACATATACTTCGGAGAGGTTGGCCCGAATTTATATTCAGGAGATAGTTCGGTTGCACGGTGTGCCAATTTCCATCATATCATATAGAGGCCCTCAATTTACTTCACATTTCTGGAGAGCAGTACAGAGTTAATTGGGGACCCGTGTAAAGCTCAGCACAGCCTTCCATCCGCAGACCGACGGGCAGTCGGAGCGGACAATTCAGATTTTGGAGGATATGCTCAGGTCATGTGTGATTGACTTTGGAGGTCGGTGGGATCATTTCTTGCCTTTGGCCGAATTCACTTATAACAACAGTTACCAATCCAGCATAGAGATGGCTCCATTTCATGAGGCTTTATATGGTCGACGATGTCGTTCGCCCATCGGATGGTTTGAGCCTGGTGAGGCTAAGTTATATGGTACTGATTTGGTGAAATATGCCTTAGAAAAGGTAAAGTAAATTCAGGAGCGGCTTCGTACATCACAGTCCAGACAGAAGAGTTACGCGGATTAGAGAGCACCTGAATTATCATTTATAGTGGGTGAGAAAGTTCTCTTGAAGGTTTCGCCGATGAAGGGAATTATGAGATTCGGGAATAAGGGAAAGTTGAGCCCAAGGTATATAGGCAAATTTGAGGTGTTGAGACGAGTTGGGGAGGTTGCTTACGAGCTTGCTTTGCCTCCCAGTCTATCAGGAGTTCATCTCGTTTTCCATGTATCTATGCTCCGGAAGTATTATGCCAACCTGTCACATGTGTTAGACTTCAGTACAGTTCAGCTAGATAAAAGCTTGGGTTATGAAGAGGAGCCAGTTGCCATTGTTAATAGACAGGTTCACCAGTTGAGGTTCAAGAAGATTTCTGCAGTAAATGTCCCGTGGAGGGGCCAACCAGTCGAGGAAGTGACTTGGGAGGCCGAAGAAGACATGCGGAGCAGATATCCACACTTATTTAGACCCTAGGTACAATTCTAAACACGTTTGAGGACGAACGTTTGTTTAAGAGGTGAAGAATGTAATGACTCAACAGGTCATTTTCACTTTCAGAATCCCATTCCCCCATTTACTGCTTAATTTATGCTTTATAATTATTATGTAACTGACCGGGGTGGTTAGTTCGGGCCCGGTGGGGTTTTTAGAATGGACTGGAACACTTAGTTCCAAAGTTTAAAACTTAAGTTGAAAGGTTGGATGGATGTCGACCTATGTGTAAACGACTCCGGAATAGAATTTTGATGATTCCAACAGCTCCGTATGGTGATTTTGGACTTAGGAGCGTGTTCGGAATTTTATTTGGAAGTCCGTAGTTAAATTAGGCTTGAAATGGCTAAAACATGAATTTAAGGTTGGAAGTTTGACCGGGGAGTTAACTTTTTGATATCGGGGTTGGAATCCAATTCCAAAAATTTTCATAGCTCTGTTATATCATTTATGACTTGTGTGCAAAATTTGAGGTCAATCGGACTTGATTTGATAGGTTTCGGCATCGAATGTAGAAGTTAGAAATTTTAAGTTTCATTAAGCTTGAATTGGAGTATGATTCGTGGTTTTAGTGTTGTTTTATGTGATTTGAGGTTTCGACTAAGTTCATATGATATTATAGGACTTGTTGGTGTATTTGGTTGAGGTCCAGAGGGACTCGGGTGAGTTTCGGACGGCTAACGGATCATTTTTGGCCTTTGGGAGATAGCTGATAGCTGCTGGTATTTTTCTTCTGGTTTCCTTATACGCGATCGCATAAGTTCATTCGCGATCTCGTAAACTAATTTGGGGCAGAGGTGACTTTGTTCTATGCGATCGCATGAGATGGCTTGCGATCACGTAGGCTTGTTTGAGGCAGTGATGATTTTGTAAATTGCGATCGCGTGAAGAGAGCTGCGATCGCGTAGCTATGGGAGTTTGTTATTAGCGAACGCGTGAAGAAGGTCACGTTCGCGTAGAGTAAGTGGAGCAGAAGTGGAGGTCACGCATTTGTGCTTCGCAATCTCGTGGACGAGTTCGCGATCGCGAACGGTTAATTTAGGCAGTGGGAGAATATTTCACCGCGATCGCGTGGACAAGTCCGCGATCGCGTAGAGCAAATGACTGGGCAGAGAGTTTAAGTTCTGAAAATAGGACTTCGTCCCCTTTTCTATTTTTACCGATTTGGAGCTCGGATTGAGGCGATTTTTGGGAGATTTTCAGAGAAAACAACGGGGTAAGTGTTCTTAACTCAATATTGGTTAAATTACCCAAATCCATCATTGTTTTTATCATTTAATTGGTGAATTAAGTTGGAAAAAGTTTGAAAACCCTCTTGAATAAATTTGATGATTTGAGGGCAGAATTGTTATCGGAATTTAGTAATTTTTGTATGGGTAGACTCATGGTTGAATGGACGTTCATATTTTATAACTTACGACGGATTCCGAGACATGGGGCCCACAGGCGATTTTTGGGTTAATTTGGGATTTTTATTGAAAAATGTAGTGTTTTCTTATGAAATTGATTCCTATCATTTTTGGTGACTGTATCGAATTATTTTGGCTAGATTCGAGCCATTCAGAGTTGGATAATCGAGGAAAAGGCCTACTAGTGGATTACATTGGAGCAAGTCGAGGTAAGTCTCTTGTCTAACCTTGTAAGGGGGAATTTACCCCACATGTGATTTAAATTAATAATTGTTGCTAATTGTGGGGGCTACGTACGTACGAGCTGACGAGAATCCGTGTGTAGCTACTATTTATGCCAAAGTCCGGATACTTTAGGACTCAAATCATGAATTCCGTGTACTAATTGTATTCTTTATTTAATTAATGTATTTGAACTATATTGTGAATTGCTAGGGAAGATAGTAAAAGATTGAAATCTCATATACTTGAATTTTTGTATAAATTAATAAATTGTTAAAAGAAATTGTACATCGTCTTGTATTAATCTTATAATATATATCCTCATTCCGGAGGTACATAAGAAAATGTCTTACTTTCTTGTGGAGCGGGCCGAACGCCTCGGCAGTATAGATGCATCTATGGATCGCGCCGCACATCCCTCGGCAGTGTACACGACACTCTGTATCGGGCCGTACGACCTCGGCAGAAATCGTGCCTAATAATAATAATTGCACGATACCTTGATATTTTAATTGCAGCTTGTGAAGTTAAATAAATTGGGAATTTTCATATTTAAAGGAATTTAATTATTTCTGCTAGTTAAAGAAAATTATTGTAATTCTATAAATCATGTTGATTTAAATATTTCTATTTTTATTTTATTTATTATTATTGACCCTTAGTGAGTGTCAAAGTCGACCTTCTCGTCACTACCTCTTCGAGATTAGGCTTGATACTTACTGGGTACACATTGTTTACGTACTCATGCTACACTTGATGCACTTCTTGTGCATGACCTGAGACAGGTGCTATAGTTGGACCTATCAGCGCGCACCCACGTTATCCAGAGGCTTAGTGGTGAGCTGTCTTTTTGAGCCGCTCTGCAGCAACTAGTGCCTCTTCTTGAAATTTTATTCTGTCTATTTCATTTCAGACAGTATTTAGAATTTTTGTATAATCTACTTGATGCTCATACACTTGTGATACCAGGTTTTGGAACACACTAGTAGAATTTTTGGATTTAGTTATGTTCTTGTATTTATTTTTTATTTACTAGATCTTTTTATATTGTCTTAATTCTTGCAAGTTATAAGAGATTAACTACTCGATTAATTCTTTTTAAAGAGTTGAATATGTGTTTAAATCACTAGTTGGCTTGCCTAGCTGTAGTGTTGGGCGCCATCAGCTATAGGTGAAATTGGGTCGCGACCCAAACTGCGTCGAATTTTCTATGAGTCCGTGGGAGCCCAACAACAAATTCCATAGTCATACGCTCCCACTTCCACTCAGGAATTCCTACCTTCTGAAGCAAACTACCAGGTCTCTGATGTTCGTACTTAACTTGCTGACAATTCAGACACCGAGTTACATATGCAACTATATCCTTCTTCATTCTCCTCCACCAATAATGTTGCCGCAAATCTTGATACATTTTGGCAGCACCTGGATGAATAGAATACCTGGAACTGTGGGCCTCTTCCAAAATTAATTCACGAAGCCCATCCACATTAGGCATACAAATGCGACACTGCATTCGTAGAACTCCATCTTCCCCCACAGCAACTTATTTGGCATCCTCGTGCCGTACCGTGTCTTTAAGGACAAGTAAATGAGGATCATCATACTGCCACTCTCTGATGCGCTCATATAAAGAAGATCGAGCGACTGTGCAAGCTAGAACCTGATTGGGTTCTGAAATATCTAACCTTACAAACTGATTAGCCAAAGTCTGAACATCTGCAGCTAACGGTCTCTCACCAACCGGAATATACGCAAGACTGCCCCTACTCACACCCTTTCTACTCAAAGCATCAGCCACCACATTGGCCTTTCCAGGGTGATACAAAATAGTGATATCATAATCTTTCAACAACTCCAACCATCTTCTCTGCCTCAAATTAAGATCTTTTTGCCTGAACAGATACTGTAGGCTACGATGATCACTAAATACCTCACACGAGACACCGTAAAGGTAATGCTTCCAAATCTTTAAAGCATGGACAATGACTGTCAATTCTAAGTCATGAACAAGATAATTCTTCTCATGAAATTTCAACTGTCGTGACACATATGCAATCACCCTGCCATCTTTCATCAATACTGCACCAAGCCCAATGCGAGATGCATCACAATACACCGTATAAAATCCTGAACTTGTGTGTAATACCAACACTGGCATCGTAGTCAAAGCAGAGTTGAGCTTTTGAAAACTCACACTCGTCTAACCATCTGAATGGAACACCTTTCTGGGGAAGTCTGGTCAATGTGCTTGCTATAGATGATAACCCTTCCACGAACCGCGATAATAACCCGCCAAACCTAGAAAA
The DNA here is from genome assembly GCF_000390325.3 of Nicotiana tomentosiformis. Lineage (NCBI taxonomy): Eukaryota > Viridiplantae > Streptophyta > Magnoliopsida > Solanales > Solanaceae > Nicotiana > Nicotiana tomentosiformis. The sequence continues at coordinate 17,476,660 of NC_090820.1, forward strand.
CTCTGTATCTCTGTAACTGAAGTAGGCCTAGGCTAGTTCTAAACTGTCTCAATTTTCTTAGGATCCACCTTTATGCCATATGCCGATGCAACATGCCCCAAGAAGGCAACTGAGTTTAACCAAAACTCACATTTTGAAAATTTATCATATAACTGATTATTCTTCAAAGTTTGAAGCATAATCCGAAGATATTGCTCGTGCTCCTCTAGAGTGCTGGAGTAAATCAAGATGTCATCAATGAATACAACCACAAATGAATCAAGATAGGGCTTGAACACCCGATTCATCAAATTCATAAATGTTGTTGGGGCGTTGGTAAGCCCGAATGACATCACTAAGAATTCATAATGCCCATACAAGGTCCGAAAAGTTGTCTTAGGGACATCAGATGCCCTAATCTTTAACTGATGATAGCCAGACCTCAAGTCAATCTTCGAAAACACCTTGGCACCCTGAAGTTGATCAAATAGATCATCGATTCTTGGCGATGGATACTTGTTCTTGATAGTATCCTTGTTCAACTACCGATAACCTTTACACATCCGCATTGAACCATCTTTCTTCTTTAAAAATAACACTGGTGCACCCCAAGGTGAGCCACTAGGTCTAATGAATCCCTGATCAAGTAAGTCTTGTAACTGCTCCTTCAATTCTTTTAACTTCGACTGGGCTATACAGTATGGTGGAATAGAAATGGGCTGAGTACCCGGAGCCCAATCGATACAAAAGTCAATATCTCTATTGGGTGGCATCCCCGACAAATCTGCAGGAAATACTTTTGGAAATTCACGAATAACTGGGACTGAATCCACAGAAGGAACATCAGCTATGGTATCGCGGATATAAGCCAAATAGGCTAGACAGCCCTTCTCAACGATACTACGAGCCTTCATATAGGAAATAACCCTACTGGTAGAATAACCAGCAATTCCTTTCCACTCTAATCGAGGTAACCCCGGCATGGCTAAGGTCACCGTCTTGGCATGGCAATCAAATATAGCATGATTAGGTGACAGCCAATCCATACCTAATATGATGTCAAAATCTACCATGTCGAGAAGTAGAAGATCTACACTAGTCTTAAGACTCCCAATAGTAACCACACACGAACGATAGGCATGATTTACAATAATAGAATCCCCCACCGGTGTGGACATGTGCAGAGAAGCACTTAAAGAATCAAGAGGCACAACCAAATATGAAGCAAAGAAGGAGGACACATAGGAATAAGTAGATCCTGGATCAAATAAAACTGAAGCATCTCTATGGCAAAATGGAACAATACCTGTGATCACAACATCGGATGACTCGGCCTCAGGCCTAGCTGGAAAAGCATAAAATCGGGGTTGGGCCCCACCACTCGGAGCTATATCTCTGGGATAGCCTCTAACTGACTGTCCTCCACCTCTAACAACCTGACCTCCACCTCTAATGGTCTGACCTCCACCTCTAGCTGCCTGACCCCTACCTCTAGCTGGTTGAGCAGGCGGTGAAGCAGCCTGTAATGATTCGACCGATCGTTTTAAGCCCTAGCACATTTATCGGTGATTTGAGTCCATGGGTAGCTTCACTTCGGGTATTATGACTTGAACGCGTGGTCGGAATTGAGTTTCGGAAGTTCAAAGTTGATTTGGAAGAAAACTCTCATTTCGGAAGCTTTAAGTTGGAAGAATTGATAAGGTTGGATTTTTGAGTAAACGACCTCGGAATCAGGATTTGAAGGTTCCAACAGGTTCGTATGATGATTTTGCATTTGGGCGTATGTCCGGGTCGAATTTTGGATGACCCGAGAACGTTTCGGCACCTATTATGGAAGTTGGCATTTTTAGAAGGGTTTCTTAAATTTGAGTGGAAATACATTTCAATGTTATCAATGTCCGTTTGGGATTTCGAGCCTGGGAATAGATCCGTATGGTGATTCTGGTGTTGGGAGTGCGTACGAAAGTGGATTCGGAGGTCCGGAGGTCATTTTGGGGCCATTTGGCGAAAGTTAGAAATTTGAAGGTTTTTGAGAAGTTTGACTGGAAGTGGACTTTTCGATATCGGGGTCGGATTTCGATTCTGGAAGTTGGAGTAGGTCCGTAATGTCAAATGTGACTTGTATGAAAAATTTGAGGACAATCGAACGTGATTTGATAGGTTTCGGCATGGATTGTAGAAGTTGAAGTTTTAAAGTTCATTAAGTTTGAATTGGGGTGCGATTAATGATTTTGATGTTGTTTGATGCGATTTGAGGTCTAGAGCAAGTTCGTGTTATGTTATGAGACTGGTTTGTATGATTGGACGGGGTCCCGGGGGCCTCGGGTGTATTTCGGGGTGGTTTCGGATCATTTCGGGTTGTTTTGGACTGTTGTTGCTGGTATCTGGTTTCCTTCATCGCCAACGCGAAGGAAGTCCTGCGTCCGCAAAGAAGAAAATTTGGGGGTGCTGGATTTGGCCTTCGCGATCGCAAAGCAGTGGACGCGAACGTGAGGCAGAAGCTGGGCAAGCCTTCACGAACGCGGCCAAGGCAACGTGAACGCGAAGAAGAAAGGAGAATATGAGTCAGAGGTCATTGGACTTCGCGAACGCAAAGTGTGTAACGCGAACGCGAGGCAAAAACTGGTCAAGCTTTCGCTAACGCGACGCAGTGGTCGCGAACGTGAAGAAGGAAGGGAGCCGGGTCTCGATGTGCTTCACCTTAGCGAACGCCGGTGTGGTACCGCGAACGCGAAGAAGAAATTGAGGCAGCTGGAATTTTGGCCTTCGGGGGTAGGAAAATCATGATCGAGATAGCGAACCAAAAGCTATGGAACTTAGGTGTGGATATTTTGTCGAAATGGAATGGATTTTATTTTTCTCATTTTATTTATTATTTATCGTGATTCCTGACCCAATCCAAAATTCTTTTATTTATTTATCGGTCGCGAACGCGAAGAAGGGCCTGGCCTGGGCAGATTGTTTTAAAGACGGGGTTTGGCCATTTTTCCTCCATGTTTCATTTGGTTGGGAGATTTTTGGAGCTCTTGGAAGGGAGATATTCGTCATCTATGTCAAGGTAAGTGATTCTCACCTATTGCAAGTTAAATACTAGGATTTTGTATGGATATAGACATGAATATTTGTAGAAATTTGGAATTTTAAGAGGAAAACCTAGAATTTGGTATTTGTGTATTTTGACCACGAATTTGGACATGGAATTGGAAATAAACTATATATTTGAGTTCGTGAGGTTATGGGTAAAGTTTATCTTCGGATATTTTTGGAATCCGGGCACGTGGGCCCGAGGGTTTCTTTATCGATTTTTCGAGCGGAGTTAGAAATTATTATAAATTGATTAATTATGAGTATTCGAGCATATTTTGATTGGGTTGCAACTTATTTGACTAGTTTTGGAGCGACGAGCGTCAGTTTGAGGTGTTAGAAAGGCTTTGGAGCCGGTTACAGAATTTTAAAGCGAGGTAAATCTCCTTTCTAACATTGTAAGAGGAAATTAACCCCATAGGTGAACTAAATTATTGTGTGCTTCTATTTGTGGGGGCTACGTACGCACGAGGTGATGAGAGTCCGTGCATAGCTACTAGATATGCCTTTGTCCGGTAGTTTTAGGCTCACATCATGCCTTGTTGATATTGTTATTGATTTATGTTTAATTATTTTCCTCGAGAGGGAGTGAGATTGAGTTTGCTTATCAAATGTTTTGAAAGGAGTTGAAATTGAAGAACTAAAGATTTAAAAAGGTTTTATTCGAACTTCGTAATTTCGAAAAGGATTGAATAATACCATAATAACGTAAGAAATATATATGTAATCGCGTCACATGTATGTTTCGCGGGCGGGGTAATTTCTTTAAAAAGCTACAAGCTGAATTTCCCTCATTTTGAAAAGAATCAAGAAAGAGATAGGATTTTTAATGGTAAAATATATTGACCGCGTCGCAAGTATGATCCGCGAGCGGGGAGATATCCTTAAATTTATATTTGACCGCATCACACGTATGATTCGCGAGCGGGGTATTTCCTTCTACCACTCTTATAGGATCGGGCCGTTCGCCTCGGCAGGATTTATGTACCACACTCTCATGGGAGCGGGCCGTACGCCTCGGCATTTCCTATATATATTATCCTCATGGAATCGTGCGAAATATTGGCAAGAAACCAGTGTATCTGAGGTTTTTCCCTGATTTAAATTATGACCACCTCTTTGATGAAATCCACCATCTCTATATATGCTCCGATTACAGAGGGAACTTGCTAGTTGAGAGCTTGAGTAAAATTGTAAAGACGGGAATCATGCCACGTATTTTACACATGTTTATTTCATATATTTACTCGGTTTCATATCTATTCACTTCTTTACTGTACCTGATATTAATTATAGCCCATAGTAAGTGTCCGAGTCGACCCCTCATCACTACTTCTTCGAGGTTAGGCGGGATACTTACTGGGTACGCGTTGATTTACGTACTCATGCTACACTAGCTGCACATTTTTATGCAGGTACACATATGTTAAGAGGCCTTGTGGGCGCAGAGGCGCGATTATGGCGGGGACTTAGGTGAGCTGCATTCTATACGACGATCCGCAGCCAACAAAGTCTTCTTCAGAGTACTTACATTTTTTCTGTCTAATTTGTATTCCGGATAGCTGTTGTATTTTATTTTACATTCCTAGTTAATGCTCATGCACTTGTGATACTGGATTTTGGGAGGATTATAGGTTATGCTGTATTGGAAATTTTAAAGATATTATCATTTATTTTTTGTAAACTTCATCGTTTACGATTTAAATTGAAGGAAAAACATGATTTCAAAAGTAACAAAATGAGAACCCAATTAAGTTTTTATTGTTGGCCTGCCTGACAGCGGAGTTCGGCGCTATCACGACCTTTATGGATTTTGGGTCGTGACAACATGGTATCAGAGCACTAGGTTCACTTAGGTCTCATGAGTCATGAGCAAGTCTAGTAGAGTCTTGCGGATCGGTATGGAGACGTCTGTACTTATCTTCGAGAGGCTACATGGCTGTTAGAAGCACTTCCCTTATTGATTCCTCATCGTGTGATTTGATTCCTTTGAGTCTTATGCCCTTATTTCCTTCCCATTCAATTTTATGCGACATAAAGCGCTGGTTATAAATCGGGAATTGAGGAATTGTAATGGTACTACAAATATTGTGCGGGATGTTTCTCCCTGCGTAGTTGTTTGGGCCATTGTCGTCGCCTTGCAGAATGATATTCTATTATTTCAGCTCGATAACTGTACTTCTGAGATGTTTTGAGGCTATGCACAAGTTGCTATGATACTCATGAGTTGTAATCGCACGGTATTGATGTGATGGTAGGATGCTTGCCTATGTGTCGGGGTAGTGAATAACTTGGAAGGAGGTTTACTCAGTGCATGGTTCTGAGATTCAGTATCTTATTTCCGGCGGAGGAAAAGCAATTGGCATATAAATGTCCAGATTTGAGTTGATGAAGTAACTCAGCTTGGTATTTTCGAGCGTAGTAGAGTTCTCAAACTGTGATATGGTGTCATCATCCTTGTTGAACGCGTTAAGGTTCGCCGATGTTATGGATTTCTTTAATTTGCCTTTGGGGCAGGGTACTGTGAAATGGTGCTTGAGATGCGATTGTCAGAGATAACAGAGTGTAGCGATTTCGGAATCGAATTGGTACTTCTAGTATTCATGGCTCAAGGAAGATGATCTTCGAAAAGGTTAAAGTCGGTAGCGATCAATGGGTTCAAGTGCTACAGAGGTAGATTTTGATTTAAGACAACAACTGGGCAGTGAAGGATGAGGAAGAACGTTTGGGAAGTGTCTTATTGTGGTTAAGTTTCTAGAAGGCCAAGTGTGAGAAGCAAAAATTGGGTAATTGCTTAAATGAGAGGGTTTGACCAAAGTGAGAGAGTGGCAGAGTAGCATATGGGTTACTGATTTCGTAGTAATTGTACCTAGTGCAGCGGCATTGAATGATGTCGGCATGGAGTTTCCATAGGCGGGTTATCTCTTGTGAGCAGATTAGTTGTTGCGTAGTGTTGATGAAGCTTCTACGAAGAATTTCTACTAACTATTCAGGAAGAGGTCGAATATGTGCATGTGGCTAGTGATTTAGAGTGGCTATGAAGAGTTTAACAGAATGGTTTCGAGGAATTTGGTTGGTTGATTGTGCAAGATCATGTCAATGATGAGGAAAGAATCTTGGCGGGTTCTAGAGTTATGCAATGGTAGCTTCAAGCTAAGTGGGAGAGTCCCACCGCCTACAGTTAGATTGCATAGTCGTCTATTTGTAAGATTTTTGGTTATCGACATATTGATGGGTTATTACGATTAAGGAAAGGGAACATCAAGGGTAATTCGAGCAGATAAATTGACCAATGTGTGTTATATTTGGCCTTATCGATTCATGTTCAGGCTTTGTGAAGACTCAGAGTTTATGTTTCGTATAGATGTGATGTACAACGAAAGTGATCCAACCGGGTGCTTATTGAGAGAGTGTTCATGTGCTAGCAGAGACTTGGAGTTGATTATATTCGGGACCAGGTCAGAATGGGTGACCGTCAACAACGGTCCTAGTGGATTCAAAAGTTAAAGTGCAGTGCTTATGGATGTACAGACTTGTTACCTGGTGCGGAAGGTCGTGGGAGCGTATCCCACGGGAACAAGGTATAAGTGTGATGTGTAGTCACTTGATTGAGTGAATATTGAAACCAAGTATGAAGATTGTGGCGATATCGCTAATTCGAGAATGTATGCCTATAGGGCGCTCGATTCATTTGGTTGTGGACTGTGAAAGTTTGTTCCGGTTATGATGGTTGTTCTTGTGTGTTATGGGAAAAAAGGTTATTATGGATCCTTGAAAGGTTATTAGCCTAGTACTGTGCGATCAGAATCGGCTTGAGGTCTGTGGATGAATTTAAATATGAATATGGGCTCTATATCAGGCCAGATGGGTTCATTTCAGCATAGCGCTCCTTATGGAGGAGTATTCGGATGTTGGACATCGTTTTGTCGACGGCTATTTCATGTAATACTATATTGTGTCGTGTGAGCTGTGAAACGGCTTGATAAATTTCTTATGTGTTGAGATTTCGCGTAGCGATGGTGTTATGTGAAGATGGCTCTCGAGATTCAGATCATATATCGCACCTTAGTTGTGCTTGAGTTTTGAAGCGTATGGCGCTGTCAGTTCTCCCAGGGATGGTATTATGCACTTAGCGTGCTTGTGTCCGATATTCGGATATTTTGTAGTAATGAGCATTCTAACTCGGTAAGTATTTCCTTATAGATTTGTTTTGTGTGAATCGGGTGGCACGCCGCCACGGGTATGTTGTTTGGATCGGGTTGCACGCCGCAACGGTGTGATATTGAGTACAGTCCCCTATATTCTATTTTGCGTGTTTGGTGTCCCATTTTCTGAGGAAGGTTCATGACACCTTTTCGGTTGTCTAATTACTTACGTGGGTTGAGTAGTTCCTTCTAGAGTTCATTTTCCTTATGTATCACATTCGAGTTGGTAGCTTGTTGGCACATTGTGGCACCACGTGAGACTTTTGATAGTGTCTGAGGTGGCTTATTGCCCGAGAAGCTTGTACTGGGGTGAGACGAGATTATTGGATCCGGGATCAGTGCGATCGGATTATATGAAGTATAGTAAAGAGCAAATACCATTATTTGGTTATAATGTGGTAATGATTCTAGTCAGGATGAGAGACTCAATGATTTGTTGACTCGACAGTCGGTTATGAATTTCTACACGTCTCTTCTGTTATGGCGGTATTGCAAGAGTTGGAACCAGACTTATATATGTCATGAGGTGCATGGTGAGCATAAGATTCGGGGAATGTCGGCTATTATGATCAGAGAATGTTATTATGGTCATGTGAATGTTGCGGTGCATGGTGTGAATTCGGCAAAGGTATGCAATCGTGTTCTGGTACATCGTGTGGGGATTGATACGGTGTTCGTATGTGGAAGAAGGTCTGGCAGAGAATTCCGGATGTTGGAACTGGTCTCTAAGGCTTATTTGCCTAAATAAAAGAGAATATCTTCAGATTTGATAGAGCTAATGTGCTCAACTCAGTTGTGGTAACTCGGGTAGGTGCACGAGGTGTTAAATAGTGATTACGGACAACTCCAGTGCAGTTCTTAGCACGTTCGAGGACGAACGTATGTTTAAGTGAGAGAGAATGTTCCAACAAGTTCGTATGATAATTTTGGATTTGGGCGTACGTCCGGGTCGAATTTTGGATGACCCGGGAATGTTTCGGCACCTATTATGGAAGTTGGCAATTTTAGAAGGGTTTCTTAAATTTGAGTGGAAATACATTTCAATGTTATCAATGTCTGTTTGGGATTCCGAGCCTGGGAATAGCTCCGTATGGTGATTATGGTGTTGGGAGTGCGTACGGAAGTGGATTCGGAGGTCCGGAGGTCATTTTGGGGCCATTTGGTGAAAGTTAGAAATTTGAAGGTTTTTGAGAAGTTTGACCGGAAGTGGACTTTTCGATATCAGGGTGGGATTTCGATTCTGGAAGTTGGCATAGGTCCGTAATGTCAAATGTGAATTGTGTGCAAAATTTGAGGACAATCAGACGTGATTTGATAGGTTTCGGCATCGATTGTAGTAGTTGAAGTTTCAAAGTTTATTAAATTTGAATTGGGGTGCGATTCATGATTTTGATATTGTTTGATGCGATTTGAGGTCTCGACCAAGTTTGTGTTATGTTATGGGATTGGTTAGTATGATTGGACGGGGTCCCGGGAGCCTCGGGAGTGTTTCGGGGTGGTTTCGGATCATTTCGGGTTATTTTGGATTGTTGTTGCCGGTATCTAGTTTCCTTCATCGCCAACGCGAAGGAAGTCCCGCATTCGCGAAGAAGAAATTTTGGGGGTGCTGGATTTGGCCTTCACGAACGTGAAGCAGTGGACGCGAACGCGAGGCAGGATCTGGGCAAGCCTTCGTGAACGCGGCTAAGGAAATGCGAACGTGAAGAAGAAAGGCTAAGATGGGTCCGAGGTCGTTGGCCTTCACGAACGAGAAGTGTGTAACGGGAACGCGAGGCAAGAACTGGTCAAGCTTTCGCGAACGCGATGCAGTGGTCGCGAACATGAAGAAGGAAGGGAGCTTGGTCTGGAAGTGCTTAGCCTTCGCAAACGCGGGTGTGGTACCACGAACGCGAAAAGGAATTTGAGGTAGCTGGGTTTTTGGCCTTCGAGAACGCGAGACAGAGGTCGCGAACGCGAAGAAGGGCATGGCCTGGGTAGATTGTTTTAAAGATGGGGTTTGGCCATTTTCCTCCATTTTTCATTTGGTTGGGCGATTTTTGGAGCTCTTGGAAGGGAGATTTTTGTCATCTATGTCAAGGTAAGTGATTCCCACCTATTGCAAGTTAAATACTTGGATTTTGTATGGATTTAGACATGAAAATTTGTAGAAATTTGGGATTTTAAGAGAAAAATCTAGAATTTGATAATTTTGGATTTTGACCATGAATTTGGGCATGGAATTGGAAATGAACTATATATTTGAGTTTGTGAGGTTATGGGTAAAGTTTATCTTCAAAAATTTTCGGAATCTGGGCACGTGGGCCCGAGGGTTGCTTTATCGATTTTTCGAGCGGAGTTATAGATTATTATAAATTGATTAATTATGAGTATTATAGCATAAGTTGATTTTGTTGCAACTTATTTGACTAGTTTTGGAGCGACGGGCGTTGGTTTGAGGTGTTAGAAAGGGTTTGGAGCCGGTTATGGAATTTCGGAGCGAGGTAAGTCTCCTTTCTAACATTGTAAGAGGGAATTAACCTCATAGGTGAACTAAATTATTGTGTGCTTCTATTTGTGGGGGCTACGTACGCACGAGGTGACGAGAGTCCGTGCATAGCTACTAGCTATGCCTTTGTCCGGTAGTTTTAGGCTCACACCATGCCTTGTTGATATTGTTATTGATTTTTGTTTAATTGTTTTCCTCGAGTGGGAGCGAGATTGAGTTGCTTATCAAATTTTTTTAAAGGAGTTAAAATTGAAGAACTTAAGATTTAAAAAGGTTTCATTCGAACTTCGTAATTTCAGAAAGTATTGAGGAATATCATAATAGCATAAGAAATATATGTGTAACCGCGTCGCATGTATGTTTCGCGGGTGGGGTAATTCCTTAAAACACTACAAGCTGAATTTCCCTCGTTTTGAAAAGAATCAAGAAAGAGATAAGATTTTTAATGTTAAATTATATTTGACCGCGTCGCAAGTATGATCCGCGGGCGGGGAGATCTTCTTAAATTTATATTTGACCGCGTCGCACGTATGATTCGCGAGCGGGGTATTTCCTTCTACCACTCTTATGGGATCGGGTCGTTCGTCTCGGCAGAATGTTTGTACCACACTCTCATGAGAGCGGGCCGTATGCCTCGGCATTTCCTATATATATTATCCTCATGGAATCGTGCGAAATATTGGCAAGAAGCCGGTGTATCTGAGGTTTTTCCCTGATTTAAATTATGACCACCTCTTTGATGAAATCCACCATCTCTATATATTCTCTGATTACAAAGGGAACTTGCTAGTTGAGAGCTCGAGTAAAATTGTAAAGAGGGGAATCATGCCACGTATTTTACACATGTTTAATTTATATATTTACTCGGTTTCATATCTATTCACTTCTCTTACTGTACCTGATATTAATTATAGCCTATAGTAAGTGTCTGAGTCGAACCCTCGTCACTACTTCTTCGAGGTTAGGCGGGATACTTACTGGGTACGCGTTGATTTACGTACTCATGCTACACTTGTTGCATATTTTTGTGCAGGTACACATATTTTAAGTGGCCTTGTGGGGGCAGAGGCGCGATTATGGCGGGGACTTAGATGAACTGCATTCTATACGACGATCCGTAGCCAACAGAGTCTCCTTCAGAATACTTACATTTTTCCTGTCCAATTTTTATTCCGAATAGCTGTTGTATTTTATTTTACATTCCTAGTTAATGCTCATACACTTGTGACACCGGGTTTTGGGAGGATTATAGGTTGTGTTGTATTGGAAATTTTAAAGATATTATCATTTATTTTTTGTAAACTTCATCTTTTACGATTTAAATTGAAGGAAAACATGATTTTAAAAGTAACAAAATGAAAACCCAATTAAGTATTTATTGTTGGCCTTCCTGGCAGTGGAGTCCAGCGCTATCATGACCTTTATGGATTTTGGGTCGTGACACAACCGGTGCTGGAATCATAGCACGAGAGCCCTGCTGCTGCATGCTGCCCTGAGACCTGGGGCAGAATCTAGCAACGTGCCTCGGATCACCACAAGTATAACATGACATCGGTTGTTGTGACTGCTGACCTTGAAATTGTCCCTATTGACCTGAATTATCACCCTGAAAACTCTAGATCGGAGGTGCACTGATAGGAGCTGGTGGTGCACTGTAGGATGCCTGGAGTGCTAAATGAAACGGCCCGGAAGGATGACCCATACCAAAATTACCCCTACCTCCAGATGAGGCACCACTTAACCCACCAAACTGACGAGGCCTCTTATTAGACCCCTGCCCTCTTTCCTGTGCAAGAACCATCTCGATCTTCCTAGCAAGATTAGCAGTTGCCTGAAAGGAAATCTCACTTCCGGTATCCTTGGCCATCTGAAGCCTGATATGGTGAGTAAGTCCCTCAATAAACCTCCTCACTCTCTCTCCCTCAGTAGGAAGTAAAAGGAGAGCATGACAGGCTAGATCCACAAAACGGGTCTCGTACTGAGTAACCGTCATACTGTCATGCTGGAGACGCTCAAACTGCCTGCAAAAATCCTCTCTCAATGTGATAGGGAGGAACCCGTCATCTGAAAAACTACAAAATCGACCTCATTGGTCTCAACTATACCCATGTTCCGCAACACCTCATGGCAGTGGTCAAGATAATACTGTGGGTCCTTAGAAGGTGTATCACTAAAGTGAACTGGGAAGAGCTTAGTAAACTTGTCCAACCTTAGTAAAGCCTCAAAAAACATGGCAGGCCTATCACCGGCTTGTGTCGCAACAACTGGTTGAACTACCCCAACTGGCGAGGCTGCTGGAGCCTGATACTGGGGAGCTATCTGCTTCGGAGCGGGAGTAGTGGGAGTTTGTGCTCCTCCCCCGGCCTGTGAGACGGTTGGTGCCACTGGAAATGTACCGTTCTGGGCCACACCCTCCATTAGGCTCACCAAACGGACTAGAGCGTCCTGAAGCACTGGAGTAGCTATGAATCCTTCTGTAACTTGAACTGGTCCAACCGGTACGGTCTGAACTGGAACCTCCTCCTGAAGATCTACCTGAAGTTCTACAACAAGTGCTGCTGCTCGAGATCTAGACTGAGCTCTACCTCTGCCTCTGCCTCAGCCTCGGCCTCTAGCGCGACCCCGACCTCGACCTTTACCTCTGGTCATAGTTGCCACCGGGGGCTCTGGTCCCTGTCCATCGGTAGATGTATTACGTGTTCTCACCATCTGCGAGAGAATAAGAATAGAATGGTTCAATCATCGATGATAGAATAAGATCGCACGAAAGATTAAGAAAGAAGTGATATTATTCTTAAACTTCATAGCCTCTGAAAGATAAGTACAGACATTTCCCTACCGATCCTTCAGACTCTACTAAGCTTGCTCGTGACTCGTGAGACCTATGTAACCTAGTACTCTGATACCAATTATCATGACCCGAAATTTCCACCCTCAGGATGGTGATGGCGCCTAACATTTCACTTTCTAGGCAAGCCAACGATAAAATAATCTTAACTATTTTAAAGAAAATTAAATTAAATAGAAGTCAATTACTGAAATAAAGTACAGAAGGCCATAAATACCGAATTATCAAAATACATCCTCAAATCTGGTGTCACAAGTGCACGAGCTGCTAGAATAATACAAATAAAGATCTGAATAAAATTCAAGTTGTTTGAAAGATAATACACAGCTGAGATAAGATAGAAGGGGACTTCAGAACTGTGAACGTTGTGCAGTTATACCTCAAGTCTCCTCTGAGTAGCTGAATTCGAGCACGTCTATGGTACGCTACTGGGACCAACTCCAAAATCTGCACAAAAAGTGCAGAGTGTAGTATGAGTACAACCGACCTCATGTACTCCGTAAGTGTCGAGCCTAACCTCGACGAAGTAGTGACGAGGCTGTGAAAGGACACGTACGTAAACAACATGTACAAGTATATACAAATACGAAGTAACAATAAAACAATAAATAACACTTTATAAATTTGGGAGGGAACATGTGAAGGGGGTTGATATAATAATTTCAGCAGGAGAATTATCACTTAGCAGCCAAATAATTCCTCAACAATAAAATGAGCAATTGATGATATGAAAATGGCACGGCACCACCCTTCGTGCTTTTACTCTCATTTGGCACGGTATCACCCTTCGTGCTTTTACACTCTCTGAAAATGATACGGTATCACCTTTTGTGCTTTTACACTCACAGATGGCACGACAACACCCTTCATGCTTTTACACTCTTCCTTACCATGACAATGATATTATAAATAATAAAAATGGCACGGCATCACCCTTCATGCTTTTACACTCTTCTTTACCATAAAAATAATAATATAAATTTGGAAGAGTATTTAAATGCGGGGATATGCACTTATCAATCAATTCAATACCATAATACCGACTTCACCTTCCAAAATATTCAACAATAATTAAATGAATAGCAATTTCACGAATAATGATCAAATAATCAATAATAAACTTAAGCAGGAATATCTTAATTAAATAGGCAATTATTCACAATAAACAAATTTTACCCGCATGCTTTGACTCAACCACAACGCATAAGTACTCGTCACCTCACATATACGTTGTACCCGCACATTAAATCACATAGCAAATAGACAAATAAGTCCTACTCCCTCAAATCAAGGTTAACCACGATACTTACCTAACTTTGCAAACAAATTTCAAGATTCTAATACACCTTTGTCTCGTGAATTCGTATCCGAAAGCTTCAAATCTAATCACAAATAATTTAACATACTCAACACGAATCGTAGGAATTAATTCCATATGAAATTATAAATTTTTCGGATTAAAATACGAAATTTATTTTAAAAATCAACAGTGGAACCCATGTTTCGAATCCCAAAAAAACTCACAAAATCCGAACACCCGTTCCGATACGAGTTCAATCATACAAAAATTATTGAATTCCGACATCGTATTGCCTTTCAACTTGTCAATTAAGGTCTTTGAGGATTTCTACCATTATCAATCCAATCTTTACCCATTTGAACTCAACAATCTTCCCACAAACCTTATTGGTACAAGCATGTATAACTAATACTCTCACATCCAAGAATCATCTTACTAATTACCTATTTCTAGTTGGATTTCGAAAATTGAAGGACTGTGGAAAGAAATTCTTACCTCTTTGAAGCTCTAGCAACCCTTCGATGCGATTTCAAGGTTTGATTCAAGGTAGAGTAGTTAAATCCTTAGTCCTTCCTTTCCTCTCTCTAGAATCGCTCTCCCCTCTCTCTAAAATACCAGAAAATACCCAAAATCTGAACCCTGAAACGAATTAAATGAAATGGGAGTCAGGTTATAAAAACTCTCCAAATTTTCGGACCGGGCTATAAACCAGGCTAGGCACGTTCTGTAGCGAGCTACAGACCAGGCTGGGCACGCTCTGTAGCAAGCAATAGACTAGGCTAGGCACGCTCTGTAGCGAGCTACAGACCAGGCTAGGCATGCTCTGTAGTGAGCTACAGACCAGGCTAGGCACGCTATGTAGCGAGCTAAATACCAGGCTAGGCACGCTCTGTAGCAAGCAAAATACTAGGCTTCGCGAGGGATATAGCACGGTCTAGCGCACTACCGACCTGGCTTCGCGAGGGATATAGCACGGTCTAGCGTACTACAGACCTGGTTTTGCGAGGTCGAAATGATTCAACTCCCCATTGCACTGTTCAACCCAATAAGTCCGAAAATATATTACATTAGCCTACCTTGGCACCACGAAATCTTAAATTTCTTGGTGAAAGTTTACGGGGCATTACATTCTCCTCCGCTTAGGATCATTCATCCTCGAATGAGAATTAGAGCCAGCCCCAAACACATAACATAACTTATCTCTTCTTTCACCCATTTCAATCTCCCGAATTTTTACTAACTCCCAAAATTTTTAAAAATTTCGTCAGGGTCTCCCCTGTAACTGGACCTATCCACCTGTCAGAGTAACATCAAAACAATTCCTAACAACACATACATAATCCAATCAATGTAACACAATATGAAAATAATACTGATAGTGGCATCATAAGTAATATATTACTAGAAAAGGAACGTCATTAACATCAACTATTTAGGTGAAACGTAACTCATAGCAAGTAAGCTCTCAACATCTTCATAGAACATAGAAATGAACGTTTAAATTAAAAATGACATTTTTGGGTCATCACAGTTAAATATATTGAATTTGAAAAGATATATAAAAGGAAGTTGTAAATCTAAATATTATATGCTTTAGCAGAGAAATGGTGCAGAATGAACGGATGCCAAAAGCAAAAAACAGATGATTAAAGAAAGATGAAAACTATCTTTATCATTGTTCTTTTGATTCGATCTAATTACCAAGCATGTAAAATCTAGTAGTAGTGGGTTGTAGTCTTCCAATCAAAAGAAAGAGGCATTTGGTTATACCAAGCATGGTTATGATCCAGCATGGTGCTTAAGCGACAAAAGTCCACTTAGTATTTTTCATTTCTACTCAATCACGTACGGAGGGGGCACACAAATGAATAGATTTTCGGTGTTTAAGCCGCTTTAATTTTTATCTTAGTGACTTAAACAAATTCACTATATTGTCCAATGTTGTGTTCAAGTAGGATTAGTAGAAAATTGCAACTTAGCTTGAATTAACATTCCATTATAAATTAAAAGTCCTTTTTTAGACGATCTTAAAGTGCTACTCCATATATTAGGTAAAGTTTTTAGTTATGTATAATTTATTCAATATGAAAGTACCCCTTTGAAGAAATAATTTATTTTTGTCGATTAATTTCGAGATTATTTTTGTTGCTCAATATTTCGTGTTCTAATATTTGTGTTTTTATTAGCTAGATAGATAAAATTCTATGTAATTTTATCCTATAGAAAATTATTATCTTAAGAAATAGTTTATTCTCATTATCGGTAAATCACATGGTTACCACATAAATATTAATTCAAGCCTTCATGAGTGAGGATTGAAAATAGTGTTAGATTTCCACGTCATAAAGTACCGTACAACAATTTTAATTAAATATACACGGACAAACAAACCAAACCTAAATAAATTAGTACACAACAAATTAACTTTAGAATTAAAACTATTAGGCAATGCCTTATAGTCTTTTTTATTTTTTATTTAGTATAAAATTAAAGGTTCTATTTTAGAAAATCTCAAAGTCGTATATATTAGGCAATGCCTTATAGTATTTTTTATTTGGTATAAAGCAAACCAATTCAATTAAAAGTTCTAATTTGACGATCTCAAAGTCCTATATAATTGGCAATGTTTTAATTCATTTGAGAATTCTGTCGGTTGGACTAAAAGTGCTCGACTTTTGTTAACTTAATTACTTAAAAGGATCAAATGCACTCAAGCTAGTACAGTACGGATAAAAATAGACTTACTCAATCTTAAGGGGTCATATGGGTTAAAAATACATAAATGGGGTGTACTCTTCTCACCAACCCAACCATGGTACCCGAAATTAAGCCAAACATTAAACTACATTTTTAACCCCCACTAGCCAAATTAAAAAAAATACATACTTGATCTAGTAAAATCGAGAGTCTCTTTAGTTGTTTTACAAATGAGATTAGCTAATTTAGTGTAACGACATGACCGGTCGTTTTGAGATCTAGTACGTCGTTCAGCGGTTTGAGGCCTTGAGTAGCTTCACTTCAAGTATTATGACTTGTACGTATGGTCGGAATGGAATTTTGGGAAGTTTGGAGTTGATTTGAAAAGAAAATTTTAATTTCAGAAGCGTTAAGTTGGAAAAATTGGCTATGGTTTGCCCTTTGAGCAAAAGATCTTGGAATCGGGATTTGAAGGTTCCATAGGTTCGTATGATAATTTCGTACTTCGGCGTATGTTCGGGTTGAGTATCGGACCACCTGGGAGCATTTTGGCGACTATTATGGAAGGTTGGCATTTAGAAGTTTAAGAAATTCTTAAGTTTGATTTGAAATGAATTTTGGTGTTATTGATGTCCGTTTGGAGTTTCGGGCCTTAGAATAGGTTCGTATCGTGAATTGTGACTTTCATGTAAAGTTTGGCGTGATTCCGAGATGTTTGAGTATAATTCGGACGCGTTCGGCGAATTTTGAAGGTTGGAAAGTTGAAAGAAAGATTTTGGCTGTCGATTTGTAATTTTGATGATGTTTGACGTAATTCGAGGTTTCGACTAAGTCTGTATTGTATTTTGGGATGTGTTGGTATATTTGGCCAGGGTCCCGTGGACCTCGGGTGCGAATCGGATTGGAAACAGATCGAGTTTGGACTTGAGAGAACTGCTGAAGCATAAGGCTTCTGGTGCGATCGCATCTGCGAGGTTATAGCCGCAGGTGCGAGACCGCAGAAGCGGTAGGGAGTGAGGTTCGATGGGATTCGCAGGTGCAAGGAATTTGCCGCACCCGGGGGCTCACAGATGCGGGCGGAGAGGCGCAAAAGCAGAAGTGGTGCGGGTGTTGTTGCGCACCAGCGGAGCCGCATGTGCGGTCACGGGAGCGCAGGTGCGGAGTGGTGCTCGAGCTGGGGAGTCAGCAGGTGCGGAGGTTTTTCGCAGAAGCAGATGCGCACCTGCTGTTGGATGGCCGCAGAAGCAGAAAAGATGGCCTTGGGCGAAGCCACATCTACGAGGAAGCTTCCCCAGAAGCGGCTATTGTTCCGCAGATGCGGGGGAAGCGCTAGACAGAAATTATTTTTATACGGAATTTGACCCATTTTCTTTCATTCTCTCTTGGCTTGGGCGATTTTTGGAGAGTTTCAAGTAGAGAGTTTCATCATCTATGTCAAGGTAAGTAATTCCCACATATTGTGAGTTAAATACATGATTTATATGTGGATTTGAACATGAAAATGAGTAGAAATTTGGAATTTTGGTAGAAAACCTAAAAAATTAGTATTTTCGAATTTTTACCATGAAATTGGTCATGGAATTGGAAATAAATCATATATTTGGGTTCGTAATGTTATGAGTAAAGTTTATCTTCAAGAAATTTCGGAATCCGTGCACGTGGACCCGATGGTCGACTTTATTGACTTTAAGAGTGGAGTTGGAGACTTGTTATGAATTAATTAATTATGAGTAATAGAGTATATATTTATGGATTTGATCATTTGTTTGACTAGTTTTGGAGAGATGGGCATCGGTTTGAGGTATTTGAGAGGTGTTGGAGTCGGTCATGGAACTTCGGAGCGAGGTAAGTCTCCTGTCTAACCATGTGATGGGGAAACCACTCCTAGGTGATATTTATTGTTATGCCCCACTAGTTGTGGGTGCTACGTACACACGAGGTAACGAGTGTCCGTACATAGCTAAAGTATATTTATGTCCGGGTAGACTTAGGACTTTATCATGTAGTAATTGAATTATTTGAACTCGTTCCGCTGGCTTAATTAATTAATGTTATAACTGAATTTGATTTAGAAATAAATATATGTATATTAGGCCGAGCCTTAACACTTTGACTTGTGTACGAGTTATTTGAGAAACGGTAAAGATTATATTCATTTTGTATTCATGTATTGTATTGTAAGCATGTGTCTCGTAATTCGATAACTTCATTCCTTTCTTGTGGAGGGGGCCAAACGCCTCAGCAGTATAATAGATGCATCTATGGTTCGTGCCGCTCGACCCTCGGCAGTGTACACATTATTCTGGATCGGGCCGAACGACCTCGGTAGAATCGTGCGTTATATCGCTAGTAGTCTGAATATTCACGAGATAAACCTTCCACTGATGCCCGACATTATGGTATTCCCTATTTATTTGATATTAGAACTTAGCATTTTCTGAGTTATTAAGGTAGAATACAAGATCGAAAAATTTATACTTTAAAAGAAAATTTTGGAAGATTATGAAATTTACATATTTACCCCACTATCGATGTGCACTTCATATCTGTTATGAATTATTATATTATTTTATTGGACCTCTAGTAAGTGTCGAGTCGATCCCTCGTCACTACTTCTCCGGGGTTAGGCGAGACACTTACTGGGTATGCGTTGATTTACGTACTTATGTTGCACTTCTGCACTAAATGTGCAAGATATGACAGGTTCATTTGGTGATCATCTTGGCGCGTAGGCACATCTGCTGAGCAGACTTTATGTGAGCTGCAATCCAGGCTACGCATCGCAATCCACCAAGTCTCCATCGTACTATTTATTTTATCCTGCCTTATCTACATTATGGACAGATGTTGTATTATTATTGTACTCCTTAGAAAATGCTCATGCACTAGTGACACCGGGTTTTGGGGTTATACTAATTAATGCTTAGGGTTTCGTACATTATTATCGCTTTTCATTTCTTTTATAAATTACAAATGTTGTACGTTCCCGTGATTTAGAAGTGTAAATCTCATTTTCTTATTAAAATTTATGATTTCGAAAATAATAAATGAGTAATCAAATTGATAAATCACCGTTGGCTTGCCTGACGGTGGCGTTAGGCGCCATCACAACCTATAGTGAATTTTGAGTCGTGACATTTAGGTCAATTGTTTCGTGTAAGATTCTCATTTAGGGAATGGGTGAAAGGTGAAAAGTGCAATACGAGCAAGAAAGCATTTAGGATTTTTATACAAATACTCGATCGAATTCACTATTTACTTTTCTTGACCGATATATAAAGATTATATACACTATTATACATATACATATAAACACATACACATATATATATATATATATATATATATATATATATATATATATATATATATATATATATATATATATATAATCATCAGCTATTTTTAACTTAAATATATGGGTTGGCGGCTATTTATATTAACTTTTTAAAGCATTTTGTGCACAATCATAGCTAGTCCAACTCCCGAATTAAGAAAAGAAGGAAGAAAGAAATTTTCCTATACAATATATAACTTATTAGAGAAAGTTTTCTTACGCAGAAAATAAATTATTCTTTGGAAGGTGTAGTGAATTGGATAATACGTAAACATATGGTAAGAACAGATTTTGGAAGTGGATAACTAACTCTCAAATTTAGAATTAGGGGAAATTCTTGCTAGTTAAGTAATTTTGCTTTCTAGTCATAGAAGCTGAGAAAGTCGGACCATAGTCTAACTAGTTATTCAAAAAATTTATTATTTACTTATTTTCCACGTATATTGTTGCATATATTATTTGCCAAATTCAAAATTTGTGGAAAAGTGAATATTAAGTTTTTATTATTCTAATATGTATGCATTCTTTATCAATTATGAATATCTCTGTATTTACCCGGTGCGGATCTAGACTGATCAAACTGAGACCGTGAATTTTGAATACCGAATGATTTAAGAAGAAAACCAAAAAATAAAAAATCTATGTACATTTATTATTATTGGGTAGTAGTTATAACCATGTGCGATATAAATATTACGTTGAACAAATAGTAGAAGAAGTACCCTTATTATGAAGACATCGTGCAAAGTCGCCCCACGAAATAATTTTGTTATTTCACCGCTAAAATATATTAATTGCAGATGTAATTTTCCGATATGAGATTTATATGAATCCAATATTTTTATCTCGAAATATAAATTTATATATAAAATTTATTAAAATTACAATAGAAATTAGATGTGAACATATTTTCTAATATATAATAAGTTTTAAACTTATAAAATTTTAAATTTTATATCCGCTTGTAGAGGCACCTGGTGGTGTCTTTTA
Source organism: Nicotiana tomentosiformis (assembly GCF_000390325.3). Classification (NCBI taxonomy): domain Eukaryota; kingdom Viridiplantae; phylum Streptophyta; class Magnoliopsida; order Solanales; family Solanaceae; genus Nicotiana; species Nicotiana tomentosiformis. The sequence continues at coordinate 17,497,585 of NC_090820.1, forward strand.
TGACTTTACCTATCTTTAAACCATTGATATTAGATAATAATTCCGAGATTAGATACAAGATTATTTTATCTCGCATTTAACTAAATTTTTAAATCTGAGATTACAGTCCCGAGATTAATTAATCTCACAATTTGGTATTTGTCTATCCCACATTGAGAGTAGGATAATAATTCGAGATTAATTAATCTCGAGATTAGCACTAAAATGACAAAAATGTCCCTTTTCAAGACTCTTCCCGATCTTTTAAACAATCCAAGGTTAAAATTAAAAATAAAAGTTTATTCAAACTTAATCTAGCATACACCAAATACATGTTTAAATTACCTGTATATCTCATTTTTAGTTCAGTGAGTCAAACCTCTTCCCAAAAAAATATATTCACTAAATAACCCCGGTACTATTTAATCCCCGTAATATAATCTCATCATTATAATCCCAAAATTATTTGTTCTCCTACCAAAGTATCAGTCTTCGTCGCATTGGCCATCTCTAACTCCATAATAACTGGATATCGGATTTTATACAGCAACTTTTTTCTTTTACTTAGAAATTGCTTTCAGACAGTACTCTATAGGACATTATGATAGTAATTAATAACCAACTATTATTGTAAAGACATTGTACAATATCCCTACACAAGCCTAAGCACTATACTATTATTAGTTTGCTCATGTTGTACTGCAGAAAAGAGGCTCTTTCATTTTTTTCTTTTCCAATTATGGTTATTTCTTTTACTAAATCAGAAAATTAAGAGACAAAAAGTTAGACATAACATTTATGATACAACCTAATTTTACTAAGTCTAAAATAGAGGGAAGTACCCATCCTCTTTAAGAAGGAAAGTAATGTAGTCCTAGACGTAACTTTATAAACAACTCCCCTAGGGATACAATATATCGTCACTAGTCTCTTCGTCACAATCTGTATGCATAACAAGTATTAAATTTTGATAAAGACTAAATGAGAAAGGATTTTCGAAAGGTCCCCCAAATAAGAAGAAAGTTGGTACTATCAAAGAGTACGATTTACACCTATTTCTTCAAAAAGTATGCCTTTTCACATTAATACAATAGCATCCCTTTATTAGCATCATACTAAGTGATAGATACTTGTAATGGTGATTATTTGACTTTGAAACAACAAGAATTAAATGCATTGATATTTCTCCATCCTAACTCTAATTCTCCAGTTTATTTTTTTTGCTAATTTCAGCATTAGTTACACAAAAACCTAAAAGTCAGATAAGTGTTATGAAATAAAGTGAATGTATATGGATGTTCATTTAATCCATCCATACATATTATTCAATGTAGTATTTAGATAGATGTACCTATTAATTCTTAAGATGTATCTGAAGAACTTTAGGTGTTATCTTGTATACTATAAATAGGACATTCTTTGTCCATGGAAGTACACGCAAGAAACACACTATAAGATAATTTCTACATTCTCCTCCTATATATCTTGTCTTCATTACTATATTGTTCTATTTTGCTTTCATTTTTTAACACGTTATCAACATCAAGTACCCATCTTCTTTATTATTCGTCCGAGATATCAAATAAAGCTTTCATGGCTTTCGCCTTATCCTGACTTGACGCTTTATTTCCTTCTTTAATAGTGTCACCAAGACCTTTAGCGTCAAGGTGAATTTCAGCATCAAGTACCCATGTCAAATAGTTATTCCCAGAGATGTCAAGTGCCATAAATTCAAGCTTTGACAAATTCGACATAGTAAAAACTATCATAGAAATAAGTGGATTAGAATGACAAGAATTATTATCAATTCAGTGCAGTACATAATCATGTATTAATATTTTATATGTAAAATTATCAAACAAACAATTATGTGTAATGCGATAATAAATTAGTGGATGTGGGCTTAATTAGTCTAATTATTGTAATTCAATTTTAATACTTATTTATTTATGTGTAGGATTAAACTTCTTCGTAGTTTATATAATGAAATAACAATTTAACCGAAACTTATTATTTTCATACCAATGCAATTATTATAATCATATTCAAAACAAGTTATGCATATGGTAATTATATTGCAGGTTAAAGAAGATCCTAATAGAAACGCTATAAACATAGGAATGTATACCTGAATCGGAAAAGAAACTGACTGCCTCTTTTAGGAAGAAGATAAAATTCGGATGAAGCAGATAACCTAAGTTGGTTAGAAACTCGTGCTGATAACGTGTTAAGAAATGAGAGCAAAATAGAACAATATAGTAATAGAGACAAGATATATAGGAGGAGAATGTAAAAATTATCTTATAGTGTATTTCTTGTGTGTACTTCCATGGATAAAGAATGTCCTATTTATAGTATACAAGATAATACCTAAAGTTCATCAGATACATTTTAAGAATTAATAGGTACATCTATCTAAGTAGTACATTGAATAATATGTATGGATGGATTAAATGAATATCCATATACATTCACTTTATTTCATAACACTCTCCCTTGGATGTTCATTTGAAAGATAATGTGCCTCATTAAAACCTTACTAGGAAAACTCAGTGGAAAAAAGCCCAGTGAAGGAAAAAGAGTACACATATCTTGTAATACGCATTGAGTGTTGCCTCATTAAAAGCCTTACCAGGAAAACCCAATTGGGACAAAACCTTGGTTAAGGAAAAAAGAGTACAGCGCGTATTATACTCCCCCGATGAAAGCTTTATTTGATATCTCGGAGACGACGCATTCCAATCTTATGTCTCGGCTTCTCAAATATTGATGTTGGCATGCCTTAGTGAATAAATCTGCTAGATAGTCACTTGAACGGATTTGTTGAACATCTATCTCACTATTTTGCTGAAGATCGTGTGTGAAATTTTTTTTTGGTGAAATGTGCTTTGTTCTGTCTCATTTGATATATCCTCCTTTAAGTTGAGCTATGCAAGCAGCATTGTCTTCATACAATATCGTTGGAATCTTCATTTTTAAAGAAAGACCACACAATTGTTGAATATGTTGAGTCACTGAACTCAACCATATACATTCTCGACTAGCTTCATAAATAGCTATTATCTCTGCATGATTGGAAAATGTAGTATATGTCATTTTGATGAATCAGTATACCCAATATTAGGGGGAAAAAATAAGCAGCTGCAAAAGGAGATAGATTGGAATGCATTATCACTATCTCATTGGAACATATACTACATCTTCCAATCATGCAGAGATAATAGCTATTCATGAAGCTAGTCGAGAATGTGTATGATTGAGATCAGTGACTCAATATATTCAACAATTGTATGGTTTTTCTTTAAAAATGAAGATTCCAACGATATTGTATGAAGACAATGCTGTTTGCATAGCTCAACTTAAAGGAAGATATATCAAAGGAGACAGAACAAAGCACATTTCACTAAAAAAAAATTTCGCACACGATCTTCAGCAAAATGGTGAGATAGATGTTCAACAAATCCGTTCAAGTGACAATCTAGCAGATTTATTTACTAAGGCATTTCCAACATCAACATTTGAGAAGCTAAGACATAAGATTGGAATGCGTCGTCTCCGAGATATCAAATAAAGCTTTCATCAGGGGGAGTATAATACGCGTTGTACTCTTTTTTCCTTAACCAAGGTTTTGTCCCAATTGGGTTTTTCTGGTAAGGTTTTTAATGAGGCAGCACTCAATGCGTATTACAAGATATGTGTACTCTTTTTCCTTCACTAGGCTTTTTTCCACTGGGTTTTTCTAATAAGGTTTTAACGTGGCATATTATCTTTCAAATGAACATCCAAGGGGGAGTGTTATGAAATAAAGTGAATGTACATGGATGTTCATTTAATCCATCCATACATATTATTCAATGTACTACTTAGATAGATGTACCTATTAATTCTTAAGATGTATCTGATGAACTTTAGGTGTTATCTTGTATATTATAAATAGGACATTCTTTGTCCATGGACGTACACACAAAAAATACACTATAAGATAATTTCTACATTCACCTCCTATATATCTTGTCTCCATTACTATATTGTTCTATTTTCCTCTCATTTCTTAACAATAAGATACATATTTCAAAACTGATAAAAGAAAAGTTCACCAGTAATAAAAATAAACTGCGGATGTCGAAATAAAATTAGGAAAAATGACACATATCGTAATTGTTATTTTGTTTGGATACTTGAAAAACATACAAAATTTTTATTAGTACTAGTTTCTATATATGTGCGGCACCTAGATCTTCAGTTATAATTAAATAAAAAAGAACATATTAAATTTATTAAGAAATAATATAGAAGAAAAAAGGATCATTTTTGACAAGCAAGAAATCATTGAATGTTAGACCGATTATTGCTCTCATATTCTTTTTGTTTGCTGAATCTTTTTCATTTGATGGCATAAGTATAATTTCACCGAACTTACATTTGCAGTCGATATCCTCATCAAATTTGGAATAATATCACCTCCTATATCCTTACCTAGTTACCTTTTAACCAATATTGATGTTTTATATCTCTATAGCTCTTATCAATTTTTTCAAATGTCTGATATATGCTTCATCCCTAGGTTATCAAATTTTCCTTCAAACTTATCACCATATATTTTTGGTGAATCTCTCAATATTTGAAGAGGTATATATGTCGAATCTAGAGTGAATTGTACAACCCCTCGTCAAATCATTATTGCTTCAACATTTGTTATTATTGCTAACACAATTATGCTTTCGATCTGATATTTTCAAGTAATGCATAATAAGAACGTTTTTTCGGTTCCTCCAAGTTCATCAACAAAGAACAGTCCTACTTTACCAAAGTCGACCCCTTCGAGTTAAGTCTAAAAAACTTGTTCTTGTTCAAGATTTAACTTTGATTACGCATTGAAATCTTTCATGTGTATTTTCGTATACTCCTGTTCAATTATTTCTCTACATTATAACGAAACATTATCTAGCCTATGATCAAGTTTAGGCATATTATTTTTTTTTTTAATACTCGTGCTTATATATATAAGAAATAATCAATACTTTTTAGCGAAGGATGTAGTCCTTTAACTTATCTTCGTAATATATGTTTCTCACATATTCCTCATATCGGGTGGATAACAATGCACCAACATAATACAAATAAATTTTGGAGAACTGATGCTTGGTATAACTATAACATATCATAAGCATGGCCCAGCTTATAGACAAAATTAGTTACACATTTTCTTAATCGTAGTGACTTAAACAAATTCACTATATTGTCCAATGTGGTGTTCAAGTAGGATTAGTAGAAAATTACAACTTGAATTAACATTCTATTATTAATTAAAAGTTCTATTTTAGATGATCTTAAAGTGCTACGCCATCTATTAGGCAAAGTTTTAGTTATGTATAATTTATTCAATATGAAAGTACCTCTTTGAAGAAATAATTTATTTTTGTCGATTAATTTCGAGATTATTTTTGTTGCTCAATATTTCGTGTTTTAATATTCGTGTTTTTATTAGCTAGATAGATAAAATTCTATGCAATTTTATCCTATAGAGAATTATTATCTTAAGAAATAGTTTATTCTCATTATCGGTAAAATACATGGTTACCACATATATATTAACTCAAGCCTTCATGAGTGAGGATTGGACATAGTGTTAGATTTCCACGTCATAAAGTACCGTACAACAATTTTAATTAAATATACACGGACAAACAAACCAAACCTAAATAAATTAGTGCACAACAAACTAACTTTAGAATTAAAATTATTAGGCAATGCCTTATAGTAATTTTTTAATTTTTTATTTAGTATAAAATTAAAGGTTCTATTTTAGAAAATCTCAAAGTCGTATATATTAGGCAATGCCTTATAGTATTTTTTATTTTTTATTTGGTATAAAGCAAACCAACTTCAATTAAAAGTTTTAATTTGACGATCTCAAAGTCCTATATAATAGTCAATGTTTTAATAATTTACTAATGTATCCAATAGGCAATCAATATTTAAGGTTATTTCGGTCTATCAATATTATATTCATGCTTTTATAATAACTAGTATCTACGTTGTGTCTCGCACGTAATACTCTAAAACAGAGAAGAGAAAGATAAAAAAAAAAAAAACTATCTAAGAGAGTAGATATTAGAAATGTACAACGAAGAATTCGGCTAATAGTTAACATAAAAGTTCTAGCCCTAAACGTTCACTTGGCAAGCTCGATCTGACTTGCAAGGGGAGCAACTTCAAGAACCATTGTATGTTATCACCAATGACCCGACATCTAGATCAGATATATATATATATATATATATATATATATATATATATATATATATATATATATAGAGAGAGAGAGAGAGAGAGAGAGAGAGAGAGAGAGAGAGAGAGAGAGAGAGAGAGAGTTGGTAATATTTGCAGGTATGACTCTTCACTCTTCCTACTTTTCGTCCTTCATGTGAAGGAAAGATTAATTTCATGCAACATATATATTATTAAACATAAATTCTTATTCGATAATAATTCAGCTTAGACATGTATACTCTTTATGCTAACTCTTCGTCGGCTTGGACTAAATTGCTAGTGGGCTAAAAGTATGGAAGAGAATCAAAATACACCTTTTTTAAAAAAGTTAATATTGCTTGGGTGTGTGTGGGGTTGAGATGGAGGTATTAGAAGGAGCACGGATATCTGAAATTTAACAATTGACATACTAATTTATATAATTGATAAAAAGAGAGCAGTAATAAGAGGCTTCAATCACATACCAGCAACATTGGAACATCAATCACGCAAATTTGATTATTTGAATTACGACTTATTGAAAAATTGAGATTTCAATGTACTCTGAAACTAATATAGGCGTTGGTATATATTATTTAAATACATGTTAACAAAATTAATATAGGTAGTGATTATATTACTATCAAATACACGTCTACAATAATAGCATCTCTATAAAAAATATTATTACATCCAAGAGTGATAAGTAGAAGATAAAGAAACACAAGATAATCTTAAGGATATCATTCAGATGTTTAAGTTCTTGTCTCAATCGCAGGGATGATGTACTGGGTATTAGCACTCAAAGAGAACAAAGACGCAAGAAAATATATAGCTTAACAATATACCAATATAAATTGAACACAAGATTGGATTTTTACCTCTCCATATAGCAACATATACACGCTTTTGAAAGGTTCTGACATGCTTATATTAAATCTCGAGACGAAGTAGTAAGACACACATCTATGGTTATTTCTAGTATCTTATAAATTGTATATTATTATGAAATAAAAGTAATTTAGTAAAACATGAATAGGAAATGAAGATAGAGAGAAGGAAGAGATTTTATTTCTTCTTCAAGTGTGTGTATGTTCCTATCTATTACAAGGCATTTATATAGGTATGAAAAGTGAAGAAAATATATCATTGAATATATCATTAAACATAGAAAATATGTCATTGAATATGTCATTAAGTATTTGAGATGAAGATTACGGAGGAAGAGTAGACATTCACCATAATTTGATATTTCTTATAACACTCCCCCTTGGATGTCCATAGATAATGTGCTTCGTTAAAACCTTATTAGAAAAAAAAAATCCTAGTGAAGAAAAAAAAGTACACATGTTTAGAAATATGCTTTTTGGTTACCTCATTAAAAATCTTGCAAGGAAAACCCAGTGGGACAAAACCTTGTAAGGAAAAAAGAGTACACCGCGTATTAACTCCCCCTGATGAGAGCATCAATTCACGTCCTTGAACCTTCTTATCCCAATCTTGTACACTAGTTTCTTGAAGGTTGACGTCGGTGGAGATTTGGTAAACAAATCAGCCATATTATCACTTGAACGGATCTGTTGCACACTGATATCACCATTCTTTTGAAGATCATGTGTGAAAAATAACTTTGGTGAAATGTGCTTTGTTCTATCTCCTTTTATGAATCCTCCCTTCAATTGAGCTATGCATGCTGCATTATCTTCATACAAAATTGTGGGTAATTTGTCACATTCAAACCACATTTGTCTCGAATAAGGTGTATTACAGACCTCAACCATACACATTCTCGACTTGCTTCATGAATAGCAATTATCTCAGCATGATTAGATGAAGCAACCACGATTGATTGCTTAGTTGATCGCCAAGATATTGCAGTGCCTCAACATGTAAACACATAGCCTGTTTGAGATCGAGCCTTGTATGGGTCAGATAAATATCCAGCATCGGCATAACCAACAAAATCGGGACTACAATCATTGCCATAAAATAAGCCCATATCGATAGTCCCTTTTAGATACCGCAATATGTGTTTGATTCCATTCCAATGTCTCCTTGTAGGAGCAGAGCTATATCTTGCTAAGACATTAACTGAAAAAGTTATGTCAGGCCTTGTAGTGTTAGCAAGATACATTAGTTCACCAATTGCACTAAGATATGGTACTTCAGGACCAAGAAGCTCTTCATTCTTTTCTTGAGGTCGGAACGGGTCCTTATTCACATCAAGTGATCGAACAACCATCGAAGTACTTAATGGATGTGCTCCATCCGTGTAAAACCGTTTTAATACATTTTCTTTGTAGGTAGATTGATGAACAAAAATCCCGTTTTTCAAATGTTCAATTTGCAAACCAAGACATAATTTTGTCTTTCCGAGATCTTTCATCTTGAATTCCTTCTTTAAATAATCAATTGCCTTTTGGAGTTCTTTAGGAGTTCCAATAAGATTTATGTCATCAACATATACGGTAAGTACAACAAACTCCGATGTTGTTTTCTTTATAAAAGCACATGGACAAATGGAATCATTTATATAACCTTCCTTAATAAATATTCACTAAGGCGGTTATACCACATTCTTCCTGATTGCTTTAGACCATACAAAGATCTTTGCAATTTGATTGAAAATATTTCCCTAGACTTTGAATTATGTACGTCAGGTATTTTAAATCCCTCGGGAATTTTTATGTATATCTCATTATCAAGTGAGACGTAAAGGTAGGCTGTAACCACATCCATTAAATACATGTCAAGCTTTTCATGGACAGCAAGACTAACGAGATAACGGAACGTTATAGCATCCATAACAGGAGAATAAGTCTCTTCATAATTGACACCAGGTCTTTGTGAAAATCTTTGTGCAACAAGGCATGCCTTATATCTTTGTACCTCATTTTTCTCATTCCTTTTACGTACAAAGACCCATTTATAGTCAACAGGTTTAACACTATTAGGTGTTTGGACTACAGACCCAAAAACTTCACGTTTCGCAAGTGAATCCAACTCAGATTGGATTGCTTCTTGCCATTTTAGCCAATCACGTCTTTGTCGACATTCTCCAACAGATTGAGATTCAAGATCCTCATTATCTTACATAATACTAGATGCAACATTGTATGCAAAGACATAATCCACCACTGTATTCAATCGATTCAAATTTGTCTCAATATCGATTGGATTTATTGATAGTTCCTTATTTTCTTGAGTATCAGGCTCATCGATATCCTTATGAATCTCAGGATTGGTTAAATCATGGGTTTCTTTATGAGACTCTTTCGTAGTGTCATCTTAATCATTTATTTTCCTTTTTCTAGGATTTCGATCCTTAGATCTCAATGGTCTGCCACGCTTTAGGCGTGCTTTTGACTCATTAGCTATGCCACTAGGAGATTGTCTAACAGGTACATCAATACAGATTTAAATATTCTCTGCAAGGATATGTGATTTCGTTATCCTTTTCAGATCCGTAAATGCATATGGCATTTGATTTGCTATTTTCTACAAATGAATAATCTTTTGCACCTCTTTTTCACAAATAGAGGCACATGGATCAAGATGAGACAATGATGAATTTTTTCACGAAATTTCCCGTTTGATTTCACCAATTTCTCCCCCTAATTTTGGGAAAAATATCTCATCGAATCGACAATCTACAAATCGAGCAGTGAACAAATCTCCCGTTAATGTTTTGAGGTAGTGAATAATGGAGGGCGATTCAAACCCAACATATATTCCTAACCTTCTTTGGGGACCTATCTTGGTACGATATGGCAGTGCTACAGGCACATATACAGCGCATCCAAAAATTCTTAGATGGGATATATTAAGTTCATGACCCAAAACTAATTACAACGGGGAATATTTATGATAATTTGCCGGCCTGAGACGAATTAACATTGCTGTATGCAAAATGGCATGACCCTAAACAGAAGTGGGTAATCTCTTTTCATGAGTAACGGTCTTGCTATCAATTGCAGACGTTTAATCAAAGATTCTGTAAGGCCATTTTGAGTGTGAACATGAGCTACATGATGTTCCACTTTTATCCCAATTGATAAGAAATAATCATTAAATGCTTGGGATGAAAACTCAGCAGCATTATCAAGTCGAATAGACTTAATTAGATTATCGGAAAACTGTGCCCGTAATCGAATTATTTGTGCCATTAATTTTGCAAATGCCAGGCTGCGAGATGACAATAGACACATGAGACCATCTAGAGGATGCATCTATTAAGACCATAAAATATCTAAAAGACCCACTAGGTGGGTGAATAGGTCCACAAATATCCCCTTGTATACATTCCAAGAATGCAGGGGACTCAATCCCAACCTTTGTTGGTGATGGTCTAATAATTAACTTGCCTTGATAACAAGAAGTGCAAGAAAATTCATTATTTAAAAGAATCTTTAAATTATTTAATGGATGCCCATTTGAGTTTTTTATAATTCGTCACATCATAATTGATCCAGAATATCCCAATCGATCATGCCAAAGTACAAAAGTATTGGAATCAGTAACCTTTTGGTTTACGATAGAATGTGCCTCAATTGCACTAATTCTTGTCCGATACAGGTCACAAGATAAAGATAGAAACTTCTCAATAACCCCTTTTTGGCCAGAGACATTCTTGGTAATGATGAGATATTCGAGATTATTCTCATCTATTGTCTCAATATGAAATCCATTTCGACGGATATCTTTAAAACTCAACAAGTTTCTCTTGGACTTGAAGGAGAATATACTATGATAAGTATTGTTCCCTTAGGCAGAGTTATATTAGCTCTTCCAGAGCATTCAATTAGATTACTACTACCAGAAATTGTAGTAACATCTACCTTACACATACTTAAATGAGAGAAATATTTCTTCTCTTTGAATATTGTATGTGTCGTACATGAATCAATTAAGCAAATATTTTTATAATTGAACATTGATCCAAGTTTGCTTTGAGAGATATCCATATTTTCTTCCCATAGTTGTTTGACATACAAAAAGAAGTATATGAATAAATATTAGTATTTTCAGAGAAAAAGGAAAAAAAATAAAGTTGAACCAATGATTCAATAGTGACTTTTAATGCAATTTCGAGCAAACTCTGATTATGATACAAACAATTCCATAGCTAAAAATAATGCAATTATTTTTAGGTTGTCATATGATTTTAAAACATGAAAAACTTAAGTCATATTAATACACATGAAAGAATGAGTGTGCAAATAAAGGTAACTAAATACAAAAGTAGACAATAAACTGTATAAATGTTTAAAAACAAGACCAACGTTCATAAGGTATATAATAAATAAAATGACGAAATATTATAGTCATATTAATGAGTTACCATAAATAATATATTATACAATAGTTAAGTAACAAAAAGATTTCCTAAAATATGCTAAATAAAAAATAGTCAAAGTTATATATGTAACCTCTTAATTGATACCATTCTTGAAGAAAAGGTTAATGACGCTTTATTAGAACTCAGATTACTAGGCTTACAAACTAATTGCTTGAACAAAGTGCGGCATTGATATTGTTGGTACTTTAAATAATTAAGTCATATTGACATAAAAAAATCCAATGTTTGTTTGGTACTAATTTTCTATGTTAAGTGGAATAATATAATATTAACATATAAGAAAAGAAGAATATTGCTTGGTCACGACCACGACCACGAATAACATAATGGGAATACATCTCATTCATGTCGGGCAATGGTGTAGACCCAATGGGTCGATTATCGTGATTTCTCATGGGCAAGTCATTGGTTCGTTCAGCCACAAGGAGAAGAGAAATCAACTCAGAGTACTTCTTGAAATCTTTCTCTCGGTACTGCTATTGTAGGACCATGTTGGAGGCATGAAACATTGTGAACATTTTTTCAAGCATATCATAGTCAGTGATACTATCTCCACAGAGTTTCAATTTAGAAGTAATTCTGAACATCGCAGAATTATATTCAGAGATAGACTTAAAGCCTTGGAGCCTCATATGAGCCCAATCATATCGTACTTGTGGAAGTATGATCAATTTTAAGTTGTCATATCTTTCTTTTAAGCCATTCCAAAAAACAAGTGGATCTTTGACTATGAGATATTCTATTTTCAACCCTTCATTAAGGTGATGGCGCAAGAAAATCAAGGCCTTAGCACAGTCTTGGGCTTTATTTCTATCTTTAATGGCGTCTCCAAGACCCATTGCATCTAAATAGATTTCAGCATCTAACACCCATGTCATATAGTTCTTACCCGAAATTTCAAGGACAACGAACTTTCTTTTCATAATATCAGACATAAATAAAAGAGGAGAAAAATTATACCTTAGTCTTCTCAAAGAGCTTCTTGAGATGGTAGAGTCTCTTGCTGATAACGTGTTATGAAATAAAAATAATTTAGTAAAACATGAACAAGAAATGGAGATAGAGAGAAGAAATATATTTTATTTCTTCTTCAATTATGTGTATTTTCCTATCTATTACAAGGCCTTTATATAGGCATGAAAAGTGAAAAAAATATATCATTGAATATGTCATTAAACATAGAAAATATGTCATTGAATATGTCATTAAGCATTTGAGATGAAGATCATGGAGGAAGAGTAGACATCCACCATAATTTGATATTTCTTATAACATTCCCCTTTGGATGTCCATAGATAATGTGTCTCGTTAAAACCTTATTTAATATAACAACATTCATCTATCTTCAGCCACCCAAGAGTTGGGTCCTCCACAAAAGGCACATCATCCTCCACCTCGCATTTGAAATCTGTCGCACCAATCTGGTTTACTTCCACTTGCCCCTGCCCCACATAGAATTTTAAACAAAATCATACAATAAATTAATCACGATACATAACTACATATGTTCGTTCAAAACTATACACAAGCAAAGCATACAATAGATCTATAAATGTGAATTTAAAACCATTCAGCAAGAGGTATAATAAACGGAAGAGTACTAATGTCTTTCTGATACAAGTATATATTACTATAATTTGAGTTGGAATTTTTTTTAATTCGTGGCTGATTGGAGAAAATTCATGGAGACCCACTTTTAGTTGAATTCAAAAATCTAAAAATTAGGTAAAGTTTAATATTACAATTTTATCCAATATAGAGTATCTCTTTGAAGAATTTCAAATAACGGAGGAGTACTAATGTCTTTCTAATAGAAGTATTATGATAACTTGAGTTGGGAAACAATTTTAATTCACGGCTGATTCACAGAAATTCATGGAGACCAAATTTTTATCGAATTCAAAAATCTAAAAATTAGGTAAAGTTAATATTACAATTTTACCCAATATGTATTGTGTCTGTGAAGAAATAATTTAGCTTTTAGGGGCATAAAAGTCGATCAATATTTAGGAGATATTTTCGTCGTTCAATATTTAGCGTGAAACATTCGTACTTTTATAATAATATAGATAGTCAGATAGATAGATATAGATATAGATATAGATATAGATATATAGATTAATTCATTTGGGAATTCTGTCGGTTGGACTAAAAGTGCTCGACTTTTGTTAACTTAATTACTTAAAAGGATCAAATGTAATATAGCTAATACAGTAGGGATAATGTCACGACCCGAAATTTCCCACCGACGGGACCGTGATGGCGCCTAATATTTCACTTGCTAGGCAAGCCAACGTTAGAGAATCATTTACCAAATTCTTATTTCTATTCAATAATTAACATTTAATTAACTACAATGAAATATAACAAGTGCGAAATTTCATAAATCTGTATTAACTACTACCACAGGGATCTGGAGTCACAATTCACGAGCATTCTAGAATTTACTATAAGTAATAATCTGAAAGAAATACATCTGTCTGAATGAAAGAAAACTATAGGACATAAAATGATAGACGGGGACTTCAAGGTTTGTGAACGCCGACAGATCTACCTTGAGTCTCCGGACAGCGGACCAACAACGAATCTTGATCAACCTGAGCCGGTATCAAAATCTGCACAGAAAGTGCAGAGTGCAGCATCAATACAACCGACTCCATGTACTGGTAAGTGTCGAGCCTAACCTCGACGAAGTAGTGACGAGGCTAAGGCAAGGTACCTACAATCAACCTGTATAATTTAACAGTGTATACGCAAATAACAGGAATGAAGAACTAAACAAGAAATGTCGGGAGGAGAAACATATTGAGGGGAATACAAGATAAAGAACTATAACAAAATAATCACCGGAGCAGTCAATATACCATGAATCAACAAGAATATTGAATACAGTAAAGAAAAATGCACGGCATCACCCTTCGTGCTTTTACTCTCAATCTCACCATAAAATTAATAGAAATGATGCGGCATCACCCTTCATGCATTAACACTCTCCCTTACCATAATGCAATGCATAAATAACAACAGGGAGATAGAATAACAAGTACAAAACTTACTTCAATATTTGGTTCCATATTATCAATCTCAACTTGAAATAAAAACTCAATTATCACCAGAAAATTTCCGTAAACATGATAAGAACGATAATTTGAACAACATTAGTATAACACATAGCAATTTGACATAAGAAAAGACAATATACGAAAAACAGAGAAACATGGAAAAACAGGTAAGTTGGCGATGCATAGGTACTCGTCACCTCACATATACGCCGCTCACATGAATTTTCACTTAGCAAATAATCTAAGGTTCCTAATTCCCTCAAGTCAGGGTTAGACACAACACTTACCTCGCTCCGAAGGCCACTTAATTCTCAATCACAGCTTTTTCTTTGGAATTCACCTTCAAACCACTCGTATCGATTCAAAAATGACTCAATAATATCAAATATTGCTAAAGGAATCAATTATATTGAATAAATTAAAATTTATAATTTTTCCTCCAAAAAGTCGAAAAATCAACCCCGGGCCCGCTTGGTCAAAACCCGAGGTTCAGACCAAAATCTTTTTACCCATTTACCCCCGAGCCCGAATATGTAATTAGTTTTGGAATCCGACCTCAAATTGAGGTCTAAATCCCCAAATTCCCGAAATCTCTATTTTCTACCCTAACCCCTAATTCTACCATAAAAACTCTAGATGTTTGGTTAAAAATTCAAGAAATGTAATGGGTAATTGAAAGAAAATGGTTTAGAATCACTTACCAACACTTTGGGGAAGAAAAATGGCTCTTGAAAATCGCCTCTACCCGTTTGGTTCTTCAAAAATGTTGAAGAAATGGCTTAAACCCGTATTTTGATTTTGTTTTATGCACTGGGCGACAGTGTGCATCGCGTTCGCGAGGCCACTGTCGCTTTCGCGAAGGGTACTGGCTGCCAAGCCTTCGCGTTCGCGAGACCCATATCACGTTCGCGATGGTTACGCCCCTCTGGCCTTCGCGTTCGCGAGACGTTGCTCGCGTTCACGATGGTTACTCCCGACTGTCCTTCGCAATCGCGTTAGCGATGAAGGAACGACCAACCCTCCCCCAGGTCCCTAAGTGCTTCGCGTTCGCATTGATTCGGTCGCGTTCGCGAAGGGTAAATCCCCCATCACTTCACGTTCGCGACCAGACCTTCGCGTTCGCGAAGAAGAAGTTTCAGCCTCATCAGATTACTCTTCGCGTTCGCGAGAGGACCTTCGCGAACGCGAAGAAGGATATGACAGATACCAGAATCTGCAGAAAGCCAGATTTTTCCCAAGTCTAAAACATCCCGTGGCCTATCCGAAACTCACCCGAGCCCTCGGGGCTCCAAACCAAACATGCACACAAGTCCAAAAATATCATACGAACTTGCTCGTGCGATCAAATCGCCAAAATAACATCTAGAACTCTAAATTTAGCACCAATTCAAATGAAATTCTCAAGAACACTTCAAAATCTATAACTTCTCAACTGGACGTCTGAATCACGTCAAATCAACTCTGTTTCACACTAAATTTCACAGACAAGTCTTAAATATCATAATGAGACTGTACCGGACTCCGGAACTAAAATACGGACCCGATACAAAAAATGCCAAATATCAATCAATTCTTAAAAATAAATAATTTCCAAACTTTTAATTTTTATCAACAATTCATAACTCAAGCTAGGGACCTCCAAATTCGATTTCGGGCATACGCCCAGGTCCCATAATTCGATACGGACCTACGGGACCGTCAAAGCATGGATCCTGGCCCGTTTGCCAAAAATATTGACCGAAGTCAACTAAAATTAACTTTTAAGGCAAAAATTCTTATTTTCATTAGTTTTCAACATAAAAGCTTTCCGGAAACCTGTCCGGACTGTGCACATAAATCGAGAAGGGTAAAAATGAGATTTTTAAGGCTTAAGAGCGCAGATTCGAATTCTAAAATATAAGATGACATTTTGGATCATCACAGATAAAAATAGACTTACCCAATCTTAAGGGGTCCTATGGGTTAAAAATACATAAATGGGGTGTACTCTTCTCACCAACCCAACCATGGTACCCGAAATTAAGCCAAACATTAAACTACATTTTTAAGCCCCACTAGCCAAATTAAAAAAATATACATACTTGATCTATTAAAATCGAGAGTCTCTTTAGTTGTTTTACAAACGAGATCAGCTAATTTAGGTCAATTGTTTCGTGTAAGATTCTCATTGAGGGAATGGGTGAAAGGTGACAAGTGCAATACGAGCAAGAAAGCATTTAGGATTTTTATACAAATACTTAGTTAGATTTACTGTTTACTTTTCCTAACCGATATATAAAGATTATATATATTATTATACATGAATTTTATATACATACACACACATATATATATATATATATATATATTATACAACCATCGGCTATTTTTAACTTAAATATGTGGGTTGGCGGCTATTATATTAACTTTTTAAAGCATTTTGTGCACAATCATAGCTAGTCTAACTCCCGAATTAAGAAAAGAAGAAAGAAAGAAAATTTCCTATAAAATATATTACTTACTAGAGAAAGTTTTCCTACGCAGAAAATAAATTATTCTCTGGAAGGTGTAGTGAATTGGATAATACGTAAACATATGGTAAGAACATATTTTGGAAGTGGATAACTAACTCTCAAATTTAGAATTAGGGAAAATTCTTGCTAGTTAAGTAATTATGCTTTCTAGTCATAGAAGCTGAGAAAGTCGGACCATAGTCTAACTAGTTATTCAAAAAAATTATTATTTACTTATTTTCCACGTATATTGTTGCATATATTATTTGCCAAATTCAAAATTTGTGGAAAAGAGATTATTAAGTTTTTATTATTCTAATATGTATGCATTCTTTATCAATTATGAATATCTCTGTATTTACCCGGTGCGGATCTAGACTGATCAAACTGAGACCGTGAATTTTGAATACCGAATGATTTAAGAAGAAAACCAAAAAATAAAAAAATCTATGTACATTTATTATTATTGGGTAGTAGTTATAACCATGTGCGATATAAATATTACGTTGAACAAATAGTACAAGAAGTACCCTTATTATGAAGACATCGTGCAAAGTCGCCCCACGAAATAATTTTGTTATTTCACCGCTAAAATATATTAATTGCAGATGTAATTTTCCGATATGAAATTCATATGAATTCAATATTTTTATCACGAAACATAAATTTATATAAAAATTTATTAAAATTACAATAGAAATTAGATGCGAATTCATATTTTCTAATATATAATATGTTTTAAACTTATAAAATTTTAAATTTTGTATCCGCTTATAGAGGCACATGGTGATGTCTTTTATGACTTTACCTATCTTTAAACCATTGATATTAGATAATAATCCCGAGATTAGATACAAGATTATTTTATCTCGCATTTAACTGAATTTTTAAATCTGAGATTACAGTCCCGAGATTAATTAATCTCACAATTGGGTATTAGTCTATCCCACATTGAGGGTAGGATAATAATTCGAGATTAATTAATCTCGAGATTAGCACTAAAATGACAAAAATGTCCTTTTTCAAGGTTCTTCCCAGTCTTTTAAACAATCCAAGGTTAAAATTGAAAATAAAATTTATTCAAACTTAATTTAGTATATACCAAACACATGTTTAAATTACCCGTATATCTCATTTTTAGTTTAATGAGTCAAACCTCTTCCCAAAAAAATATATTCACTAAATAACCCCGGTACTATTTAATCCCCGTAATATAATCTCATCATTGTAATCCCGGAATTATTTGTTCTCCTACCAAAGTATCAGTCTTCGTCTCATTGGCCATCTCTAACTCCATAATAACTGGATATCGGATTTTATACAGCAACTTTTTTCTTTTACTTAGACACTGCTTTCAAACAGTACTCTATAGGACATTATGAGTAATTGATAACCAACTATTATTGTAATGACATTGTACAATATCCCCACACAAGCCTAAGCACTATACTATTATTAGTTTGTTCATGTTGTACTGCAGAAAAGAGGATTTTTCATTTATTTTTCTTTTCCAATGATGGTTATTTCTTTTACTAAATCAGAAAATTAAGAGACAAAAAGTTAGACATAACATTTATGATTCACCTAATTTTACTAAGTCTAAAATAGAGGAAGTACCCAACCCAAACGCACACGCAAGTATATGTGGTCGTACAAATAATATAGGATTGTAAGTCCAAATATCGTACACACAAGGACTTGTGATTAACTATCAACTAAATTAAACCAAACAATTAATCTATTCAAGTGAATCGTAAAATATGAATATCTAACTAAAATTTAATCTAGACTAACAAATTAAGAGATTAAAGAAAACAACGACAAGCTTAAAGACGAATTCAATGTGAGTGAATATTGTAGAGTTAGGGGTTGGCTAACAATCCCGTTGAGTTTTTCACTTAAATCGTCTAATTAATTTATCTGATTTATTGGTTGACACGGTTAATATTGCTCGTAGCTTTCTCCCGAAGTACAACTCGCCTATTCAAGCTAATCTAATGCCTATATTCCTATCGAATTAGAATTAACAAGAACGCATTAATAATTCTTGTATAGTAACCAAGCAAGGCATTTAGGTATATTCCTATCCTAACCACAAATACGCCCCCCCTCAGAGTTAAGATCTTGCTCTACTCAATCTTATATGCAATCTAGAATTCCCTCTCCCGAGTTCAATCCTAGATTCATAGATAGTATTCAATTGGTGATCAATCAATCAAATAATTAAGCGCAAGATTGAATAAATAAACTAATATGATAAACTAATAAGAACAATTCAAGTTTCAAACTACAACATTCATGTAGCACCCAAAACTCTAGAACTAATAAACTATGAGATTAAAGGAAGAGAAGAGAAGAAAAATTAGTTGAAAGCCTCCTCCAAGCGTGGTGTTCTTGCCTCCGGTCGCAAAACTCCTCTAAAAATAGTGTTTAATGAATATTTATATGTGTAGGCAAAAGACCTAAACGAAATAACCAAGTCCAAAAACCAAATAGAAGACAAAATAGGCTTTAAAAATCTGGAACGCCTCGCTACAGTCCTCGCGTCGCGAGGCAAAACGCACGGTCCACCTCGCCTCAGCCTGTGCGCCACAACCTCCATAGCGAGCAGCAAATCTTGTGTCGCATGCTCTATAGCGAGCAACAAATCTCGCGTATACTGACTGCTGCTTCGTTTCAATTCTGTTCTGCTTTGCCTACTTTCAATTTCACGTTTTTGTTTCTTTATTTTTCCAAAATCCTTTGCTAGACTCTAATATTATCTTTCTTCTTTTAATTTATTTTTAATCATCAAATCATGATATCAAAATATTTTCCATCATCAAATAATCACGAGTCATTCTTGTAGTGCATAAAATACACACAAAATTTCTACTTTGCTCCCAATTTCGTCGTACCTATACATAAAATAACCTCAATTAAGCCCAAATATAGTATAGTTTAGCATTAAAGACCCAAAATATAATATAAGTAATTCACTAAAAATATGAAATTATAGCCAAATATCACTACCCAACACTTAAACATTGCTCGTCCTCGAGCAACCAAACTACACCCTATATAGACACGACCTTATTAAATAATTCTCCTAACTCATCACACCAAGAATCTTTAAAATAGACTAAGCACAAGAGTGTAACATCTTCACCTCAAGATTTGACTCACAAGTACCACGCATTATTCACCACTCACTCACTTACTCTAACATAGAGGTCAATGACATTGTCTTTCCTTCATGAATCAAGTGCCCTCACACAACAAAAGAGAGTAGTTTCATACACAATAAAAATTTAAGAACAATTAGGAACTCAATATATAAAGAATTCACTCACTCTCAGAAATAACATTCATATGCCACAAAAGATGCGTCATAGGCTTGCTTCAAGCTCATTCAGTTTAGGATCAAGTAGGACTTTAATTGGTTATAATGTAGGCTGCGGGTCGGGAAGGATATATTTGGATATAAGAGTGACTACACCTCCCTAAGCACTTTAATACATACACTTTAACATCTAAACCCCACACTTATGTCAAACCATAACTCCACCTTCACATCAATGTATATTAACTCCATACTTCTTTAAGCACAATTACATGAAGAGTCACCTCTATCAAGGAATATTTTTCACAGCAATTCAACTATTTGTTTTATTTCTTTTTCAATTCAAGTGGCTTTTATTTTTTTTCAAAGCAGTGCACCTTTCTCCTTATTTTATTAGTTCCACTAAAAAGCCAAACCAACCACCCCACACTTTAACTTTTACAAAGTTCATAACAATTCAATGCTCATGAGAGGTGAAAAGGTTCAAATAGATGATTAATTCAAACAAATGGGTAAGGCTTGTAATGTGGTTGCCAAAGAAACAGGATTACATGCTCAAAGGGGTTAACTACGATACATAACAATTAGGCGAGTAAACTATATATATCTGGCTCAACAAAGAAACGCCTATGTCACTTCCAAGACTGAACAACGCTACTATTTCACTTTGCAAACACACGGGGCAAGTTCTAGATATCAAATGTAATGCACAGAATAACACACAAAC
Source organism: Nicotiana tomentosiformis (assembly GCF_000390325.3). Lineage (NCBI taxonomy): Eukaryota > Viridiplantae > Streptophyta > Magnoliopsida > Solanales > Solanaceae > Nicotiana > Nicotiana tomentosiformis. The sequence continues at coordinate 17,518,778 of NC_090820.1, forward strand.
CTCACATATACATGGCACATAACTCACTCAGGATTGGACTCATCAAGACACTCTAGTCAAAGCAAGCAAAGTTAAGATCATACAATTTAAGGTACTTATACAAGAGTCAAAAACTGAGCCTAAGCGTCACAACCAAAGTACTCACTATTCTCAAGGCATAACAAAGTCAAGAGACATTGATTCAATTCAATTCATCTCACAGTGTCTCCTACTCCTAAAAAAATAAAACTAACTACATTCGATTCAAATAAAACCCTTGAAAAAGAACCGCGTCACAAAGAAAAACCAAGAGGGAATTATTACACTACATAACAAAAGAAAATCTTTTTGTCTTTTTTCTTTCAACTTAAATCCCTCAAGAAACCTGTCGAATGAGATCCATCGTCGGAAGAAGTCAAATTTTTCTACTTTTTTCGTTTATTTATTTATTTATTTGACAAAAACTACTACACTCAGAAAAAGTACTACAACTAAGATAAGATAGAACAGAAAATCACCCAGATAATCTCCTCACCCCACACTTAAAATTGTGCAATGTCCTCAATGCACCCTATAAATAACAAGAGCGTAAAAGAGACTCTCTGGTAGGCCAAAAGCCAAAGAATTTACAGCTCACAGGATACTCAGACTTCTCCCAGGTATGGTCCTTTGTGTGGGTACCTCACACTTAGTTTCAACCACCTGCTCGCTTTTGCACATGCCTAATGGCTTTGACTCCATGATCCTACTCCTACAAAATACAAAAATAACACTACAACGATAACACAATAAAAAAAACTAAACAAAAATAAAAATATATAATTGGGTTGCCTCCCAACAAGCGCCTGAATTAATGTCGCGGCACGACGCCATCACTTTCACCACTTTTCCTTCCACTTTGAGGAAATAAATTGCACCTCCGATTTTGCATTAATTTTTCTATCACGTTCCTGGGGCGGTGGTGTAAAATAAAGGAACCAAGCAATAGCTATCGCATCTTGTACTTCTTGGCCTTTAAGTGAGGGATGTCGTTTTGTCTCCTTGGTATGACAAATTTCAGAATATAAACACTTTGTTCTTCATCCATTGACTCCTCCATATGCTCAAATGGATCAATACTCATGTCACCAACCAAACACAATGTTGAAAAATGGTTAGAATGAGGTCCAATGCGGTCCAACTCTAAAATTGCATTATTTTTGACATCCTCTATTTTGCACTCTTCCTTAACCTCGGTATCATCAACAAAAGCATGATCTAATGATTGGTATTCTCGTTTTTGCTCTTCAATTTGGCCTAGAAGATCTTTTTTAACTTCACACAACTCATCACTAAATTGTTGGGTGTTACACGCATCAACCTTTGCACTTAATTGAGCCTCTAAGTCGCGAATAGAATTGCCAAATTGGTCGATCTCTTTTCCCAGTTCAGCTCTTCCTTCTATAAAGTGTTGTATTCCATTTGTAATTTTCTCACGGAAACCTCCATATTCCTCTAATAATTTCTTATGCATATCAAGAATGCGAACATCATGTTCCACATCATCAAATCCGTTACTCCTGTCAAACTCACACGAATTATTAGAATTAACATAAGAAGGGATTGGAGTAGGATAACAACACTTAGGACAATTATTCCAATTACCACCACAAATAGTACAGTATTGAGATGGTGCACACAACTCGGTCCTGGGAATATTTTTACAATATTGCCACAAGTGGGGTCCTTTACAATATGGACAAGGATCACAAAAACAAGAATACTTACTATCCCACCACTTTTCATTCAAAGATATCATGTAAAACAAAATGTATTACTAACTACACTAAGCTAAAATTAAAAACTTAAATAGATAAAAAGTAAAAATCTAATCTAGTAGAATAGTTAATTTCTAAGTCCTCGGCAACGACGTTAAAAACTTGTTGCTCCCAAACGCACACGCAAGTATACGTGGTCGTACAAGTAATATAGGATTGTAAGTCCAGATATTGTACCCACAGTGACTTGTGATTAACTATCAACTCAATTAAACTAAACAATTAATCTATTCAAGTGAATCGCAAAGTATGAATATTTAACTAAAATTTAATCTAGAGTAACAAATTAATAGATTAAAGAAAACAACGACAAGCTTAAAAACAAATTCAATGTGAGTGAATATTCTAGAGCTATGGGTTATCTAACAATCCCGTTGAGTTTTTCACTTAAATCGTCTAATTAATTTATCTGATTTATTGGTTGACAAGGTTAATATTTCTCGTAGCCTTCTCCCGAAGTACAAGTCGCCTATTCAAGCTAATCTAATGCCTATATTCCTATGGAATTAGAATTAATAAGAACGCGTTAATAATTCTTGTATAGTAACCAAGCAAGGCGATTAGGTATATTCTTATCCTAACCGCAAATCCCCCTCCCCCTCCCTCTGCCCCCCCTCAGAGTTAAGATCTTGCTCTACTCAATCTTATATGCAATCTAGAATTCCCTCACCCGAGTTCAATCCTAGATTCGTAGATAGTATTCAATTGGTGATCAAGCAATAAAATAATTAAGCGCAAGATTGAATAAATAAACCAATATGATAAACTAATAAGAACAATTCAAGTTTCAAACTACAACGTTCATGTAGCACCCAAAACTCTAGAACTAATAAACTATGAGATTAAAGGAAGAGAAGAAAAGAAAAAATAGTTGAAAGCCTCCTCCAAGCGTGGTGTTCTTGCCTCCGGTCGCAAAACTCCTCTAAAAATGGCATTTAATGACTATTTATATGTGTAGGGAAAAGACCTAAACAAAATAACCAAGTCCAAAACCAAATAGGAGACAAAATAGGCTTAAAAATCCGGAACACCTCGCTACAGGCCTCGCGTCGCGAGGCAAAACGCATGTTCCACCTCGCCTCAGCCTGTGCGCCACAACCTCCATAGCGAGCAGCAAATCTTGCGTCGCATGCTCTATAGCGAGCAACAGAGGCGGGCCTACATGGAGATAAGAGGGGTCATCGGAACCCGTTAGCCTCGGCAAAAACCATATATATATATATTTGTATATACATCAAGGATCCCTCAAATAATTTTGATGTGTCCCCTCAAGTAGAAAAGCGGAACTGCTCCGTTGGTTTAATAAGTTGCATTATGTCCTCCCTCACCAGAAGACCTGGGTTCGAGGCCCAATACCAATTCTCTTTTTTTATTTTATTTGTTTTTCTCTTTGAATTCAACATAGTATAGTATCATGTATTTAGTGGTCAACTTGTTTTATTTTTCTTTATCTTTTCTAAGTTAAATGAACAATAATTTAGTACTAGTACCTTGAAGGGGATAAAATGTTCCATTAGCAAAAAGCCAATCACCTTCTTTATCCTTATATCTAAGTTTATAAGCATTATCACTTTCTTGACATGTATAAAATTAAGTAATTCACCAAAAAATTTCCCAAAACAGTAATTAAAAACTCCAAAAATCCTTCTGCTTTCAAGGATCACTTCGGCAAAGTAACAAATATCTATCGATTCAACAACAGTGACTAAGACTCTGCTTGGATTGCTTAATAGGCCTTTAATCTTAATCTTATTTGACTAAGTTTTTTTTATATTTTTGAACATTTTTTCGGTCACTGACTCATATTCATTAAGTTTTCAAGGAGTTAGTGCGCCAAATTTTATCGTTATTAGCTGACATATCTATGTCAAAGATAGTGATGCCCCCGTTGCGCTCAAATCCTGGATCTGCCTTTGGCGAGCAACAAAGCTCGCATAGCCTGACTGCTGCTTCGTTTCAATTCTGTTTTGCTTTGCCTACTTTCAATTTCAAGTTTTTGTTTCTTTCTTTTTCCAAAATCCTTTGCTAGACTCTAATATTATTTTTCTTCTTTTAATTTATTTTTAATCATCAAATCATGACATCAAAATATTTATCATCATCAAATAATCATGAGGCATTCTTGTAGTGCATAAAATACACATAAAATCTCTACTTTGCTTTCAATTTCGTATTCAACGTACCTACACATAAAATAACCTTAATTAAACCCAAATATAGTATAGTTTAGCATTAAAGCCCTAAAATATAAGATAAGTAATGCACTAAAAATATGGAATTATAGCCAAACATCAACTCCCCTAGGGATACAATATGAAAACCAAATTTAAAAAGATAAGAATTATATTGCGATTATTTTGTCTTTTAATTTATTTATTTTTTGTAAGTAGCGTATTAAAAGGCACTAGAACATGATGCAACGTATCCAAATTATAAATTTCATCAACTCATTTTTAACATAATAATATGATATGATCATATTATCTCGTCGTTAGGGGTCAAACTCGTACCTTTTTTTTCCTTTCAAAAGGCTTGACACCGTCTATGCACCTTCTATAATTATCCTTATTCTTCCAACATTCTTCATCACCATACTAGTAGTGAAATTACTTAAGTTGTACAATGTTTAGGATGTAACTTATATTTTATAGGTTGTCAATAAAGATTTTGACTAAAAATAGTTTGTACATAAATATATTATTTGTTCTGCTTCTTCTTTTTCTCCTGTCGATCCAGTTTTCGAGTATCAAATTCTTAAATATGAACTTTGCTATGGTTACTTGTATATATGTCACGACCCAAAATCTCACCTGTTGTGATGGCGCCTATCTCAATACTAGGCAAGCCGACAATCTCAATAAACCACCATATCTTTTAAAATTTAAAAACATAATAATTAAACACAATCCACAAATCTCGCAAATACCGATACAACACTCCCCAAAACCTGGTGTCACTGAGTACATGAGCATCTAAATGAATATAAGGTCTGACTGATAAAATCACTGTCTGAAAATATAGAACAGTACAATAACTAAAAAGGAAGGGAGTCAAAATCTGCGGACGCCAAGAAGATACCTTGATAATCTCCACAGAATAAATTCCGAAATCTAGAAACCGCCGTATCCGGGAGCACCTGAATCTGCACACGAGATGCAGAGTGTAGTATGAGTACAACCAACTCAATAAGTAACAAGACTAACCTTTGGGCTGAAAGAAGTGACGATATCCGCAGGTACAGTCCAGTATAGAAGTAACAATACAAATATGTAGCATGCTTTCAAGTTCAACTGTTACTCTCAGTACAAATAAAATAGATCAATTCTGAACAATGTGAGAAATATGACATCTCTGTATCTACATGCCAATGTACATGCTGTATGTGATGCACCTTAGTAAAAACTCCGTGTACTCACGATCTAAAATACTCAATCACTCAGTACTGTATATGGCCAATCCAACCCAGGAAAGATCCATCCCAAAATATATATGTATATCCATCAACTGACAGTCAGTCACCCAGTACTGTATAAGGCCAATCCAGTCCAGGGAAGATCCATCCCAAATATATATATACTTCGGGCAAGATCCATGCCCAGGAAAAATCCATCCATCAATATAAATTCTTCGGGCAAAATCCATGCCCAAGGAAGATCCATCCCTCAATATAAATGCTTCGGGCAAGATCCATGCTCAGGAAAAATTCATCCCTCAATATAAATGCTTCGGTCAAGATCCATTCCCAGGGAAGATCCATCCCTCAATATAAATGTTTCGGACAAGATCCATGTCCAGGGAAGAGCCATCCCTCAATATAAATCAACCACGCTCACTGGGAGTATGTGCAGACTTCGGAGGGGCTCCTTCAGCCCAAGCGCTATAAATCAACCGCGCTCACTAGGGTGTGTGCAGACTCTCGGAGGGGCTTCTTCAGCCCAAGTGCTATATAAAGCCTATACCTACTATAGGCGGGCAGTCCCGATCCATGTAATAATAAAGCCTATAAGGCATGCTGCAGGCGGGCAGTCCCGATCCATATAATAATAATGTATAAAGCCAATATGGCCTGCTGCAGCACGCAACTCGATCCCATAAATATCCTCACAATTGATGAATATAACTGAGTGCGAAATATATATTTTTGAAACAATTAATTCAACAGCAACACGACCCCATGAGTCCCAAAAATATTGGCACGTAGCCTAAACATGATCTTAAATAAAAGCCGCAGTTCAATTTTCCTAACACGTGAAAAATGTTCAGATAATAACATGATTCTTTAATTATTTTTTTTTATAACTTCACAGAATTTATTCAAGTCACAATTTCAATGGTGCATGTCCACACACTCGTCACCTAGCATGTGCGTCATCTCCAAACAATTCATACAACATGAAATTCAGGGATTTATACCCTCAGAACCAAGTTTAGAAGTGTTACATACCTCAAACCGTATAACTCTTTATTTCGCTATGCCGTTGCCAGGAGAATTTTTCTCCATAAGCCTCTGATCTAGCCACAATCAATTCGATTCAGTCAATACCAATTATTATAATAATTTCATACAAAAATACTAATTTTCCAACAAAAATCCGAAATTAACTCAAAACTCGCCCGTGGGGTCCACATTTCGGAACCCGATAAAAGTTATAAAATATGAACGTCCATCCAACCACGAGTCCAACCATACAAATTTTACCAAATTCCGATATCTACTCGACCCTCAAATCTTAAGTTAAAGTATTTGAAGATTTCTACCATTTTCAACTCAATCTTACCCATTTGAACTCAACAATCTTTCCATAAACCTTATTGGTATGTATAAATAATGCTATTACACCCAAGAATCATATTCTAAATCACCCATCTTTACCCAAACTCGAAATTGAAGACTAGGGGTTAGAACCTTACCTCTTGGGTGAAGATCTTGTGATATTTCCTTGTTGGATTTCAAAGTTTGAACAAGATCTTGATGAACAAAGCACTTGAGCTTCTTCCTCTCTCAAGAACACTCTCCCTTCTCTCTAAAAATGTCAGATTTTTGCTCCAAAATATGTCCCAAAGCCTATTTATCAAAATGGAGTTGGGTTATGAAAAAAAAAATTAACCCTCTGTAAGCAGGTCTGCGGTTGCATAATGGACCGCATAATGGGTATGCGAGTCACAAAATGGTTGCAAAAATTGGTGCCCACAACTGGGCTGTTCTAGTCCATTCTGCAACCAGTTTGCGATCACAGAAGCACTTTCGCGATCGCAGAATTATTCAGCGATCGCAGAAATATCGCAGAATCTCATTTTTCTAGCCTTTGGTAATTTGGTCATAAACTCTTGTAGGAATGTCCAAATGACGAACGGTTTGAAGCGTTAGAAACTAGAATCAAAGATATTTCATTGGATAGGTAATACACCATATAACACTTCGTATCATGAGAGTTAATCTCATTTGAATTAAATCTTGTGCGAATCCACTTGAAACTTTAGTCTATTATGAAATTTTCAACTTCTACATTCGATGCCGAAACCTATCAAATCAAGTCTGATTGACCTCAAATTTTGCACACAAGTCATAAATGACATAACAGACCTATTTCAATTTCCGTAATTGGATTCTGACCCCGATATCAAAAAGTCAACTCCCCGGTCAAACTTTCCAAAAAATCAACATTGGCCATTTCAAGCCTAATTCCACTACGGACCACCAAATAATTTTTCGGACATGCTCCTAAGTCCATAATCACCATACGGAACTATTGGAATTATCAAAACTCTATTCCGGGGTCGTTTACTCATAAGGCAATATCCGGTCAACTATTTCAACTTAAGCTTCCAATATGAAATTCATTCTTCCAAGCTAACTCCGAAATACCTTAAAACTAAAACCGACAATTCACACAAGTCATAATACCCCGTAGCAAGTTATTCAAGACTTCAAATAGTTGATAGGAGCGTAAATGCTCAAAACGACCGATCGGATCGTTACAATCTCCCCCACTTAAACATACGTTCTTCCTCGAACGTGCCAAGAATTGTTCCTAAGCCTTTAAATCATTGTTCCTCCTTACCATGCACATACCTGGGGGTGATCCCACGTCACCCTATTCTATATAGGCCTGACAACATAATACAACTGAAAATCATTAATTTAATCTTAGCCCAAAACTTGGAGCCCAATTTTTAACACCCAGAATTCTTTCCAAGATCTGAATCTCACATCTACACCGTATAAGCCTGAACAAGCTGTATCCAGCCATAACCATAATCCCAAATATAATCACATAACATACTACACAACTTGGATACTCGTAGCACTATTTCTAATCACAGTAACTACTCAAAACCAACCAAGTACTAGTATAAAATCCCGCATTCAATAGAACCTCATTCCAAAACTTTCGTACATTGTCAATGATGAAAGATACAATCAAAAACTCATAACCACTCATGAGATCAACTAGCCATGGAGCTCTCTCGCCCCAACCAGGACCATAATCCTCTCCTAAGCCAGCTTTCAATATTATCCTCCCGAATATACCATAATCAAGCCTGATAGTACCCATTCTAGGTCCGATGACCTTATATTATTAAACACAACTATCCCACAGACACGCACATCAATATAACTCAGGCCACAACTGCAAAATATTTGTAGCCAAATATGGAAAATGTCTCAAAGAAGAGAACCATATTGTGAGTTCAACAAGCACCACCACAACTACAATTCTATAAGCTCGTTATATATAGTAAAACCGAGACACACAAATTTAATAGCAGTAACCGGCTCTTCTAGATCTCACATTAGCATCACTCGCACGGACAACTCATGTGCTATAGTATCAATATCTGGACCCGCACATACAACTCACGTGCCAATAATATCAGTATATGGATCCGCACGGACAACTCATATGCCAATAATATCAGTATATGGATCCGCACGGACAACTCACGTGCCAATAACATAATCCGCCGGGCATGGTCACATGCCTCCAGTCCAAGCATATCATAGAGGAGCAATCAAATAAGTATACATGTATATGATAAATGAAATAAGATTCACATGCTCCTGGACTAGTATAAATAACACGACATAGTGTAAGCATGTGCAAAGTCTGCTGTCACACTTCAAATTGGCAAGTTAACGCAAAAATAGTAACTACCCTGTTTATTCAGGGGAATTAACCTCTTTGTAACCTCAAATGTAGCCCAGATAGTTCTCAACAAAGGTACGAACACGAGAAACATTATAACTTTACGCTTAACAGTCAACTCTAGGCATATCATAGCCTAAGCATTATTTCGAGTATGAGTACTTGCCTCGATGCCTGCACATTGGCTCAAACCTCACTATATGCACACTTATAGCGCGCAGCTATCACAAATAATTAACGCAACTAGTGCCTCCACTAAGTTAAAAATAAAATACTCACTTCAAACAGGCCGCAACTTGAAACAATATATTTCTGAGAACTCCCAGTCTCTAAATTCATCAAACATATGAATCATCGTAACTGATCCCAACTCCAGCACTAGAATGCCTAACTCATCTTCCATTCACGATCTTCCCATGAGGAATACTTTCATAATTCTTTCGTGCCACATAGAAATAATTTGAATATTAGCAGTCTATCAACCAGGTGAGTACTGCAATACCAATGACATCCGTAAATCAAAACACAATGCGCCTTTTGAAATGTGCACCCTTCTCAGGGATTACCGAGCAGTTATAACATTCATCTAAATATATAGCCGATTCTGGCAATATACAAATTTTGAAAAATTTTTAATCGACACATATACATTTTTTAATCCATTATAACTTTTTCAAAAGTCACCCACTATGCTCAAATCTAAATTGCACCGCTCAAATGGGCCGAAAGGCACAAGCCCCATTATCACAACAACCCCCAAAGAAGTAACCATGCCTTAACACCACCAATCAAATTCATACTTCATGCGCACTACGTTCTTCAAAATAACAATTTAATCATTGCATGATTTTCGTATTTATATAAAGTGCCATGTAACCTGCATTCAGGAATTTTCTTACTCGAGTCATCCTCGATCTCCATCTCTACAAGTCATAACTGATCCACAAGTATGCCTCCGACCAAAACTAAAATTTAACACATAACCATGAAATCAAATTGTCAATAGCAGGCTCCCCCACTTGGCTTAAAGCCATAGAACAAAACATTTCATAACTCACAATATCCATACTCTATTACTGTCATAATACTGCAATCAGTTCAACAAAAATTCTTCACAAGCTTAGGTAACACAAAACCATAGAATACTTCAATTCATCTGCTAAGCTCTCCTTCATTCTCGTGACGGTCAAGTCAACTTTTTTAACTAATCCAAACTCAAATCTCAACACATATATCCCGCTGGGAGAAAAGAAACTCCCTATTCACATCATAAGGAACACACCTACATAGATTACTGCGTAGGAGGTAACCCACCCCCTTAGTCTCAAATTGGCATCTTGTTATACCCTTTCGCAGCCACAATTACTATGAAATCACTTAATATTTCTGAGTCCAAACTCATTAACCAGACACGAGAATTTAATTTGCGCCAAAATTTAACAACGTGAAAGATCTTTCAAAACATTCACACTCGAGATTGTACGTCACATCAAAACGAAAATAAAGCACCCAATGACCTTCCTTTACATTTCAAGGAAACACTTCTCGTCACATTCAAATCGTTTAAACACATCCTGCGGTTACATCATACTCATCACAAATCCATTCAACCACTCATCGAGCAACAAATTCCACTCGTAGGGACATTACCCGACATATGAGTCTAAATGTACACGTTACAACTAAAGCTACCAAGCCTAAACTGCGTTCTAAACCTGGCCTCAAGTCCTCCAGACTGGCCCATTACCAGAACACGGAATACACATCTCAAACATCGTTCATGAAATCACAAGACGACGATGCACAGCTGATACCGCACGCTCATATGCGCATACGAATGCGTGGAAGGAATTCAAAGAGTTATGTTTCAAGCTGAATCAATTCCGCATGATATAATATAAGAAGGGAATTTTTTTTTCCTAAGGGTTCGACAGCCTCTCGAAGATAAGTACAGACGTCTCTGTACCGATCCGCAAGACTCTACTAAACCTGTTCATGACTCGTGAGATCTATGTCACCTAAAGCTCTGATACCAACTTGTCACGACCAAAAATCTCACCTATCGTGATGGCGCCTATCTCAATAATAGGCAAGCCGACAATCTCAATAAACCACCATATCTTTTAAAATTTGAAAACATAATAATTAAACACAATCCACAAATCTCGCAAATACCGATACAAACACTCCCCAAAACCTGGTGTCATTGAGTACATGAGCATCTAAATGAATACAAGGTCTGACTGATAAAATCACTGTCTGAAAATATAGAACAGTACAATAACTAAAAAGGAAAGGAGTCAAAGTATGCGGAAGCCAAGAAGCTACATTGATAATCTCCACAGAATAAATTTCGAAATCTAGCAACCGCCGTATCCGGGAGCACTGGATCTGCACACGAGGTGCAGAGTGTAGTATGAGTACAACCAACTCAATAAGTAACAAGACTAACCTTTGGGCTGAAAGTAGTGACGATCTCCGCAGGTAGAGTCCAGTATAGAAGTAACAATACAAAAATGTAGCATGCTTTCAAATTCAACAATTACTCTCACTACAAATAAAATAGATCAATTCTGAACAATGTGAGGAATATGACATCTTTGTATCTGCATGCCAATGTACATGTTGTATCTGATGCACCTTAGTAAAAACTCCGTGTACTCACGATATAAATACTCAATCACTCAGTACTGTATATGCCCAATCCAGCCCAGGGAAGATCCATCCCAAAATATATATGTATATCCATCAACTAACAAACAATCACCCAGTATTGTATAAGGCCAATCCAGCCCAGGGAAGATCCATCCCAAATATATATATACTTCGGGCAAGATCCATGCCCGGGAAAAATTTATCCCTCAATATAAATGTTTCGGACAAGATACATGCCCAGGGAAGATGCATCCCTCAATATAAATGCTTCGGGAAAGATCCATGCTCAGGGAAGATTCATCCCTCAATATAAATACTTCGGCAAGATCCATGCCCAGTGAAGATCCATCCCTCAATATAAATACTTCGGACAAGATCCATGTCCAGGGAAGATCCATCCCTCAATATAAATCAACCGCACTCGCTGGGGATGTGGCAGACTCCGGAAGGGCTCCTTCAGCCCAAGCGCTATAAATCAACCGCGATCACTAGGGGCGTGTGCAGACTCTCGGAGGGGCTCCTTCAGCCCAAGCGCTATATAAAGCCTATATGGCCTACTATAGGTGGGCAGTCCCAATCCGTATAATAATAAAGCCTATAAGGCCTGCTGTAGGCGGGCAGCCCTGATCCATATAATAATAATGTATAAAGCCAATATGGCCTGCTGCAGCACGCAGCTCGATCCCATAAATATCCTCACAATGGATGAATATGACTGAGTGCGAAACGTATATTTTTAAAATAATTAATTCAACAGCAACACGACTCCATGAGTCTCAAAAATATTGGCACGTAGCCTAAACATGATCTTAAATAAAAGCCTCAGCTCAATTCCCCTAACACGTGGAAAATATTCAGATAATAACATGATTCTTTAATTTTTTTTTTACAACTTCACATAATTTATTCAAGTCACAATTTCAATGGTGCACGTCTACATGCTCGTCACCTAGCATGCGCGTTATCTCCAAACAATTCATACAATACAAAATTCAGGGATTTATACCCTCAAAATCAAGTTTAGAAGCGTTACTTACCTCAAACAGTGTAATTCTTTATTCCGCTATGCCCTTGCCACGAGAATTGGTCTCCAAAAGCCTCGTATCTAGCCACAATCAATTCGATTCAGTCAAGACCAATTATTGTAATAATTTCATACGAAAATACTAATTTTTCAATAAAAATCCGAAATTAACTCAAAAATCGCCCGTGGGATCCACATCTCAGAACCCGAAAAAAGTTATAAAATATGAACGCACATCCAACCACGAGTCCAACCATACAAATTTCACCAAATTCCGACATCAACTCGACCCTCAAATCTTAAGTTAAAGTATTTGAAGATTTCTACCATTTTCAACTCAATCTTACCCATTTGAACTCAACAATCTTTTCACAAACCTTATTGGTATGTATAAATAATGTTATTACACCCAAGAATCATACTCTAAATCACCCATCTTTACCCAAACTCGAAATTGAAGACTAGGGGTTAGAACCTTACCTCTTGGGTGAAGATCTTGTGATATTTCCTTGTTGGATTTCAAAGCTTGAACAAGATCTTGATGAACAAAGCACTTGAGCTTCTTCCTCTATCTAGAACACTCTCCCTTCTCTCTAAAAATGTCAGATTTTTGCTCCAAAATGTGTCCCAAAGCCTATTTATCAAAATGGGGTCGGGTTATGAAAATAGAAAAATTAACCCTCCGTAAGCAGGTCTGCGGTCGCATAATGGACATCATAATGGGTATGCGGGTCGCAAAATGGTCGCAAAAATCGGTGCCCAGAACAGGGTTGTTCTGGTCCATTCTGCAACAAGTTTGCGATCGCAGAAACACTTTTACGAAGAATCTCATTTTTTCAGCCTTTGGTAATTTGGTCATAACTTCTTGTAGGAATGTCCAAATGACGAACGGTTTGAAGCATTAGATACTAGACTCAAAGTCCTTTCATTTGATAGGTAATACACCATATAACTCTTCGTATCATGAGAGTTATGCTCATTTGAAATTAAATCTTGTGCGAACTCATTTGAAACTTTAGTCTATTATGAAATTTTCAACTTCTACATTCGATACCGAAACCTATCAAATCAAGTCCGATTGACCTCAAATTTTGCACACAAGTCATAAATGACATAACAGACCTATTTCAATTTCCGGAATCGGATTCCGACCCCGATATCAAAAAGTCAACCCCCCGGTCAAACTTTCTAAAAATTCAACTTTCGCAATTTCAAGCCTAATCCCACTATGGACCACCAAATAATTTTTCGGACATGCTTCTAAGTTAATAATTACCATACGGAGCTATTGGAATCATCAAAACTCTATTCCGGGGTCGTTTACATATAAGTCAACATCCGGTCAACTATTTCAATTTAAGCTTCCAACATGAAATTCATTCTTCCAAACTAATTTCGAAATACCTTAAAACCAAAACCGACAATTCATACAAATCATAATACCTCATAGAAAGTTATTCAAGACTTCAAATAGTTGATAGGAGCGTAAATGCTCAAAACGACCGATCGGGTCGTTACAATATATATTTTCTCTCAAACCCTTGATTTTCCTTTGAGAAATTTAATTTCATACAATTCTTTTTCATTTTCCGTTGTATTATAATTTTATTTCGACAAGTTGGTCCTAATGCTTTAGTTATCTTTTTACCAGTTATTATTTAATGCTTATCATAGACAACTGCGTGAGATTATTACTTTTTAAAAGGGAAAAAACTGAACCACAGAAGAATTTTGATTGGTGAATGGCAACAAATGATCACATGGCATGGAAGGTCAATAATAAAGATCACATTAGTCATGAGTACAATAATTGTATGGCATTGTTGTCTATTATTTAAAAGAAGTGTGTTGCATATTGAGAGTTTTGAGAAGCCATAGCAAAGTATTTGCTTTTTCCTACACACAGGCTATCTGCTATTTCCATGTTATTTATTAGCATATATTTGAGGAACAATAGCTAAACCAATAGGCAGATATAGGGGTGGAAAACGGGCTGGTCGGATCGGATATGGGACGGGTAGATATATCTACCATAGATATATAGTACTGCTGGTAGATAATATAATACTTCTTCCCATTTATATTATCTGTCTTTTGAGATTTTTTTACATCTATTCAGAAAAGTATTTAATAGTCTTTATCATAAGAGTATCGTTTAAATTACCTCTTCTATGTGAGAGTACATCCTAAAGTAAACAATACTCACTCCGTCCCAACTTATGTAATACACTTGAGATTTCGAGAGTCAAATAAATTCTTTTAACCGTAATTTTTTATATGATTTTTATATTTTGAATATTAATTATTGTTTATAGTATTTATTTATATATAGTTCTCAAATATATAAATTTTATTTCAAATATTTAAAACTTTTTATATTCAAATTTATGGTCAATATTAGAAATTTAGTAGTTTCCATTACTCTAATCCACTTGACTGAAAAATACAGCTTGTAAAAAAGGAAAAGTAAAGATTGAGAAGAGTTAAAGAAGGCCAGAACAAAAAAGTGCAAACTTTTTTTTTCTATAGCAATTTGCAATTTGTCTTTATTTAGCACCAAAAAGTCAATTTGTTTGCTGTTTAGAGCTGGAAAAGGTAAAGCAAAATAAAAACTACTACAAAGAAAGGTTGTTTCAAGTCACACTGCTGTTGATTTTGATGTGTAACTACAAGCAATAACTTCTTAATTGTCCTCTTACCTGTCTATCTTTAGTTTATTATACGTCAAAAAAGAATTATAAATAGATTATGTCTATTACAAGAGAACAAATGTGAGACCCCAACTGGGCTAAAAATTTTGGAAAAATGACGATGTATAGCCGCACTTGAAATAATAGCCGAAAAATATATATATATATATATATATATATATATATATATATATATATATATATATATATATATAGAGGGTGTACAAAGAAAACCGATAAATCGCACCAAACCGATAATCCGAGTCAAATCGGGAAAAAAACCCGATCGTGGGTTGGTTTGGTGTTGGAAAAAAAAATCCGACTATAATTGGTTTGGTTTGGTTTTAACTAAAAAAAGTCAAACTGAAATCAAACCAACCCGATATTACATTTATTCAATTTTTAAAAATATTTTATACATATAAATATTTAGTTTTAATATAATTTATAAATATTTCATAAACTTTTTCACAGTTTTATCTTTAAACATATTATTTCAGGTTTGGACTTAACATTCTTGAATGTGTTTAACCAAAAATATATCTTTCGATCAAAATCTAAGTTTAGAAGAAAATGGATTTCTGATAACCAAGTTTTGCTTCACTTTCTCAATGATATCAAAGGAAAATAACAAGAACAAATAAGGAAATAATTGATTGCCAAGTCAAGGTCAAGAATTTCGAGAAAAGCAGAAAAGTAAAGTATATATTTCAATATTGCATCAGATGTCCTTACAAATAGAATTCTATGCCCTTATATACGAATACACAATAGTAACGGTTTTCCCCTATAATTTGGGCTAATTATGGGCATTAATGATATTGATTGCCCATTATTTTGGATTCTCATAACTGATGCATTTATTGCTATAAATGCCTTACATCTGTTACGATCCCCCTTCTTTATTTCTTTCCGGTCCATGTATCTTTCCTTCTTTCTCCTATTTATTGATTCTCTGTCAGCCACTAGGCCCAATGCCGTCTCGTGGGTATTTCTCCTCGTGCCTTCTCTTTTTCTATCAAATAACATTGCCACGTGTCGCTATATTATTGTTCCACGTATTATGCCATGTCAGCGGTCTAATATTCCATGTGTAGTTCTTTTTCACCACCAATACAGATAGTCCCCTCACTTTCTTGAATATTCTCTACTGAATATTCGAGAAAGTAGAATGTTTTTTATGGCGGAAATTCTCTGCCGCCGTTTTTTCGAATATAATCATACCCTTTTCTGAACCGATGTGGCATTCATCACTTTCAGTTAATGATCATGCCACGTGAGTTTTATCAACTGGTCCTTCAGTTCTTCAGTGTCTTTTAGGGTTTTCCTGCAACCGCATCAGTCACGAAGTGACGGTTCCATTATGACGCTTCATAATGACCTCAATAATCGTGTCTTCTTATAAATACTTCACACATTTTTTCCGATTTTCTAAAACCTTTCCTTATTCGTCTTCTTGTCTTACTTTTTCCTGCATCTTTTCCTTGCGTTTCTTTGATTAATCATGTCTTCCCTTGATCCTCGCAAAATTATCATTGTTGATGAGCTTGCTTCTTCCAATGTACCTATTAGAAGTAGAAGAGGTAGTAGATTGCGTAGCCTCGGTTCTATTTCTAACTGTGGTTCCCCCTCTTAACGTAGTGCTGCTAATACATCTTCTTCCAGACCCAGAGCTTTTGCAACCCCAAGATCTTCTTCTAAAGATAAAGATACAACTGAGGCTCTACGTGAACCCACTGTTGATGAAATTGTTCCTCAAGGACTATCCTTTGTGACTGATAGTGAATCCATGAAGAGTCAAGTTTTTTCCATGGCTGCTTCCCTTGATCGTGTTGATCGTTACCCAACTTTGATTATTGCTGGTCTTCTCGCTCTAGTTCGAAGAGAATGTAATTGGAAACCTGATTTCCCAATTTTAGCTCCTAGCACCAACCAAAGAATAACTTCATACCAAACTGGTTATTCCTTCGTTTATACATATCCTTTTACCCTAGGCTTTAAACCTCTTATTGACCCGGTAATCATTGAGTTCTGTCGTTACTTCAATGTGTGTTTAGGATAGATTGGTCCCATTATTTGGAGAGATGTTGCATGCCTCCGTTATTTGTCAAACTTGGCTTCTATGCCCTTTACTTTTCGTCATCTACTCCATCTTTACTCCCCTAAACTATTTTGTGAAGGAGTTTTTTCCCTTATGGCCAAAAGCAAGAGAGTATTAGTTAGCCCTGAGGATGATAGAGATCGAGGCTGGTATGCTCGCTTCGTTGCTGCTCCCACTAGTACTTTGGTGGGTGAAGAAAATATGTCTTTTCCAGAAAAGTAGAATTTTGCACGTAAGTATTTGCATCTTACCTTTTTTCCTTTCTCAAAATTGATTCTCAAGTATTTTCATCCCTACTTTTTCAGCAACTATGGAGGTTTTTTAGGAAATCCCCAACTTCCGTGCTTGGGTAAGAAAGCTGCTATCTGTTGCCCCTATAGAGAGAAGATCTTGGAAGTATCTCTCTCAGAGATTTGGGTGAAAAGTTAAAACACACGGTACTCTTTCCCGCTTAGTCTTCTTTTTTTCCTTTTTGCTAACTAAGAGTTTTTCACTGTGACTCTTTTTTTTTGTTAGGATTTCCCATTCATGGTGTTAGTCCCGCTTCTGTTTCATCTGCAAGACTTATGGTGAGTCTTGCTCAAGAAAGGATTCTGAGCTCTTCTTTAAAGAGAAAAGTAGACGGAGCTCGTAGATCTGAAGGTGAAGAGGAACAAGAAAAGGGTTCCTTAGTGTGCAGGCCTCGGGCTAGGAGGCGCATTATTTCAGATGATGAAGCCACCCCTCCTCCAAGTTCAGTTCCTTTGAATGAGCCTGAAAGTGCTACTTTAGTGAGTTCTGATGAAGAGATGGATGCTCCCCCTCGTGACTCCACTTATCAGCTATTTTTCTGTGGTTTTGATAGTGAAGATTTTGGTCCCTTTTCTGAAGAATTATCCCTTGCTTCTCTTCCAGCGTCAGTCCCCACTCGTTCTCAATCTACCGTTCCTGTTGCTGCTGTTACTGCTCCTTCCGTGGTTGCTTGCACTTCCTCAACTGTCCATGTTGCTACTACTTCTCATGTTGAAGTTGGTAACTTCTGGTAGCAATAAGGTGATAAAAAGGTTACTATAGAAGTCCCTGAAGGTGGTAATCTGTTGAAAAAATCTGGTCAAGCCGGCGTATGGTTGAAACCTCTACTTGGCCCAGTTGAGAAATCAAAGTTGGAAAGCCACAGTTCCTTGACATGGATGAATGACATTGTTCATTCATCTTTAAAGGTTCAAGTCTTAACTTTTTTCCTTTCTTTCCCTCATGGTTATTTACTTTTGTTTGGCAAACGCTTCTTTCTTTTCATTTGTAGATCAACTTGATAAGCTCTGAGAATTGTTCATACTGAGCAGCTAGTCAATGATTATCGTATTGAAGTGGATAACTGGAAGGAACAATACGAGGGTCTTCAATTAGAGAAAGAAGTTTTAGCTGAAGAGAAATGTGCTTTGGAACAGCAAGCAAGGATGATGGCGGCGGAATTGGCAGTTGCAAAAGCTTCTTCAAGTCAAGTTGGCAAAGACAAAGACATCCTCGAGTCTTCATTTGCAGAGAAACTTTCTAAAGCTACCGATGAGATAAGGGGTTTGAAAGAACTCCTAAATTAGAAGTATATTTATGCCGGGGAGCTAGTTCAAACACTCACTCAGGTTCAAGAGGACCTCCGTGCCTCCTCTGATAAGATCTAGTTCTTGGAGAGTTCCTTGGCCCCTTTGAAGGCTTCTTATGATGCTTCTTTGATTGAGAAAGAAGAGTTGAAGGCTGAAATTGACTAGTGGGAGAAAGATTACGAAGCCCTTGAAGATAAATTGACACTTGATGTAAGTTGGGCTTTTTTGAATACCTGCCTCGAGACTTTAATGGAGGCTAGCCAGGAAGGCTTTGACTTGAATGCTGAGATCGCCAAGGCTAAGGAAACAATTGAAAAAACTCAGCAAAGTTAAAGCTTTTCCTCACCTGAGGTCGGCGTTCCCGAAAGTGATGAGCTTACTCCTTGTGAAGTTGGTGTTCAAGCTTCTTCTGTTCAAGTTGAATCTTCTCCCGCTGCTGATGATGCCATATTGGATTCTGCATTTTTCGGTGATGATAATGCCATATTGGATTATTCCCCTTAGTGTTCTTTCAGAACTTAGTTTGTTTTTGAACTTTTGATGGGAAGTTTTTGTTTTTACTTTTTTGGAATAATGGTTAGTTTCTGCCCCTGGTTCGTTTTGGGGTTTGTTGGTCAAACAAACATTTTGGTTTTATATAAGTATATACTTAGCTTTAACCAAATTTAATATATGATCTTTCGTTTAATTTGAGTTTACTCTTTGACTTGCATTTAAAAATGCTTTAATATTTTGTGATTTTGGCATAGATACGAATTTTATAAAAGAGAGCCCTTTCACACTAATGAAGAAGACTTCTCAACTTCATATTGGTGTAAGTAAATGAGAGAAGTAGGAAAATACATATTTTTAAGAAATTTCATAAATAATTTGAGGAAGTTTCATGTTTTGAACTTTCAAATTACATAACACTTTACAAGTATTCAATTAACTTTTTTTGCGACATCTACAACTCTTTCATAACTGTTTTACAACTCTTTCATAACTGTTTTTCTTATAATAGATTTCAAACAATTCTAGGGTATATCTTGCAACCCATGACTAATCATTTCCCTTAACCTAAGTACTCGCAAGATCTTGTAATTTGTGTCCACGAGTTTACACTTTATCAAAACTTATTACAAAGGTTTTTGAATCAGGCTTGTTTTTTGGCTCTTGATTGGCTCTTGACTTTTGATTTTTGGGTTGATCCAGGCTTGAATTCTGACTTTTACTCTTCTTTAGTATTCTTTAGTCTTCTTTGACTTTCATTCTTCTTTGCCTTCATATCTATAGTCCCCCAAGTGTTAGAGTTTTGAAGTATGAAATCTCGAGCACTTGATTATTCCTTCCATTTGGTCCATTTCCTGAAAAGGAAAATACATACGGGACTCGGAGATATATTTTTAGATGATGACTGCTTAACCCTTTTTATTTCCATCAGAAAGGTTCTAAACCCATACCGGAAATAATTTTGTATCCCGTGTGTCTTTCAGGTCTAATATCATCATTTGGTGTGGGTTAGCTTTGTGCCTATCATCTAAAATAGTTAGTATAATTAAAAAAAACTAAACCATACACGAATGATACCTGACCGGGGGATCTTCCTTTGCTTAGAAGTAATACTTATTTAAATGAACAGCATTCCAATTTGATGGGAGTATTTTGCCTTCCATTGTTTCTAACTCATACGCACCCTTTCCAGCAATGCCTCGAATCCTGTAGGGTCCTTCCCAATTTGGACTCAACTTTCCTTCATTGGCCGCTTTTGTCGATTGAAAAACCTTTTTGAGGACGAAGTCCCGAATCTTGAAGTATCTAAGATGAGCTTTTCGATTGTAGTATCGCCCAATAATTTGTTTCTGCGTTGCCATCCTTATTAGAGCCGTTTCTCTCCTTTCTTCAAGCAAATCTAGATTTATTCGCATCTCTTCCTCATTTGATTCTTCAGTTGCTTGGGTATATCTTGTACTCGGTTCACCTATTTCAACTGGGATTAAAGCTTCAGCACCATACACAAGTGAGAATTGAGTTTCCCCCGTACTTGTTTTTGCTGTCGTTCGATAAGCCCATAAGACTCCTGGTAACACTTCTGGCCACTTACCTTTTGACTCATCTAATCTTTTCTTCAAGTTATTAATAATAACTTTGTTTGTCGATTCGGCTTGTCCATTAGCCACCGGATGATAAGGTGTTGAAGTTATCCTTTTAATTTACCAACTATGAAAGAATTCTGTGATTTTCGCACCTATGAATTGCGGGTCATTATCACATATGATTGCTTTTGGAACTCCGAACCGGCATATGATGTTTCGCCAAATAAAGTCTCTGACTTCTTTTCCTCGCACCTATTTGAAGGCACCTGCTTCTACCCTTTTGGTAAAATAATCTGTTAATACTAATAAAAATTGTATCTTTCCTTTGGCTTGTGGTAGTGGACCCATGATATCCATCTCCTATTTCATAAAAGGCCATGGTGAAATAACCAGATGTAATAGATCTACTGGGCGATGCATGTTGTTGCCATAATGTTGGCATTTGTCACATTTGGCCACAAAACTTTCCGCATCTTCTTCCATTTTTGGCCAATAATATCCTGCTCTAATTAAAGTTCTTAGCTAAGATCTTCCTCTTGCATGATTTCCACATTGTCCCTCATGTACCTCTCTCGTCACATATTCTATTTTAGAAGGTCCGAGACATCTTGCTAGAGGCCCTCCGAACATCTTTCGATACAAGTTGCCATGAACCAAACAATAACGGGCAGCTTTTCGTCGAAGTGATTGAGCCTTTATCTTGTCTTCAGGTAAAATCCTGTGCTGCAGGAAATTAACGAATTCGTTCCTCCAATCCCAAGTTAAATTATAGAAATTTACCTCTTGTTTATCTTAATCAAGTGCCGAATGAAACAAATGTATTACGGTAGAATTTTCTTTGTTCGTTACTTCTACAACAGATGCGAAATTAGCTAACGCATCTGCTTCCGCATTTTCCTCCCTGGGTATTTGCAAGATTTTCCACGATTGGAATTGTCTGATTAATTCTCGTGCCTTTTCCAAATATTACTGCATCCGCGCCTCTCTAGCTATATAAGTCCCCTGCATTTGATTAACTACAAGCTGCGAGTCACTTTTGATTATGATCTGCTCTATTCCGAGCTCTCGTGCCAATTCTAGACCTGCAATTACAGCTTCGTATTCTGCTTCATTGTTAGTAATGGGATGGCACTTTATTGCTTGCATTATGGTTTCTCCTGAAGGTGGGTTTATAACAATGCCTAAACCCGCTCCTTTAACATTCGAGGAGTCATCAGTAAATAGAATCCAATTACCCGGATTAGATCCGGAGAATACCTACAGTTCATTTTCTGCTCCAGGAACTATCCCTAGGCTGAAGTCTGCCACAAAATCCGCTAAAACTTGTGATTTTTTCGCAGTTCTAGGTTGGAACATGATATCATATTCACTGAGTTCTATAGCCCATATGGCTAACCTACCTGATAGTTCTTGCTTATGCAATATATTCCTTAAGGGGTATGTCACGCCCCGAACCTAGGAGCGAGACAAGCACCCCGTGCCTCACCTAACCTGGCGTACCAAATTGCGACTAAGGGACTCTGAACACATAATGTCATACTTTGGCCATGGGGCCACCTTGCAAGACAATTTGCGAAGCAAAATATAAAACTGAATGGAAACTAGCACTAACTAAATATCAATATAAAGCTAGGCCGACAAGGCCGTCATAGCTACTACAGCTGACAAACCACTAATTTATACAAACCCAACATACTGCACTAACCAACAGGATATGCCTACAAGCCTCTACTGATAGATGTACTGTGATCGGAACAGGGCCCCGACCTACCCATAACATATATACAGATATACATAAGATGTACACAAAACTCTAGTCCTGGCAACTCCGAAAGACGTGGAGCTTACCGATCAGGCGGAACTCGGAAAACACCTACTGAGGAGGTCTACCCGTCTGTCTGTCTGAACCTGCACGCATGAAATGCAGCGCCCCCAAAAAGGGACGTCAGTACGAAATAATGTACCGAGTATGTAAGGCAATAAAATAACTGAAATCTGAAACTGAACTGATAATATGATAACTGAAATTAACTGGGAGTCAAAGATGATCTGGAGATATACTTACCTGCTGATACTGACTCAACTCCTTCAATATAGTAAGTAAAATAATTGTACGGCCTTATAAGGCTCGGTATATATAACTGCTCTGCCATAGTAGGCTCGCTTATAGGCGCTCGGCCATACTAGGCTATGTATCTCGACCATGCTGGGCTCGCTCATAGGCGCTCGGCCACAGTAGGCTCGATATATAACTTTCCATCTGATCAGAGGTTGCCCAATAGGGCCTGCCCATCGATTATAGCTCGATGGTAATGAAAATACTGTAATACTGTATATATAGGCTTGCTGCTCTCTTGACTGAAAGAAGACAATACTAAAATTGAATATAGAGTCTCGATAAGGAATAATATTGTAACTTATGAGACTAGAATAGTGTGAATAAATTCATGAATATGAACTTCTCTTTTTGTCTCATTACTAACACATGTAGCTACGAGATCATGCCAAAATGAAGGAAGGCTTAGCCTTAACATACCTTATCACAATCTTTTCAATCACCAAGTTGAACTCACCTCTTCGCACCTTAATCTACAAGAATGATAATAATACTATCGTTAAGTTACGAAAGGTACAACTATCGCACAACGAACGACAAACCTATTTTGTATTAAAACGGGCAGCATCTCCCCTATAATATGCCCTTCCTCCAACTTCAAGATAACACCAACAATACAAGGACAGAACAATAACAACATATATACATCATTTTCCAGCCCTATATACACCATCAAATACTACAAAACAGCCCAACACACCCCAATCTCTTCGTACACAAAACGACCACCGTAGTAGTGTCAAACGACCCGAAAATGTTATGACGAACGACCAGCCAACCACCCTACATTTATATGGTGTTTATAAACCCCCTTCCTCCTCCAAAACTCCACAAAATAGTAATAAAACACGCAGCCCAACAGCAACACAAAACAGTCCACAAAACAGTCCGCTACAAGTGAATAACTCGAACTCACGGCTTCCGATCACCATCCCGTGAGTTCTTACAAGTATAGAACGACTTACCATGAATTTACAGAAGAAAAAATGGATGAAAGAGAGCAGTAAACTCACCTTATTTGTTGGATAACTCAGCTCCTATCTTGGTTCTTCAAACTCTAAGTTTTACCTCCAATTGGAACTTGAAAGGGAGAGAAAATCAATTAGGGTTTGTGGGAAATTTTTGGGAGGATTCTTTGCAGAGCTTATGTCTGGTTATTATGCTCTATTTTAAGTCTAATATATGAAGAAAATAGGCCCTTAAAAGGCCTCTTTGGACGACCCGAAATGGCCCATTTTTGGGCTTTCATTTAAGCAAGTAGGTGACACACCTACTTGTCACCTAGCAGCTTGTGCAGTATCGCAAAAATGCACATATCTCTCTACTCCGATGTCGTATTGACAAATGGTTTAATGCGTTGGAAAATAGACTCATAGATCTTTAATTTGATGTGTGGAACACACCATAACTCTAAGTATATTGGGAGAAAATTGCAGTTACATTTGACCCAAAGTTTCAGTAAAACTTATGAATGTAACTTGTGATGACTTTCATCGACTTTTGTTCCACAACTCGCTTGACTTAAAAACATAACACACGGATGTAATACGACTAATATAAATCATAACATAATCTCTTTATCATGTTAATCACCCTAGTCTCACCCCAAAGGTACATGTTATAACATTCCCAACTTGTCGACTTTCGATGAAACATTGTTTTATTTAATTGCTTTAGCTTCTGAACTGTCCAACCCTCTTTGTACTTGTTGTTCATGATCTTCAATATTTGTAACCTCAGAGGTAACATGATTAACTTACTTTATATACTTTTAAATATTATCTCATTTTTTTGTCCTACATTAGTTTGCTTACGACGCATTTTTACATACGAAAATATAGGGTGTAACAGGGTAGGCGGTCACTACAGAGATAGGGTAATATTGAAAATAAGGCCTCAACTTTCTAGATACCATAATTAGTGCTAAAGCAAGTTTTTCTAAGTGAGGATATCGAGTTTCAGCATCCAATAAAGATTTACTAACATAATAGATTGGAGATTGTTTACCTTTGCCTTCACGTACTAATATTGCACTTACCGCCATTTCTGATACAGCAAGATAGATAAGTAGCCTTTCTCCATCCTTTGGTTTAGCCAGTAGCGGTGGGTTTGACAAGTATGCTTTTAGATTTTTGAGCGCTTCTTGACATTCATCAGTTCACTCGAATTGTTTTTGCTTTTTCAACAGTGAAAAAAACTTAAAACTTTTCTCCGAAGACTTAGAAATAAACCTTCCCAAAGCTGTTATCCTACCTGTCAGCCTTTGCACTTCCTTTTTGCTCGTGGGTATGTCTGATATTTCTTCAATGGCTTTGATCTGTGCAGGGTTTACTTCAATACCTCGGTTAGAAACAAGAAAACCTAAAAACTTACCTGAAGCTACGCCCAAGGCACATTTTTCGGGATTTAACTTCATATTGAACTTGCGGAGAATCTGAAAAGTATCTGACAAATGTTGGATATGATCCCCCGTTTGTTCTGACTTGACCAGCATGTTATCGATGTAGACTTCCATAGTTTTTTTCAGGTGTTCTTGGAATATTTTTGTTACCAATCTTTGGTACGTGGCTTCAACATTCTTTAATCCAAAAGGCATGACTTTATAACAGTAAGTCCCCTTGTCTGTGATAAAGGAAGTTTTTTCCCCATCTAAAGGATCCATCTTTATTTGATTATATCCTGAATAGACATCTAAAAAACTCAACAACTCATGTCATGCAGTAGAATTAATTAGTTGATCTATATGCGATAAAGGAAATGAGTCTTTAGGACAAGCTTTATTTAAATCAGTATAATCTACACAAACTTGTCATTTTCCATTCTTTTTTGGTACTACTACAGTATTAGCTAACCAGTTAGGATATTTTACCTCTTGTATGGACCCAATTTTTAAAAGTTTTTATACCTCATCCTAGATCACCTGATTTTTGAAGGATCCTTGCTTCATTTTCTTCTGTTTGATAGCTGGATAAGATGGATCTTTATTTAGCTTGTGAGTCATCACCTCCAATGGTATTCCTGTCATATCTGAATGCGACCAAGCAAAGCAATATGCGTTAGCTTGTAAAAATTTGACAAGTTTAACTTTCATTTCTGGGCTTAGCTTCGTTCCAACATAAACCTTTCTATTTGGGCGTTGCTCGTAAAGTGTGATAGCCTCGAGTTCTTCTATTGTTGTTTTGATGTTTTCATTTTCTTCTGGCTCTCGAATGACATCAGGCCTTGAGTCTACGTCCGTTTGTCCACCTTCAGTTGAGGTTTGTGCTGATGTGTCCTCAACTGAGTTATGTAATTGCTATCTTTTATCTGTACCATCGTTCGCTGTGCTTGAATCCGTCACTGAATTGATACTTCTAGAAGCCTGTTGATCTCCACGGATTTGTCTAATCCCCCATTGAGAGGGGAACTTAATAACTTGATGTAACAACCCGGCTGGTCATTTTGAGTATTATAACCCCGTTCCCCAATTTACTGCTCAATTTATGCCTTACAATTGATTTATGACTTATCGGGTTAGTTGGTTCGGGTTCGGAAGGATTTCGGAGTGAACTGAGACACTTAGACTCATAATTGAAACTTAAGTTGGAAAGGTTGACCGGATATTAACTTATGTGTAAACGACCCATAATTTAATTTTGATAATTCCAATAGCTCCGTATGGTAATTTTGGACTTAAGAGCGGGTCCGAAAAATTATTTGGAGGACCGTAGTAGAATTAGGCTTAAAATGCCGAAAGTTGAATTTTTGGGAAGTTTGACCGGGGGTTGACTTTTTGATATCGAGGTTGGAATCCGATTCTGGAAATTGGAATAGCTTCGTTATGTCATTTATGACTTATGTGCAACATTTGAAGTCATTCCGGATTGATTTGTTGTATTTCGGCACAAGATATAGAATTTGAAAGTTCAAAGTTCATTAGGCTTGAATTGAGGTGCGATTCGTGATTTTAGCGTTGTTTGATGTGATTCGAGGCTTCGACTAAGTTCGTATGATATTTTAGGACTTGTTGGTATATTTGGTTGAGGTCCCGAGGGGCTCGGGTGAGTTTCGTGGTGGTTTCGGACCATTTCTAGGTCATTTTTAATTGCTAGTTTCTGCCTATAGAGGTGTGCATCGCGATCGCGAAGAGCAAACAGAAGTTTGGGACCTTGCGAATCGCGATCGCGCTTTTGCGATCGCGTAGAACAAATCTATACTGCACTGACCCGACTTTGGAAGCTTATATCTCGCAATCTATAGAGAATTTGGAGATGATCCAAAAATGAAAGTTGTAGCTCTTGATGTTTAGTTTTCAGAAAGGTAACCATTTGTGATTTGGTATTGTGTACAAAAGGTTATGGTAGATACACTATAGGCTGTCTGGGAAGAGTTTGGAAATCTCTGTTGCACAAGGCTGACTTTGAAAGCTTATATCTAGAAATTTATAAGTAATTGGGAGATGAGCAACAAATGAAAGTTATAGCCCTTGGTGTCTAGTGTTCAGAAAGTTAAACCATTTGCAATTTAGAGTTTTGTACAAAACGTTATGACCATTATACTAGAGGCTTTCTGGAAGAGTTGGGGAAGTTTGTTCTTCGCGATAGCAATTGGTTTTCCGCGATCGCGAAGAACAATTTTGGGGCTGAAAAATTTTGTGCTTTGCGATCGCGAAGAGTAAATGCCTGGACAGAAGATATATTTTGAGGTTTCGGCCATTTTGATACATTTGGATCTATAGAGGTCGGATTGAAGCGATTTTTGAGGCGATTTTCACCATATGGATTGGGGTAAGTGTTCTATATCTGAAAGTGATTATACTTCATGATTATATGGTTATATTCATCATTTATTTCGGATTTAAATGGGAAAAAATCAAGATTTTTGCAAAATCTTGCAAAAATAAAAATTTAAGATTTGGAGGTCGAGTTGTTATCGTAATTTGATAAAATTGGTATGGTTGAACTCGTATCGGAATGGGTGTTTGGATTTTGTAACTTTTGTCAGGTTCAAAAACTTGGGCTCCACGGGCAATTTTTGAGCTAAATTTCAAATTTTTATGGAAAATTAGTATTTTCTTATGGAATTAATTTCAATAAATTTTATTGACTAAATCGAATTAATTGTGGCTAGATTCGAAGTGTTTGGAGGCTAATTCACAAGGCAAAGGCATAGCGGAGTGAAGAATTACACGGTTTGAGGTAAGTAAAACTTCTAAACTTGGTTCTGAGGGTATGAATCCCCGAATTTGTGTTATACAAACTGTTTGGAGGTGACGCGCACGATAGTTGACGAGCGCGTGGACGTGCACCATAGAAATTGTGACTTGAATAAATCCTGTGAAGTTGTAAAGATTAACAAATCATGTTATTATCTGAATACGTTAGAGAAATTGAGTTGAGGCTTTTATTTAAGATCATGTGTAGGCTACGTGCCGATATTTTGGTACCCATGGGGTCATGTTGCTGTTGAATTAATTATTTTAAAAATATACATTTCACACTCACTAATATTTGTCCATTGTGAGGATATTTATGGGATTGAGCTGAGCAACGCAGCAGGCTATAATAGCTTTATACAATATTATTATCAGCAGGCCTTACAGGCTTTACTATTTAATGGATTGGGGCTGCCCGCCTGCAGCAGGCCTTATTGGCTTTATTATTAAATGGATCGGGTGCAGCAGGCCTTATTGGCTTTGATATTAAATGGATCGGGGCTGCCCGCCTGCAGCAGGCCTTATTGGTTTTATTATTATACGGATTGGGACTGTCCGCCTGTAGTAGGCCATATTGGCTTTTTATCACGCTTGGGCTGAAGGAGCTCCTTCGGAGTCTGTACACACCCCTAGTGAGCGTAGATGATTATATATATTCGGGATGGATTTTCCCAGGGCATGGACTTGCCTTACTTATTTATATTATAATGAATTTACCTAGACATGGATCTTGTCTGTATCATTTATATTTGGGGATAAATTACCCCAGGGCTGGATTGGCCTTATACGGTATTGAATGACTGACTGTCAGTCGATGTGTATATATATACGGGTTGGAACACCCCTGGGCTGGATTGGCCATAAACTGTACCGAGTGACCGAATAATTTGTGACCAGTATTTACATGAGGTCTTTCTACTGGGATGTCATATTCCTCATATCATGCAGTATTGATCTATTTCATTTGTACTGAGTTTAACTGTTGAACTTTAAAGCATGGCTACATTTTGTACCATTATTTATACTGGACTGTTCCTGCGGATCTCGTCACTACTTTCAGCCTAGAGGTTAGTCTTGTTACTTATTGAGTTGGTTGTACTCATACTACACTCTGCACCTTGTGTGCAGATCCAGGTGCTTCCGGACACGGCGGCTATTAGAACTCAGTGTGTTACCAGTTGGAGACTATCATGGTAGCTGCCTGGCATCCGCTGACTTCGTCTCTCTTTCCTTCAGTTATTGTACTGTTCTATACTTTCAGACAGTAGTTTTATCAGTCAGATATTGTATTCATATTAGATGCTCATGTACTCAGTGACACCTGATTTTGGAAGTGTTATATTTGTATTTATGAGATTTCTTCCACTGAATTTAATTATTTTGTTTTCAAATTTAAAAGATATATTGGTTTATTAAGATTTTGGGCTTGCCTAGTATTGAGATAGGAACCATCACGACTGGTGAGATTTTGGGTCGTGACAAGTTGGTATCAGAGCTTTAGGTGACATAGGTCTCACGAGTCATGAGCAGGTTTAGTAGAGTCTTGCGGATCGGTACGGAGACATCTGTACTTATCTTCGAGAGGCTGCCGAACCCATAGGAAAAATTTCACTTTCTTGTATTCTATCTTGCGGGAATTTATTCAGCTTGAAATATAACTCTTTGAATTTCTTCCACGCATTCGTGTGCGCATGTGAGCGCTCAGTATCAGTTGTGCATCACTGGCTTGTGATTCCATGAATGAGGTTCGAGATGTGTATTCTGTATTTTGGTGGTGGGTCAGTCTGGAGGACTTGAGGCCAGGGTTAGACCGCAGCTTAAGCTCGGTAGCTTCAGTTGTAATGTTTACATTTTGACTCATATGTCCGGTAATGTGCCTACGAGTGAAATTTGTGGCTCGATGAGCGGCGGAAGTGACTATATGATGAGTATGATGTGAATGTGGCATGTGTCAGATGGGTTGAATGAGACGACTAAAGTTTTCTTATGACTCAAGAGTTTGCTATTAGGTACTTGATTTCTGACTTGATTTGACGTATAGCCTTGAGTTGTGAGTGTATTGAAGGATCTTTCACGTTGTTAAATTGTGGGATAAATTAAATTCTCATGTCTTGTCAACGAGTTTGGACTCAAGAAGAGTAAGTTATTGTGTAGTAATTGTGGTTGCGAATGGGCATTTCTAATGTTGATGGCTCGAGAAAGATGATCTTCGAGGAGGCTTAGAGTCGGTAACATTTTATTGGTTCAGGTGCGACAGATATGCATTTTGATTCGATGCAACAGTTGGGCAGCAATGTATGAAGGAAGACATAACGGGAAGTGTTTCACGGTGGTTGAAGTACTAGCAGGTCAAGTAGGAGAAGTAGAGGTTGAGAAGTTGCTTAAAGGAGATGGTTTAAGCGAAGTAAGAGTGGCAGATTAGCATATGGATTTTATGGTAGGTGGTTGCGCGCCTTGAGAAAGTATAGAACAGTTTGGAATCGTGATAGAATGTGGTTTGGCCTACGGACTTTATTTGGAGTGAGTGTTACGGTTGTGATATTTATGGGGTAATTATGATGTTGATGAAGCTTCTGCGAGGAATATTACTTTCTACCCGGTAAGAGATCGAGTATGTGACTGTGGCTGGTGATTCATAATGTTCATGAAAAGCGTAACAAAAGACTTCGAGAAGTTTGGCAGGTTAACGGTGCGAGATCGTGGTAATTGAGAAGGAGAAATCCTTGTGGGTTCTAAGTTTATATAATTGCAGCATAAAGCTAAGTGGGGGAGCCTGGTATTGACAATTTGATTTTATGGCTATGTGTTAAATTTTAGTTTTGATCGGAAACATACTTGTGGATCATTTATGACTTGCAGAGATGGAGATCGAGGATGACTCAAGTAAGGAAATTTCTGAATACGGGTTATATGGCTCTTTATAGAAATACGGAAATCATGAAATGATTAAATTGTTATTTTGAAGAACATAGTGCGCACGAAGTACGAATTTGATTGGTGATGTTAAGGCATGGTTACTTCTTTGGGGGGTTATTGTGCTATTGGGGCTTGTGCCTTTCGGCTCGTTTGGGCAGTGCAATTTAGATTTGAACAAAGTGGGTGACTCCCGAGAAATTTCTAATGGGTTTGAGAATTATATATAGCAATTGAGAATGTTTTCGGACTTATGTATGGATAAAATCTGAGATTTGCATTTAAAGGTGTCGGTACTTGCGGTAATTCTGCATGACTATGGATTCTACATTTTAGTGCAAGAAAGGTAAAAAGGAACAATTTTAAGTCCACATAAGGTCTTTTTAGTGTGGGGGTCTCGGTTGTGGTACTTTTGTGGTGCTTAAGAAGAATACAGTAGCTTATGGGCCTTAGGGCGGTATGTTTTTATGTTAGGATGTCTTGTAGTGAGCTTTGGGTAAGAATCGTAGTGTTCTGACAAGGAGAAGTGACAACTGGAGGGTAATTCAGACGAAAAAATCGGAGAAAATAGGACAACCGGGTATGTAATTTGCTGGTGACCCAGAGTTTATAATGAGATTCTTGTGCTTGTCACATGATGGCATGATAGATGTGGTGTATTGTGCGGGATTTAGATTTATATGTACAAGGTGAAAGTTCATTCTTGAAAGGAAGATCACGAATTCTGGACAGAATGGCCAGTGTTATATATTTAGATGAATGTTATAGTTGCTTGGTAATCCCTGAGAAGGGTGCGCTGTTAAAAGGGGCATTGTGTTTTGATTTACAGATGTTCATTGGTATTGCGGTACTCTCCTGGTTGATAGACTGTTGATATTCAAATTATTGATATGTGGTACGGAAGAATTATGAAAATATTCCTGGTGGGATGATCGTGCTGAAGGATGTGATAGTCATTCAAATGTTGGAGTTGTGAATAGTTATGATGGTTCATGTGTATTTATTTGATTTCTCCTTTATGATATGCTTGAATTAGAGGCTTGTGACCATGCCAGGCGGATTAGGTTATTGGCACATGAGTTATCCGTGCGGATCCATGTACTGATATTATTGGCACGTGAGTTGTCCGTGCGGGTTCAGATATTGATACTATAGCACGTGAGTTGTCCGTGCGAGTGATGTTAATGTGAGTTGTGTGTCTTGGTTCTACGATATATAATGAGCTTATAGCATTACAGTTGTGGTGGTGCTTGTTAAAATTACGATACGGGTCTCTACTTTGAGACATCTTCCATTTTGGGTACAAGGTTGCGCAGCTGTGGATTGAGTTGTAGTCAATAGGATAGTTGCGTTTAATAATATAAGGTCATTGGACCTAGAATGGATACTATTAGGTTTGATTCCGGTATATTGGGAGGATAATATTGAAAGTCGGCTTAGGAGACGATTGTGGTTCTGGTTGGGGCGAGAGAGCTCCATGGCTAGTTGATCTGATGAGTGGTTATGAGTTTTTTATTGTTCTTTCATCATTGGCAATGTACGAAGGTTTTGGAATGAGGTTCTGTTGAATACAGGGTTTTATACTAGTACTTGGTTGGTTTTGAGTAGTTACTGTGATCATAAATGGTGTTACGAGTATGCGAGTTGTATAGTATGTTATGCGATTTTATCTGGGATTATGGTTATGGTTGGGTACAACTTGTTCAGGCTTATACAGTGGGTAAAAGTGAGATTCGGGTCTTGAAGAGAATTTTGGATGTTAGAAATTTGGCTCCAAGGTTTTTGGGCTAAGGTTAAATTAATGATTTTCAGTTATGTTGTGTTGTCAGGCCTATACAATTTACACATAATAGGGTGGCGTGGGATCACCCAGGGTACGTGCGTGGTAAGATGGAATAGTGATGTGGTGGCTTGGAAACAACTCCTGGCACGTTCGAGGACGAACGTATGATTAAGTGGGGGATAATGTAATGGCCCGGCCGGTTGTTTTGAGTATTATAACCCTGTTCCCCAATTTACTGCTCAATTTATGCCTTACAATTGATTTATGACTTATCGGGTTAGTTGGTTCGGGTCCGGAAGGATTTCGGAGTAAAATGAGACACTTAGTCACATAATTGAAAACTTAAGTTGGAAAAGTTGACCGGATATTGACTTATGTGTAAACGACCTCAGAATTTAATTCTGATGATTTCAATAGCTCCGTATGGTGATATTAGACTTAGGAGCATATCCGGAAAATTATTTGGAGGTCCGTAGTGGAATTAGGCTTGAAATGCCGAAAGTTGAACTTTTGGGAAGTTTGACCGGGGGGTTGACTTTTTGATATCGAGGTCGGAACATGATTCTGGAAATTGGAATTGCTTCGTTATGTCATTTATGACTTGTGTGCAAAATTTGAAGTTATTCCGGATTGATTTGATGTATTTCGTCACAAGATATAGAATTTGAAAGTTTAAAGTTCAATAGGCTTGAAATGAGGTGCGATTCGTGGTTTTAGCGTTGTTTGATGTGATTCGAGGCTTCGACTAAGTTTGTATGATATTTTAGGACTTGTTGGTATATTTGGTTGAGGTTTCGAGGGGCTCGAGTGAGTTTTAGGGTGATTCTAGACCATTTCTAGGCCATTTTTAATTGCTGGTTTCTGCCTACAGAGGTGTGCATCGCGATCGCGAAGAGCAAACAGAAGTTTGGGGAACTTGCGAATCGCGATCGCGGAAGCTCTTTCGCGATCGCATAGAACAAATCTCTGCTGCACTGAACTGACTTTGGAAGCTTATATCTCGCAATATATAAGGAATTTGGAGATGATCGAAAAATAAAAGTTGTAGACCTTGATGTCTAGTTTTCAGAAAAGAAAACCATTTGTGATTTGGAGTTATGTAAAAAAAGTTATGGTAGATATACTATAGGCTGTCTGGGAAGAGTTTGGAAATCTCTGTTGCACAGGGCTGACATTGGAAGCTTATATCTAGAAATCTATAAGGAATTGGGAGATGAGCAACAAATAAAAATTATAGCCCTTGGTGTCTAGTTTCCATAAAGTTAAACCATTTGCAATTTAGAGTTTTGTACAAAAGATTATAACCATTATACTAGAGGCTGTCTGGAAGAGTTGGGGGAGTTTGTTCTTCGCGATCGCGATTGGTTTTCCGCGATCACGAAGAGCAATTTTGGGGCTGAAAATTTTTGTGCTTCGCGATCGTAAAGAGTAAATGACTGGACAAAAGATATATTCTGACGTTTTGGCCATTTTAACACATTTGGAGCTATGGAGCTCTGATGGAAGCGATATTTTAGGCGATTTTCACTATATGGATTGGGGTAAGTATTCTATATCCGAAAGGGATTATACTTCATGATTATATGGTTATATTCATCATTTATTTCGGATTTAAATGAAAGAAAATTAAGATTTTTGCAAAATCTTCCAAAAACGAAAATTTAAGATTTGGAGGTCGAGTTTTTATTGGAATTTGATAAAATTGGTATGGTTGAACTCGTATCGGAATGGGTGTTCGGATTTTATAACTTTTGTCGGGTTCCGAGACGTGGGCCCCACGAGCGATATTTGAGCTAAATTTCGGATTTTTATGAAAAATTAGTATTTTCTTATGGAATTAATTCCAATAAATTTTATTGACTGAATCGAATTAATTGTGGATAGATTCGAGGTGTTTGGAGGCCAATTCACAAGGCAAAGGCATAGCAGAGTAAAGAATTACACGGTTTGAGGTAAGTAACACTTCTAAACTTAGTTCTGAGGGTATAAATCCCCGAATTTGTGTTATACAAACCTTTTGGAGGTTACGCACACGATAGTTGACAAGCGTGTGGACGTGCACCATATAAATTGTGACTTGAATAAATCCTGCGAAGTTGTAAAGATTATGGAATCATGTTATTATCTGAACATGTTAGAGAAATTGAGCTGAGGCTTTTATTAAGGATCATGTGTAGGCTACGTGCCGATATTTTGGTATCCGTGAGGTCATGTTGCTGTTAAATTAATTGTTTTAAAAATATACATTTCACACTCACTAATATTTGTCCATTGTGAGGATATTTATGGGGATTGAGCTGCGCAACGTAGCAGGCCATAATGGCTTTATACAATATTATTATATGGATCGGGGTTGCCCGCCTGCAGCAGGCCTTATTGGCTTTATTATTAAATGGATCGGGGCTGCCCGCCTGCAGCAGGCCTTATTGGCTTTATTATTATACGGATTGGGACTGCCCGCCTGCAGTAGGCTATATTGGCTTTACATCACGCTTGGGCTGAAGGAGCTCCTCCGGAGTCTGTACACACCCCCAGTTAGCGTAGATGATTATATATATTCGGGATGGATTTTCCCAGGGCATGGACTTGCCTTACTTATTTATATTGTAATGAATTTACCTAGACATGGATCTTGTCTGTATCATTTACATTTGGGGATAAATTACCCCAGGGCTGGATTGGCCTTATACGGTACTGAGTGACTGACTGTCAGTCGATGTGTATATATATACGGGTTGGAACACCCCTGGGCTGGATTGGCCATAAACTGTACCGAGTGACCGAATAATTTATGACCAGTATTTACATGAGGTCTTTCTACTGGGTTGTCATATTCCTCATATCATGCAGTATTGATCTATTTCATTTGTACTGAGTTTAACTGTTGAACTTTAAAGCATGGCTACATTTTGTACCATTATTTATACTGGACTGTTCCTGCGGATCTCGTCACTACTTTCAGCCCAGAGGTTAGTCTTGTTACTTATTGAGTTGGTTGTACTCATACTACACTCTGCACCTTGTGTGCAGATCCAGGTGCTTCCGGACACGGCGGCTATCAGACCTCAGTGTGTTACCAGTTGGAGACTATCATGGTAGCTGCCTGGCATCCGCTGACTTCGTCTCTCTTTCCTTCAGTTATTGTAATGTTCTATACTTTCAGACAATGGTTTTTATCAGTCAGACATTGTATTCATATTAGATTCTCATGTACTCAGTGACACCGGGTTTTGGGAATGTTATATTTGTATTTGTGATATTTCTTCTACTGAATTTAATTATTTTATTTTTAAATTTAAAAAGATATGGTGGTTTATTAAGATTTTGGGCTTGCCTAGTATTGAGATAGGCGCCATCACGACTGGTGAGATTTTAGGTCGTGACACTTGATGTAAAGTAGATGGAACATCATCCATATCATGAACCCAAGGCTTGCCAAGAATCATATTATACGCCATGTCCGTATCTATCACTTGGAATTTCGTATCTTTGACAACTCCTTCTGCAAATGTGGCAAGCATTATTTCTCCTTTTGTAACAACGCTTGAATTGTCAAGTCCAGATAAGGTACGTGCTTTGGGCACCATTTTGTCATCAGCTTGCATCTTGTTTACCACCCTCAGAAGGATGATATTTACGGAGCTACCTGGGTCAATCAAAACTCGTTTCACATTAGTATCATGTACAAGTAAAGATATTATCAGTGCATCGTTGTGAGGGGTCATCACGCCATCTGCATCTGCATCATCAAATGTTATACTGTCTTCTTCCAAAACTTGGCGAACTCGCTTTCTGTGGGTAACTGTGACTTTTGATGTCTTTTTTGCAGCCGTATATGTCACACCATTGACCTCCTCACCTCCGCTTATCACATTAACCGTCCTTTTTGGTGATGGAGGTTTTGGTGGCTCTTGTCTATTCTTCGTATACGTTTGCTTACCCTTCTCACTATACAAATCAGTTAAATAACCTTATTTTAGAAAATGCTCTATTTCACCTAGTAGCAATCTGCAATCATCTGCTATTTTATGGCTGTGGTCGTTATGAAACTCGCACCAAAAATCTGGATTTCTTCTGCTAGGGTTCGATCTCATTTCTTTTCGCCACCGTACCTTATCTCCCATATGTCTTAAAACAACTACCAATTCAGAAGTGCTAACATTGAAATTGTAATCACCAAACTTTGCCTTTGTGTTAACATTGTTGTCCTGAGCATCTCGCTCTTTCTCGAACTTGGATGATGAACCCGCGTCTCTGTCTCTTGATCTAGAACCATCCCTTAGATTTTCTTGTTTTGAGCGTGAATCCCGTCCTGCTGGTCCCATATAAGGTTCATACATGTTCTTACCGAACTTTTTTTCGGTTTCTGGTCGCCTCAAACTTGTTCTTTCATCACCCATTGACTGAGTGATAGTGTCTTCTTCTATTCGCAGCTTCGTACTGTACTTGTTGTACACATCATTCCAAGTTGTAGCAAGGAATTCTCGTAAGCTTTCCTTAAGTCTCCTCGTGGCTTCCGAGCTTTTTTCATTTAAGTTTCTCGCAAATGCCATGGTCGCCTAATTGTCAGGTATGCATGGTAACATTATTCTTTCACGTTGAAATCTATCCACAAATTCCCTAAGTAACTCCGTATCTCCTTGTTTTATTTTGAAGATGTCTTCCATTCTCTTCTCAACCTTTTGAGCTCCCGAGTGTGCTTTTATAAATGAATCTACAAGCTCAGCAAAAGAATCAATAGAATTTTCTGGTAAAAGAGAATACCATGTTAGTGCTCCTTTCGTAAGTGTTTCACCAAATATTTTGACCAGCACTGACTCAATTTCTTTCTTGGTTAAATCATTGCCTTTCATGCCAGTTGTAAACGCAGTTACATGATCCCGTGGGTCGGTCGTTCCATCATACTTTGGAATATCGGGCATTTTAAACTTCTTCGGTATCGGCAAGGGAGTTGCACTTGGCTTCCAGGGCTGTTGTGAATATTTGTCAATATCCACTCATTTAATCACGGGTGGCACACCGGGTATTTGTTCTATGCGATCGTTCTGTTCCTTGAGTTGCTTCTGCAAAGTTAGTACTAAACTTTGTAAATTAGAATTATTTGGTGTACCTGACCTTCCATCGCAAGATTCACTAGGAGTTCCTCCGCTTCCCGAATTAGCAAGTCCCGAACGTGGGTTTTCTATAGTTGCAGTGTTGTTTGGAAGTGGAGTTGGTGGCGTAGTTGGCAATCCACTGACAAAAGCTTGAAGAGCATTGTTGACGTGTTCCACAATTAGTTATTTTAATGCGTCCTCGGCAGTTTGCCCGTCCTCTTGTTGATCATTCGTGTGCGATGTTGATCTTTGAGGTGTCCCCTCCCGGTACTGTCGAGGTGAGTTTTGAGGTAAAGGGATTGGAGTTCCTCCCTCCTGTTGGTTTTGTTGGCTCAGTTGGTTGTTGTCGTTGGCAGTTGACATGATTGTTTGACAGAAAAGTGAATTTGAAAAGTGAAAAGATCATCAGATTCCCGGTAACAGAACTAATTTGTTTAACCAAAAATATATCTTTCGATCAAAATCTAAGTTTAGAAGAAAATGGATTTTTGATAACCAAGTTTTGCTTCACTTTCTCAATAATATCAAAGGAAAATAACAAGAACAACTAAGGAAATAATTGATTGCCAAGTCAAGGTAGAGAATTTCGAGAAAAGCAGAAAAGTAAAGTATATATTTCAATATTGCATAAGATGTCCTTACAAATAGAATTATATGCCCTTATATAGAAATACACAATAGTAACGTTTTTCCCATAATTTGGGCTAATTATGGGCATTAATGATATTGATTGTCCATTATTTTGGATTCTCATAACCGATGCATTTATTGCTATAAATGCCTTACATCTGTTACGATTCCCCTTCTTTCTACTATTTATTCATTCTCTTCCGGCCGTTAGGCCCGGTGCCATCTCGTGGGTATTTCTTCTCGTGCCTTCTCTTTTCCTATCAAATAAGATTGCCACGTGTTGCTATATTATTGTTCCATGCGTTATGCCATGTCAGTGGTCTAATATTCCACGTGTAGTTCATTTTCACCACCAATACAGAATGGTCCAATAAATTTTATAGCTCATAAAGGTAGTAATTAAAATAAACTTCACATCAATACTAGTGCTAACAAAGAAAATTCAATTCAATACTAGAAATGACAATAGTGTTGGATATCTATTTTTTAGTTTTGCATTGATTTATAATGAAAATGCATGTATTAGTTTATCTTTTTCTTTAGTACTTAGTTGTGTAATTAATATACTTATAGTTGTATTTATTTTAGCATGACTTATATAGTACTTTTAGATTATATTTATTATGGATTATTACTTAGTAATATTTTCTTTATGAATTTTATTATCTTTGTTATTGAATATTTTTGTACAATGCTATGACTCATCTCATATTATTTGTATTATTTTCTTGCAAAAATACATTATATAGTTGTATCCTACTAGGACTAAAGAAATATATGGAGCACAAGTTATATATTTTGTGCTATGAAGACTTATCGGAAGAAAAAAAAATCGAAAACCCGAAAAAAAACCGAAAAACAAAGATTGAATAACCCGACTTTGTTAGTTTGATTTGGTTTATAGATTTAAAAATCCGACACCATTGATTTAGTTTGGTAATTAAAAAATTCGAACCGACCCGACCTATGTACACCCGTATGTATGTATGTATGTATGTATGTATGTATGTATGTATATTTCTGCATGTTATATACAAAAAATATATAATTTTTATATACTTTTGCGGCTACCGGATATAAATAGTTTCGATCGCGGGCTAATAGTGATCTTTGCCTAGATTTTCGGGGCATGTGCACAAATAGCCATTTTTAGGGATGCTATTTAGATATTAGCTAGTACGTATTTTGTCCTGAAATTTTAAACTAATAATTTTAATTTCAGGACAACTCAGAATATTTTTGTTCTAAAAATTTTAACTAAAAAACTGAAATTCAGAACGCACTGACTAATTCCTAAATATCATCCCTTTAGAGTGGCTACCTGATGTCATTTCTATTAGATTTTCTTGTCCATCGACATTGAAAATATTGAAGTATACCCAACTTGAAAGATACTCTAGACGGAATTTTGGTAACTAATTATCACAGAATTTCAACTAGCTACTTAAAAATATTTTAAATTGGAATGAGACCGAAAAAGGTGGATATAAAAGTGTCTTCATATTAAAAGATGGATAATATTATTCTGAAATTATTGAAAACTAGTCAAGCACATCTCAAACCAAAGTTTTGATATCCCAAAACTTGTTCGGCCTTATGAAATGTGCAGAAATATCCATAAGTATTATGTATACTCAAAGCGACAAAAAGTATTTATTATATAAACTTAATAATGTAGCATAATAGAAAAGCTTTTGTGTGCTAGCTATTAGTTACAAAAAGGGTAAATTCAAAATATTTAGGGAAAGTGACATTGTATAGCCGCTCTCAAAATATTAATGCATTAGGATATGATGTCTACATTACACCCCTTGGGGTGTGGCCTTCCCCGGACCCTGCGTAAAGGCGGGATGTCTTGTACACCGGACAGTCTTTGATAGTCACTCTCAAAATAATAACCGAAAAAATATATATTTTTGTATATATACATTTCTCTATGTTATATACGAAAAATATATAATTTTTTATATTTTTTTGCGGCTATCAAATATAAATAATTTCTGTCGCGGACTAAAAGTGATATTTGCCCTATGCAAGTTAAGCGAGGCTATTTAAGAAGCTTTGGTTGTTAGATTTAAGAAGAAATCAAGAAGCTAGTATCTTAGCTGACAACCATGAATAATCAAAGTGTGAATTTAAATTAATAAAGCATTAACAGAAGCCATAAATTTAACACACAAAATTAATTCTATGGTGCGAACCAAACTTTATCACAATCCACTATCCAGTCCATTATGCAAGCAAAATGAAAAAATAAAAAAATAAAAACTGGCAAATTCAACCATACCCAATAAAAGAATTCTAGACTTTAATGCATACTGAAATAAAAGCCTAGCTATTTCTCTACCGTTACGTACAACTTTAGGCAGACAAAAATTATTTTTTCTTCTTTTAACATAGGCGGATAAAACTAAATTTCTGCACGAAATATTGAATTCTACGGACCAAAAGAACAATTATTTTTAGTCGAAATCATCTTTGACATAGTTGTTTGAAAGCAAATGGTTTTGTCATATCAAGATCGAAACTTGCATTGTTTTTTTTATGAGAAGAGATAAACTGCTATTAAAGAAAACACGTTCTCATAATTATGTATGCATCTCAACTCTGAATGAGGCAAACTGGTAGTAGTTGAAGCTATTTAATGCACATCATTAATGTAAGAGCAAGACACTGAAGTTTTACTGCAAGAAAATGCAAGTATATAAAGCCCTTTACCTCTTAATGCCATTTGCTCAAATCAGTTGTCAGAAAACAGAAAAAGGTCACGCAATTCAAAATTATTCCTTGAAGATGATAGGTCGGGGATTAAGGGTGGGGGTGTTAGCATTGCTTTGTTTTCATGTTTTTGTAGGGAGTGTGGCTCTCGGTAGAAATGTGAAAGATGAGGATGAGAAGTTTCTGTTTAAGGGAGGAGGATTTGGTGGTGGTTTTGGTGCTGGTGGAGGTGTTGGAGGTGGATTTGGTGGTGGGGGTGGGGGTGGTGGAGGTTTTGGTGGTGGTGATGCAGGTGGTATTGGTGGTGGAGCTGGTGGTGGATTTGGAAAGGGTGGTGGAATAGGTGGTGGAATTGGAGGCGGTGCAGGAGGTGGGGGTGGTATAGGTGGAGGCATTGGTAAAGGTGGTGGTATTGGAGGAGGAGCTGGTGGTGGTGCAGGAGGGGGTATTGGTGGTGGAGCTGGTGGTGGATTTGGAAAGGGTGGTGGAATTGGGGGCGGTGCAGGAGGCGGGGGTGGTATAGGTGGAGGCATTGGTAAAGGTGGTGGTATTGGAGGAGGAGCTGGTGGCGGTGCAGGAGGGGGTATTGGTGGTGGTGCAGGAGGTGGTATTGGTGGAGGAGCTGGAGGTGGCAAAGGAGGAGGAATTGGTGGTGGTGCTGGTGGAGGATATGGAAAAGGTGGTGGCATTGGAGGAGGTGCAGGTGGAGGGAAAGGTGGCAGCATTGGTGGCGGAGTTGGAGGAGGAGCTGGTGGTGGTGCAGGAGGCGGTATTGGTGGGGGAGCTGGAGGTGGCAAAGGAGGAGGAATTGGTGGTGGCACTGGTGCAGGTGGAGGATATGGAAAAGGTGGTGGCATTGGAGGAGGTGCAGGTGGAGGGAAAGGTGGCGGAGTTGGTGGTGGTATAGGAGGAGGAATTGGCAAAGGTGGTGGAATTGGAGGGGGAATTGGAAAGGGTGGAGGTATTGGAGGGGGTATAGGAGGAGGAATAGGAAAGGGTGGTGGCATAGGTGGAGGAGCCGGTGGTGGTATCGGAGGCGGAATTGGAAAAGGTGGTGGTATTGGAGGTA
This sequence comes from Nicotiana tomentosiformis, assembly GCF_000390325.3. Lineage (NCBI taxonomy): Eukaryota > Viridiplantae > Streptophyta > Magnoliopsida > Solanales > Solanaceae > Nicotiana > Nicotiana tomentosiformis. The sequence continues at coordinate 17,561,366 of NC_090820.1, forward strand.
GTATCGGCAAAGGTGGCGGCATTGGCGGAGGAGTCGGTGGTGGAGTAGGCGGTGGAGCCGGTGGTGGTGTTGGAGGTGGAATTGGAAAAGGTGGGGGAATTGGTGGTGGTATTGGCAAAGGTGGTGGTGTTGGTGGCGGCATTGGTGGAGGAGCCGGTGGTGGTGTTGGAGGTGGGATTGGAAAAGGAGGTGGCATTGGAGGTGGTATTGGCAAAGGCGGCGGCATTGGCGGGGGAGCTGGTGGTGGTGTTGGAGGTGGAATCGGCAAGGGTGGCGGCATTGGAGGTGGAATCGGCAAGGGTGGCGGCATAGGTGGAGGAATTGGTGGTGGCGTAGGTGGAGGTGCTGGAGGTGGAATTGGCAAGGGTGGTGGCTTTGGCGGAGGAATTGGTGGTGGTGCAGGAGGAGGAGTTGGTGGAGGTGCCGGTGGTGGTTTAGGTGGAGGATTTGGAAAGGGAGGCGGCATTGGTGGAGGATTTGGTGGTGGTGCAGGAGGAGGAGCTGGTGGTGGCATTGGAGGAGGTGCCGGAGGTGGATTTGGAGGCGGATTTGGTGGAGGAGGTGGTTTAGGTGGAGGAGCCGGAGGTGGTTTTGGCGGAGGAGGTGGTGGAGGAATTGGAGGATATCACTAAACATCCTCCAGTTAATGAAGTAAACATAGAATTAAGCATGTATACCATTGCTATTGTCATTAAATTTTCGAAATTACTATTCATGAGTAATATTATATGAAATGAATCAAATTTCTCTTCTATTCGTTAATAATATGCTTACATGTAATATTCTCTTCCTTTATCATTGCACGTCAACCTCTATCGATGCATGGAACTGAAATACATGTTTGCTTTATGTGCAAGAAACACTGGGACCAAAATGAATATCATAAAACAGAAAACTAATTACATCCAAATTTCAACAGCTTTGGTTGTTCTTCCCATTTTTTGATAAGTTTGGAAGGGGGACTGGACTGGAGTAGTTCAAATTCTTAGCTAATTGGCACACCATTTCGATGTGGTCTCTTTTGCATTAGGAGGCAACAAATTTATCATTTCATTGAGAATATTACTACTAGCTAGTATTTTAAGTGCTGCTCTTTAATGGAGTGATAGGTATAATAAACTTTTGTAAAAGTTAATGTAAGTTTCACTGTTCTTTGTTGTTGCCCTCTATATTTCTTCGCAATGAAAGGTAAAAGCTATAAATGAGGCTTAATTTAGAATTCGAGGGAGGGATTACTTAAATGTCTTGAATTAATATATAGCGTGACGGATATTTCAAGATTGTTAAAGAAGACTTTTTCATTAAAATACAAACCAACCAACATAATTAATATGCACAAGTTGGATGGGATCATAAAATTCAGGGGATTTGACTCTAAACCGTTTCATTCAATATTAATTGCCTACGCAATGCACACGTCGAATTGGAACATCAACTCTCTCGTCCAATAAAAAGAGGAATGAGAGACCTGAAATTTGGGAGTGGCCACAAACTTGGTGTACTCTTCGACTTGAGACACTTTTTATGTTTCAAATTGAATTTATAATCTGATGGAAAATACTCGAAAAAGAATAAACCAGATTGTCTTGTCGACGGGCGGACGTACATTTAATGAAGCGATTTTACGCTACACTATTTTGTCGGAAAATTTTACTAAATATGTATTAATATTGTGAGGAAACGAATAAGAATGACACCGCTTTGACATATATTATCTTTTGGCGTGTTGGTTATGTACTTGCTCTAAGAGTCAGAGGTTCGAACCTGATCTAGCATGTTTGGCAAATATTTGAGAGAGCCTTTATGGTTAAAAATTATGATTAAACATAATTGAATTGTGGACCTCTTCTAACTTAAGACTCAACAATATCAATAGACTAAAGTTATTTCTTGTTTAAAAGTATGATAGTTAAAGTTATTTATTCTCCTTCGTTTATAAATTTCCACACTGCTTAAAAAAATTTATTCATACGCCCCTGTTGTCGATTGGCTTTTCTATCTTAAAGACCAGAGAGATATGGATGCAATTTGGACATAGAATATGTATGATAATATGGCTTTTCAAACAGCTGCTCTTTGTATTTTTCCTCGTCAGGAATATGTATGATTTTCAGGTTGATGTACTGATTTTCTTGGAAAGCTTTAGATTTTTCGCAAAGGAATATACAAAGGAAATTGACTAGTATTATCTCCCACTTGGTTTCACTTCAAATCAGAGGCGGACCTACACTTAGGTTAGGGAAGTCACTGGTTTTCAATAATTTTGGAAAAAAATGCATGATATATATCTATATTTTGGGTGTCACTCTAAAACTCAAAGTTTAGCGGGTTCGATTCCTACTACGTTATTTACTCAAATTTTTATACGATAATTGTGCCCCACCACTTTCAAATCATGGCTCTCGCAAAGTCATTATTCTTCATTTTCCTATATATGTATTTCATTCCAAAAAGTAGAAATGAAAAGGAAAAAGGAACGAGGAAGTACAAGTGCAAACCCCACGGAAAGGTGAAAAAAAGGAACCTTTTAATCAAAATTGATACTTTATTTTTAAAAAAGGTTAAAAGGAACTATATGTTATTGTCAAAAAACAATTAATTATTCATTAATTGAGATAGATTATTGCTTGGATGTGGGTTGATTGTCATTATGAAAACCTTCATTTTTGTTATGTGCTGGATTGACCAAAATCAAGAAAGAGATGAAGGAATATTTGAAACGTAATTTTTACAGGTGAAGTGATTAATTATTTAGGGTGTGTTTGGTACGAAAGTAAATATTTTTCATAGAAAAATGTTTTTTATAGAAAATATTTTTATGAAAAATGAGTGGTTTTATCACTTATTTCTCCTTGTTTGGTTGGTGAGTGAAAAAATTTTTCCGGAAAATATTTTTTAGTGTTTGGTTAGATAGTAGAAAATATTTTTTTATGCTACTCTCTTCGTCCCCTTCCCCAAATTTTCATGTTTTTTTGCTCCCTCAAATACCCAACGTTTTCAGGACTCTATTTCAAACCATTACGTTCTTTCTGAAAGATCTCACTGGTGGCCAACCCACCACTTGTGCCCGGCAGTAATACAAAAATTCAAAATATTTTTTTAGAAATTAATTGTATAAAATTTACACTTAGTTTTAGGAAATAAAAGAAAAGGGATTACATCGACTTTTGTTTTAGTCAGAACTGCTCATATGACAAAAATACAATTGTATACGTCACATCGTCAAACCATTTCGTTTTCTTTCTTTAAAAAAAAAATCTATACACACTAGTATTAAATATGGAGAAAAAATGGCTAAACTTTTACTATTTTTTTTAGTGATTAAATTCTGTTTAACCAAGGTATATGATAGTAATACTCATTAATTAACAATGGAGCTAGAAGCCTATAGTTGAACTTGTTTGCAGTGAAAATTAAACTGTGGCAGAAAATGCATTTCTGAATAATCCTCAATGTACTACTATCCATCAGATAACGTTAAAAATCATAAAAATATCAAAGAAAATACTATTAATAATATATTTATTTAAGGTGGGGGTGAAGGCGAGGGTGGGGGTGGGGCGGTGTGAGTTAGTGGGGATGAGGAATAGGTGGGGAAGCTGTGTAAAAGAGTTTTGGAAAATATTTTCCCTTCTCTTGATAGGGAAAATATTTTTCTCCAATTGGAGAAAAATGAGTTCTTGAGGAAAATATTTTCCAAAACATTTAACGGCTTGTTTGGATGGTTGTTACCTATTGTATTGTATCGTATTGTTACTTTAAATACGATATTTGTTTTGATTGTTACTTAAATTTTATTGTATCGTATCGTTAAATCTGTCATTACGTAACGACGAAATGTGACACTTTATGTAACGACTGATTTGATGTGGTCGTGTCGTTACCTTATCTTTTTCTCTCAATTTCTCCCTTCATTATTATTAAATAATTTTATTTTATCATTTACCCTACCTTTTATATAGTAATTTTATCTCGTATCATAATTTTTTTTATAATATTGCAAGTTTATTCTTCATATTGCTAGTGCGTGATATCATGAAATGATGACAAACGACACAATCTATCCAAATATTGTATTCATCAAACGATATAGTACAATACAACACTGTAATGACCCGGCCGGTCGTTTTGAGTATTACAATCTTGTTCATGCTTTATAGTTGTTATATGACTTACCCAGGTAATTGGTTTGGGCCTAGTGAGGTTTTGAAATGAATTCAGACACTTAGTCTCCAAGATGGAAGCTTAAGTTGAAATAGTTGACCGAAAGTTGACTTATGTATAAACGACCTCGGAATAGAGTTTTGATGATTCCAATAGCTCTATATGGTAATTTCGTAGCTAAATTGGGCTTACAATGGCGAAAATAGGAAATTTAAGTTTGGAAGTTTGACAGGGGAGTTGACTTTTTGATATCGGGGTCGGAATTCAATTCTGGAAATTGGAATAGGTCTGTTAGGTCATTTATGACTTGTGTGCAAAATTTGAGGTCAATCGAACTTGATTTGATAGGTTTCGGTGTTGAATGTAGAAGTTGAAAATTCTTAATTTCAGTAGGCTTGAATTGGGGTATGATTCGTGGTTTTAACGTTGTTTGATGTTATTTGAGGTTTCGACTAAGTTCTTATCGTATTTTAAGACTTGTTGGTATGATTAAATGGGGTTCCGAGGGGCTCGGGTATGTTTTGGATCACTAGTTGAGAAACTACTTAAGTTAAGGATTTGGAATTTGACCATGGTCAATATCGGGTCAAGATGACCTCTTTTCGGTATTTTGAGTGCGCGAGCAGGTTCGTAGTGTATTTTATGATTGAAACGCATATACGGTTTGTGTGCGGGAGGTACTGAATGAGTTTTGGGTGCTAAAACGAAAATTCTTTCGTTGCTGATTTTCTGGTGTAAAATAATTACGAAAATGTCATTTTTATCCCTTAAATTTCCAGATTTCATTTAAATCTTCAAAACATCATATCTTCCTCATTTTTAAGGCCAAATTGGGTGATTCAAAAGTCGAACTTGACTAAAATTTCCTAAGAAATCCATTGGAGGCATCAAAAGAGAATTTCATGATTGTTTGGTACACGAAACGAGGCAGAACAACATAAGCATGTAATGATCCAAAGGTTCATTTTTTGTTCTAGAGATCGAAATTCGATTTCGAGACTTTCGGGAGTTTGATAATGAATTATAGGAATGATCTGGAAAGTTTAGTCTAACTTCATCAAGTTGCTATTGGGTTTTTAGCGCGAAACGTGAGTTAATTATTTAACAAGCGAAATTGGTATCGCATTGAGCAAATGAGCTCCGAATTGAGTTTCGATTAAAGGACTAGGTTCGTATTATTATTTGTGACTCATAGGAACAAGACTCATCGAATTCCGAGTTCGTATGATGGAGTTAGAGCTTTTTTAGTGAAAATAAATATTGTTGGTGCAACAGGTTCTGATGCGCACCTTTAGCGACCAGATTTGGCACTTCTAGCGACGGGAATTGAACTTTTAGCGATCAGAATATTATTTTTATTGAGCAGTTTTGTTTTTATAGCTCATTTCAATATTTTTGGACGAAAGAACATGGCTTGGGGCGATTTTTGAGTGAGAAATCACGAGAAATCTTGAGGTAAGTCACTTGTGATCATTTCTACTCCATAATATTGAATTATCATCGAATAATCCGACTAGATTACATGATTTTGAGGTGTAAATCGGGGATTTGGACCTTGGGATTTAAAAATAAGATTTGAGGATTTGGAGGTCGAGTTGATGTCAGAATTTGGTAAAATTAGTATGGTTAGACTCGTGGTTGAATGGGCTTTCGAATTTTATAATTTTTGTCGAGTTCCGAGATGTTGGCCCCACGGACGATTTGCTGTTGAATTAATTGTTTTAAAAATATACATTTCACACTCATTCATATTCATCCATTGTGAGGATATTTATGGGATCGAGCTGCGCACCGCAGCAGGCCCTATTGACTTTATATATATTATAATTATTATGGGATCGGGTTGTATGCTGCAGCAGGCCTTATAGGCTTTATTGTTCTGGATCCGGGCTGCACGCCGCAGCAGGCCTTAAAGGCTTTATTATTATATGGATCGGGGATGCCCGCCTGCATCAGGCCTTATAGGCTTTATTGTTCTAGATCGGGGCTGCACGCCGCAGCAGGCCTTATAGGCTTTATTATTATATGGATCGGGGCTACCCGCCTGCAGCAGGCCTTATAAGCTTATTTATTATACGGATCGGGACTGCCCGCCTGCAGTAGGCCATATCGGCTTTATATTATGCTTGGGATGAAGGAGCCCCTCCAGAGTCTGTACACACCCCAGTGAGCGTAGATGATTATATATTCGGGATGGACTTCCCAGGGCATGGACTTGCCTTATTTATATAGTGATGAAATTTCCCTGGACATGGATCGTGTCCATATCATTTGTATTTGGGGATAAATTATCCCAGGGCTGGATTGTCCTTATACGGTACTGAGTGACTGATTATTAGTCGTTGTGTATATATATACGGGATGGAATATCCCTGGGCTGGATTGGCCATAAACAGCACCGGGTGACCGAATGATTAGTGACCAGTAGTACATGAGGTCTTTCCATTGAGATGTTACATTCCTCATATCATGCAGAATTGATCTATTTTGCTAGTACTAAGTTTAACTGTTGAACTTGAAAGCATGCCTACATTTCTGTACCATTATTTATGTATTTGACTGTACCAGCGGAGCTCGTTACTACTTTCAGCCTAGGGGTTAGTCTTGTTACTTATTGAGTTGGTTGTACTCATACTACATTCTGCACCTCGTGTGCAGATCCAGGTGCTTTCGGACACGGCGACTGTTAGATCTCACAGTGCTATCCGTTGGAGACTATCAAGGTAGCTGCCTGGCGTCCGCTGACCTTGACTCTCTCTTTCTCTCAATTATTGTACTGTTCTAAGTCAGACTTTGTATTCATATTAGATGCTCGTGTACTAAGTGACACCGGATTTTAGGGAGTGTTTATATCTATATTTGTGAGATTTATTCCGCTGAATTTAAATATTATGTTTTCAAATTTAAAAGATATGGTATTTTATTGAGATTGTCGGCTTGCCTAGTATTGAGATAGGCGTCATCACGACAGGTGAGAATTTAGGTCGTGACAAGTCGGTATCAGAGCCTAAGTTACATAGGTCTCACGAGTCATGAGCAGGTTTAGTAAAGTCTTGCGGATCGGTACGAAGACGTCTATACTTATCTTCGAGAGGTTGTCGAACCCTTAGGAAAAATTTCATTTTCTTGTATTCTGTCGTGTGAATTTGTTGATTCCGAAAATTAAATTTTTGTTATTCTATTCTCTCAAGATGGTGAGGACACGTACTACCGGATCAGACAGTTATCCACCAGTGCCACCAGTTAGGGTCACGAGAGGCCGCGGTCGTGGTAGAGGTCGAGGTGTAGCTCTTACAGCAATTAGAGCAGCACTTGTAGCACCACCAGTTGCTCTAGCTCAGGAGCAAAATTCAGATATAGTTGAGCCGGCGGGGCCAGCTCAGGTACCGTTTGTGCCCATTGTGATTCCACAAACGAGGTTCGAGATGAGTATTCTGTATTTTGGTGATGGGCCAGTCTGGAGGACTTGAGGCCAGGGTTAGACCGCAGCTTAAGCTCGGTAGTTTCGGATGTGAGAACTTATGTGTTTGGACTTGTGCGTCAGTAGTATCCCTATGAGTGGAATTTCTCAACATTATAAGGAACACACCTACGTAGATTACTCCGTAGGGGATAACCCACCTGCTTAGCCTCAAATTGGTATCTTGTTATACCCTTTCGCAGTCATAATAGCAATCGAGAATTTTTGTCGGATTTGTGTATGGATAGAATCTAAGATTTACATTTAATGGTGTCGGGACGTGCAGTAATTCTGTTTGACTATGCATTCTACATTTCAGTATAAGAAAGGAAAGAGGAATAATTTTAAATTCACATAAGGTCCGTAAGAGTGAGTGTTACAATTATGGTATTTATGGAGGTACTTAAAAAGAATACAATGGCTTATGGGTCTTAGGGTGGTGTCATTTTATGTTAGGATGTCTTGTAGTAAGCTTTGGGTAAGGATCGTAGTGTTCTTACAAGGAGAAGTGTCTGGGAGAAAAAACAAATAGGACAACTTGGTAGTAGGCTAGACCAGTATGGTAATGATATGCTCAGTTCTTTTGGGTAATTATGATGGGGTGAGGTTCTACAAATATTTGGGTGACCTGTGTGGCTTGGTAGAAAATAGGAAGATTCAACTCTAATAGCTCGGTTATGTACAAATGGGTTTTGAATAGTCCTTGATGGTTTATATTATGGTTCGAACCAGATATGTTTCTACCAGTGTGGAGGACATGTTGTGTATTGTGATTTCCTTCTGGAATTTGTTGGTGACTCAGAGTTGGTAATGAGATTCTCGTGTTTTTCACATGATCGTGCATGAAAGATATGTTAGTCATTCGAATGCTAGAATTGGGATCAGTTATGATGATTCACGTGTCCTATGAATTTGGAGACTGGGAGTTCTCAGAAGCATATTGTTTCAGGGTTGCGGCCTGGTTGAGGTGAGTATTTTATTTAAACTCAGTGGAGGCACTAGTTGCGTTAATTATTTGTGATAGCTATGCGCTATGAGTGCGCATATATATATGGTTTGAGCCCATGTGTGGGCGTCGAAGCAAGTATTCATACTTAGAAGAATTCCTAGGCTATGATATGCCTAGAGTTGACTGTTAAGCGTAAAGTTATAATATTTCTCGTATTCATACCTTTATCGAGAACTATTTGGACTACACTTGAGGTTACAAAGAGACTAATTCCCTGAATAAATTAGGTAGTTACTATTTCTGCGTTAACTTGCCGATTTGAGGGGTGATAGCACACTTTTCACCTGCCTACTCTATGGCGTGTTATTTATACCAGTCCAGGAGCATGAGAATCTTAATTCATTTATCATATACATGTGTACTTATTTGATTTCTCATGTATGATATGCTTGGACTGGGGGCATGTGGCAATGCCATGCAGATTATATTATTGGCACGTGAGTTGTCTGTGCGGATCCATATACTGATATTATTGGCACGTGAGTTATCCGTGCGGGTCCAGATATTGATACTATAGCACGTGAAGTTGTCCGTGCGAGTGATGTTAATGTGAGCTCTAGAAGAGCCGGTTACTGTTATTAAATTTGTGTGTCTTGGTTCTACTATATATAATGAGCTTATAGAATTGCAGTTGTGGTGGTGCTTGTTGAACTCGCAATACGGTTCTCTTCTTTGAGACATTTTCTATTTTTGGGTACACGGGTTGCGCAGTTGTGGCTTGAGTTATATTGGTATGGCATGTTTGTGTCACGACCCCAAATTCCATCTATAGGCTGTCGTGATGGCACATAGTCTCTATGACTAGGTAGGCCTATCAATGCGGAATAATAATAAATATCTGAAATAAATAAATTACAATTCAAACAATTTCAACTCCAAAAATTTGGTAGAAATAAGTCACAAGCTTCTAAGAATTTATTCTTAATGTCTCTATATAACAGAGTCTAAAGAAAATAAGGAAGCAACATAAAAATGATAGAAGGGGACTCCGGAGTCTGCGGACGCTGGCACATATACCTCGAAGTTTCCGTACGCAGGTAACTCACTGACGTCTAGGCTGGTAAGATGTACCTGGATCTGCACAAAAAGATGTGCAAAAGGGTAGTATGAGTACACCACAGCGGTATCCAGTAAGTGCCGAGCCTAACCTCGGTAGAGTAGTGACGAGGTCAGGTCAGGCCCTACTGAAAAATAATAATTTCATGATAAAATGTTTAACAACATAATGAAATAAAATGACTATGGAAATGAATCAAGTAGTATGTCACATTTAATGGCATCAAATAATTGCAATTAATTTCTCGTGGAAACAAAACAAACTTTCCTTTCAACTTCAAGAAAATCACAACAAATAATCAAAAGCAAATGCGGCCATAAATCAATATCAACAAGGGCACTCCCGAGGTACCGCCTCGTAGTCCCAAATCATAAATAAATTTACAATATCTCATTTTCTTATATCACCGCGGGAGCCTTCACATTTAATTTTAAAGAAATTATTTTTCCCGAAATAGTATCCCGCGTTTTACCCACCCTTATTACACCGCATGACTTCTAGTAGTTCCCCCTACTAGCCACGCATATCAAACCACCTTATCTCACCGCATGCATTTCAATACCCAGACCTTATACAACCGCATGTGTATCAATATCACAATATATCACAATTTGCATCTCAAGTGCTCAAATAATTTAACTTCCCATCATAATTCAACAACAATATTTTTCACAATAAAGAGCTCACGGCTCATGCCAAAGTAAATCATCAATAATATATATATATATATATATATATATATATATATATATATATATATTCACAATAAAGAGCTCACGGCTCCATCACAATGAGTACGAAAATCTTACACAAATATTCAGGAATAAATAATTCAACAAAATAATATTTCAAAATCTTTAATACGTTGCTTCAATACCAAATTTAAAATGTCAAATACTTCAATTTAATAATATTTAAATTAAAGAAAATCAATTTCAAATAATGTACAAAAGAAAAGAAACCAAGTTTCAACTAAACAGGTAAAACAATTAGCAGAAAAAGATCAAGCAAATTTAAAGTATACAAATCAAATCAATGATGGAGAATATAACAAGATTTAAAAATTAAATCAATATGCAACCGTGATCTTCACAATTTAAAAATATAATCCTTCACATTTAGTTTGTGTACACACTCGTCACCTCGTGTACACGACTTTCATCACATTATAATTAATACCAATCCTAGGGGAAATTTCTCCCACACAAGGTTAGACAAGTCACTTACCTCGACTTGCTCCAATTTAACCAAGTAGTATGCTTTTTTCGGTCGACTCGTATCTAGTCATAATTAATTCGATACAGTCAACAAAATGTATAGAATTAATTCTATAAGAAAATACTATATTTTTTAATAAAAATCTGAAATTAACTCAAAAATGGCACGTCTCGGAATCCGGCGAAAGTTATGAAATATGAGCGCCCATTTAACCACGAGTCTAACCATACCAAAATGACTAAATTCCAATAACGATTCGACCCTCAAATCCTCAAATCTATCCAAGAAGGTTTTCAAATTTTTTCAACTTAAATCACCAATTAAATGTTAAAAACAGTGATGGATTCGGGTTATCTAACCAAGATTGAGTTAAGAACACTTACCCCAATGTTTTTCCTTGAAAATATATCAAAATTTGCCTCCTCTCAAGCATCAAGTTGTTAAAAATGGCGAAAGGGGACGAAGCCCCACTGTTTTTATAACTTACAGATCTGTTCAGGGTGACCTCGATCATAGGAGTCCGATCATGGGGAGTCCGATTATTGCCCTCGATCATGGACCTCGGTCATGGCCTTCGATCATGGCCCTCGACCCTGGGGCTCGATCTTGGGCCTCGATCCTGGGCCTTCGATCACTTGCCTTCGAGCTTGCCTTCGATCATGGCCCTCGAGCCTTGCCTTTGATCATGGCTCTCGAGCCTGCCTTATTTGAACTTATTTGAAATCTCAAATCACATAAAACGATGCTAAAACCACGAATTATGCTCCAATTCAAGCTTAATGAAACTTAAAATTTTCAACTTCTACATTCGTTGTCGAAACCTATCAAATCAAGTCCGATTGACCTCAAATTTTGCACACAAGTCATAAATGACATAATGGAGCTGTAAAAATTTTCAGAACTGGATTTCGACCCCGATATCAAAAAGTCAACTCCCCGGTCAAACTTTCAAACTTTAAATTCCTATTTTAGTCGTTTCAAGCCTAAGTTCACTACGAACTTTCAAATAAAATTCTGATCACTCTCCTAAGTTCAAAATCACCATACGGAGCTGTTGAAATCATCAAAATTCTATTCTGAGGTCGTTTGCACATAATTCGACATCCGGTCACTATTTGAACTTAAACTTTTAATTTTTCATCAAAATTTTATATCTCGGGCTAGGGACCTCGGAATTTGATTCCGGGCATACGCCCAAGTCCCAATTCATGATACGGACCTACCAAAACTGTCAAAATACTGATCCAATTCTGTTTGCTCAAAATGTTGACCAAAGTCAACTCAGTTGAGTTTTAAAGCTCTAATTCATATTTTAATCTATTTTTCACATAAAAACTTTCCGAAAAATTTTACGAACTGTGCACGCAAGTCGAGGAATGATAAATAGTGCTTTTCTAGGTCTTAGAATACATAATTAATTATTAAATTTAAATATGATATTTTGGGTCATCACGGTTTGTGGGATAGTTGTATTTAAAAATATAAGGTTATTGGGCCTAGAATGTGTGCTATCGGATTTGATTACGGTATATTTGGGAGTATGATATCGAAAGTCGGCTTAGAAAGTAATTATGGTTCGGGTTGGGGCGAGAGAGCTCCATGACTTGTTGATCTAATAATTGGTTATGAGATTCTGCGTGCTTCTTTAAATATCAGCAGTGTACGAAGGTTTTGGAACGAGGTTTGGCTTGATATGGGGTTTAATACTATTACTGGGTTAATTTGGAGTAGTTACTATCATCGAAAATGGTGCTGCGAGCATGCAGAGTTGGGTAGTATATTACGTGATTATATCTAGGGTTATGGTTATGGTTTGATACAGCTTGTTCAGACTCATACAATATGTAGATGTGAGATTCGGGTCTTGTAAAGAAATTTTGAATATTGGAAATTGAATTCCAAGGTTTATGGGCTAAGGTTGAAGTAATGATCTTCAATTACGTGGTATTGTCAGGCCTATATGGAATACGGTGGCGTGGGATCACCGCCGGATACGTGCGTGGTAAAATGGAATAGTGATTTGATGGCTTGGAAACAACCCTTGGCACGTTCGAGGACGAATGCATGTTTAAGTGGGGGAGAATGTAACGACTCGGCCGATCATTTTGAGTATTACAACCCTATTCCCCTATTTACTGCTTAATTTATTCTTTACAGTTGTTATATGACTTTCCGAGGTAATTAGTTCAGGCCCGGTGAGGTTTTGAAATGAATTGAGACACTTAGTCTCCAAGATAGAAGCTTAAGTTGAAATAGTTGGCCGAAAGTTGACTTATGTGTAAACAACCTCGGAATAGAGTTTTGATGATTCCAATAGCTCTGTATGGTGATTTCGGACTTAGGAGTGTGTCCGGATATTTATTTTAAGGTTCGTAGCTAAATTAGGCTTGAAATGGCGAAAATAGGAAATTTAAGTTTGGAAGTTTGACCGGGGAGTTGACTTTTTGATATTGGGGTCGGAATCCGATTTTGAAAATTGGAATAGGTCTGTTAGGTCATTTATGACTTGTGTGCAAAATTTGAGGTCAATAGGACTTGATTTGATAGATTTCGGCATTGAATGTAGAAGTTGAAAATTCTTAGTTTCACTAGGCTTGAATTGGGGTATAATTCATGATTTTAGCGTTGTTTGATGTGATTTGAGATTTCGAATAAGTTTGTATCGTGTTTTAAGACTTGTTAGTATGATTTAATGGGGTTCCGAGGGGCTCATGTGTGTTTTGGATCACTGGTTGAGAAACTAGTTAAGTTAAGGATTTGGAGTTTGACCATGGTTAGTATCGCGTCAAGATGACCTCTTTTCAGTGTTTTGAGTGCGGGAGAAAGTTCGTAGTGTGTTTTATGATTGAAATACATATATGGTTTGTGTTCGGGGGGTTCCGAATGAGTTTTGGATGTAAAACGAAAATTCTTTCGTTGTTGATTTCCTGGTGTAAAATAATTACGAAAATGTCATTTTTATCCCTTAAATTTTCAGATTTCATTTAAATCTTCAAAATATTATATCTCCCTCATTTTTAAGGCCAAATTGGGTGATTCAAAAGCCTAACTTAACTGAAATTTCACAAAGAATCCATTGAAGGCATCAAAAGAGAATTTCAAAATTGTTTGGCACATGAAACGAGACAGAACAACATAAACATGTAATGATCCAAAGGTCCATTTTTAGTTCTAGAGATCGAAATTCGATTTCGAGACTTCCAAGAGTTTGATAATGAATTATAGGAATGATTTGGAAAGTTTGATCTAATTTCATCAAGTTGCTATTGGGGTTTTAGCGCGAAACATGAGTTAATTGTTTAACAAGTAAAATTGGTATCGTATTGAGCAAATGAGCTCCGAATTGAGTTTCGATTAAAGGACTAGGTTCGTATTATTATTTATGACTCATAGGAATAAGACTCGTTGAATTCCGAGTTTGTATGATGGAGTTAGCACCTTTTTAGTAAAAATAAATATTGATGGTGCAACAGGTTCTGGTGCGCATCTTTAGCGACCAGATTTGGCATACACTACTAGAAATCCGGTAAAACTGACCAAAAAAACCGACCAACGTTGGTCGGTAATGGCCAAAAACCGACCAAAATGCGAACATTTATGTGTGGACGGTATTTTTATGGTCGGAAAGGAATACCGACCAAAGTTGGTCGGAAATTACCGACCAACTTTGGTCGGTCAATTAAATTCAAAAACAATATTTCAAAACAAACCGACCAAAGTTGGTCGGTTCTTTCCGACCAAAGTTGGTCGATTTTTTAATTATGTAATAAAAAGATTCACCATATGGGAATCGAATCGGGGTTTGTACTGTGGCATGATACTATTCTACCACTAGACCATTGGTACATTTTGTTTTAAGATTGTCTTTTATTTGATTTATACTCTTTAATTGTATTTTCGCACGAAAATAACCGACCAAAGTTGGTCGATTTTATTAAAAAGTAAAATTACCGACCAAAGTTGGTCGGTTTTTTTAAATAACCCGCCGAATTAACAGACCAATTTTGATCGGTTTTTTAATATTAATTTTTATTTATTTTAATTGAAAAACCGACCAAAGTTGGTCGGTTTTTTGAAACATAAATTTTGCGGGACTCAAAAATAGTTTCCCGCATTTTTGCGCCAAAGAAAACCGACCAAAGTTGGTCGGTATCGTAAAAAAAAATATTTTGAAAAACCGACCAACTTTGGTCGGTTTTTTGACCGACAAAAGTTGGTCGGTCTACCTTGGTCGGTTTTTACCGAATTTCTAGTAGTGATATGTAGCAACGGGAATTGTGCTTTTAGCGACCGAAATAGTGTTTTTATTGAGTAGTTTTGTTTTTATAGCTCATTTCAATATTTTTGGACTAAAGAACACGGCTTGGGGCGATTTTTGAGCCAGAAATCACGGGAAAGCTTGAGGTAAGTCACTTGTGATCATTTCTACTCCATAATATTAAATTATTATCGAATAATCCGACTAGATTACATGATTTTGAGGTGTAAATTGGGTATTTGGACCTAGGAATTTTAAAATAAGATTTGAGGATTTGGAGGTCGAGTTGATGTCGGAATTTGGTAAAATTGGTATGGTTATACTCGTGGTTGAATGGGCTTTCGAATTTTATAACTTTTGTCGGGTTCCAAGACGTATTTTTGAGTTAAATTCCGGATTTTTGTTGGAAAAAATAGTATTTTCTTATGTAATTAATTCCAATAATTTGCATTGACTTAATCAAATTAATTGTGGCTAGATACGAGGCTTTCGGAGACAAATTCACGAGGCAAGGGCATTGCGGAGTAAGAAATTATACGGTTTGAGGTAAGTAACATTTCTAACCTTATATCAATTGTTGGAGGTGACACACATGCTAGGTGACGAGCGTGTGGGTGTGCACCATAGAAATTGTGAGTTAAATAAATTCTATGAAGTTCAAAATTTTTAAGAAGCATGTTATTATCCGTGTATCCTCCACGTGTTAGAAAAATTGAGATGAGGCTCTTATTAAAGATCATGTTTATGCTACGTGCCGATATTTTAGGACCCATGGAGTCGTGTTGTTATTGAATAAATTATTTTAAAAATATAAATTTCACACTCAGTCATATTCATCCATTGTGAGGATATTTATGGGATCGAGATGCGCGCCGCAGCAGGCCTTATAGGCTTTATTGTTATGGATCGAGGCTGCATGCCGCAGAAGGCCTTATAGGCTTTATTATTATATGGATCGGGGTTGCCCGCCTGCAACAGACCTTATAGGCTTTATTATTCTGGATCGGGGCTGCACGCCGTAGCATGTCTTACAGGCTTTATTATTATATGGATCGGGGTTGCCTGCCTACAGCAGGCCTTATAGGCTTATTTATTATACGTATCGGGACTGCCCACCTGCAGTAGGCTATATCGGCTTTATATTACGCTTGGGTTGAAGGAGCCCCTTCGGAGTCTGTACACACACCCAGTGAGCATAGATGATTATATATTCGGGATGGACTTCCCAGGGCATGGACTTGCCTTACTTATTTATATTATGATAAATTTTTCCTAGACATGGATCTTGTTCGTATCATTTGTATTTGGGGATAAATTATCCCAGGGCTGGATTGGCCTTATACGGTACTGAGTGACTGACTGTTAGTCGTTGTGTATATATATACGAAATGGAATATCCCTGGGCTGGATTGGCCATAAATAGTACCGAGTGACCAAATAATTAGTGACTAGTAGTACATGAAGTCTTTCCACTGAGATGTCATATTCCTCATATCATGCAGAATTAATTTGTTTTGCTAGTATTGAGTTTAACTATTGAACTTGAAAGCATGCCTACATTTCTGTACCATTATTTATGTACTGGATTGTACCAGCGGAGCTCGTCACTACTTTCAGCCCAGAGGTGAGTCTTGTTACTTATTGAGTTGGTTGTACTCACACTACACTGTCATGACCCAAAATCCAACTAGTCGTGATGACACCTAACCCAACCCGTTAGGTAAGCCAATTACCAACTATCTGATTACAATAAAATTAATGAGGTAATTAATTAAAAGAAAATATCTAAAACCAATACTTTTCCCCAAGAACTGGTAGTACAAATCATGAGCTTCTAAGAATAGAGTTTACAAAGCTGGTATGAAATAAATACATCATCTGTTTGAGAAGTACATAAACAGAGTTTTATGAATCTAAGGCTACCATGAACAAGAGGCAGCTACAACCAGAATGCAGATACATCTTCAAATCCAGCTCCCATCAAAAACAGCAACATCAACAGCCAACATCTGCACGCAAGGTGTAGAAGTGTAGTATTAGTACAACCTACCCCATGTACTGAGTAAGTAACAAACATAACCTTAGGTTGAAAGCAGTGATGAGCTTTAACCAAGGTCGGGTCCAAAACCAATAGTCCACAACAATATCCATAAAATAAATCTCATAACAACAGAATTGAGGCATCACAATGAATAACTCAATAATAAATTGCTCAGTTTGTTCACAGTTCCAGAAAAATAAATATTTTTATTTTCAAATATAATAGTAAAACTCAATTCTTTTCACTAAAATCGCCAAAATATGAGTAAGTCTGAAAACTGTGATTTTCCCAAAATCCTTTCAATAATAAATGGGATGTTTCATTTTTCTTCCAAATAACCCGTATAAAATAATTGCATCACTGTGCCCATCTGTCAACATGTATGAGAAATCATGAATGATGTGATACCGTACAGCATGAGGAAAAATCCATCTCTATGCATGTATGTCATGTGTGCATGTCAATGCGATGCAACTCAGTGATAAAATTATATGCATACTCTCGGAGTATCATTTCGCTCAGTCCTCCCAATCACTCAATCCTCTCAGTCACTCAGTCCTCATAGTCACTCAGTCCTCACAGTCACTCATGCCTCACAGTCACTCAATCCTCCCAAATCACTCGGCACTTGCGCTCGGCACTCGTACTCAGTAGGTACCTGCGCTCACTTGGGGTGTGTACAGACTCCGGAGGGGCTCCTTCAGCCCAAGCGCTATAATCTGCACGGACAATTCACTTGCTATAATAAAGCCAATATGGCATGCTGCAGCGTGCAGCCCGATCCCATAATTATCCTCACAATTAGGCCCTCGGCCTCACTCAGTCATCAATCTCTCTAGTCTCTCAGGCTCACAATGTCATGAAAATAGCCCGAAAATGATGATATGATGTATCAATAAATAATAACAGAGACTGATATATGATATGCAATGAAATGAATATGACTGAGTATGAATTTTCAATTTAAAATAAATAATTCACAGCAATATGACCTCTGTGGGTCTCAATAATACTGGCACATAGCCTCAACATGATTTTTAATACGAGTCTCAACTCAATTTTCTCTAACACGTAGAGAATGTACAAATATCAACATATTATTCAACTTCACAGTTCCATGGAATTTGACTTAGTAACAATTCCTACGGTGCACGCCCACACGCCCGTCACCTAGCATGTGCGTCACCTCAAAACCAATCACATATCACAAAATTTGGGGTTTTATACCCTCATCTCTAAGATTAGAAGAGTTACTTACCTCAACCCGTGTAATTCTTTATTCCACTATACCCTTGACACGAGAATTGGTCTCCGAAATACTCGTATCTAGCCACAATTAATTCGATTCAATCAATACCAATTATTATAATTAATTCCATAAGGAAATACTAATTTTTCCAATAAAATCCAAAATTAACTCAAAAATCGCCCATAGGGCCCACATCTCGGAACCCGACAAAAGTTACAAAATATGAACACTCATCCAACCACGAGTCCAACCATACAAATTTCACCAAATTCCGACATCAACTCGACCCTCAAATCTTTAATTAAAATCATTAAGGATTTTTACCATTTTCAACCCAATCTTTACCCATTTGAACTCAACAATCTTTCCATAAACCTTATTGATATGTATAAATAATACTATTACACCCAAGAATCATACTCTTAATCACCCATCTTTACCCAAACTCGAAATTGAAGACTAAGGGTTAGAACCTTACTTCTTGGGTGAAGATCTTGTGATATTTCATTGTTGGATTTCAAAGCTTGAACAAGATCTTGATGAACAAAGCACTTGAGCTTCTTCCTCTCTCTAGAACACTCTCCCTTATCTCTAAAAATGTCAGATTTTTGCTCCAAAATAAATCCCAAAGCCTATTTATCAAAATGGAGTCGGGTTATGAAAATAGAAAAATTAACCCTCCGAAAGCAGATCTGCGGTCGCATAATTGACCGCGGAATGGGTATGCGGGTCGTAAAATTATCACAAAAATTGGTGCCCAGAACTGGGCTGTTCTGGTCCATTCTGCGACCAGTTTGCGGTCGCAGAAGCAGTTTTGCGATCGCATAATTGGTCGCAGAATTGCATTTTTCTAGCCTTTGGTAATTTGGTCATAACTTCTTGTGGGAATGTTCAAATAATGAACGGTTTAAAGCGTTAGAAACTAGACTCAAAGATCTTTCATTTGATAGGTATAGCACCATATAACACTTTGTGTCCTAAGAGTTATGCTCATTTGAAGGTCTTGTGCGAACTCACTTGACTTTAGTCTATTATGAAATTTCCAACTTCTACATTCGATGTCGAAACCTATCGAATCAAGTCTGATTGACCTCAAATTTTGCACACAAGTCATAAATGATATAGCAGACCTATTCCAATTTCCGGAATCAGATTCCGACCCCAATATCAAAAAGTCAACCCCCCGATCAAACTTTCCAAAATTTCAACTTTTGCCATTTCAAGCCTAATTCTACTACGGATCTCCAAATAATTTTTCGAACATGCTCCTAAGTCCAAAATCACCATACAGAGCTATTGAAATTATCAAAACTCCATTCCGGGGTTGTTTACATATAAGTCAACATCCAGTCACTATTTTAACTTAAGTTTTCAATTATGAGACTAAGTGTCTCATTTTAATCTGAAATCCTTCCGGACCCGAACCAACTAACCCGATAAGTCATAAATCAATTGTAAGGCATAAATTGAGTAGTAAATGGGGGAATGGGGTTATAATACTCAAAGTGACCGGCCGGGTCGTTACATTCTCCCTCACTTAAACTTATGTTCGTCCTCGAACGTGCCAAGAGTTGTTTCCAAGCCATCAAATCACGGTTCCATCTTACCACACATGTACCCAGGGGTGAACCCACATCACCATATTCCATATGATCTTGACAACACAATACAACTGAAATCATTGATTTAACTTTAGCCCATAAACCTTGGAATTTAATTTCCAACCTTTAGAATTTCTTTCAAGACACGAATCTTACATTTACACCCTGTATGAGTTTGAACAAGCTGTATCAAGCCATAACCATAACCATAACCACAGACATAATCACCTAACATATTACACAACCTGCATGCTCATAGCATCATTCCTGACCACAATGACTACTCCCAAACCAACCAAATACTAGTATTAAACCCATATCGAACCAAACCTCCTCCCAAACCTTCGTACATTGTTGATAATAAAAGAAACACGCAAAATTTCATGACCACTTACCAGATCAACAAGTCACGGAGCTCTCTCTCCCCAACCAGAACCATAATCCTTTTCTGAGCCGACTTTCAATATTATACTCCCGAATATACCGAAATCAAACTTGATAGTACCCATTCTAGGTCCAATGACCTTATATTACTAAACACAATTGTTCCATAGACATGCCGCACCAATATAACTCAGAGCCACAACTCGTGTCATCCGTGCACCAATACACAACAATTCAAATATACTCAGTCATGAAAAATGACTCAAATGAGAGAACTGCCCCGAAATATTAACAAGCACCGCCACAAAGAATTGCTGAAAAATCCATCACACACTGTAGAACCATCACACGATTCTAACACAAGGCTCATACCTTAACATAACTCCGCTACAATACGTGACCCCATCCAAACGATGGTCTATATTATATACCTCGAGCTACCTCGCTCAAAAATCAATAACCACAGAGAGTCAAATGATAAAAATGCCACACAAGACCTGAAAGAACATAACCATTACGCAATCGATCATGCAATACCCAAATACTGATCACACTCAAATTCCGCTATACAGTTCAAATAGAACCGCACCATCTGTGCACATAACCAATGAATCACAACTCCTCGTAGCATAAAGGAGTAACTCACAGATCATTTCAGAATACGAATAAGTTCAACATCAACCGAATGACACATCCCTCAACAATAGCAGTACAGAGCCAACTATTCCGGCATGGTGTAGAATACACATCTTAATTGGGCCTACCTATGGAACCCCCAAATCAACTCGGGTTACCCACAAATAGATACAAATCCCTCCGAAAATCCATAATGACTGAATCATAACACATTTTATCATCTGGCTAGCTCCGGCCACAACTTCACAGTCCACAACAATGAAACAATCTACTCCTAAGAACTCCCAATCTCCAAATCCATAGAACACGCGAATTACCATATTTGATTCCATTTTCACCGCCCGAATACCTAACACCTCTCTCATACACGATCATCCCATGAGAAGTACTTTAAAAGTTCTTCTGTGCCACTTGGCAAAAATTTGAATATCAACAGTCTATCTACCATGTGAGTACCGCAATACTAATCTATACATCTGTAAGTCAAAATATGATGTGCCCTCTGAAGTCTGCCCCCTTCTCATACAACACCAAGTAGTAATAGTATCCATCTAGTTATTTGGAACTGTCCATGCTATCCAACATTCGTTACCTTCTCTTCAAGACTGTACTGCCACCTCGTACCTGTAAATCTAACTTCCGCACAACACATAACATCTATCTTTCCATCATGTGAAAAGCACAAGAATCTTATTATAAATTTTGAGTCACCAACAATTTACATGCCCTATTAATTAGAACCCTTTCTCTTGCTTCTTCCAAGAGGAAATCACAATACACAACACGTTCCCCATATCGGTAGAAAAGTATCCGGCTCAAACCATCTAGAGTACTTTGGAATCCATTTGCACATAATCAAGCCCTTAGAACTAAATTTCTCTAACTCGACCAAGCCTCGCAGGTCGCCAAACCCAAGACTATTTCTACCAAAATATTTGCAAAGTCTTACCACATCGTAATTACCCAAAGGACCGATCCTACCATTACCATACTGGTCCAGTCTACTACCCAGTTGTCCTATTTTCTCTGAGTCCCTTCCGAATCTGTCTTCGGATTGATACTTCTCCTTGATAAAATACCACGATCTTTAACCACAATTCACCCCACGAACCCTAACAATAGAACCACAATGCCCCTAGGGCCCTTAAGCAACTGTATTCTTCTTAAGCACCTCCAGAAACACCACAACTGTAACACTCACTCTGAAAATACTTTAAGTGAATGTAAAACTATTCTTCTTACCTTCCTTATACTAAAATGTAGAATCCCTAGTCATACAGAACTTTCGTAAGTTCAGGCACCATCAAATGCAAATCTCAGGTTTTATCCATACACAAGTCCGAAGAAATTCTCACTTGCTATATAAAATTCTCAAGCCCACTAGAATTTTCTCCGAAGTCACCCACTTTGCTCCAATCTAAATTGCACCGCCCAAATGGACCAAAGGACACGTGCCCCATTAGCACAACAACACTCAAAGAAGTAACTCTACTTTAATACCCCTAATCAAATTCATACTCTCTGCGTACTACATATTTTGAAAATAACAACTCACTCATCCCATGATTTTACTCATAAAACGCAACATAACCCGTATTTAGAAATTTCTTTACTCGAGTCATCCTCGATCTCAACTTCTGCAAGTCATAACTATCCCACTAGTATGCCTCAGCCCAAAACTAAAATTTAACACATAACCATGAAATTAAATTGTCAATAGCAGGCTCCCCCACTTGGCTCAAAGCCACAGATCAAGACATTCAGTAATTCACAATACCCATACTCAATTACTGCCATAACACCGTAGTGAGATTTAACTAAATTCTTCCCAAACTCCTGCATCGCAACCTATATGGTACCTCAAATCGTCTACTAAGCTTGCCTTCATTCTCGTGACAGTCAGGTCAACTTTCTTGACCAATTCAAATCCCAATACATCTGCCTTACTGGTAGAAAAGAAGATTCTCCACACAACATTATAAAGATCACACCTCTGTAGTTTATTTCGCAGGTGATAACCGCATGTTTAGCCTCAAACTGGCAGCTTTCTATACCCTTTTTACTGCTACAACTCCTACGTAATCACTTAACCTTCATGAGTTTGAACTCATCAACAAGACACAAAAATTTAATTTGTTCCACAATTACACCACGTAAAAGATCCTTCAACACATTCATAACTCGAGACTCTATGTCAAATCGAGATAGAAGTCAAATACCCAATAGTCCTTTTTACATCTCAAGCAAGAATTTTTTTTGGGTCAATTTCAAACCATCTGGACACACCCCGCAGTCACAATATAATCATCATATGGTCACCCAGCCATTCATCGAGCTACAAATTCCACTCATAGGGACATTACCAGACATATGAGTCCAATTGTACAAGTTCACACAACTGAAACTACCGAGCCTAAGCTTCGGTCTAATCCTGGCCTCAAGTCCTCCAGACTGGCCCATCATCAAAACATAGAATACATATTTCGAACCTCGTTCATGGAATAACAAGTCGGCGATGCACAGCTGATACCGAGCGCTCATGTGCGCATACGAATGCATGGAAGGAATTCAAAGAGTTATATTTCAAGTGGAATCAATTCTGCACGATAAAGAAAGAAAGATGGGAAATTATCCTAAATGCACTGTAGCCTCTCGAAGATAAGTATGGACGTCATCATACCGATTCGCAAGACTCTACTAGACACTTGCTCATAACTTGTAGAACCTATGAACCTAGAGCTCTAATACCACCTTGTCACGGCCCAAAATCTAACTAGTCGTGATGGCACCTAACCCAACCCGTTAGGTAAGCCAATTACCAACTATCTAATTCCAATGAAATTAACAAGGCAATTAATTAAAAGAAAATATCTAAAACCAATACTTTTCCCCAAGAACTAGTAGTACAAATCATGAGCTTCTAAGAATAGAGTTTACAAAGTTGGGATGAAATAAATACATCATCTGTTTGAGAAGTACATAAACAGAGTTTTATGAATCTAAGGCTACCATGAACAAGAGGCAGCTACAACCGGAATGCAGATACATCTTCAAATCCAGCTCCCATCGAAAACAGCAACATCAACAGCCAACATCTGCACGCAAGGTGCAGAAGTGTAGTATCAGTACAACCGACCCCATGTACTGAGTAAGTAACAAACCTAACCTTAGGTTGAAAGCAGTGACGAGCTTTTACCAAGGTCGGGTCCAAAACCAATAGTCCACAACAATATCCAGAAAATAAATCTCATAATAAAAGAATTGAGGCAGCACAATGAATAACTCAATAATAAAGTGCTCAGTGCGTTCACAGTTCCAAAAAAAATAAACATTTTTCTTTTCAAATATAATAGTAAAACTCAATTCTTTTCAGTAAAATTGCCAAAATATGAGTAAGTCTGAAAACTGTAATTTTTCCAAAATCCTTTCAATAATAAATGGGATGTTTCATTTTCTTTCCAAATAACCCGTATAAAACAATTGCATCACTATGCCCATCTGTCAACATGTATGAGAAATCATGAATGATGTGATACTGTACAGCATGAGAAAAAATCCATCTCTATGCATGTATGTCATGTGTGTATGTCAATGCGATGCAACTCACTGATAAAATCATATGCATACTCTCAGAGTATCATTTCGTTCAGTCCTCCCAATCACTCAATCCTCTCAGTCACTCAGTCTTCACGATCACTCAATCCTCCCAAATCACTCGGCACTCGCGCTCAGTAGGTACCTGCGCTCAGTGGGGGTGTGTACAGACTCCGAAGGGGTTCCTTCAGCCCAAGCGCTATAATCTGCACGGATAACTCATATACTGCACGGACAACTCACGTGCTATAATATCAATATATGTATCCGCACGAACAACTCACGTACTATAATAAAGCCAATATGGCCTGCTGCGGCGTGCGGCCCGATCCCATAATTATCCTCATAATCAGGCCCCCGGGCTCACTCAGTCAACAATCTCTCCAGTCTCTCAAGCTCACAATGTCATGAAAATAGCCCGAAAATTATGATAAGATGTATCAATAAATAACAACAGAGACTGAGATATGATATGCAATAAAATAAATATGACTGAGTATGAATTTTCAATTTAAAATAAATAATTCACAGCAATATGACCTCTGTGGGTCTCAATAATACTTGCACATAGCCTCAACATGATTTTTAATACGAGTCTCAACTCAATTTTCTCTAAAACGTAGAGAATGTACAAATATCAACATATTATTCAACTTCACAGTTCCATGAAATTTGACCTATTCATAATTACTACGATGCACGCCCACACGCCCGTCACTTAGCATGTGCGTCACCTCAAAACCAATCACATATCACAAAATTTGGGGTTTCGTACCCTCATCTCTAAGATTAGAAGAGTTACTTACCTCAACCCATGTAATTCTTTATTCCGCTATGCCCTTGCCACGAGAATTGGTCTCCGAAAGCCTCGTATCTAGCGACAATTAATTCAATTCAATCAATACCAATTATTGTAATTAATTCCATAAGGAAAAACTAATTTTTTCAATAAAATCCGAAATTAACTCAAAAATTGTCCGTGGGGCCCACGTCTCGGAACCCGACAAAAGTTATAAAATATGAATGCCCATCCAACCACGAGTCAAACCATACAAATTTCACCAAATTCCGACATCAACTCGACCCTCAAATCTTCAATTAAAGTCATTGAAGATTTTTACCATTTTCAACCCAATCTTTACCCATTTGAACTAACAATATTTCCATAAACCTTATTGATATGTATAAATAATACTATTACACCCAAGAATAATACTCTTAATCACCCATCTTTACCCAAACTCGAAATTGAAGACTAAGGGTTAGAACCTTACTTCTTGGGCGAAGATTTTGTGATAATTCCTTGTTGGATTTCAAAGCTTGAACAAGATCTTGATGAACAAAGCACTTGAGCTTCTTCCTCTCTTTAGAACACTCTCCCTCCTCTCTAAAAATGTCAGATTTTTGCTCCAAAATGAGTCCCAAAGTCTATTTATCAAAATGGAGTCGGGTTATGAAAATAGAAAAATTAACCCTCTGAAAGCAGGTCTGCGGTCGCATAATGGACCGTGAAATGGGTATGCGGGTCAAAAAAATTGGTGCCCAGAATCGGGCTGTTCTGGTCCATTCTGCGACCAGTTTGCGGTCACAGAAGCAGTTTTGCGATCGCATAACTGTTTTGCGATCACATAATTGGTCGCAGAATTGCATTTTTCTAGCCTTTGGTAATTTGGTCATAACTTCTTGTGAGAATGTTCAAATGATGAACGGTTTAAAGCGTTAGAAACTAGACTCAAAGATATTTCATTTGATAGGTATAGAACCATATAACACTTCGTTTCCTGAGAGTTATGCTCATTTGAAGATCTTGTGCGAACTCACTTGACTTTAGTCTATTATGAAATTTCCAACTTCTACATTCGATACCGAAACCTATCGAATCAAGTCCGATTGACCTTAAATTATGCACACAAGTCATAAATGATATAGCAGACCTATTCCAATTTTCGGAATCAGATTCTGACCCCAATATCAAAAAGTCAACCCTCTGGTCAAACTTTTCAAAATTTCAACTTTCGCCATTTCAAGTCTAATTCTACTACGGACCTCCATATAATTTTTCGAACACGCTCCTAAGTCCAAAATCACCATACGAAGATATTGAAATCATCAAAACTCCATTCAGGGTTTATTTACACATAAATCGATATCTGGTCACTATTTTAACTTTAATTTCAATTATGAAACTAAGTGTCTCATTTCACTCCGAAATCCTTTAGGACCCGAACCAACTAATCCGATAAGTCATAAATAAACTGTAAGGCATAAATGGAGCAATAAATGGGAGAACGGGGTTATAATACTCAAAACGACCGGTCGGATCATTACATACACTCTGCACCTCGTGTGCAGATCTAGGTGCTTTCGGACACGGCGACTGTTAGATCTCTGAGTGTTATCCGTTGGAGACTATCAAGGTAGTTTCCTGGCATCCACTGACCTTGACTCTCTCTTTCTCTCAGTTATTATACTGTTCTAAGCCAGACTTTGTATTCATATTAGAGGCTCATGTATTCAGTGATACCGGGTTTTGGGGAGTGTTTATATCTATATTTGTGATATTTCTTCCGCTGAATGTAAATATTATATTTTCAAATTTAAAAGATATGGTATTTTATTGAGATTGTCGGCTTGCCTAGTATTGAGATAGGCACCATCACGACAGGTGAGAATTTGGGCCGTGAAAAATACAGTACGATACGATATATTATAAAACGATATGTAATAACCATCCAAACAAGATTTAAGCCAACCAAACATGGAAAAATTAAAAAATATTTTCCGAAAAATATTTTCTTTCGTACCAAACACACCCTTAAACTTCTTCAGATTTCATGATTCAACGCTTGCTGAATTTTGTGAAATAATATAATGAGGAAATTTATTACAGTAATATTAAATTCACTTATATGTCTGCTATCTGTAATTTCTTTTCCAACTAATGTTGTAGGCATTTAAATTTAATCGGAACAAAATTCATAAAATAATTTGGACTGTATTTTAAATATATTAGTCCAAATAAATATTACGGGCTAATAGAATTAGATTGATTATATAAGTCCAATACATATGAATTAAATAAATAAGTCCAAATTAATTGGGCTAGCCCATTTAATTGGGCTAAAGCGATGAGCCCACTTTATTAAGCCCAAGATATCATCTCCCTAGAGGCCCAGTTTGGTGTCACATGACGTGACACGCCTAGTTAAGCGGAAGAACCAATAGGATCATGCCACATGTCAAAATGACAAGACATGCCCAATCAAATTATTAATAAGCAAATGAAATTGTGTCATGTGTGCAAGTGATATGTTCAGACCAATCAAATAAGCTTTGTCACCCTTCAATATGATTGGTAGAAAAGAGTTTGTTCTCATCACAACTCTTACCTTCCAAAACTATAAATATGGGCGTTCATAACTCAGAACACATACCAAAAGTTATAACAAAAAGCAAGAGAGAACTTGTGGATCAAACGCTGCAAATTTCTCTACAAGTTTCAAGCTTCAAGCAATCAAGTTCAAGAAATCAAGTTCAATCTCAAGAATGAAGAACAAATCATGATTGAAGAAGTACGAGTTCAAATCAAAGTTCATGCTAGTTGAATCCAAGATCATTGTTCGTAACAACAAATATAGATTCAAGATCAAGCTCAATGTTCCTTGAATTTATTTGCTATTGGAAAGAAGAATCAGAGGATTCATAGAGATTGTACACTCATATTATTTGAAATGAAATACTATGATTGTTGCAATATTTTTCTGTCTCGATTATTTTCTTGACACAAACTTATTGTCTACAAATTCTGGCACGCCCAGTGGGACAATCTCTACCTCTTATCTCAAATTTTCAATCACCAAAGTTCAAGAACATCAAAATGGCTTCGAAGAAAATTGACTCCAAATCAACTTCCACCAAGGCTGCTAATTTCAGGTTCTATGCTGATGTGGAAAGCATCCTAGATGTTACCTTTGGGAGCTTTGGACCAGTTACGAAGAGAAAAGCAAGCTCTTTAGGACAACAAGCACTCTAAGTGTCATCCGTATCAACACCCATTTTCGTATCTTCATCCTCAAAAGGAGTAAGATTCTCTACAAACGTACCCGAAAGAGGAAGCAATATTGCTGAAAAGATCAAGAAAACTCTAGCTTTGTTTGACCTCTCCGGATCCAAGAACTCTACTGTGAAGGAAGATGATGATATTTTAAGTGATGGATCCTCACCACTTTCACTGTATAGCGTGAGCCAATCGAGGATCAATCTGTGACAATCCATGCTACTCTCCATCGTCCACGACAATCATGCAAGCCATGGAAACAAATGCTTCATCTGCGGAGGAGCAGTTGTCAAACTTGACGGAAGCAATCGCTAGCTTGACCAAGTGCATGCAAAATCAAGATGCTAGAATTGACAAGCTAACAGACTTAGTGAGAATCTTGATGGAAGAATAATCAATCCATGCACCTGGCAAGCTCCCAAAAGTTCCAGAGAGTGATTCATCTCCAAGACAGGTAGCATTCGCTAAGGATATCCCTGTCTCATCTGAAGAGATGATTCCAATCGATCAACTATAGGAGTTCATTGAAAGGACTACCAAAACTAAGTATAAAATAACTTACAAGTCCTCCCTTACCTACGCAAGGTCGTACACTTCAAGAATCGATATGTTGAAGATGCTTGCTAGCTATCAACCTCCAAAATTTTAACAATCTGATGGCAAAGGCAATCCAAAGCAATATGTGTCACACTTCTTTAAGACGTGCAACAATGTTAGGACTAAGGAGATTACCTCGTCAAACAATTTGTCCGCTCACTAAAATGAAATGCTTTTGATTGGTACACAGACCTCGAGGCTGGATCTATTGATAGTTGGGATCAACTAGAGCAAGAGTTCCTAAATTGCTTTTATAGCACGAGGCGTACTGTGAGTATGATAGAACTTAAAAATACTCGTCAATGAAAGAGTGAGCCAGTTATTGACTTTATCAATCGTTGGAGGAGTGCAAGCCTCAACTGCAAAGACAGGATTAGTGAAGCTTCTGGCATAGAGATGTGCATCCAAGGCATGTATTAGGGACTGCACTACATCTTGCAAGGTATCAAGCCTAGCACATTTGAAGAACTTGCAACTCGTGCCCATGACATAGAATTGAGCATGGCCTCCACTGGAAATGAAAAGCTGCCCATCTATGAACCTCGCAAAGGGAACGACAAGCAACAAGTTAGGAAATGGAGCAAGTTCGTACCCAAGTCTGAAAATAAAGAAGCTATGAATGTCAACGCATCACCTGTGAAGTTTACGACGAAGGTGAGCAAGAAGCAGAGTATGAAATCCACTTCTTTTCAAAATAAGCCAAGTGGAAAGTTGACTCTAAAAGAAATGTAAGAGAAGGAGTGCCCATTTCTTGATTCCGGTATGCCTACAATATTTGAAGATCTTCTCGAGTTAAAGCTCATTGAGCTTCCGGAGATGAAGTGGCCAAATGAAGCTGGGAAAACTGATGACCCAAATTACTACAAATATTATCGACTTGTGAGTCATTCTCTTGAGAAGTGCTTTATCTTTAAGGACAATGTTATGGACTTGGACCATGAAAAGAAGATCTTGCTTGAAGATGAGAAGGCAAGTGCGAACCAAGTCTCTATCACCTTTGGCTCATTCAATCTAAATGAGCTATGCAGTTTAAAAGAAATCGAAGATGAAGAATTACTGGAGAATAACAAAGTCAAAGTAGATTACCATGATGATGATGAGAATAAAGTGGTTCCATCTACCTACCATCAATGTTTGAAGTACTATGAGGGTGAAGTCGAGAGAAAGATAGTTGCTGATGACAAGCCATTCACTGAGGCTGAGTCATACTTTGCCAATGCAAAGTTCTACTTGAAGAACCGCATTGTGAAGGAGCTAAAAGCTGATGATATCATGAAGATCAAGAATGATGAGACCACGACTAAAAGAGCTGAGGTGATTGCTAGTAAGACCAAAGCTATTGCTGATGAGGTACACCTTAACTCTAATAAATCTTAGAGAGTGGATATTGTGTCTTATGACAAGAAAGTAACTTTTGCGCTCTAATATGTCCATAGAAAGAAGAAAGATGAAGGTGAATCATCTAATCTCCAAACAAACATGCTAAAGGGGTTAACTTTCCCGATCAAACGGATCGAGGCGATAAAGTTATTCTAGAAGCTACTTAGAAAGTCTGTGTCTCAGAATTCGCCACAAGATATAGCACTTCCTACAAAGCGTATGGATCAAGGTTTTGATCCCAATACAATCCCAGCGAGCCGAAAATGTTAGGGAAGCTCCCATCAAAAGATGCTACGAGGCAACCACGTGAAGGTTTGGGATATAAACAACACCCACCAGTGCGCAACTCCATAAGAAGGGCAAGCAATAATTATATCACTGTAGAAGATGAATCTACAGTTTCTAACAGACCTTCTGTCTTTGATCGACTTGGCTAATCAATTGTGAGGACTTTCATATTTGAGAGATTGGGTCCATTAAAGAAGGGGAACAAGTTTCAGAGAAATTACGGAAATACAAGAACACTCATTTCACCTAGGATCCAGAAGATCTCTAAGGATTTCTAAAGTCTAGTTCCTTCTAAAATGAGGCGACAAATAAAAGTCATAGTTTCGTATGACGAGGTACTGAAGGTAAAGCCATACATTGCGGTCTGCACTAAAGAATGTGACGAAGACGAAGAAAGTGTGGGTTCTTCATATCATGTTACTGCACAAGGCGAGCATGGTATTTCATCTCTAATGGGCAATGACGAGAAATTGGAGGATGTTTCACCATGTTATCACATATCCTTCAACGATGGGGACCCTCAAGAAGATGAATATGCAAAGGATGCTCCGCTTGAACTTGAAGAAGGGGTAAAGGCAATAGTTTACGCTTTGAAAAAAGTAAACCTTGGCACCGACGAAGAGCCAAGGCCCACTTATCTGAGTGCTTTACTAGCAGTCGATGAAGAAAGCACTTATATTAAGTTACTCAAGGAGTATAGGGATGTATTTGCTTGGAGTTATAAAGAGATGCCTGGCTTGGATCCCAACGTAGCAGTCCATCACCTTGCAGTCAGGAATGGTGCTCGTCCTACTAAGCAAGCTCAAAGGCATTTTAGGCCGGACTTGGTCCCCCTAATTAAAATCAAATTTAACAAACTCATCGAAGCTGGCTTTATTCTTGAAGTTAAATACCCAACATGGGTCTTAAGTATTGTCCCTGTAAGGAAGAAGAATGTCTAGATTCGAGTGTGTGTTGACTTCAGGGATCTCAACAATACGTGTCCTAATGATGAATTTCTGCTTCATATCCCAGAGCTGATGATCGATGCTACTACTGGTTATGAAGCAATGTCTTTCATGGACGATTCGTCGGGATATAACCAAATTCGCATGGTACCAAATGATGAAGAGCTTACTATATTTCGCACCTCCAAAGGTGTTTATTGCTACAAGGTAATGCCTTTTGGATTGAAAATGCTAGTGCTACTTACCAAAGGGCTATGCAGAATATTTTTGATGACCTTCTCCACAAGAATATCGAATGCTATGTTGACGACTTTGTGGTAAAATCGAGAAAGAAGAGCGGCCACTTGAAAGACTTAAGAATGGTGTTTGAGTTGCTCTAGAGTGCAAACTTAGGATGAATCCATTAAAATGTGCCTTCGGAGTTACTTCTGGAAAGTTCCTTGGTTTCATTGTCCGGCATCGAGGGATCAAAATTGATCAAGCCTAAGTGGATGCCATTTTGAAAATGCTTGAGCCTCGGGATATTCATGAATTGAAAAGTCTACAAGGAAAGCTAGCATACCTTAGGAGATTCATCTCAAACCTAGATGGGAGGTGCCAACCATTAAGTAGCCTCATGAAGAAAGATGTTCCTTTCAAGTGGGTCCAAGCTTGTAGTAATGCCTTTAAAAGTGTAAAAACTTACTTGATGAAGCCTCCAGTTTTGGCAGCCCCTATACCTGGAAAGTTATATTTTGGCACAAGAAAGTTCTGTTGGAGCGTTGTTTGCCCAAGAAAATAGTGAAGGGAAAGAAAACTCCCTTTTACTACTTGAGCAGCATGATGACACCAAATGAGCTGAATTATTCACCAATAGAAAAGTTATGTTTGGTGCTAGTCTTTACAATCCAAAAGTTGAAGCACTACTTTCAAGCTCACGTCGTTCGTCTTGTTTCCAAAGCAAATCCCATCAAGTTCGTGATGTCAAAACTTGTCCTTAGTGATCGACTAACAAGGTGGTACCTCTAGTTTTAACAATTTAAAATTGTGTACATCCCTCAAAAGGCTATAAAAGGACAAGCGTTAGTGGACTTCTTGGCAGATCACCCTATACATGATGATTGGGAGCTAACTGACGAACTACCTGATGAGGACGCAATGGTCATTGAAGTTCAACCTGCATAGAAGATGTACTTTGATAGTGCTGCACATCGCGAAGGACGTGGTGCTGGCGTAGTATTTGTCACTTCTCAAGGTGAAGTTCTACCCTACTATTTTACGTTGACGCAACTATGCTCTAACAACATTGCTGAGTTTCAAGCATTAATATTTGGGCTTGAAATAGATGTCGAAATGAAGCGGTTGCAATTGTAAGTCTTTGGTAACTCTAAGTTAGTGATCAACCAACTTTTATGTAGTTACGAGGTCAAGAATCTTGAACTACGCCCATATCATGATTATGCTAAAACCTTAATGGGACGGGTCGGTGACATGACTATTCAATATGTGCCTAGGAAAGAAAATAAGAAGGTTGATGCTTTAGCTGCCCTAGATTCATCGTTAACCTTGCCTGATCAAGCGCAAGTTACTATCTGCCAAAAATGATTAGTATTGCCGCCAAATGAGGGTGAAAGTGAAGAAAATGAACTCGAGTATCTTGTCATTGTTTCTGAAGTTGAGAAGGAAGAATGGCGACAACCCATTATCGATTACTTGAGCTACGGGATACTTCCATAAATCCGAGGAGAAGGACTGAAATCTGTCGTTGTGCACCTCACTTCCTTTACTACAAAAATACTCTATACAGAAGATCATTTGAGAGAGTACTCTTACGATGCTTATGAGAAGATGAAGCACTCCAAGATTTGCAAGAAGCACATTCTGGGGTATGCGGGTCATACTAGTCTGGACCGAAGCTCCACTTCCATATAAAAAGGATGGACTATTATTGGCCAACGATGGTAAGAGATTTCTTGGACTACGCTCGAAGATGCAAGGCTTGCCAATTCCATGCAAAGTTTATTCATCAGCCCCCCGAAGTGTTGCATCCTGGCTATTTGACACTTGGGGATTGGATGTGCTTGGACCATTGCCAAAGTTCTCTGGTGGGCACCTATACATCTTGGTTGCAACTGACTACTTCTCAAAATGGGATGACGTTGTTGCTATTAAGGAAGTAAAGAAGGAAAATGTTGCAAGTTTCATCCGAGTAAACATAATCTATCACTTTGTCATTCCTCGTTACATAATAACGGATAATGGAAAAACATTCAACAATAGGTTGATGAATAAGATTTGTGATCTCTTCGGCTTCAAGTAACGTAACTCTTCGAAGTACAATGCTACCGCCAATTTGTCTAGGTGAGGCATTCAATAAAACTCTATGCAACTTGTTAAAGAAAGTTGTCTCCAAATCCAAACGAGATTGGCATGACTGTATAGAAGACGCTCTATAGGCATATAGAACAACTCACTGCACTCCAACACAAGCAACCCCTTATTCACTCGTCTATGAAGTCGAAACCGTTTTGCCACTCGAGCGTCAAATACCTTCATTATGATTAGCTATTCAAGAAGGGATCATTGATGAAGAAAATGCTCGACTTCGATTAGCAAAATCTGAGGCTCTTGATGAGAAGAGGCTGGAAGCTCAATAGAGTCTTGAATGTTATCAAGCTCGACTGTCTCGTGCCTTCAATAAAAGGGTTTGTCCGAGATCCTTTCAAGTAGGAGATCAATTCTTTGCAATACGAAGACCCACTATTACTTCCCATAAACTTGTAGGGAAGTTCACTTCAAAATAGGATGGCCATATGTCGTACAAGAAGCTTATTCAAATGGGGCTTACAAGCTGGTTGATGCAGATGGCATGAGAATCGACCCTATCATTGGAAAGTTCTTAAAGAAGTATTATCCTTAAAGTTGCAACGCTCCTTAATGCAAGAGCATAAACTGTATGTTACTCCTGGCCCACAAGAGTATAAACTGTGTACGGCCCAAAAAAACGTTCGCTAGGTTGAAAACCTCGAAAGAGGCGGCTGGGAAAAAGTTTGGACAATGAAAAAAAATGTGTGCTAAGTTGAAAACCTCGAAAGAGGCGGCTTAGGCAAAGGTTAGGACATAAAAAATAAAAATAAAAAAACACTCATTCTGAACTACGGTATGACTTGATCCTCTTCAACAAGGTACGTAGGCAGCTTAGAGTTTCACCAAGGTAAGTTCCCCAATACATAGTTGTTCAAATGAAGTATGATGAAATGTAATCCATTCAATTAGCACTTGAAAATTGAGCTGAAGTACCATTCTTTTATTGAACTTTGGATTCCATTTGATTTAAAAGGGGAAAGTCTCTATGGTAAATTGGTATCTTCAATGGAATGATTATAGTTTTTTAGGAGGCTACTAAGTATTTACATTGAAGTCCGGAGATTTACTATGTCTTCATGTTCGCCAAATCTTTAAGTCTGTCGATCTTCAAATTCGTTGATCCTCAAGTTGAAATATTCAAGCCCTCCAAGCGTTCAAGTCTATCAGTCTTCAAGTTGAAGTCCTCAATTTTGTTGGTCCTCAAGTTGAAATATTCAAGCCCTCCAAGTCTCCAAGTTGAAGTCTTCAAATCCGTCGGTCTTCAAGTTGAAGTCCTCAAATTCGTCGGTCTTCAAGTTAAATTATTTAAGCCCTCCAAATCTTCAAGTTGAAATCCTCAAGTCTGCTAATTTTTCAAGTTGAAGTTTAAAAGTTTACCACTCTTCAAAGTTGAAGTCTGCAAAGTCCGCCAAATCTTCAAAGTTTGCCAAGTGTTCAAGTCGATGTCGTCAAGCCACAAAGTCTTCGAGTTGAAACTTTATAATTTTCCAATCTTAAGGTGGGCATTTAAGTCCCTTTGCACCTTAAGTTGGCCTCTTCGTGAGTTTGTTCTTAAAAGGAACTATAATTTTCCAATCTTAAGGTGGACGTTTAAGTCCCTTTGCACCTTAAGTTGGCCTCTTTATGGATTTGTCCTTCTATATGCTGCCATAGATTTATTCTCCCATATGATGTTGAGGGTTTGTCTATCTATTTGTTTCCATATACTTGTACTTTGATATGTTGTATGAACCTTTGCGCCCTGAGTTATGTCTCTTCGGTTTTCGAGCGGGGATGAATATCCATTCCTTCACACCCTGAGAGTAATCTCTTCGATATTTGGCCAGGGATGAGTACCCATCCCTTCACACCCTAAGTAATCCCTCTGGTTTTTGGATGGGGATAAGTATTTATCCTTTCACACCCTGAGAGTAGTCTCTCCGATATTCGGGCAAGGATGAATATCCACCCCTTCATACCCTTAGAGTAATCTTCGATATTTTGGTGGGGATGAGTATCCATCCTTTCACACCCTGAGAGTTATCTCTTCGATATTTGGGCGGGGATGAGCATCCATCCCTTCATACCTTGAGAGTAGTCTCTTCGATATTCGTACGGAGATGAGTATCCATCCCTTCACACCCTAAGTAATCCCTCCAGTTTTCGGGCGGGGATGAGTATCCATCCTTTCATATCCTGAGAGTAATCTCTCCGATATTCGGGCGAGGGTGAGTTACCCATCCCTTCACACCATAAGTAATCCCTCCGATTTTCAGACAGGGATAAGTCTCCATCCCTTCACACGCTGAGAGTAATCTCTCCAATATTCATGTGGGGATGAGTATTCATCCCTTCACACCCTATGTAATCCCTCCAGTTTTTGGACAGGGATGAGTATCCATCCTTTCACACCCTGAGAGTAATTTCTCTGATGTTCGGGCGGGGATGAGTACCCATCCCTTCATACCCTAAGATTGTCTTCTTCATACGTGGATCATCTCGTTAAGCAAGAATATATTCTTCTTGTTTGACCTACAAAAAAGATAATAGAGTGAAAAAAGCACAAGAAAAGAAGAAGAAATTACCTTCGCGTCAATGTTTTTAAGTCGTCAAAAATAGACTCAAAAGTGGTTTGTAAACGTTGAAAGTGATGCTAATAAAATAAAGAGTATATTATATTTATAGATGTCAAAAAGCTATTGTTGAAAGTGAAGTGCCGATGTAGTATCATGTATTTTACATTCCGCATGGGATTTGGCTACTGCAATGTATCTTCGAAGAAGGACTGGTCTAATCTCGTCGGCAATACAGGAATCCGAAGGCAACTCAAATTATTATGGAATTAGGAAAAGCACGTGAAATTGCATCTAATCATTGTTGTATCCAATCATTACAATAAGAGAGAATTTGTTTCCTAATGGGAAATGTAGATGTCACTGGCGGTTACAATTTATATTTAAATGATGGTTTGCATGGTTTTGTTTTTGTCCTTATTCAAAAGTAAATGGTTATGTAGTACATTGTTCAGGTAATTGATTGGGTATATATGTCACAAATACATGGGTGATAATTTGCATTCTAATCTGGCATGCGACAAATTTGATAGTCAGCCAATACTTTGTGACCCGTTTTCGATTACCACAAGTCAACCTCAACAAGCATTAAAGTAGAGACGGAGCCAGAATTTAAAATTTATTTGTTCGGGGTTCTAATCCTTTCAAGTTATTAGGTTCTAAATTAATAATTTATACATATTTAATAGATTTTTTAAAACAAATACATAGATTGGACCAAAACGACTGAGTTCGACCGAACCCGTACTCAATGGGCTAGCTCTGCCCCTGCTTAAAGTAGGGCATTTGTAGGATATAAATTTTATCGGAATGAAATTCATAAAATAATTAGGACTATATTTTAAATATATTAGTCCAAATAAATATTACGGGCTAATATAATTGGATTAATTATATAGTCCAATACATATGGATTAAATAAATAAGTCTAAATTCATTGGGCTAGCCCATTTAATTAGGCTAAAGTGATTAGCCTACTTTATTAAGCCCAAAATATCATCTTCCTAGAGGCCCAGTTTGGTGCCACATGACGTGGCACGTCAAGTCAAGCGGAAGAACCAATAGGATCATGCCACGTGTCACAATGACAGACATGCCAGTCAAATTAAAAGGCCAATGAAATTGTGCCACGTGTGCGAGTGACATGTTCGGGCCAATCAAATACGACTTTGTCACACTTCAATTTGATTAGTCGAAAAGAGTTTGTTCTCATCACAACTGTTCCCTTCCACAACTATAAATAGGGGTCTTCATAACTCAGAAAACAGATCAAAAGTTATAACAAGAAGCAAGAGAGAGCTCGTGGATCAAACGTCGCAAATTTCTCTACAAGTTTCAAGCTTCAAGCAATCAAGTTCAAGCTCAAGAGTGAAGAAAAAATCAATATTCAAGGAGTGCGAGTTCAAATCAAAGTTTGTGCTAGTTGAATCCAAGATCATCGTTCGTGGCAACAAATATAGATTCAGGATCAAGCTCAAGGGCCCTTGAATTTATTTTATATTGGGAAGAAGAATTAGAGGATTTATAGAGATTGTGCACTCATATTATTTGAAATCAAATACTACGATTGTTGCAATATTTTTCGATCTCGATTATTTTTTTGACGCAAACTTATTGTCTACAAATGTAAAAATAATCACAAATTGAATTGATGCATGATTAAGTGATTTTATTAAAGAATCACTTAAATACCCCAACTCTTTTATTTATTTATTTATTTATTTATTTATTTATTTTAATGAATTTCAAGATAGTGGTAACTATAGAATTTGGATTCAAAATGGTGACATGCATATGAAAAGGAGGCAGCGTGAAGCAAAGGTTTGTAGGAGTGATTTTCACAACAAATGGTTTTTTTTTCCTTCTCAAAATAAATTAAAGAATATCTACTAATACTAGTAATACTTTTTACTTTTACTCTAACTTTTAATTCACCAAAAATTGAATGTCAAATACAACAACAACAACCCAGTATAATTCCACTAGTGGGGTCTGGGGAGGGTAGTGTGGGGTCTAAATCTGGGGAGGGTAGTGTGTACGCAGACCTTACCCCTACCCTAGGGTAGAGGGGCTGTTTCCAAATGACCCTCGGCATCCTTCCCTCCAAGAACTCCCCACCTTGCTCTTGGGATGACTCGAACTCACAACCTCTTGGTTGAAAGTGGAGGGTGCTTACCATCAGAGCAATCCACCTTGTCAAAAAAAAATTGAATGTCAAATATTATTTCTTATTAAGATATCCTTAGAGAAATACTAAGAGGTGTGTGAGATGATTAAGATTTCTAC
Source organism: Nicotiana tomentosiformis (assembly GCF_000390325.3). NCBI lineage: Eukaryota > Viridiplantae > Streptophyta > Magnoliopsida > Solanales > Solanaceae > Nicotiana > Nicotiana tomentosiformis. The sequence continues at coordinate 17,600,490 of NC_090820.1, forward strand.
CTCGAGATCTCAGAATGAACAAAGAGAAATTTATATTTTTAGTCGCTCTCAAAAATAAAGCCGATAATATATATATATATATATATATATATATATATATATATGTGTGTGTGTGTGTGTGTGTGTGTGTGTGTTATATACATATTTTATATATATTTTGACTAGTGAATATAATTAGTTTCGACCGATCAACATGGGCGGATTAATAGACAAGTTTATGGGGCACGTGAACCCATGGTCTCTCCGCCAAATTAAGTACATATTTTTTAAAATTAATTTAATATTATTTGCTGGCACTCATATTTTAAAGAGGCTAAATGGTGGACTTGATTGAATTGTGAGTTATTTACCGGTAGGAATCAGCTAATTTTGTATTCGCCCATGAACAAACTTTAGATAAAGAACATGTTATCTCCTTAGTGCGTCAAAACTAATAGATTTTAATGTATATTCGAAAGCGCACCTAGAGTTAGTTAAATTAATCCAGTTTATGAGCTATAAAATAATGAAAAATTTCACTAAGGGACCGTACAAGAGGACGTCTTAGGAAAATTATACATGTATTAGCTTTGGTATCATGTGCTGAGCTAGAGTATTGGGAACGGGTTCAATCGAACCCAGTAGCTTTGATTCAAATCTTGCATTTGTTTTAAAAACTTCATTGAATATATATAAATTATTAATTTAGAACCTAGTAACTTAAAACAATTAGAATTTCAAACACATAAGCTTGAAATCATGGCTACGCCAGTGGCAGCTCGATGAAGTATGAGGCCTAAAGTTGAATATTTATTAGAGGCCTTTGGAGGCAAATATGTAGTTATATTTTACAATCAACTTCTTCTAATATTTTCTTCCTAATTGCTAATATAGTCAATTTATTTAATCATTCTTGATATATTGTTGATCTTAGGTAAAATTTTATTGATTTTACTTTCGAAAAATATCTTTCCGTTGGAGGAATGACTTTATTTTTCTATGAGCAATATTATATAGGCATGTGAAAGAAGAATTAAATCTTTTATTTCATTGAGTATATCAATAAGAGTATTATCTTCTACTTGAATAATTTTTTGTAGTACTTTTATTACAAAATAAATCCAAAAATTAATATAGAATAATTAGCTCAAGGTATGTACAAAAGTTATTGTAAAGTGAAAATTAATCCAGCTTGAAGAGAATAAGAAGAATGAAGGAGAAAGTCATTTAAGTATATGCCATTTATTTGTTATAGCTCAACTAAATTCGTCATGAAAAATAGCATAATGTTTGGACTATGCCATAATGATTATTGACTTATCAAATGGTTGATCAAAGAATTTACTTACAATTATAAAGAATTATAGGGGTAACTATTTAAAATATATTTGTTATATATGTAATACGAATAATATTTGGGGGCCCATATTTTTGAGTTGCCTTGGTTGAGCCGCCCCTGCGTGGTATTATTAATCCCTTGTTTGATAGTGTTTTTAATGTATAACTAATATTTGTATTAATTATACACACTATTCTGTATTATCCTTATACATAACAAACCATGGTTTTAGCAATACCATAATTTTTTATACATAGATAAACATCTATAAAGACAGCATTGGCCTTTCAAAATCATTAATATACCAAATCAAACAGTCAATAAAAAATAATTATATAACTAATCTAACTAATATCATCAATACTAAGAGCCCGTTTGGACATACGAATTTTTTACTTTTTTTTTAAATCAGTGTTCGGCCATAAAATTTTTAATTTTCACTTGAAGATGAATTTTAGAATTTTTTAAAAATTTTAAAAACTCAAAAGAGTTATTTTTCAAAATTTTCACTCAGATCACTCATAAAAATTCAAAAAAACCCAAAATTATATTCATGTACAAACACAACTCTAATTTTCAAATACCATTTTCACTTTAAAAAATTCACTTTTTTTTTTTTTCTTTTCAATTCTTATGTCTAAACGCCCACTAATACACCCTATTCGATAATACTATTATACACCCAACCAAATGGCTCCCAAGAGTTAAAAAGAATAACGAAAACAAAAGGAAGCAAAAGGAGAAGAAAAGAAAAAAACAATGTTTACAGCCCTAAAACCCCTTTAAAACCCTTTACAATTTCCTCAAATGTCCATTTTCATTGCATCAAATTCCCACAACCAAATTCCTGTTGCAAAGGTAAAACTACTGATGCCATACTCTATGTTCAGTAAGCCCTTTAATTCAATACCTCTGCATATCTCTAAAAGTGAAAAGTAACAAACGAATTAAAAGACAAAAACAAAACATTTCACTTCTCCTTCAATTTGGGGTTGTTTGTTTTAGCTTCCTTTTTTTTTTTGTTTCTCTATATTATGTGCATGGTTAAGATTTTGAAGCACTAAATTTAAGGTTGGTTCCACATTTTAACTAAACATATTCAAGATTGCTCCTATTTTTGCGTGTGCTTTCATTTTTCCTTGAATGTTTTTTAGGATCAAGAATGTAACTTAACATATTCAAGATTTGTTCTTTTTTCCCGGTTTTGTTCATTTCTCAAAAAAGGGATCATTTTTTCAACCTGTAAGAGTCATTTGGTGTTTCTTAAGTTGAAAAATGCCAGACATTGAAGTGCTTGTGAATGATTTTGTTGCAAAGCTCAGCAAACGGTTAGTATAGTTATAGTATTTTTTTCTTAACTGAATTAGACTTTTTATTTCTAATTTTGTTTGAATTTAGCTGAGTAATCTGCTTTTGTTTATGGATATGATAGTAAGGTTGAAGGGTCACAAGCAACTGCTCGGTTAACGGCGGAGTTGCTTCGTTCCGTAGTTTCATTGCAAAGACTGCCACCTATCAATCCAGCTGCAGTACTTATTGAAGCTGTGAGGGATATAGGCGTAAAGTTAATCGCTGCTAATCCAGTTGGTAAGTATTTTATCTGCTCTTACAAATATGAGGATCCATTTTGTAGAAATTTGATGTTCCAGAATGAAATTCTCTCGTTATTTGTAGTTTATGATTTATCCAATCCTAGTTGGTAGTGGGGAACTCCGAGGCCAAAGTCATTTTTAATGCATATATTTTAGAATAGGTCATTTGCTGTGGTGAGAATTCCGCATGTCCTTTCATATTTCTTTCTCGTCATAAAAAGGTGAATTTTTATGTCAAGTAGGTCACCAAAAAATCTTGTCATTAAGGGTAAAATAGAGATGATAGGTCTAAATAATTTCTAAATACAGATATATGACAATCTTTTTGGGGACAAACTAAAAAAGAAAGTATGTCATCTAAAATGAGACGAGGAGTACTAATTGCTGTGTAGATTTTCTGCATTTAGAATTCTATACGTGGAAAACATTCAGGACTTCCATAATGAGATTAGAAGTGGTCATCTTCCTCTATTGGTACATCTACTAGAAGCTTCACTGTTATTCACACATATTAAGGCTATTCTTATGTTCGTTCCATATGTTCAAACTTGTTCCAGCATATAAGGTGTACTTCCGCACATCTTCTTAGGCATGGAAGTCATCACTCATTCGTCGTCACTCCACTTACTAGAGGATTTATGTACATATACATTTATTCATAGATATCCTTTTAAACCAGATAGATGTGTTCTCCAGATCGTTGGTTCAGTGACAAGGATTATCAACAATACTTCAAATTGAGAAGTCATACAGAATTAATGACCTTTAATAAAAGCACTCCAAAATCCAGATTAAGTAATCATATTTGTTATGCGAAGAATAATATAACCAAATTTGATGAAATTGCAGAGCTTGCTGTTGGAAATATTGTTAGGCGTGTTCTTCATATTATCCGGGAGGAGGATCTTTCTCTTTTGGCCAGTAAAACGGGCGACTTAGATTTATCAGCTGCAAGTGATGATGAAGGAACCATAAACCACGACTGTGACCCAATTCAGTCTGCTGCTGCAGCTAAAAGTTTTTTACGACCTCCCTCATTGCATGCACTTCTGGAGAATATGCCGGATAAAGCTTTACCGAGTAACATATACACCTCCTCTTCAGGTGGAGATTCTGAAGAGAAAAGCAAAGGTAAGCGCTCCTGTGCTACATGATTTTAAAGTAATTTATAACAGCAATCATTTGTTAGTTTCAGTACTGAATTATCTGTTATTCTGCGTTGCAGCTGATAAACTTGCCAGAACTCGGAAGTTAAAACATGATGTCATTGAGGCAATTAACATATTAATTGAAGATATTGATACTTGTCATGAGCTGATCGCAGAACAGGCAGTTGAGCATATTCATCAAAAGTATTCACCTTTCGCAGCATACTAGAAAATACGTCTGTATTGTGTTATGTATACTGGATATCTTTTTTTGTTTTAAATTAGTAATGCATACTCCATATTTTATCTAATGAACTTACACATTCTCTCACATCAGTGACAAATCTATGTTCGGAAAGTACTTTGAAAATGTCAAATTTAGGTTGGTAGCCTAGACATTTTTTAAAATTTATGGTGGATGGCCTTCTTCACATTGCTCTAGGATGATAAAGTTTCAATCCTAATTGCAGCTCAAATGTCCTTTGCTGTTTCGACTTTCACCTCTAATGTATTTATTTGTACTTTTCTCGATAGGAAGGTGTGGAGGTCAAGAATTAAGGTTAAAGGCTGATAGGTAGTCGAGAGTTTCTCCTAGTCTTAGCGGTAGTAGTAGTAGTAGTAGTAGTAGTAGTAGTACTATTCGGGTATTTTCTTATTCTTAGATCTTTATTATTACTGGTATTTCATTTGCTTCTGTTATCTTATTACCTTGTTGTTGCTATTGTTTGTTGCTTCCTTCTCACTGTTTCTTGAGCCGAGAGTCTATCAGAAATAGCCTCTCTACCTTCACAAGGTGAGAATAAGGTTTGCGTACACATTACCCCCTTCCCCCTCCCCAAACCCCACTTGTGGGATTACACTGGGTTTGTTGTTGTTGTTATTGTTGTTTTTGGTTGCATATAGTTGGATAGTTGTGGGAAACATGTTTTTTTCTAATCAAAATGTGATAGTTCGTTAACAAATGCAATTTTTTCAGTGAAGTAATACTAACATTAGGTAGTTCAAGAACTGCCTTGGAATTCCTCTGTGCCGCAAAAGAGAGAAAACGGTCTTTTCGGGTGGTTGTTGCAGAGGGTGCACCAAGGTTTGTTGTGGAGTATTCTGCAATTTCCAAGAAATAAACTAATCTTGAACTTATTTTTCATTTTAACCGTGAACTTTCCCCTCTCTGTCTGTGCTTGATCAGGTACCAGGGGCATGCTCTTGCAAAAGAGCTGGTAGGAAGAGGTCTACAAGCTACAGTAGTAACGGATTCTGCTATTTTTGCAATGATTTCTAGAGTAAATATGGTAACTTTCTGGATTTGCTATTTTATGCCTACGATCAATCTATACTTGGACTACCTGTCCTTAGAACTCTAACCTTGTTGTGTAGGTTATTGTGGGAGTTCATGCAATGATGGCCAATGGTGGTGTCATTGCACCTGTTGGTATGAACATGGTTGCACTTGCAGCTCAAAAGCATGCTGTTCCATTTGTAGTAGTTGCCGGCATTCACAAGGTATCTGAGCTTTACTGGCTCTTCCATGTATTTAACTGTCAAAAAGGTTTAATTAAGGGGAGGGAGAAAAAAGATCGAAATCTTGTGAGGTATCAGACTTGTGCTGTCCAGCCATTTAAGTGGCTGTTGCTTTTAACTCTTAACAATACGCAGTTTTTATGCATCTTGCTGATAGTCACTCCCGAACTGGAAGGCATCTGATAACACGGCAAGACCTCCGTTTTTCTGGTTTGCTAAATCATGTTAAGAACCTTGAAATGCTGTGGAAAATATGATTCTGTTCTCTTGACATTAGGCTTTGCAAACCCTTGAATTTGTTACAAACTTTTACTTTTGCCGCTTAATATACACTCTTTTTCTACTTTTGGCTGTATTTATCACCAGTTTATCCTTTTTAACTGTCTTGTTTCTGTTACAGTTGTGCCCTTCATATCCACACAATCCAGAGGCTTGCCTTAATGACATGAGATCCCCTGCTGAACTTCTGGAGTTTGGGCAATTTTCCAACTGCATGGATTTTGGAATGGATAGTAGGGCTCCTCTTGTTCAAGTTGTCAACCCCGGTTTTGACTACGTGTTACCTGAGCTTGTTAGCCTTCTCATCACCGACATGTAACGACACTTCACCATTTTTTATATTAGAATTTGGCTTGCAACCATAAATACGCCGCAATCCTAAAATAATACATTAATGAAATGTACAAGTCAAAAAAGATGGGTTATTTTGAAATTATTCTCAAGATTTAAGGGGGAACATAGGGAGAATTTGCAACGTATTATTTTACCACGCTAGGGATTAATCAGCAGTTTTATGATAATAATACTTGCTACATCTTTCTGATTGCAGTGGAGGCCATAACCCATCATATATGTATCGGCTCATTTCCGACTACTACTCAGCTGATGATTTTGATTTACAAGGGAAACAACGTAAATGAAGGTGATTGGAGTAGAAGTCACAGCGAGATATGGCTTTCTTACAATGAAGAATGTTGCTGTACATCTTGACTCAAGCTTGGGCCAGTTGTTGATGGCTGCAGAGTGTGGAACAGATGGGACTGAGATTGACCAAAAACCAAATGCAAATTGTTAAGCTTTTGCTATGTGGTTGTTCTGTTTTTTCAAGGATAGCTCTAAGTGAGCTCTAGCTGAAATACTCTTCATCATTACTGTAGTCTGTTCAGTCTATGTGGGCGTTTGGATATAAGAATCGTAAAATTCCCAAAAAAAAAAAGTGAATTTTTTTTTCATGTGAAAATGATATTTGAAAATTAGAGTTGTGTTTGGACATGTATAAAATTTTGGGTTGTTTTTGAATTTTTGTTACCTCCGGTGCGGCCTAAGACAACAGAACCATCATTTTAGGGAGATTAAAGAACATCCAACGAACCCCCGGCTTAGGGAGACCAGAAAACGCCTCTGTTTTACACCCTTTGTCCGCGACTAAGGGTAACTGGCGATCATGTGAACTTCAGAAGCAGCATCACTTTCACGGGCTTATTTATGAATAGTAGGGGTATATATGGACCAGATTGGTTCGGTTTTTATCAAAATCAAATCAAACCAACTATATCGTTTTGGATTGGTTCGGTTTTGTCGAGATTTTCGGGTTCTCGGGGTTTTTGTTACTTAAATATTATTTCAATCTTACTTTGTTAAGTATTTGATAAGTAAATATATATTTAGTAAAAATATAAAAAATTGACAAACATATTATCGATTAAAATATTGTTATGGGAGAATTCTATTAGTAACACATAATAGTTATTTTTTTAGTCGTCTGACAATAATTTTTCGTTGATGTACACTTTCAGGTTAACCAAAATTAGTAATTAAACATAAAAATCAATATGATATCTAAATATTAATAATCACTTCATATTCGAAAAAGATATAAGAATTTAATAGATCTTAACATATGATATGAATATGGAACAACAAAAAGATTGACGCATTTCAGTTACATTTGATAAGAAAGTAATCATACAACCCATTATTTACGGTTAATAAATATAGAGCACTTCATATTTTATTAAATATCATATTCCGTAAGAGAATTCAAAATATTTTTAGATATTTTTTAAAGCAAATTCTATATAAAATCTTAAAAGTATATATAAAAATTATATATTTATGTCGGCTTGGTTCAGGTTTTTTTTTACTCAATACCAAACCAAACCAAGTCGGATTTTTTAATCATTTTGGTTTGACTTTTCGGTTTGGTGCGGTTTTTCGATTCAGTTTGTACACCCCTAGTGAATAGCATGCATTTACAGGCAAAATCTTTTTCCTCAGCTGTAAGAGAATATTTCTATATTCCTGGAAATAGTTAAGAAGTTCCTGGGCTTATTTATGAATAGCATGCAATTACCAGGCTAAATCTTTTCTCTAAGCTATAAGAGAATATTTTTGATAATCCTGGAAAGTAGTTGATCAATATATTCTTGGAAAGTAATATTATGAAAAGCATATAATCAATAAATCAAAAAGCAATGCCAAAAAATATTAAGTACTATTTTTGAGGCATCAAAATTAGTGAACAAACAAAGATGCTATAATGTCCAAGGTTCTACTTCTTGCTAAGATCAATCCCAGCCTTCTTAGCTACAGCATCAAGTCCATTTTTCTCAATGGTTTTTATGGCCTTTGTTGACAACCTCAGTTTCACGTAGCGCTTGCCTGCCTCCCACCAAATTCTCTTGTATTGAAGGTTTACAAATTGCAACTTTTTTGTCTTGTGGTTTGAGTGAGAGACCTTGTTTGCCCTGTTGGACTTCTTCCCAGTGAAGGGGCAAATTCTACCTGAAAAACAGAATAGCTTTCTTAAGTTTCTACACTATACTTATCAAAAAAGGCGCCGACACAATTGAACACAGCCCACAAAACTGTAGGAAAGCAGAGGGAAAAGCAAAAGATGCTTCAATGGAAATATTTGACTACTCTCGATCCAGAAAAAAGGTAGCCCGGTGCACAAAGTATCCGTATTCACACAGGGTCCAGGGAAGGCCGCACCTCAAGGGTGTGATGTAGACAGCCTACCCTAATGCAAGCATTAGTGGCTGCCACGCCTCGAACCAGTGACCTATAGGTCACACGGAAACAACTTTACAATTGCTCCAAGACTCTCCTTCACTCTCGTCCCAGAAAAACATCTTAATTTTACCGATTAGCTCAAAGACTAAGTAGTTCTAGGATTAAAAAAGCGAATAAAGAATGCATCCTGACAATGACAGCAGCAATATAAAAGAGGAGTTGAAGTAAGCAAAGTTTCATTAATATACTGCTTCTAAGGCTCTGTCATAAAGTATTTTTGATCATTAACCAACAGTTTCATTACTAAACCAAAAGCCAAGAATCAAGTTAGTGTTGGACTTAACAAAAGGAGTCAACCCTTTACAGAATTGACCAAGCTGCTCTCACAACATACAAAATGTAATTTACACCAGAGGGCTAATACAATAAGACTCGAACACTAAAGAATGTTACAGCTGAAAATTTTCCTGCTAAATCTACAGCTTTCATGACACACTTTCTAAGGCTTTCGTAATTGGCTTCGACTTCAATTTCACTAGTTCGGTTTGCTAAGCGTAAGAACACAAGTGGTCAAAGAATATTCAATATTGCACAGTGCAAAAGGTGCTTTTGGGAGGTTAAAATGGATTTACCATATTCTTGATAGAGGAAAAACCTATCTGCCATAAGCAATGTAGAGCTTAGATTTCACTACTAGGCCGCAAGTTTCATGGAACGAAGAATATGCAGATGGCAAACTGCAGAATTAAAAAGCTGCCAAAAGGAAATGGCAAAAAGAATCCTGCTTATTATCAGGAGAGACAGAAAAGCGAGAAAATGGAAACTCCTTCTAAGTCCCTCAGCATTTGTCGAAAAATGAAGCTCCGCCTTTAGGCTGCTTAAAGTTAAGGGACCTAAAAACCTCAACTCCAACCAGAAGTATACCGTCTTATTATCAGTATAATATTCTTTTTGTAGCTTAGACATAAGCTCATAACAAAAATGCAAACTTTGTTAACCAAGAAATGCATCCTTTGAAGCATGATACTGTCTTTAAGATCACTTGGAAAAAAATCATTTATTGTTTCACATGAACTGGGGGTTTGGAGTTAGCCCTATATTTGAAGAAACAATAACTTCCTGATGCCATTTCTACCGTCTGTCTTTTAACAAGGTCTTCAGCTCAGAAATCAGTAATAGAGTTTATGAAGGGAAAAGGAAAGATCAGAAAAACTTCTAGCGGCCATATAAGTATCATTTCACATGAAAATCTTTTGCAGATTGTCTTCCTGCATGATCTTATATTGATGCATTCCAACTCAAACAGATGTCGACGTACAAGTGAACATTTTTCTTTTGTAATAAAGGAAGTTTCCCAAATTATATTTTTTAACAGAAGTTTCCAATTATCGCTTGCCCGGGATAGACACGTAGAATCATAGAAACTACAAATCTATGCTTTTTACTGGATGTTTTACCATCAAGTGGTAATTTCATGAATTCATGCAAAAAGATATCCTAAAAATACTCTATAGCCTTTTACTTGGACAATTTGTTATGTTTTAAAATTCCGCAGTCCCTAAGTCAGAGAAAAAGAACCAAGAAGGAGAAAACCAGAGATCATTTAGTATAGGAAGAAAATTATTGACAAACTTCCAAACTATGAAAATCCCCTTTATCAGTTTAATGTAGTCCGCCAAACTCTTTCCACTGCTTTAATTCTGCACACGCTGAGGGTGTCCTATCCCTATTTTCTTGTGACCATAGACAAATTTTTAAACCCATGGAATGACAACACCCCTTTAAACTCTCCTCTAGAAAGAATGCATAAGAGGTTGTTTAGATAGTAGACTATAATATGAGTTTTATTTAACACATCAATTATGAATTGTAACTATATACTATGTGAATTATAGTCAAGTGCGCAATTCATACCATGGATTTTAAGAAAATAATATACTTAGTTTGCAACTGAATTAACTTTTTTTCAACTTTAGCTATGCCTTTGGATCCTCCACATTGTAAGGGACAAGTTTCATCCCTAATATGATATGTTGTTAGCACAAAAAACCTATCTGAATTCTAAACATCCAACTAGTAAATCCGGACTCTAATATGGAAGGAACAACTATTTGAATGCCAAACAACCCCGTAATGATTTAGGTCCCGTGACCCTTTGACTAGGCTGCTCCACACACTTGAAAGACTGTCTGCACTGAAATGAAAATTCATCATAGTAACATTTTAAAGTTATCGCCTTTTCTTGTTGCCCCATCCATGTTTAAAAGGAACTTACCCCGTGCACTAAGTGCTTCCTTCCTAATTCAAGGGTATAGGGAGACTAGGTGTTACCGTATACAGTCTTCACCTCGCAATTCTGCAAATAAGCTATTTCCACACCTCAAACTTGTAATCTACGGGTCACCAAAGGAGCAACTCTACAATTGCACTAAAACTCCACCACCATTCAGATAAAATTTCATGAACATATTTAATTAAGTACATACTCCATGTATTCCATTTTATGTGTCAGACTTTCCATTTTAGTCCGTTCCAAAAAGAATGAAACATTTCTAAATTGACAACAATTTAACTTCAAAAAATTTCATTTTATGACATGCTTTTAAGGCCACAGAAATATCCTGACATGTTTAAGAACACAAGTTCCGAATATCTTATGTTTTCTTAAATTCCGTGCTCGATCAAAAAATGCAATATAAATTCAAATAAAGGGAGTAAAAATTCAGATTCTCATAATCAAGTTACTTCATTAACAACCCCCAAATTCAAACACAAGGAACACTTTCTATACTCAGTGTTAGACCAAAAAAGAAGCATAGCAACACACACACACACACACACACACACACAAAAAAAAAAAAAAAAAAAAGGGCAGAGAAATTACGAGCAACAGGCTGAAGAGAAGGCTTGAAAGGAACAGAAAGTGGAGCTGATGAAGATATAAAATGGGTGCTTGAAATCTTGAGACCACTCAATTGGGAAGTTACAAAACTCAACTCTGAACTGAGTTTCGACTGTGGTAAAGAAGCCCTTTTTGTCACTGAAAATGTCCTGTGACTACTCATCACTGGTCCTCTGAGGCTTATACCTGCCACCATTGTTGCCATTTTTGGTTCCAATTCTTAAAGTTTTAATCTTTTTTGCTTCAAAAATCTTGTTTTTGATGAAAGAGTGGATAACGAAATGGATTGTGGGTATGGTTTTGTTTCTTGGCCTTTTGTTTTTGCCTATGGTGAAATTGGGAGTTTATTGCATGCGGTGCGGGTGCAAAGGATTATATTGTATGTTGCTAATTTGGAAATTCCTCCTGTCTCCTTTTTTAAAGTCCTTTTTGTTTGACACTATTATATCATATTTCTGTTTACGTGACTATTTTTTATTAATTTATTTTTAAAATAATATATTTTTATAATTCGAAATAATTTAACTTAGATTCTATTTTATTCAATATGTCAAATTGTTATAGCAACATAAATGTTATAATATATTTAAAATAACAAATTTCAAAAGTCTTGTAGCTATATAAGTTTATAATATGACCATAAGATTCAAATGTTTTCATTTGTTTCTGAAACTATCAGAAAGTTTTTAAATTACCTCACATAAATTGAAAGAATAATATATTTCACTTGTACAAGTTTGAACTACATATCACTGTCATGGCAGAGTTTAGGATTTTACTAAAAGATGTCAAAATATAAAAAAAAGTAAACATACAAAGAAAATAATGAGAGTCTATCATATCCTAGATATACATAACAATAATTTGTCTAACCTAAGTGCAATTTTTTGGGAAAAGGATCACCCTTTAGCGTAAAGTGGCTCCGCCACTGTCCACCGTCCACTGTCCATATAAGTTCGAACTATTTTGGATTCGGGACATCAATTTGGCAATGACCAATATAACACGGTGTGAATGATTATTTTAAAACCGACTAAATTGATCGAATCATACCGAATCGATTTTTAGATTTTTTTTAATAAAACCGTAAGTTTATATATATATATATATATATATATATATATAACTATACCGATATTTAGGGTATATTTTTTATTTTACAAAAATAAATCGAAAAAATACCAAACCGTACCGTACCGAATAAATTTACATGTAAAAAATATATTTACATATTAATTTTAAAAATAATAAAACATTAAATTTTTCCTTGGTCTTGGAATTATGAAAACAGTTACAAGTCAATAAGTAATTAAACTCAAAATCCTAATTCTCAAACTTATTATGCTACTCCTATTGAAACTAAATTATTTCCAACATATTCACTAGCAAGCTAAGACACAAAGTATTGTAGTGATTATGAGTAGCAAACTACAATGTATTGAATATGTTTCCTTTCGTATGATTTAGATTTTTCTTTTTGAATATTCAATCTTCTATAGACTTTATTCTTGAGTCTCAGTCCCAGCTTGGTTAATATCTTTTCACTCGTGTGATTTATACTTTCTTTGTATTAATTTGCTTAATTTTATTTTACGCCGTTGTAAAATAGTTGATGGATCTATACTCTAGCCATCTTTCATATTTTCATAATTCATCACCCTTTCAAATGTAAAAATGTTAAGAAAGTTTTGCTAAGTCTTATAAAAGTATGTATGTTATTGTATTCTACAGCTACTAGTGACTTTTACATGACATTTTTAAAAAAAAATGCCGAAAATTAACCGAACCGTACCGATACCGAAGAGAAACCGATATGATTGGGACGATTTCGAAAAGTTCAATTTTAGTTATACATAATAAAATAACCGAAAAATTAGTGTGGTGCGAATTTTACAAAATAACCGGTCGAACCGAACCATTTACACCCCTACCCAAGAAAAGTAAAATATTTATATAGTTTATAAGTTCAAAAACAGACTATTCAAGTTGCGTAGAAAAATTCGTAATCCTCATTATCATTATTCGTTGGAAACAAATGATTTATGTATAAGAACTGTGCACGAGAAGGTGTAAGAATATAACAGATTTAAGATTGTAACAAAACTCTAGAAGTTCAGCTTTTGCAAACTCTAAAAGTAATACTAGTAAATGTTAGTCTTGTGGATGTACAAGAATGTAGTACTCGTTTTTTCTTGTTTTCTCTGCTGAGTAAAAAAAACTTTCCTTATTTGGAATTTCTAGTTGTTTCACAGAAAGATTTTTGCCTACTCTTAAATATGGCAAATAAAAGCTATCAACTAACGTTAACAACATCAAATTGTACAACTGCAAAACTGTACATGTGTTTGGGTGATGAAAGTTGAAGCAAGTGATGGCACAAATAACTTGGGGTGAAGTTAGTGTGTTAGTTACGGCTCTGGCCGAATCCGGTAAATTTGATTCAAATTCTATATTTATCTTAAGAAATTTAAAGGCAATAACTAAAATGGACCATAATTTCATATCCATAAATTTCAAATACTGGCTCCGCCTCCGCTATCAGCGGACAATATTGCAGCATTTTTTCATGCAATATAACTTCTCTTTTCAACATACTACATACTTTGAGTACTTAAATTAAAATTACAACATTAAGTTGAAATAAGCCCCAGAAAAAAAAATTAATAAATAGTCAATTGCACACTAATGCAACTTTTAGAATCATAACATGCTACGAGGTCTCTTGTTATAAAAGACCATTTTAAAGAAACCTTCTGAAACTTGAAGTTCTTTAGCATCTCTAATTTGTCCTATAAAATATGGACGAAGAAACTTAAGAAAAAGAATAAATGAAAAGAGACAAATTAACTGCATCACCAATCTAATAGAAAATAAACTTTATGTCTCATCCAAAAGGTAATCCTTTTCAGCTCCCTACTTGTGAGTTCCACAGGCTGATCTTTCAAATCAAATGTGTATTTTACTTCTTTTAATTGACTGTGCCATGGTTTGCTTTCATGAGAAATAGAATAACTCGAATTTTTCATATGCATTAAACGATCCATGAAACATGCAATCATTTTGCATGGTGACGATACATTGAGCTTCCTAGGATGACAAGTCCATAGCAAAGCATCCACAAAAGTCGGGCACTCCTCATCAGATGACATTGGCCTTATATCTGCATTTAAAACGTCCACTTGGGGTATACGAACTCTATGATACAATTGCAAATATTTCATGTTGATCTCATTGGTTTTGACAAAATAAAGGGAAACTTGAGACCAAGAGTTCAAAATTGATAGAAATTTACTCAAGTTACAAAACCATGTAGCCTCTGGATTGTTGGAGCAATGTGGAACAAGTATTGAGTTCATCAATTGATTCGACTCTTTTGCAAATTTGACCTCAGGAACTTGATCTCCTTTATACGTAATTAAGCAAAACCCTCTACGCACTTCTCTATTCCGTGTACTAAACTAGAGACGCTAAAATCTCTATACACTAGATCTTTTACGCCATTCTGAAGAGCAACGCCAAGTCACTTATGTATCAGAGGAAAAGCTTTAGTAGGACTAAAGTCTGAGAAGTTCCAAAGTTTAAACTTGTCTATAGGGATTTTTTTGTCCCTATATCTCACAAGAATTTTATCCACTATTTCAAAGTCTTTGATACAATAAACTCTGAATTCCAAGTTGGTATGAATCCACCAGGCTTGTAGACATGTTTTCGAGAGAATGCTCATCTTAGGAGCTTCTTTAAAACTAAGGTCACGTAGTATTTTGTGAATAACACAATGAGGCAATATGTCCGCTAACAGGTTTACATGTTTGGTAATGGATTTAAGTAGTAAATAGATTGTTATTCCATCAATCCTATTTCTAACAGGTTTATATCTTGTTAATGAATTTAAGTTGATGTTTTATACGTCAATACCACATAAGAGAGGGGGTGATTTGTGTGGTGTCCAATTTTTCGCGTGCACAGATTATAGAAGGACCTAGTTCTTCTATGTGTTCTAACTACTACTGTTGCGGAATAATAAGTACAGAAAATAAAGAACACAGAGATTTTTACGTGAAAAATACCTAGCTCAAAAGGTGAAAAAATCACGACCTACTTCCCAGTAGGATTTTTCCAAAACTCTTTACTAAATCAGTGAGCCAAAACAGCATTTACAAAAACTCGTTTGTAAACCTAGGATTACCTCTAACCCTTTGTAGCAAACTAGCCTCTAGCTATTTGCGACAAAATTCAAGTTAACTCTAACTTGAAAACATAAAGTACCTATTACATACGCTTCTAGATAAAGCTAAAAAGGTACAAGTTAAAATCACTTACTACAAATTACTAGACTAAAAGACAACAGTTGGAACTGGTTCTTCTAGATGGTTCAAGTAGCGTCAGATTCGCACACTCAAATATCACTCGAACTGCTTGCAAAATTGCCTCGCTATTTTGCTCTCAATTCTTGCTTAACTTCTGCTTTTGTGTGTACCTGTACAATAAGAATATTCTGCAATATATAGGAGTTAGTAGATAAAGAATTAACTAGAATCCTAATGCTACTCTTCCTTGGTGGAAGAGTTCTAGTTAAACTCAACTCCTAAATCCTTCCTTATCTTAGATATTGTTCTTACTGAATAAGGAGTCCTTCTCCTTATCATTTTTGCAATCTTTTCGATCAGAAGATATCTCATTCTACCAGAATACGATTATCTCCTGCATGTGCACCTCACGTGCCTTGACTCTGCAGGTGTCTATGTCTGCCAGTGATGGACCTGGTTCATATCTGAGTTCCTTTGTTAATCTTCAAAACTATTCTCTTTCTTGGGCCAACAAATTTCCCTTTTTTGATGATGACAAACTTTGTGCATCCATAAGCTTAGGCATGTTTCAACTTAATCCAACATTGACACATATTAGAGTATTAAGCACTTATCATAAAGAACTAGGGTCATTTAGGTTATAAATATCACTTGTTCAGAGCACATTTTCCCCCTTTTGGCATCATCAAAAAATTACAAAAAGATGTGTGAGTCCCAAATTTTATAAAAATTACTCATGGCCACTGGGGCAACTCCAAATGCATTTATGGATCAATCATCAGTAATCAACTAAGAATTCAAACTATCAAAGAAATAGAGACAGTGCATAAGAACAAGAGCAGCAAATTTCATTGATAGAAAGTACGGTTCTTCCACAATCCACAAAATAAAACAAAAACATTTAAAGCATGAGCAAAAAGAAAAAGTCTCGAATCTGGGTCACTGAATTTCTAGGCAGGCTAGGCAACTAAGGCTTGGAAGAACTAGGCGCTTGGGTTTTGGCTTGGAGAAGATTCAACATATCGTGAAGAATTCCCTCATTCTTCTCCCTTTCCTTTGTAAGCTCAACTCTGAGAACATCCTTCTCAGATTCAACCTCAGCCAAACGAGTCTTCAACCTTGCTATCTCAGCATCCTTTGCCCCACTCTCCTACACTAGGGCTCTGACCTTGTTATTTACATGTGTCCTTTTCGATGAACCAGGTTCATTGGGGACGACATGGATCTCATAATCACAAGCAAGAAGAGTATTGATCCCAAAATGGTCTTTGCTTGTGGCCATCCCCGCCTTCTTCAATGGCACCTTATAATGAGCAAGAACAGAAGTGAGGATGAAACCATAAGGAATGACATGGGCTTTGAAGCCATTGACAACTCTGTCCAAAAGCTGAATGATGAACCCAGGCCAGTTTATCTGCCTCCCACTGTCCATACACTACATCAAGAGCAAGTTCATGTAATTTGCAATATGCCGTATTTCCTTCCTTGGCAACACGCACTTGTTGATGAATTCAAAGATCACCTTGTGGGGTGGCTCCATTTCACTCTTATAGACTGCCTTGGGCTCATTCTCTTCTTCATTATCACAAAATTTCCTTGTGATAGCCAGGGCAGTTGGAAGAGAATCAAGACTGGGCCATTTCTGCCTAGTATAGCCATCATAGCCTTCAGAGGGTATGCTAAGGATTTCACCCAATTTTTTAGCATCAAAAGAGATTTGGGCCCCTTTCACTAGGCTGGTGACTCTGCCTTCCTTGACCTCGGCATTGGCCATGAATTCCACAATCTAATTCCTAGCCAGTCTCTCATCCAACTAAAGGACCATGTCCTTCCACCCCTGTATCTCAAGCTTCTCCAACAGCAAAATCATTCTTTCTTCTTCCAAGTCCTTCAACAATCTCCCCTTCAGAATTGTTCTTTTACCAAACTTTGTCAGCTTGTCCTTCTCACCATCAGACACATCCTCCTCTTCACCACTCCAATCATCTTCTTCAGTAATTTTCACTTGCTTGGCTTTCACTGCAGACCCGATTCGCTTAGCCAAGATAGAGGGTTCAGCAGACTTAGAAATAGATGAAGACTTCTTTGAGGAAGTCTTGGCTTTCTTTGGCTTAGGGGTCTGAACCTCTACCTCTGCCACTTTTCCACTTTGATGGACCAGATCCATTTCATCCAACTCAACAGGCTCAACCATTTTTTCTTTCTCTTTATCCACACTTTTCTTCTTACTCTCCTCTAAAGCTCTCTGCAACTCCTCTTCACTCTACTGTAGATTGCTCCTTGTAGTTCTTCCTCTTGGAAGAGGAATATCAGAGGTCTCAGAAGGAGCAGCTTTCCATTTCTTGTTGGCTCCTGCTGTCCCAGAGGTTGTAGCTTTAGGAGTTCTTTTCTTCTTAGGTTGGTAACTGTCACTTAACTTTTTCAAGAGATCAACCAGGGTTTCCTCAGCAGATGAACCAGGTTCCTCTGCTTGCTTTCCAAGATTTACTAGCCCTTCAGCGGCTTCTCCTGATCCACTTCCCCTTGTGTGCCTACCACTTTCTTCCTCCTTCTTTGGCTCAGCTCCACAAATAGCCATTCTAACAGATTTAGAGGTGGGTGAAGAATCAACCACTTCTTTCCCTGTTCCCTTCTCTTCACTCCGTACTCTCTCTCTCTCTTTTTCTTTTTCAATTTTGTTTTTACCACCTCTCCTTCTTGTCTCAGGCATTTCCACATCTATCACAGACCCAACCAGGATGAACCTAGTTTCTAAATTTTTAGCGATCTCATAAATAACCTCAGATGAAGGTTTTGGGACAGAATTTACCTGTTCAGAATCGAAAGACCCAGTTTCTTCCCCCTCAGCCGCTGATTTAAAGGAATCACTCGAATTTTGTAAGTTTTGGGCTTGGCTTGCTTGAAGTTGGGCATTTAATTTTTGAGATAAAGCACCGCTGGCCACTATTTTTCCAGCAAGCATTTTGACTCTCCTTTTTCTAGGTTGGGGGTTAGAACTAGGTTTAGGGGTTATAGAGGAAGAGGAAGGAGTAGGGGGTGGAGGAGTACCAGGGTTATTCCAGGGGTTAGACATTTTGGTTATGGTTTTGTGATGAAGGAAAAAGCTTGGATTGAATTCGAAGGCAAAGAGAGAAGAAAGGGTTTCGACGATTTTTCAAAAATAATGAAGAATTTGCAGAGTTAATGATGAGGGATTTAAAGGAGAAGTGTAATTAATACACAACGGTAGCTTTTTGTGATCAATTAGAAGCCTAATCACTCTACAATTTTCAGTTTGGAATGACGGTTACAGATCCCCTAGAATCTAGGTGTTTTAATTCGGTGAGAATTCTTTAGTTAAAACGGAACTGGTTCAAATTTTTATTGGATAGGCTTTGGAAGATTTTGGACTTGGGTAGAGTTTTGCTCATGATTTAAATATTAGTATTTCAAAATGTGCAGAGTGTAGAACACATACCTCATTTTTCAGATGAACCAGCACTGATGAACCAGGTTCTTCACTAAGAATCCTCTCAACCATATCTCAATTTGCAAAAATAGAGAAAATTTCATTAGAGACCAGTGATTCATATTAAAACATGGCATATGAGTATACTATTTACAGTATGAGACTGAGCAACAATTAATCTGGTTATTTACATAAGTTTCAGATTTTCTAACCAAAAATTCTTTTTATTAATTACTTTTTTCATGTACAATCTGAACTGGTTCACTTAGGTGATCTTAATCATCCCTAATTCTAACATGTTCCTTTAAAAGTGCTCTCTACTTAGTGCTTTTGTAAAGATGTCAGTAATTTGTTTATCAGTAGCACAAAACTCTATAATGATCAATCCATTCTCATAATTGTCCCTTAAAAAGTTATGTCAAACATCTATGTGCTTTGTTATTTTATGATGAACTGGGTTCTTTGTCATACTAATAGCACTAGTGTTATCACAAAAGATAGGGATACATCCAACATCGATTCCAAAATCCCTCAATTGTTATTTAATCCATAATAGTTGAGCACAACATGAGGCTGCAACCACATACTCAGCCTCAGCAGTAGATAAGGCCACAGAATTCTGCTTTTTAGTGGCCCAAGACACAAGGCATGAGCCAAGAAAGTATGCCATACCTGAGGTGCTCTTTTTTCCACTAGAAAACCTGCGTAGTCAGCATCAGCATATCCCACAAGATTAAAATTACTATATTTTGGATACCAAAGACAAAGATCAGTGGTGCCTTTTAGGTATCTCAAGATTCTCTTCACAGCAGTCAAGTGAGATTTCTTTGGATTTACCTGAAATCTTGCACAAAGGCCTACACTGAAAACAATGTCAGGTCTACTAGCAGTGAGATACAACAATGAGCCAATAATTCCCCTATACAACTTCTGATCGACAGATGAACCAGGTTCATCCATATCCAACTTTGTAGCTGTTGCAATAGGAGTGTCAATTTCTTTGGAATCTTCTATTTAAAACCTTTTAAGCAACTTTTTTACATACTTCTGCTGATGGATCATAGTTCCATTTGAAATTTGTTTAATTTGTAAGCCTAAAAAGAAATTAAGCTCATCCATCATGCTCCTTTCAAATTCACTCCCCATTAGTTTAGCAAAATCTTTACTTAACTTATCAGTAGTTGCTCCAAAGATTATATCATCAACATATATCTGAACTACCAAGAGATATTTACCTTTTTTCTTTCAAGAACAAAGTATTGTCAATTTTACCTCTCTTGTAGCCATGCTCAAGCAAGAACTTTAATAATCTTTCATACCATGCTCTTGGCGCCTGCTTGAGCCCATAAAGTGCTTTTCCAAGTATGTACACATGATCAGGACTCTCCTTGCTTTCAAACCCTGGAGGTTGCTTGACAAACACTTCTTTCTTTAGATAGCCATTGAGGAAGGCACTCTTGACATCCATCTGGTGGAGGGTGAATTCCATATGAGCAGCAAAGGCTATGAGGAGTCTTATTGCTTCTAACCTTGCAACTAGAGCAAAGGTTTCATCATAATCTATGCCCTCCTCTTGGCTATATCCTTGAACTTGTAACAGTTCCATCTTCATCAAGTTTGTTTTTGAAGACCCATTTTGTGCCAATTACTGATCTGTCCAAGGGTCTTGGCACCAGATGCCAAACTTGACTCCTTTCAAATTGGTTGAGTTCATCTTGCATTGCATTTACCCCGTCTGCATCTTGCAAAGCCTCGGCAACATTTTTAGGTTCAATAAGAGATAAGAAAGCATCAAAAGCACAAATATTCTTTAATGAAGATATGGTTTTGATTCCAGAGGTTGGATCAGTAATTATGTTCTCAATGGGATGAGAACTTTGATACTTGTAAGGTTTCACAACCAACTGATTTCCCCTTGATGTTCTTTCAATGCTTTGTTGATGTGGAACAGGTTCATGGACAGGTTCCCTTGAGGTTTGAGAATCATTTTCTCTTTGTTCTATTCCCCCTGTCAGGTTGCCCTGGATAGAAGGACCTGTTCCATCACCTATTCCTTCTTCCAATGCAGCTTCAGTCTCGGCTGTGCTTTCATTTAAGTTTCTTACCAGCCCAATTGCTTCATCATCATGTTCCTGTCTCTCAGAAAGAATGTTAGTTTCATCAAAAACCACATGAACACTTTCTTCAACACACATAGTTCTTTTGTTATATACTTTATATGCTTTACTATGTGAAGAATATCCCAAGAATACTCCCTCATCACTTCTGGGATCAAACTTACCTAGGGAGTCCTTACCATTGTTGTGCACAAAGCACTTTCATCCAAATGCCCTAAGATGGGATATGTTTGGTTTTCTCCCTTTAAGTAACTCATAGAGAGTCTTCTCTACTAGAGGTCTTGTCATGCACCTATTTATGATATAGCATGCAGTATTTACAGCTTCTGCCCAGAAGCTATGGGGCAGCTTACTAGAAAGAAGCATAGTCCTAGCCATATCTTCAAGAGTCCTATTCTTTCTTTCAACTACTCCATTTTGTTGTGGAGTTCTATGGGCAGAAAAATTATGATCTATGCCATGCACATCACAAAATTCAGCAAATTTAGCATTTTCAAATTTAGTACCATGATCAGACCTAATTGATGCAAGTTGATTTCCTAATTGTTTTTGAGTTTTTCTAACAAAGGAAGTGAATATGTCAAATGCTTCATCTTTAGATGTTAAAGACAGTGTCCAGGTAAACCTAGAATAATCATCAACAAGCACCATCATATATATCTTACCAACTCTACTTAATGTTCTCATTGGACTATAGAGATCCATATGAACCAGTTCCATTGTTCTGGTGGTACTTACCACTTTCTTGCATTTAAAAGAGGATCTTACCTGCTTCCCCCTTGCACAAGCCTCACAAACTTTGTATTTCTTGAACTTAATGTGCAGTCCTATCACCAAGTCCTTGGAGACTAATTTGTTGAGTTGACTTAGACTTGCATGTCCAAGCCTCTTATGCCAAAGGAGGGGATCACTATCCAGCACACGTAAGCAAGTTAGTTCATTCTCTGAGAGTGTGTACAGATCTATAATATATATATTATTCACTCTTTTACCCTGCAAAACAATCTTGTCAGTGATAAGATTTATCACAAAATATTTAGTAGAGGTGAATGCTACCAAGTTACCTTTATCACACAATTGTGACACACTGATTAGGCTATACTTCAAGTTGTCTATCAAGTAGATATTTTCAATGGAATGAGAGTCATCCTTACCTACCTTACCAACCCCAATTATTTCACCTTTATTTCCATTTCCAAAGGAGACATTTCCTCCTTTGAGGTCCTCAAGTGAAAGGAACCGGTTCTTCCTTCCTGTCATATGCTTTGAGCAGCCATTGTCTATGTACCATATTTGGCTACTCCCCTTTACTTGAACCTACAAAAGGAAATCAGGGGTTAGTCTTAGGAACCCAAACTAGTTTGGGTCCCTTTCTATAAGCAAAAGGATGAATTCAATTCTTTTTAGCCTAACTTGGTAACCAATTCTTCTCTTGAACAAATTTTTTGTTCTTTTGACTGGCCCTTTCTTTTACGTTACATTCACTTTTATAGTGACCAGTCTTACCACAGTGAGTACAAATCTTGTTCTCAGGAAGAGTGAGGTACTTCCTTTTAGGATCCCACTTAGGTAGTTGATTCTCAAAGCCAAGTCCTCTTCTATTGCTACTGTGATGTTTCTGTAGCCATGACAAAGCATCGGAGGACCTGTTCTATTTACTAGTTCTGTCTAATTCATGCTTGACTTTGCCTGGATTCTCCTTTAGCACTCTTACCTGCTCATCCTTCCTATACAATTCATCTTTCAGTTTGCCTACATTTTCTTCTAAAGTGAGTTGTGTGCAATCAGTTGTCTTCTTACTGGTTCCTAGTTTCAGTTTTAGATTTTCAGATTTTAACTCAAGAATATTTGCTTAAAATGTATGAACCTGGTTCTTTAGAGCAGTATTTTTACTCACAGTCTCACTAACTCTGAGTTCCAGGTTCTTACACTTTGCTTTTAAAATCACATAATCCTTATACAACTGTTCTTTTTCTTTATTTATTACCTCAGATTTATCAATGAAATCTAGCAATAATTCAGAGAGTTTTTCTTTAGACAAAAACTTAATCTTGTCTTTTAGATGAATTATACTTACCTCAGATTCCTCATGAGATTCCCCATCTGATTCTCCAATTGCCATAAGTGCTTGTTCATCTCCGTCTTCATCATCTGATTCCTCATCTGAACTTTCTCCTCAAGAAGCAACCATAGCCTTTGTTGATCCTTTGTTCTTCTTAGGATGAACATGTTCCTTCTTCCTGTTCCTTCGTTCAGATCTTTCCTTCTTCCATTCAATTTCTCATTGAGGGCAGTTCTTGGTGTGATGATCAGTCTTCCCACACTTGTAGCAGCCCTCATTGGTCATTTTTTCAGGAACCCTTGCTTTGTTGTAATTTCCACCTCTTGAAGAGCCTTTTCCTCTCATAAGATATTTCTTGAAGTCCTTGGTGATCATAGCCATTTCATCTTCCTCCAGATCAGCACCTTCAATGATTCTGAGTGCCAAGCTCCTTTCCTTCTTGGGCACATCCATCTTCATGGTCTGCCTGCTAAGTTCATACGCAGTGAGATTTCCAATCAGCTCATCCAGTTTAAGAGTTGCAATATTCTTAGATTCCTAAATTGCAGTGATTTTGCTTTCCCAAGAAACTCGTAGAACCCTAGTCAGAATCTTCTCAACTTTGTCTTCTTCAAGAAGAGTCATTCCAAGAGACTTCAGTTCATTAGTCAGTGTGGTGAACCTTGTATACATCTCTTTGATAGTCTCTTCTTCCTTCATAGAGAAATTCTCATATTGAGAATATAGTAAAGTACCTCTGGACCTCTTCACCTGAGCAGTTCCTTCATGAGCCACTTGCAAGGTGTCCTAAATTTTTTTTAGCAGTAGTACAGCTTTGAATTCTGTTGTACTCATCTGGACCGAGTCCACAAACAAGCCATTTCTTGGCTTTAGCATTTTTCTCCCATTTTCTCAAGTCGTCAGCAGTGCAGTCAGCTCTTGTTTTTGGCACCTCTTCTCCTTCGGCATTTATCTTCATGGTAGCCAATGGAACATCTGTGACAATGTCCCATAGCTCATAGTCTTCTCATATGGTGTGGTCTCTCATTTTGTTTTTCCACCAGGAGTAGTACTGGCCATTGAAGAGTGGTGGCCTAGCAGTGGATTGCCCTTCCCAGTTTTCAGGTGGTGCACTCATCTTGATCTTCTCCTAAGGTATTAGCCTCTTCAAGGATAATCTGCTCTGATACCAATTGATGTTTTATACGTCAATACCATACAAGAAAGGGGGTGATTTGTGTGGTGTCCAATTTTTCGCGTACACAGATTATAGAAGGACCTGGTTCTTCTATATGTTCCAACTACTACTGTTGCAGAATAATAAGTACAGAAAATAAAGAACACGGAAATTTTTACGTGAAAAACACCTGGCTCAAAAGGTAAAAAAACCACGACCTACTTCCCAGTAAGATTTTCCCAAAACTCTTTACTAAATCAGTGAGCCAAAACAGCATTTACAAAAACTCTTTTGTAAACCTAGGATTACCTCTAACCCTTTGTAGCAAACTAGCCTCTAACTATTTGTGACAAATTTCAAGTTAACTCTAACTTGAAAACACAAAGTACCTATTACAGACGCTTCTAGATAAAGTTAAAAAGGTACAAGTTAAAACCACCTACTACAAATTACTAGACTAAAAGACAACAGTTGGAACTGGTTCAAGTAGCGTCAGATTCACACACTCAAATATCAATCGAACTGCTTGCAAAATTGTCTCGCTATTTTGCTCTCAATTCTTGCTTAACTTATGCTTTTGTGTGTACCTGTACAATAAGAACATTCTGTAATATATAGGAGTTAGTAGATACAGAATTAACTAGAATCCTAATGCTACTCTTTCTTGGTGGAAGAGTTCTAGTTAAACTCAACTCCTAAATCCTTCCTTATCTTAGATACTGTTCTTACTGAATAAGGAGTCCTTCTCCTTATCGTTTTTGCAATCTTTTCGATCAGGAGATATCTCATTCTACCAGAATACGCTTATCTCCTGCATGTGCACCTCACGTGCCTTGACTCTGCCGGTGTCTATGTCTGCCAGTGATGGACATGGTTCATATCTGAGTTCCTTTGTCAATTTTCAAAACTATTCTATTTTTGGGCCAACATAAGTTATATACACTGACGGTAAATATTTTTTTAACATTATCCATGAATTTTAACTTGATAGTAAGTTAGTTACCATCTTTAGAGAATTACCAATTAATTCTTATCAAGAGACTTTCTTCTAATTACATAACTAGTCTTAGGGTACGCCCTTTGCGCGTGTATCCTATTTCAATGAGTAAAAATTTATTTAAAATTTATCTTTTAGTTGTAAAATAAAAGTATAAGTTCCTAAAAATTAAATATTGATTGTGTTTAATAGACTCTATAATGAAAGAAATTGTCCAATATAAATACTTATATCAGTCAATAATTCAACTTAAAATTTATTTTAATGACTGAATTAAGAATTGGAAGTATGTATTTAGTTTTGAAGTGTTATTATTCAAGTGAGATGAGTAATTCAATAGTATTAGCTAATACCAAATTTTAAATATTTAACTGTAGTTATATTCTTATTCAATAAAAAAATCAAATAGTAAAAAATCGATTAGGTAAAATCATCCATGAATGACATGTTCCTAGAACAAAAAACAAAAAAAAATACTTTTTAAATCTCAAATAATTAAGAATCACTATATACAATAAATAAATTCTAAATCAAATGCAAAAGCCATAACTGTAGTCAAGAAGCCGAATTATATTCAGCTAAATTTTAAAAATGTTATTGAAAAATATTAAAATATCTTATAAATTATCTTTTTGGAATAACTAATAATTTGTTTCATATAAATCAGAACTTACAAAAGTTTATAAAAGACTTTGACCACCTCTGTTATTATTCAAAACCTCATACTTCACCTTTCTTTGATCTTTTTAATTATTCCCTTTATTTATTTTGTTTAAATGCAAGACTTTTATAATGTAAAATTTTAATGATTTTAAAGTTCTAAATATAAGGAATTTCAATATAGTTCAAATAAGAAAAGAATTAATATGTAAAATTTTAGTTAATTTTAAACTCCTAAATATGAGAGAATTAATTAAATGATTGTTCCTAAATATTAAAAATAATAATTAAATTACTATTTTTCTCTGTGCGAACTGTATTTTTAAAGGGTAAAAAAGGCGAAGGACATTTCGCTAAGGGACTTCGTACTTTTAATATAGTATAGAGTATTTGATAATAATTGTTTAAAAATAATATAAATAATATCCAAAGTTGTATTTATATTATAAAGTAAAAATTAAGAGATAATTATATGCTCCAAAAAACAATAAATACTAATCATAGATAGGGATTTGTATCCATTTTAGAAGATACAAAGAGGATCAACTAACTGACAAAAGACTTTTTTTTTAATTTTTCTCGCACCGAAAATGCAAATTGCTCAATTTCTTTAATCATTAAGAAATAATATAGAAATTATTTTTAACAAATTAGAAAAGAAGAAATCACTATTTCTTCGTCTTGGAGAAAGCTTTCTTTTCTCTGTCCAATTATGTAACCATGTGTTTATTTGGATGCATCCAAATGTTGTCTTTTCACGGAGTAAGAGTCAATAGTTAAAATTGAATTACTTGTAATTGACGGGTTTTGAAAGAACTATGTTAATACTATCCTAGAAAGAGTAAAAATATAAAATTCATGTTAAAATCAGAAATACAATTTATTCTTTCAATCAAATCTCATGAATTTAGTTTTTAGTTTTGTTGTGTCTGTATAATCAATTCTCATTTAAATTGGAACTTTTTAAAAGTAAGTCTGATTTAATTAAAAGAATATTTTAATTTTTTATATTTTTTCAAAACATTTTTTGAGAAATAATTTACAAAAATACTTTGCATGTTTATTTTCTAAAAATATTTTTGTATGATTTTTTTATTGATATGAGTTAAAATGTCTAACCAATTTTTTGTTAGGGAATGCAATGATTTGAATAAGTTGTACAAAATTTGTAAATATACCATTTTAAACTAATAATCATACATGAGATATCGTAAACAAAAATCATAACTGACATTCTTTTAATTTGCAATTGTCTATAAAAAAAAATCCACATTATTAATTTGCTTATACTTTATTTAAACAAGATGAGGGTCTATCGAAAATAGTCTCTCTACCTTTATTGGGTATGTGTAAGGTTGTGTACACACTATCCTCCTTATACCCTACATATAGGATTAAGTTGGGTGTGTTGTCATTTATACTTTATTTAAACATAGAAAATATTTCTAAGATTACCCGCATATCAATAGTATGTTTTTTTGTAATGTAAAATTATAATATAAACATAATACATTAAATAAATTAATATGAACGCAGTCACCAAAAGTACACTGTAACTCTATATTTTTAAGGAGTGGCATATAAGATAAAAGGAACTATATTGAAAACGGGAACACAAAAATAACTGGAAAACGTAATATAAAAAATAATTTTTTTCTCCCACTGGAAAGAGAAAGGAGAGGAACATTCAAAGATTATGATTTAAAGTATACAAATATGACGTCTTCATGTCCATGATGTATATTATTTGAAATACCTCGACTCAAATTTATTGATATAATTAATAAATAAATATTTATGGCAAGGAAATAACATAGTATGCATATCTCTTGTATTTAGATAGCTGCATGGGAGAAATATTTTTCATGCTAAAATTGGGGGGGGGGGGGGGGGGGGGGGTAATCTTTAAAAAAGTTGTAAGTAGGCGAATGTTTACAGGTATTCCGTTAAAATTTAATAACAAAAAGGAATGCGTTAAACTATGAGGAAATAAAGATTTCAAAACATAAAAGGAATGGAAAGAAATCCTAAATAGTGGGGGAGTAATTAATTATCTATTCCTAAATATAAGAAAAATAATTAAAAATTTATTTTTAGATATTAAGAAATATTAAATGACTTTGTCATCTAATGTGAAATCAAATTTTAAAGGGTAAAAAAGGCGAACGACATTTGGCTAAGGCCTTCGCACAAGTATCTTGATTGTGTAAAAAACTTTTACACCATTATTGCATAAATAATGCAAAGTTTAATACTGCAAAAGAAAATTACACTAGCTGTAAGATACTATATTAGTAATAATACAAAGATTGATAAGAGATGATACCAGAATTTAACATTCTTATCTCTACCAAACAACCCCTTAACATGGGCTGGCCAACTGAGTCACTTATCAACATCATCACGAACATAGAATCAATAGCCGTGATGGCTAACCCCTAATCACAAGGCATATAATTCCAAGATTTCAAGACGACAAAGGACGTGTTCCTCTTATCCAAAATGGTGGGTAACATGTTGCAAGTTGCAACCATAAAAATAAAGCTGTAAGTTTAATGACAATTTAACGTATTAAAATTGCTCATTTCTTGGACAAGAGTCCTTAAATCCTGTTCTACACCCTTGGAGAAAACATGTATTCCGCTCCAAGTCTGGTA
This sequence comes from Nicotiana tomentosiformis, assembly GCF_000390325.3. Lineage (NCBI taxonomy): Eukaryota > Viridiplantae > Streptophyta > Magnoliopsida > Solanales > Solanaceae > Nicotiana > Nicotiana tomentosiformis. The sequence goes on from NC_090820.1 coordinate 17,629,387, forward strand.
TACAGAAAATTTGCTACAACTCTCGCACTAGCAAAAGGTTAACTAAGGCATCTCAATATGGTAAAAATTGTGAACATTCAGGTAAGCATCTGATAGATAAGTGAATAGCATAGACAAATCCTATGTTAATGCCGTTCAAGTTTGGGGAGATCTGCAGGAAATAAGGCATTGAATTGACCAAAAGGAATTAGTTTTGTTTAGTAAACTTTGTACGATAGAGATCAAGGGGAACATACTCCACAGTCACTGTCCGGTCATCAAACAGTCGCCCATGTAAACAATGAGCAGCCATGCATGCAGCTTCTGCTCTTCTAAACTCCACAAGTACACAGCCGGGCTCAAATACATCATTAACAGAAATTTTAGTCTTTTCCTCAAGTTTCTCTCGAGCATCCAACTCTTCTTTCGACGAGAATTCTGGTTCAAAAGCTCCATCTACATTTCCATTGTCTTCCTCTGATTTCATTGCTTCCTTAACTGGTGATTGATCATTTATCTCAAAATGTTCAACTGGACTAGAATTAGAATCTTCATCTTTCCTTTCCAAAACTATAGCAGTATTCTTTTCATTTGGAGAGATTCCAGGAGTAACCTCGGAATTTTCTTGGCAGCTTGTCCCTCGATCGGACACATTACCATCATTGGGTAGAGGATCAGAAGTGTCGTCTTTTATTAGCTCCTCATAAGGTCCATCATTAGAAGGACTGCCACCAGCAAAAGCATCATCGACATCTCCAGCCTCCTCTTCGGAGTCACCTTTTAAAGGTTCTGACATCTGAGTCTTACCATCAGTGCATCTTTCAGCTTCCTCAGCGCTATTGGTTTCCATGGGTTCTTCATCGCTGTTGGGGAGATGTGACCCACCAACTTCCAACTCGTGGTCAGAGCTCTTAGGGAATGGATCAATTTGGTCACACTCTTTAGCAAACTCCATATTGTCCTCATTCAACGTAGGACTAGTGTCCATAGCAGCAGGATCAGATGTGAGAGAACATTGACTTTGCTTTACAACATTAATTGATTTAACAGTGCCAAACCTACAGCATCAGAAGAACATTTTCCAGATCAGTGATGAATTGACAAGGAGAAATAAAAGCGATGACGTTAAGAAAAAATGACTTTTCATAAATGACCTGGCACACTCCAATCTGATGTCTTCCAATAACTCTTCAACTTCTGCTTCAGACAAAAAAATGAGTACATTTGCATCCACCTGGACAGGACAAGACAATTAGAGGAAAAAATCTAGAAACCCCGTGATAAGTGGATTTGCCACATCTAAGAAATATAATTCCAGTAATATATGGAAACAAAACCACGTCTCAATACCGAGCAAATTGGAGTTGGCCACCTGACTCAAATTACATGTAGCTCCATTTAAGCCCGTCTCCATTACAATGTTGTAAAATTTTAGTTTCTCTAGCACTAGAAGTTCTCTACAATTTCTAATAGTATCAACATTTTTACTGGCATAACAGACAGTATTTTTTTTCTTATGGAAAATAAAATTCAAACTACACCAAGATTAAAAAACAGACATACCAGATTTTTCAGCTTCAGAACTTCTGTGGGCTTCTCCAGAAGTGGCTTTGCATGCTGGGGAATCCGGTATAAAGGTGTATTTTCATCTTTGTCCTGAGTATTATGTGTATCTTTTGGTCAAATTTGTATTGCCAAGAATAGATTAAAATTGTACCTAAAGCCAAAATTTCTGGATAAGAGGACTTGAGAGAGTACCAGTAAAACAGTATCTGGGACAGCTTGAACAACAGTTAACACTTTTCCACCCAACTTCATACCATTAAGACCAGCACAAGCTTTAAGAGTAACTGAATGGTCAACATACTGAAATGGTTGAAATAATTACTTTTAAGATCAATAAAAGACGCAAGAGTTGAACTTGGAGAAGACTTGAGAGTTCACAGCACTTGAGTCAAGGAGAAATACAAAGGGACGGAGAGGCTCAAGATGTAACAAACCAAGGTATCTAGCTCAACAAATTTAAGCAATAGCATTCCATAATTCAAAGCATGGTCATAAACTACTATAAAAGGAATACTCTACATGCAATGAAAATGAGGTCAAGCATATAAGAAGTTTGTGCGGTGCATCAAGTATGGCAAGTCACTTTTGGCACTAAAAGAATTTTTTATTCATTGGGAATCATTTCTTCCCTCACTCATTGACACAAGCAGCACTATTCTCTAAAGCATTAAACATCTCTTGTAAAATTGTAAAGCTAGAGATCTAGGGTCATTCATTCTCAAATCTTGAAAGGGACGAAGAGAGTGTGCAAAGTGCTCTGCAGTGTCCTCTGCAGATTATTGGGAAGGAAAGGAATTGAAGAGATCTGATGGCTAGAAAATTTGATATGAATAGTTAAAAGCTCCTCTACTCTTTTTGATTTATTTTCGTGTAAAGGATGATACTTTTTTTTATTGGCCGTGTAAAGGATGATATATTTGGCACACATTGATTGAATTGGTCTGTAAGCCTACACCTGGATCTGAATCAGTATTGGTTGTTCTAGAGCAACTGTACGGCAGCTGGTAAGAGTTTTCGCTCGTCTGTCAAAAAAATTACTTACTCGTCCTATCTTTAGAGAAGCAAAGTAGCAGAATTAGAAGAGAAAATTTAAAATTAAAAAAAAGGAGTTCAAAGGGGATAGCATGCCTTTACATGCTAACAGTGGTAAGTCATTTTGTTTGGCAAGATAGAAAGAAAAGCAAGCAGAAAGGACCACCAACTTTTTAAACATGTAAAAAGAACTACTTTTTGTTCATTCACTCTTCCACCCAAAGAAGATTGTTGAAGAGGAATAAGATCTAACTTCTAGTAAGATGATAATTTGCTCGTTTTTTTTACCACTCGGTACTTCCAATAATTCACTCCAACGAAAAATAATCTTAGCCAGAATTAAGACTCCGCTTGTTGCGTAAAAGCTACCTTTGCCATAAGGAAAGAACATTTCAGAAAAGAAAAGGACACTTAATTTAATATGAGAAAGATGTATCCAATAATTCGAGAGTACCTCAAGAAATGCACAAGGTTCATTGATATCTGAATTCATCCTGAAATGGTAGGCTTTCAAAGGTCCAAAAGCTTTAGCAATCTCCATAAGCTGAAATAGCATCAGATAAGATCAAATTCACTGGAAAGCCCTATATTCCATTGTTCTTTCTTTTTAATTAAGGAAAGGTTTTGAGACATTATTTGGCCTTACCATCTCCGATGAAATAGTTCTTGAAATTCCACCAACAAAAATCTGCAACGTGTATAAAAACTTGTTATTGAAAGGGAAAGGAAACAACAGGAATGGAACAGACTTGAAAATCTGAAAAAACAATAATCAGATAGAAAATACAAAATGGTCAAATTTCGAAGAACTCGTTTGTGGAAGCCAAATTAAACAAAAAAATTCTGAAGTTCACAAATATGACCTGTCAAAGAGTTGAGGCAAAGGCCAACAAAGAAAGTAAAGCAATCCAAATGTAACGTCCTCACAATCCCACAGGATTCAAATGAGAAGCTTTGCATCTAGTCTTAACAGTTAGGGAACTTTCATACGTCAACACCTTAAGAATATTGAAAGCAGATATCATAATCTATAACCTCACAGTCCAATATATAATTGAGCCACTTGAGATTCCTGTGTTGTAAAGTAGCATAGAGCAGCTGGAACGTTGCTTTCTGTCTATGCGAGTCTCGTATACAAGATACATATAAGTGCAGCGCACAGAAAAAATTATTGGTATAATAGTCTCAACTCTCAAAGCTATTGTTCCTATCCTAATCGTTAGGTCATCAAAATGTGTATCCCAGTTTCCTAGAACATAGGCTTTCTTCAGTATCTATTACCCTTTTTTTGGGTGGGGTGGGGTGGGGGTCAAGATAAGCATTTGATGTTAAACCAATTTGCTGTCGTACACATCATTTTCATAATACAGTTAGAAATCATCTAGACAAGACATTGTTTCTTGTTTACACCAAAGTACAGCGCAAAAAAAAAAAGAAAACCGTAACCGCAATAAAGGACTTACTTACCCTTCAAAAGTTAATTCCATTCCTTTCTCAAAATTTAAGCTAACATACAAAAAAACTGGCTTTCCTACATTATATTTTAGAACACCTAACTACAATACACAAGAGCTCAAGCTAATGAAAAGTAAACTCTTAATATACAGTAATAGCCATTTTTCAACTCTTAAGTAGTCCTGCTAAATCAGAGAGATCAAACAAACTGAAACTGACAAGAAACTTACTAATAGCATGAAACAAAGAGGAGATTCATATTTATCACAAGGAAAGGACGATAGGCATTCCAAGTACAAGGACGACACATGGCATAAGTGTATGCCGCTTCCAGTTCTGACAGGCAGGTTTAAAGGTCAAATCCTTTGTGTTGTTTCAGATGCATACCTTATAAGGAGAATCCTCCACAATGTTGTCTATCCTATCAGCTGCAGCAACCGACTTCTGAGGAACACCAGTCTGCATGAAAATAGCAACTGTCTGAAAACCTGCTACATGAATAATGACCACAGTATACCTCAGAAACTGCATATAAAAGCAGAATAAAGCACTGTTTCAACGTAAAGAGGAAGCACCATCTTCCTACTACTTAAATACACAGTTTGATGCATTGACAAAATGTAGAAAATACAGAGCAAGAAGTTACTGAGACAAGACTTGATTTTCATGTGGAAGAAATATAAAAGAACAAGGAAGCTGCAGATCCAACATGCAGGCAATGTTCTATACTAACAAAACTGCCCTACCACAATTTCCATATTTTATTATCACTTCATTTGATATAACTCAACTATATATCATCCTTTTTGCACTTATGCAGTGGCAACCACCATCATCATCCTCCAATATCCAGTTAAACGGATGATCAAATGACGTGCAGCCTCCCCTGCTCTGATATAGGAGGTGAAAGATATTGAGGGTACTATTAGAGAAGATCAGAAAGATTTCATATCAATAACATCTTAAGCATATGCTATACTAAATTTTGGTGCCTATGTTGCTGCTAATCTTGGTGCCTATATTGCTGCTAACAAATGCTAAGGGACTCTATGAGATTGGTGTCCCGTTCACAGAGGTTATCTTCCACACTGAACAATCATTCAAGCATTGAGGACAAGTCTAACCTCTTGATGCGTCCTACTCTTTGACTAGATGAAGACCTTGACTTTTTTATGATAAAGATGGACACCTTGTTTTTTACCTGCAAGAACACATTTACCGGAGAATTTTGTTTATTGTCTATGTACTTATTCTTTGATGCAGGTGAAGAATAGATTTTGAGTAGTATGTATTGCTGGGACAAGAACAGCAAATTGACCATCATACTTAACATCCCTCGCCGAACAAAAGTCACAATCCATGCAACTAATCACTCCAAATACCCCATGATAAAGAAAGGAAGGAAAGAGAATAGGAAAATCAGATTCATTTAACTAAACATAAATTTGTTTCAACCCACCACAAACGCATAGTCTGTATCCATTTTAGAACTGAACATTAAGATGAAGAATAAGTACACAACCCATTTCACAAAAAGAGTGTGTGTGTGTGTGTGTGGGGGGGGGGGGGGGGGTTTGAAATGCGATGTACCATTTTATAAAGTAGCCCAAGGACCCGGACATCTGACATTTCACAACCTCATATGGAGAATTACAGTCGATAGAAAAGGCATATTGTTTCCTGGTAATCCCATTATCAAAGACTTTTCAGGAAATCCGCCAAGTAACCTTGAACAAACTTTCATCAGCAAAGTCTATACTCTATATCAATGGTCACCACTATATGATTAAAATGGCAACCGAACTACAACCCAAACCGCTTTTAACCCAGCACTGGCAACCAAATTTTTACACAAATCACTTTTGACCCAACTTGTTTTGGGGCCACCCGCATTCAATACTTTTCTTAGTTAAATCACTTTGAACAGGCAGAAAATTTAACCCAACTACCCAAATGACAATGAGTTGTCACGCTTCAACCGAAAGTAACAAGCTTGCTTTATTGAAACAAAAAGGACCTAAAGAAGTAGCTATTTTTCAACCAAGAACCCAATCATATTAAAGTCGATCTATCGGGTAACTGTTTCTCAGCTACCTTCCCCTTACCTCCTTAATTGTTAAGCCATATAGAGAAGTAGAACAACTTGACAATGCAACTCCCTAGCATTGAATTGTTGTTCATATATTTTCAAAAGCTATAGAAGGAAAAAGTTGAAACGAAACGTTTACTAGTCAAGGATATGAAACATGACAACTCTATAATATAGATTGAAGCTTCAGGGTAAATGGTAGCACAAAAAAGATGACACACCAAGACATCTCATAATGCAGCGGGAAGTAAGAAAATCCAGCCCAACAGACTGATTTTACTTTTGGGTGGGGGTTCGGAGATTGCAACACAGTGAAATTTAGATAGACTGCATATCAGATAACATATTACATAAAATAATATGCAAGAACCCATCATTGTCCCACACGTCTCTCATGATATCACTAAGAAAAAGCAAATAACAAAAGGCCAGTGCAAAAGACCAGCACAAATCTATAAAGAATCTCATGGTAATATTCTTACAGCCACTTCGACGAAGTCTTTTGGCCGCCTGATTTTAAGAATAGAACCACAGAAGGATCTGCCATCAAAAGAAAGTGCAGCAGAAGCATCCTCGGGGGTTAAAAATTCTAGAAGAGCTTGGCACTTCTCCTTGTGTATCTGCAGTGAAGAAACAGTAAGCAACACTAATCTCTATCCTACTTAGAACAAGAGTAGAAGAAGAAAACATACTATACAGCTGATACATGGTTGTGTTCCTTGAATGCGATTGACTCCTGAAGACAGCAAAGAATGATTAATCCAGTTCAGAATATCTTTCTCAGAGGCGGAGTTTGGCAAGTTTTCTAGATAAAGCCTTCTCATAGGTCGTGTTGCTTGTGTCAGCTGGACCGAATCAGTTGCATGTATAGATGAAAATAAGTAATTATATGAAACGCCAGCAGTCTTTGTTGTAAATGTATTAGCAGGAACCACGCTAGAGAGCTGATGTATATTTGGTATTACAGATTGCATTGAAGGCTGAACACTAGAAGGAACAGAACCAGTAACATTACTTCCAGCTGATGCAGGTGGTAGATCCCACCCAGCATTTTTCCGATCTGGAGAGCGGTTAGTTGGAGGAGGAGTTTTAGCAGCAGCCTCTGATTTCCTCTTTCTTGGTGAATAGCCACCAAGCCCACTTGTAGATTCTGCATGGCGCTTGGAGTGGCTATCTGAACCATTGCTGGATATCTTTTTATCCAGATCATAATGTGATCTTCCAGATTTATCTTTGGAAGAATGCGAGGAAAACTCGCCACGCTCTCTGAGATCATGAGATGAATGCTTACGTCCTCTTGGTGAGCCAGAACGAGACCTTCTACCTCGATCTTTATCATGCTCTCGACTTCTTGACCGCCTTTTCTTTGGTCTTTCTTCCTCCAGCTGAGCCCGAGAAGATTCCACCCTTCCGGTAACTTCAGAAACTTTCGATGAACTGTGTTTTTTATCGGCATTCTTGTCTCTGTTTCTCTCCTCGTCATCACTTCGGTGCTTCCTTCTACCTGATTCAGACTTTACTTCAGTTCTGTCAGCATAACTATCTCTCCGTCCGTGATTTCTTGAATGCCTTTTCTCAGCCTCATCCAGAGGAGCATCACTTGGCACTTCCATATCTTTCCTCTTCCTGTATGACTGTCTCTCATCCTTATCAGGATCTTTGTCTTTTCTTCCGTCATCGCGTCTTCTGTCAGTTTTATCTGTTGATCTCTCCTTTCGGGCCAAATCTCTTGAATGTCTTTTACCAGTTTCATTTCCAGAATCATCAACAAACTCCTCGTCTTTTCTTCTCCGGACAAGATAATCTTTGTCGGTTTTGCTACCAGCTAGTCTCTTATTGCTTACATCTTTGTTCACTGATGTCTTTGATTTGATTTCAGATTCTCTACTATCTTTATGTTTACCCCTAGCTGATTTTTCAGCCATCATATTATTCTCTGTTTGCCTTGATGCTAACTTCCTAGAATCCTCCGAAGTATGTCTGGAAGCACTAGGTAATGACTCATCGTAGCGGTTTCGCTCAGGTTCTAAACCATCAGTAGTCCTCTTATGCCTGTCTTCTTTACGCGATACACTCTCAGCTCCTACAAAATTGTTCTTAATGTCCACTTCCTCTTCCTTACTTTTCCTTCTAAGCATGATGTCATCAAAACTGAGAGGTCTTGTCCTAGCTGATGTGCCATCATCGCCATTACCCTTTGATGAACTACGGTAACCATTCTTATCTTTTTGCCGATTGTATCCCATGATGCTAACCTAGCAAGAAGCTATCAATCTTTCAATCAACTCCTACGCGTTTAGGACACATAAGGGAAATCACCACCTGAGTAATGCAGAAGTCACAGACTCATGATCATGCATCCATCAGAACAATTTCAAAGGGAGAAAATAGCTGCATGCAAGAAAACAAATCCATCATGCCTTTCAGCAAATTAACCATGCATCCAATTGTAAGAAACAGTAGTGCTTTTAGATTTTTTTCTCAACTTTGAGAAGTGTATCCAACAATGTATCAAATTATCTATTCCAACAATTTTCTCCGAAAGTGCAAAACTTAAGAAAAGAGAATTTCTAACAAATACTTTAACAGAATTCATTGTCCGACAGTTGTATCTATCCATGTATATGCGTAACGCATTCTGCGTATTTTATAATGGTTAAGAAACAAAAAGCACATAAGTGTGTCTTGCTCATATCCCTCTCAGGAGAGCTGCTGCACTCCTGTTAAGATGCCTTCACACCTCAGACATTCAGATGCCAGTTCGTTGAATGGAATAAGAATGATAAAATGCATATGAATGATTGTTTTTTCTTCATCTATTGGTTTTTTTAATCATTATCATCTTCTCCTTTAAATAAAATACAGCTATCTGGCGAAACATCGTATTTGGCAACAGATGAGACCTAAGTCATTTATAGCTCACGGACAACAGAAATGACAAAAAAATACAGTGAATGAGCAAAAGAGAACTCCACCAGAAAGCTTGGCAGCCCCTATTTTTCTCTTAATTTAGAATATGGAGCTTAATAACTTGAGAAGCTCAAGTGCCAAGTGCACATAATAATTTAAAAAATAAATGCACAGAGATACAGATTATACCACGCTAGGATAAGAAACAATCTGCAGCCAAGGCAGAAAGAATCAGATTGTAACTTCAATTGGAACAGAAATTGTCAAAGTTTTTCCAAAACCATTACAGCTTAGCAAACTGAGACAGCTAGTTTAGCATGATTGCAGCAAGAATTCAGAGGAAATGTCAAAAAATATATATCATCCAATGTCTTGTAATCAGAAAAGATATGTACGCCTGATAACGCTCAAAATGCATTGCAGTCAAACATTACCACCGGCCGCAACGTGGAGAACACAAAGCATGAAAGAAAGGATAAGCCACAATAAATGCTTAGTGGTAACAGGAGTCCCCTTTTTTAACCATTATCTAGGTTATAGTGTCACTCCACAGTTCCAGCTTAAGTCAGAGAGCATGTTGTGGCATGTTCTAGTTGATATTTAAGAATTTGCGGTACACTGCTTTGACTAATTTTAATTAGCTTGTATTAAGTCCAGACAACATCCTAAGTGGAGAAAGGTTGAGGGGCGGGCCCATTATCCCAAAGTTTCAAAGGCTGCAGTTGGTCCTAAGGCTTCACCCTACACGGATTTCTCGGTCATCAAAAAGAAAAGGCCAGAAAACATCCATGTAGATCAGTGTTATAAATAGCGCTCGCCTCAGCGCTAATAGCGTGAGGCGAGGCGAGGCGAGACAGTGTCGCCACAGAGCCTCTGTTGCGTTGCGTTTCGAAATAGCGCTCGCCTCTGCCTGCGTGGCGAGAGGCGACAGTGTCGCGAGAAGCGACCATAGCGTCGCCTTTTGTTTTTTTTTTAAAAAAAAAGAAAAAAAGCAAAGACTCAACAAAAAGGGTCGTGATTAGGGCTTGACAACATATCTTCTTCAACTTGAACAAAACAACAGAGCTTCTTTGACGTTCTGAACTCGCGAGCCATCGTCTTCTTCTTTCAGAAGCTTGAGGTTCCAGCCATTGAAAGTCCAGGTATGCTTCTTCTCCTTTCTTCTTTCTTCTTTCTTCTTTCTTCTTCTTCTTCTTCTTCTCTTCTTCTTTCTATTTTTTTTCCTCTGTTTTTTGTCGAAAAGAACAGAAACAGAGGTCTGTTTTCTGCTCTATTTTTCGAGCAAAATACAGAGGTTTCTTCTTCTCTTAACAGAAAGAGAGGTCTGTTTTTGTGCTCTATTTTTTTTGGTTCTGTTTTGGCAAAATAACAGAGGTTTTGAAGCTCTGTTTTTGCAAAATAACAGAGGTTGTTTCGAAGCCCTGTTTTTGCAAAATAACAGAGGTTGCTTCTTCTCTTAACAAACTTTCTGTTTCTTTCAGGCCCCGTTTTTTTGCTTCTTTTTTTTTTCAATTATTGACTTATAGTCTCTTATAGAGTAGAATTAATTGCATATTGACTTGATAATTTTTTTTTCAATAAAACAACGTTGAAATGACGTCATCCGATAGTAATAAACGAAATGATATAGCTTGGAATTATGCTATACAAGGCTCATCAAGATCCGCAATTAAATGTGTGTTTTGTGAAAAAACATATAATGGTGGGATAACTCGTCACAAGCAACATTTGATAGGTGAATTTAAAAATGTAATACAGTGTCCCCTTTGTCCGCCCGAGGTTAGGGAGGAAGTAAAAGCGTTTGTTGATAAGAAAAATGTGACAAGAACTCAAATGAATTTTGAAGCATCGGTGAATCTAATTGATGAAGATGATGAAATGGATGAAGATGGTGAAATGAGACCTCCCCCCCCCCAAAAAAACTCATAAGATATCTTCAAATAGTTCTAGTGGGTCATCCACGACGGCACGTACAGTGACAAAAGGTCCTCTCAATCTTTATTTCTCGGCAAAACAACAAGAAAAGGGAAAAGGTGAAGAAGGTCTAGGTTTAGAAGCCAAGAAGATTTTGAGAGACCGCGCCGTAAGTGCCTTTGCAGCATGGATGTATGATGCAGGGCTTCCTTTCAACTGTGTTAACTACAAAACTTTTGATAAATTCATTGAAGCTGTAGGACAATATGGCCCAGGAATGAAGCCTCCTAGCTATCATGAAGTTAGAGTAACTCATCTTAAAAAAGAGGTGAAGAAGATAGACCAAATTATTGAGGAGCATAAAGTGGAATGGAACAAGTTTGGATGTTCCATTATGATGGATAAATGGACAGCACGGAATGGAAAAATGATCATAAATGTGTTGGTGAACTCTCCAAGAGGGAGTGTTTTTCTTGAATCTCACGATGCTAGCAACTCTTCTACGGATGGAAGCAAAATGTACAGCTTGTTTAGAAAGACTATTGATAAAATTGGAAAGGAAAATGTTGTACAAATTGTTACAGATAATGCTAGTGAGAATGTTAGTGCGGGTAGGATGATGGAAGCTATGTATCCACACATTTATTGGACTCCATGTGCTGCCCATTGTATCAACTTGATGTTTGGTGACATATTCAAGGAAAACCCATATGCTTCAGGTAACTTTAATATAGTTATTTATACTTATGTCCTATCCTATTAAGTATTAACTATAAAATTGTTATTGTTACTTTTACAGTTTTCACTAAGGCCGTCAGGGTATATTCTTACATCAGTCAGAGGCCGTTGTTGTTGAATTTGATGAGGAAATTCACAAATGAAAGAAATTTGGTGAGACCGGCCAAGACTAGATTTGCAACGGCTTTCTTAACTTTGCATAGTTTTTACTTGCAAAAGAAAAAATTGAGAAAGCTAGTTCTTTCAAATGAATGGAAAGATAATAGATATGCAAAGGAAGTTGCGGGAAAAGAAACTGTCAAAGTTCTTATTTCTCCATCATTCTGGAATGACGTCGTTCGGGCTCTTAAAGTTGGTGGTCCTTTGATTAAGGTACTTCGTATGGTGGATGGGGAGAGAAAACCACCAATGGGCTATCTTTATGAGGCTATGGATAGAGCCAAAGAGACTATTGCAGCGTCATTTGAGGGAGATGTTAGAAAATATGAGAAAGTTTTTGAGATAATTGATATCAGGTGGGAGAATCAACTCCATCGACCTTTGCATGCAGCAGGCCATCTTCTGAACCCGGGATTATTTTACAAGAACAATAGAGATGAAACTTTGGCTTCAGAGGTGTGGATTGGATACCATGCATGTCTTGAGAAGTTGGTCCCTAATTCAGCGACGATAGATCAAATAGGGGAGGAGTTTGGTAGGTACTCACAAGCAGAGGGCCTATTTGGTTTACAAGCGGCCATTAGAGCCAGAGACATAAGGTCGCCAGGTAACTAACTTTAATATAGATATCCTTATAACTTTAAATTAATTTATTTGATTTATACTTATTAACTTTTAAAATATTTTTCTATAGTTGAATGGTGGAAGCAATTTGGACATCAAACTCCAAACTTGCAAAAGTTTGCCATCAAAGTACTAAGCCTAACTTGTAGTGCATCTGGATGCAAGAGAAATTGGAGCGTATTTGAGCATGTAAGAAGTAGATTTATTATATTAATATATTTTATATTGTATTATTATTAGTATCGATTAATTAATCTAAACAACTTATGCGCAGATTCACTCCAAGAAAAGGAATAGGCTTGAGCTATCGCGTCTCAATGATCTAGTGTATATTAAATACAATAGAACATTGAGGCGACGTTATGAAGCTCGCGATACCATTGATCCAATTTTGTTGGACAACATTGACGAGGCAAATGAATGGTTAACTGGAGCCCCCCAAAATCATGAAGATGAACAAGTGTATGAAGGAGATGATCTTGATTGGGGTACTGTTTCTATGGCGGTTGGAGTTGAGGAGAATATCTATGGTCTTAGAGGGAGTTCTTCAAGTTACAAGGGAAAGGGAGTAGCAAGTTCAAGCCGGTCCCTAATTGATGAAAACTCCGAGGATGAAGAAGATGATAGCCAATATAATGCTAACATTCATGAAGTTGTAGAATTTGAAAATCTTGAAGAAGAATAGACGTTGCTTGTTTTAGACTATTAGACTTTAGTTTATGAATCTACTATGAGTCTATGACTATCTATTGAGTCTTTAATTTTTGAATGATATATTTATTAATATATTATTGTTATTGAGTTTTTAGTTATATGTATATAATATTTTATGTTTTTGTATAAATTGTCGCTTCACATCAAAAAGGCGAGCGCTTCGCTGCGCGCCTCTCGCCTCAGTGAAGCGGGCCCTCGTCGCTATTTGTCGCCGCACGCTATCCAAAACACTGATGTAGATAACAATCCTCAAAGAACAAACCCTGAATTTTTATTTTCTGTATTTGACACATGATTTTCTGAAAAAGATGATAGCTTTCAAAAAGGAGAATAACTTTTTCCTCATGTTTTTTCCTGTTTTGGGAGTTCAGGGGAATGTGTGCAAAGCTGAGAGCCTGTATAGCTTGAAAGAAATGCACCTACATCTCAAAACAAATATGGAAAGATAGAGACATCCAAAAGCCAAAAATCTCAAATATTATCATCATTCTGAGCAATGCTCTATGCGCTAGCAGCGCTACTTCATTCACAAGCAGACACACCATAAATGACTAAGTAACCGGTCCACTTCTATGACTCGTCTTCTCTACCTATTAACCAAAGAATCGAGCTATTGCACCATATTTTTATGAGGGTGGTGTCCTGCTACCCCCCCCCCCAACTAGCATAGGTGCTGCGTAACACTACCCTCAGAAAAAAATTAACTATTGCATCATTTGAACATCTTCTTAGCCATTCCCTCCTAAACAAAAACCTGCATGTGCGAGCATTGCATCCTACGTGAGCTCACTTTGCTGATACCAAGGCCGGATAAAAGAGCAGGGTTGCCATAACCACCTTATAACTAGTCAATTTAAAATGAATTTCCCAACATTCCCGCCTGAAAAACCATAACAGACTCAAAGATATGGCTTAGTGGTCAATGAAGTGGGAGGAGAACCATGAGGTCTCGGGTTCAAGTCCCAAGGCAAAATACACTAGGTGACATCTTTCCAGCTATCTAAGACTTGGTGTGCAGAGTTACTCGGTGTTAGTGCTAGTGGGAGGTAGCTAGTGCCTGCTGAAATAGTCGAGGTGCGAACAGGTTGTGCTTGTACACCACCGTCAACAAACACTAGGTGATTTCTTCCATCTAAGACTTAATGGGCATAGTTACTTGGTATCATTAAAAAGAAAAAGGGAAAAATAACCATAACATACACAACCACTAATTTCATTCACAGCCATAAATTCTGTAATATGAACCATCAATTCTAAATTATATAAAAGTCTTCACCACGAAATTCTTAAAAAAAAAAAAACTAAAATAGCAAAAATGATTAAAAAATTATAAGGAAATTTCGATGTTGGTCAGCTCTACTTAACTTAGCATTAATGAAATTATCTTGTGCTTATTAATTAAAAATACAAAAATGAGAAATTTAATTGGCAAATGTGTAAAGAGCAGAGCAACGACGTGTAATAACAGAGACGGTTAATTTTTTACAAGTAAATAAAGCAGCGATAGAGTAACAAAGTAAAACGTTAACTTACCGGAAAATGCGAACGGAGGATTTGCTAACGCCGGAGAATCGATTGGGTCGAAATTGAATGTTTTGAGTAAAGCTTAGGAAGAAAGAAAAAACCTAGACATGCTCAGATATTATTATGCCTATTTCAATTCCCAATTATACCCCTCTAGTTATCTTTTTAATTTTATTATTATCATTATCATTATTATTATTTTATTTTATTTTATTTTTAATAACAGTGTCCTACTTAAATTTGCACCCACCTTAACTATTCCTTCAATTACTTATTATCACTCCTTTAGATTATTTTTTTCCACAATTTTATTTCATTTTTAAAGGGTATGTAATGTTTTGAAGTATTTTACTATTGTTATATCTTTGTGGCAAATTACAGAAAACTACTATTGCTATATTGTTACATAATATTTTGCCTAATTATTGCATTGTTTTACATAATGTCTTCTGACATACAATGTTTCGATTTTATGGCATCTTTTGAAATAAATGAAAAAAAGAAGAAAAGAACAAAGGAATCTTATACATCTAAATAAATTAACGGACAAATAAAGATAGTTTAAGAATTATTTGCAAGTAAAACGATAATAAATCGAATGAAACTGCATAAAATAGGAAAGATAATTCATAAGAGTAGAATAAATTGGTGATAGTGGTCATTCATTTTGTGGATCATGTCACATAATATAAGTAGAAATAAAGTAAAATTGTCTAATGTTTGATTTGATTTTCAAGAATCAAAGCTTAGAATTATAGGAGAATGAGCTAGTTTCCCGCCTCATGATTTATTTTTTTCTAAATTAAGTACACAGTAACAAGGCGGGAATGGGTTGTTTGCACTTGAGATTGAGTAAGCAAAAAAGATGTTACGTGAATTCTTTCATCTTTCTAAATCTGAGTATATTAAATAAAGTGAGTCTAAGTTGACTCAGACACTACCGTTATTTAAAGAAAAGAAAAATATAGTATATCAACTATCTTCTTTCAAATATTATATAAAAAATTGCTCAGATCAGTACATCCACTCAAGCTTACAAGTATGGTATTTTTATAACATAAAGAGATTTTTTTGAGATATGAGTGTTCTGAGGCAAAATCAAGACTCGACATGCCCTTTTCATTGATATTTTAATAACCATTTAAACAAAATACAAAACAACATATAAATTTAAAGATAAGAAGCACAATGGAGAAAAGTTGTGGCATTAGGAGAAGGACACTACAATTTTGATGATAAGAGAGGCGAAGATTTGGGAGAAGAGAAAAAAAATATTGGAAGTAGAAAGCAACTTATATTTTATGCTTAAAATAAAAGGGAAAAGAAAAGGTTAACAAAAAATAATAAAAGAAAAAAGGTCAACAAAGATTAAGTTAAAAGTTTTAGAATAATTAAGTTATTAGGTAATTGGCGTGAGTAAAGCAACATACCATCAATATTTTGTCTTGATTTTTGCATTCATGCAAGAACAAGAAGAAGAACAACAACATCAAGAAAAATATAATTTTTCTTCTTGTTCGTGTACTTTTCCTTTCTTTTTAATTCTTTTTCCGACGAACTTAAAGCTATGTTTATTGTGTTTCATTCATGTTTTCCTTGAGAATAGAGTCATAGACTCACTAATTAAGATACATTATATAATAGACTATATCAATATTAATAGATAAAATTACATCAGTTATCACTTGGACCTACAACCTATCCGAAGATGACCTACAATCATGGGCGGAGCTACAATAAAGGGTACGGGTTCGGGCGAACCCAGTGACTTTTTCCGAAACCCTGTATTTATATTGAAAAATTTACTGTTTCTATATAAATATATCATGCCGAACCAAGTAACAAAAGAGGTTCGGGTTCAATGGTAAAAGTTCTGGGTTCGCGGGGAGAACACGTGGGTTCGAATCCCGCTCGAAGCAATGTGCTATTTTGTTGTTTTTTATAAAAAAAAATATCAGAAAGCATAATTGTTTTTTACAAAAAAAAAAAAAAAAATCAGAAAGCACAAACTAAGGGCAATGTAATTCTCGAACAACTACAAAAAGAATTTTCGAAAACACAAACTAACAATAATGTAATTCTCAAACAACTCCAAAGGATACTTTTTGACTTACTTTAGACTAACATTTATTCTTTTTAATACATAAAACATAAAGCATTTTCTCTTTCTAATAAATAATTCATTTTAAACAAAAATAGCCAACACACTTTCTGTCTTTCTAATTTCCAAATCAAAAAAGCTAGGATTCTCTGCCTGTGTCAATCTTTTGATCGCTGCTACAACTCTCTGCCGGAGCCGGATGCCCTCAAACTCTCGTTGTGTATGCTCTTACTCTCTTAGAAGTTAGACCCTTCTTCCTTCTTCTATTCTTCTTTCCTATTTTTTCTCTTTATGTTTTCCTCTTATATTTTATATTTGACAATTTATACAAAATCTGATTTTTAATCTTTAATTCTAGGGTTGTCCCACATTTTGAACTTCATTCTCTTTGTACGTGGACGGGTATAAACTTTGGTACTCGGGAGTCCAGAAATGTAAGAATGGAGTGGGCATTTTGGTGGATAGGGAACTTAGAGAGTCTGTAGTTGAGGTTAGACGAGTGAATGATAGATTAATGATTATTAAGTTGGTGGTTAGAGAGTGCACCCTAAACATCGTTAGTGCCTATGCGTCGCATGTGGGCCTAGATGAGGAGGTTAAACGGCGCTTCTAGGAAGGGTTAGATGAGATAGTGCGCCAGGTTCCGCCTGCTGAGAAGCTATTCATAGGAGGGGATTTCAATGGGCATATTGGGTTGACCGCATGTGGTTATGGCGAGGTGCATGGAGGCTTCGGTTTTGGGGAGAGGAACGGAGGAGGTACATCATTGTTGAACTTCGCTAAAGCTTTTGGGTTGGTGATTGCGAACTCTAGATTTCGGAAGAGGGGGGGCATTTGGTTACTTTTCAAAATGCGGTGGCGAAGACCCAGATTGACTATCTCCTCCTCAGGAGGTATGACAGAGGGTTGTGCAATGATTGCAAGGTGATTCCGGGTGAGATACTCGCGACGCAGCATAGGCTCTTGGTGATGGACGTTGGTATTATGTTAAAGAGGAGGAAAGGTCTACTCGAGGAAGACCGAGAATCAGGTGGGGAGCCTTAACTAAGGATAAAACTCAAGCGTTGGAGGGGCGGTTGTCGGCTACAGGAGCTTGGAGGAGCAGTGGTGACGCGAGCACTATATGGTCAGTGACAGCAGACTATATTAGGGAGGCTGCGAGAGAGGTGTTAGGGGTCTCGACGGGCGTATCTGGTGGGCACAAAGGAGACTGGTGGTGGAATGAAGTGGTCCAAGGTAAAGTGGAAATAAAGAAGGCGGCGTACCTGAAGTTAGTGGGGAGCATAGGTGAGGAGGAGAGGCGAGTGTGCATGGAGAGGTATAAGGCAGCTAGGAAGGAGGCTAAGTTGGCGGTCACAGAGGCTAAGACTGCGGCTTATGGTCGTATGTACGAGGAATTTGGGAAAAAAGGTGGGGAGAAGAAGTTATTCCGGCTGGCCAAGTTGAGAGAGAGGAAGGCTCGGGATTTGGACCAAGTGAGATGTATCAAGGACGAAGATGGTAAAGTATTGATGGAAGATGCCCAGATTAAGAGGAGATGGCAGACTTACTTTCATAAACTTCTGAATGAAGAAGGGGATCGGGATATTGTGCTAGGAGAATTGGAGCATTCCGAGAGTCACCGTGACTTTGGGTACTGCATGCGTATCGAGGTTAAGGAGGTCGTGGGAGCTATGCGTAAGATGAGTAGGGACATAGCGACCGGTCCAGACGAGATTCTGGTGGAATTTTGGAACTGTGTGGGGAGAGCAGGTTTGGAGTGGTTGACTATGTTGTTTAATATTATTTTTAAAGGGAAGAGGATGCCGGATGAGTGGAGGTGGAGTATGGTGGTTCCATTGTATAATAACAAAGGTGATATCCAGAGTTATAATAATTATAGGGGTATCAAATTATTGAGTCATACCATGAAAGTGTGGGAGAGGGTGGTTGAAGCGAGGGTGAGGATGACAGTGTCTGTATTCGACAACCAGTTAGGGTTCATGCCTGGTCGTTCGACTACAGAAGCTATACACCTTGTTAGAAGGTTGGTGGAACTATACAGAGAGAGGAAGAAGGACCTGCACATGGTGTTTATTGACCTAGAGAAAGCGTATGACAAGGTTCCTAGAGAAATTCTCTGGAGATGCATGGAGGCAAAAGGTGTGTCGGTTCCCTACATTATGGCGATTAAGGACATGTATGATGGGGCTAAGACTCGGGTTAGGATAGTAGAAGGTGACTCTGAGCATTTTCCGGTTGTAATGGGGTTACACCAAGGTTCTGCGCTCAGTCCGTTCTTATTTGCCCTGGTGATGGACGCGTTAACACACCATATATAAGGAGATGTGCCATGGTGAATGCTATTCGCCGATGATATAGTTCTGATTGATGAGTCGCGAGCCGGTGTTAACGAAAGGCTGGAGATTTAGAGACAGGCTCTTGAGTCTAAGGGTTTCAAGCTGAGCATGACGAAGACGAAATACATGGAGTGTAAGTTCAGTGCTGAGACAGGGGAAGAGGGCGTGGATGTGAGGCTTGATTCGCAAGTCATCCCAAGTAGAGGCAGCTTCAAGTACCTTGGTTCGGTTATCCAGGGGGGAGGGGAGATCGACGAGGATGTCACACACCGTATTGGGGTAGGATGGATGAAGTGGAGGTTAGCATCTGGAGTTCTGTATGACAAGAGAGTGCCACTGATACTCAAAGGTAAGTTTGATAAAGGGGTGGTTAGACCGGCCATGATGTATGGGGCTGAGTGTTGGCCCGTTAAGAACTCACATATCCAGAAGATGAAAGTAGCAGAAATGAGGATGTTGCGGTGGATGTGCGGGTACACTAGGATAGATAAAATTAGGAATGATGATATTCGGGAGAAGGTGCATGTGGCTCCCATTGATGACAAGATACGGGAAGCGAGGCTTAGATGGTTCGGACATGTTTAGAGGAGAAGCCAAGATGCTCCGGTACGGAGGTGTGAGCATCTGGTTGTGGATGGAACGAGAAGGGGTAGAGGGCGGCCTAAGAAGTATTGGGGAGAGGTGATGAGGCAGGATATGGAGAGGCTCCAGATTTTCGAGGACATGACACTTGATAGGAAGATGTGGAGGTCAAGTATTAGGGTTGTAGGTTAGGAGGTAGTTGAGTCGTGCCTTACTTCGTACCATTGTGGGACTAGCCATGTAGGATTTTTGTCTAAGATAGCTAGTGGCAATGTTGTGGCTTACTATTTCGCTTTTTAGTGCATGTCCTATTTACTAGCTATCGCTTTTGCTTCGCATCTTTCTTCTAGATTTCATGGTGTCTCTATTTTTCTTATAATTATTGTGGTGATACTAATATTTACTAATATTGTCTCCCTTTGTTTTGCATCTTTCTTCTGGATTTCATGGTATTTCTATTTATCATATGATTGTTGTTGTGATACTAATATTGTCTCCTTTTTGTCCTTTTGTCTTTTTATTTTTTTTGAGCCGAGGTTCTTTCGGAAATAACCTCTCTACTCCTTTGGGGTAGGGGTAAGGTCTGCGTACACACTACCCTCCCCAGACCCCATTAGTGGAATTTTACTGGGTTGTTGTTGTTGTTGTATTCTCTTTGTCAATTTGTGCTTTTGTACTTTCCAAAAGTTCAAACTTGGATTCTCCGACAAATCGACACACGAGGTATGTGGTCCTACTTTCTTGTTTTTAGTTTCTTAGTGAGACCAACTTTCGGGTGTAATTTTGTTTTATAATTTTTAGGGTCTTGAAGTGTAATTTTGTTTTGTAATTTTTAGGGTCTTCTAGCAAAAGTCGATATGATCATGAGTTTTTACAATGCTCAAGCTTCTTCTAGCTCTCCTTTGTCAAGTTCTCTATGTCCAGTTATTAGTAACAATATTAATCCTTACCAAGCATCGGATAAAGTATTGGATTATGAGCCCGATCCCGCTGTAAGAAAACCAATTTCAGCATATCCACTTAATTTACGTGACATAGTAAGGAGAAATTATATACAAAATGGACCTTGTCAACCTCGTGGTTTTATCTTTCCAAAAAGAGATTTTGGAGGAATAATGTGTCAATTTAATCCTGAATGGTTTAAAACTTCATGTTCTCAATGGTTAGAATATAGCATTAAACAAGATGCAGCATTTTGTTTATATTGTTACTTGTTTAAAAATGAGATTGGAGGATATTGAAAGTGTACCTAATGATGCGATCATTGATCGTTTTCAAAACATGACAAGTCGTCGAGTGCAATTGAAATGATAATGTTTATATTCATATATTATGTTTGTCTGATTCGTGTAACGACCCGGTCAGTCGTTCCGAGAGTTATAGCCATATTTCCCCATTTCTGCTTCTTTATGTGTTGCTCAGCTGTGTTGAGTTGCATCGAGTTGGTAGGTTTGAGTCCGGAGTAGTTTTGGAGTGAAATGAACACTTAGTCCCTTAGTTAGAAAGCTAAGTTAGAAAGTCAACCGAAAGTTGACTTATGAATAAATGAACTCATTGGGTGATTTTAGATTTAGGAGTGTGTCCGGAATATAATTTGGAGGTCTGTGGTAGAATTAGGCTTGAATTGGCAAAAGTTAGAAATTTGGCGATTTTGGTCGGCAGTGAAAAATTAGGTATCGGGGTCGGAATGGAATTCCGGAAGTTGGAGTAGGTTCGTAGTGTTATTTATGACGTGTGTGCAAAATTTGAGTTAATTCCGAATTTATTTGATATGTTTCGGCGCGAGTTTTTGGAAGTCGAAAGTTCAAAAGTTCATTTAGTTTGATTTGAGGCGCGTTTCGTCGTTTAAATGCTGTTATGCATGATTTGAGGCCTTGAGTTGGTCTGTGTTATATTATGGGACTTGTTAGTATGTTCGTACGGGGTCCCGAGGAGCTCATGTGAGTTTCAGATAGGTTTGGTTGTGTTGCGCTCATTTTTCTTATGTTTCGACGTCGTTTTTTCAAGCATAAATGATATCATATTGAACAAATGAGCTCTGATTTCTTTTTTCATTGAAACATTAAATCTGTATCGTAATTATGGACCCGTAGCAAAAAAAGAATCGTCGAATTTGGGCATCGTATGAGGAATTTATGATCATTTTACTAAAAGATTGGGTTGCCAGATTTTTCAGATTAATTACGAAATTGCCACTGAATTCATATTTAAAAATCTACACTATATGCAAATATCAAAACCTACATATCTCCTTCATTATAAGGTCAAATTGAGTTATTCAAAAGCCTAACTTGACTAATATTTCACAAGAAATCCATTGGAGGTATAAAAAGTGAGTTTCAAGATTGTTTGGCATGAGAAACGAGGTAGAATAGATGGCAGAAAAATATATAAAATGAGGGTTTATTCATTCGATCATATTTTGAGTTGGGGAGCTCGGATTTAAGCGATTTGGGGGGTGATTTTCACCATAAGGATTGGGGTAAGTGTTCTCTACTCAGTTTTGATTATATTTCATGAATTCATTTTCATTTTTGGGATTTGATTGATGATTTCAAAGTGAAATTAAGTGAGTTAGGGTTTGAGTTTTGGAGAGTTTAAGTGAGGATTCCAGGGACCAAACGGAGTCCGATTTTAATGAATTTTATATGGTTAGACTCGGAATAGGACGAGGTTTATTATTTTGTCATTTTGACTGATTTTGAGATGTGGGCCTAGGGGCCGAGTTTTGGCCGATTTCGGATTTTTGGCATATTTATGTAGTTTTTATTGTGGAATTCGATTCTTTAGACTATGTTGATAGTAGTATTCTGATTTTTGGTTAGATTTAGAGCTTTTGGAGACCGAGTCCAGAGACGAGGGCATCCCAGAGTAGGATTTTACGTTGTTAAGGTAAGTAACAGTTTTAATTCTGGCTTTGAGGGTATAAACCCGGCGAATTTGATAGCGTGTAACTATTTGGAGGTGATACCCACGCTAGATGACAGGCGTGTGGGTGTATACCTCGAGGGATTGAGACTTGGTCCGTCCCGTGAGGCCTCATGGCCATCATCTATGTTTACGTAGTTACTTGTTGTTAAACTTGTCTGCCTTCATGTTAGAGATCATGCTTAGGCTTTATTCATGCTCACATTATTTGTACTCAGTCATAGAAATTATTGTACATGTTTACCTCAGTCTCTATTATTTGCTAATATGATGTGATACTTGATGTGGGTTGTGTTCCCTTATTTATTGATGATGGTGAGGCTAGTGAGGTACATGATTGAGTGAGGTCGAAGTCCTGATTGTGAGGGTATTAATACCATAATGCGTGAGTTGTCCGCGTAGCACGTGAGTTGACCATGCAGGTCCAGGTATTGATACCATAGCGCGTGAGTTTTTCGCGTAGCACGTGAGTTGACCGTGCGGATCCAGGTATTGATAGGATGGCACGTGAGTTGTCTGTGCTTAGCGTTTAGGCTTTGGGAGCCCCGCCGGAGTCTATACACACCCCTAGTGAGCGCAGAGTGTTGAGCGTTGAGTGCTGAGTGTGAGTGCTGAGTGATGGAGTGACATTGCTGTGAGGTTGCATTTACTTTTGTTGTTGCTTCATTTACCTGTTAATTTTTCTTGTAGTCTTACTGATTTATGAAATTACCTGTCTACTCCTGTTTTGTACTTAATTGTGGAAATAATAATTGGATTATTCTACTTAGCTAGTCACTACTGCTCAGTTCCTTAGTTATTTCTGTTACTATTGAGTCGGTTGTACTCATACTATACCCTGCACTTTATGTGCAGATCCAGGTGAGTTAGAAGGCAGCGATCGTTAAATTCAAACCGGCTATCGTTGGAGACTGCAAGGTAGCTGCTAGCGTCCGCATGTTACTCCTTTTATCATTTCTTCTTTTGGACTGTATTGATAGTTAGACAATTTTATTTCTTAGTTCATAGATTTAGACGCTCATGACCTAGTGACACCCCGATGTTTGGGGCTCGTTTCCGTATTTTTCTATATTATATTTAGAGTTGATTTAGTTTATGAGAAATTCAAATATTGGTATTATTTTATTAAAATCTTATAATCGATTTAGTAGTAATATTTTGGAAAATAGGCTTGCCTTGTAACACGATAGGCACCATCACGACCATGGTTAAATTTTGGGTCGTGACAAGTTGGTATCGGAGCCTAGGTTACATAGGTCGCACGAGTCATGAACGGGTTTAGTAGAGTCTTGTGGATCGGTACGGAGACGTCTATACTTATCTTCGAGAGGCTGCAGAACCTTTAGGAGAGCTTCACATTCTTGAATACTTATCGTGCGATATTGATTCAGCTTGAAGTGTAACTCTTTGAATTCCTTTGGGCGCTCGGTATCAGTTGTGCATCGATGGCTTGTGATTCCCTGGATGAGGTGTGAGATGTAATTTTTGTGTGTTGATGTCGGGCCAGTCTGGAGGACATAAGGCCGGGTTTTGACTGTAGCTTGAGCATTGAGGTGTTGATTGTGTGAGCGCGTGCTTGTGGTACTTTTGGGGATATTTAAGAGAGTATTCATCGGCTTATGAGCCTTAGGACGGTGTGGTTTTATGCTTGGGTCTAGTATGGTGAGTCTGGGTTGAGGATTGTGGTGTTATGGCGGGGCAAAGTATCAATTTTAAGGTAATTCAGAAGGAACTCGGATAGATAGGACATCTTAGTAGTAGGTTGGATCTGCATGGTAATGGGTATGATTAGTTCTTTGGGTGTTTATGAGGTAATGAGTTCTACAAGTGTTTTGTGAAAATGTCCTTGGGTTTTTGGTGGTTTGCGTAGCTTGGTTGAGTTAGAAGGATTTAGTCCTGGAGGATTGGTGTTGTGCCATTGGGGTTCGGAGAGAGTTCTTGATGGTTTTGAGAATCACTCTTGGCACGTTCGAGGACGAACGTTTGCTTAAGAGGGGGAGGATGTAATGACCCGACCAGTCGTTCCGAGAGTTATAGCCCTGTTTCTCCATTTCTGCATCTTTATGTGTTGTTCAGCTGTGTTGAGTTGCATCGAGTTGGTAGGTTTGGGTCCGAAGTAGTTTTGGAGTGAAATGAACACTTAGTCTCTTAGTTAGAAAGCTAAGTTAGAAAAGTCAACCGAAAGTTGACTTATGAATAAACGAACTCATTGGGTGATTTTAGACTTAGGAGTGTGTCCGGAATGTAATTTGGAGGTCCGTGGTAGAATTAGGCTTGAATTGGCGAAAGTTAAAAATTTGGCGATTTTGGTTGGCGGTGAAAAATTAGATATCTGGGTCGGAATGGAATTCCGGAAGTTGGAGTCGGTTCGTAGTATCATTTGTGACGTGTGTGCAAAATTTGAGTTAATTCCGAGTTGATTTGATATGTTTCAGCGCGAGTTTTTGGAAGTCAAAACTTCGAAAGTTCATTTAGTTTGATTTGAGGCGCGTTTCGTCGTTTAAATGTTGTTATGCATGATTTGAGGCCTTGAATTGGTCTGTGTTATGTTATGGGACTTGTTAGTATGTTCGTACGGGGTCCCGAAGAGCTCGGGTGAGTTTCAGATAGGTTTGGTTGTGTTGCGCTCGTTTTTCTTATGTTTCGACGTTGTTTCTTCAAGCATAAATGATATCATATTGAACAAATGAGCTCCAATTTCTTTTTTGATTGAAACGTTAAATCCGTATCGTAATTATGGACCCGTAGTAAAAAAGATCGTCGAATTTGGGCGTCATATGAGGAATTTATCTTCATTTTACTAAAGAATTGGGTTGCTAGATTTTTCAGATTAATTACGAAATTGTCACTGAATTCGTATTTAAAAATCTACACTATTTGCAAATATTAAAATCTACATATCTCCTTCATTATAAGGTCAAATTGAGTAATTCAAAAGCCTAACTTGACTAAATTTTTACAAAGAATCCACTGGAGGCATAAAAAGAAAGTTTAGGGATTGTTTGGCATGAGAAACAAGGTAGAATAACTGGCAGAAAAATATATAAAACGAGGGTTTGTTCATTCGGTCATATTTTAAGTTGGGGAGCTCGGATTTGAGCGATTTTGGGGGCGATTTTCACCATAAGGATTGGAGTAAGTGTTCTCTATTCAGTTTTGGTTATATTTCATGAATCCATCTTCATTTTTGGGATTTGATTGATGATTTTAAAGTGAAATTGAGGGAGTTAGGGTTTGAGTTTTGGAGAGTTTAAGTGAGGATTTGAGGGACCAAACGGAGTCCGATTTTGATGAATTTTATATGGTTAGACTCGGGAGAGGACGAGGTTTATTATTCTTTTATTTTTGACTGATTTTTAGACATGGGCCCGGGGGCCGGGTTTTGGCCGATTTCGGATTTTTGGCATATTTATGTAGTTTTTATTGTGGAATTCGATTCTTTAGATTATGTTGATAGTAGTATTCTGATTTTTGGTTAGATTTGGAGCTTTTGGATACCGAGTCCAGAGACGAGGGCATCCCGGAATAGGATTTTACGTTGTTAAGGTAAGTAACAGTTTTAACTCTGGCTTTGAGGGTATAAACCCGGAGAATTTGATATTGTGTGACTGTTTGGAGGTGATACCCACACTAGGTGACGGGCATGTGGGTGTATACCTCGGGGGATTGAGACTTGGTCTGTCCCGTAAGGCCTCATAGCCATCATCTGTGTTTACGTAGTTACTTGTAGTTGAACTTGTCTGCCTTCATGTTAGAGATCATGCTTAGGCTTTATTCATGCTCACATTATTTGTACTTAATCATAGAAATTATTGTACATGTTTACCTCAGTCTCTATTATTTGCTAATATGATGTGATACTTGATGTGGGTTGTGTTCCCTTATTTGTTGATGATGGTGAGGCTAGTGAGGTACATGATTGAGTGAGGCCGAGGTCCTGATTGTGAGGATATTAATACCATAGCGCGTGAGTTGTCCGCGTAGCACGTGAGTTGACCGTGCAAGTCCAGGTATTGATACAATAGCGCGTGAGTTTTTCGCGTAGCACGTGAGTTGCCCGCGCGGATCCAGGTATTGATAGGATGGCACGTGAGTTGTCGGTGCTTAGCGTTTAGGCTTTGGGAGCCCCGCCGGAGTCTATACACACCCCTAGTGAGCGCAGAGTGTTGAGCGTTGAGTGCGAGTGCCGAGTGATGGAGTGACGTTGCTGTGAGGTTGCATTTACTTTTGCTATTGCTGCCTTTACCTTTTAATTTTTCTTGTAGTCTTACTGATTTATGAAATTACCTGTCTACTCCTGTTTGTACTTAATTGTGGAAATAATAATTGGATTATTCTACTTAGCTCGTCACTACTGTTCAGTTCCTTAGTTATTTCTGTTACTACTGAGTCGCTTGTACTCATACTACACCCTGCACTTTATGTGCAGATCCAGGTGAGTTAGAAGGCGGCGATCGTTGAGTTCGGGCCGGCTATCATTGGAGACTGCAAGGTAGCTGCTAGCATCCGCAGGACCTTGTTACTCCTTTTATCATTTCTTCTTTTGGACTGTATTGACAGTTAGACAGTTTTTTTCTTAGTTTATATATTTAGACGCTCATGACTTAGTGACACCCCGATGTTTGGGGCTCGTTTTCGTATTTTTCTATATTATATTTAGAGTTGATTTAGTTTATGAGAAATTCAAATATTGGTATTGTTTTATTAAATTCTAATAATCAATTTAGTAGTAATATTTTGGAAAATAGGCTTGCCTTGTAACACGATAGGCGCCATCACGACCATGGTTAGATTTTGGGTCGTGACAGTTCGTTACCTTTAATATATATTAGATATCGATACTCATTCTTTAGTCAGCTTGTTATTGTATATTAGTTTTAGGTCATAGTCTTTTCTTATAATTTAGAACCCAAACACTTTAAATCCTAGCTCTGCCTCTTCCTACAATTGAAGCTCTAACCTGGTTTGACCCAGGTTGTACATAATCTGAAATTTTCTTTGCACCCATTAGCCTACATTAAATTAGTAACGGTAATTCAAAAAAAAAATTATTTGGCTTTATCTCTCTTTCTCTCACAACTTTTATACACGCTTCTCTTCTCCAACGAAGAAATTGTCCGCTATTGTTGCTTTTCCCCCAATTGTTTGAACTTTCTTTCTCTTTTCCAGGTAGTGTTCCCTTTCATTTTATCATTTTATCATTTTACCACTGTTTTACTTTTGATTTTTGTTTATTTTTTAAATTTTTTTGCTTTTCTGATTTTTTTTTTTTTTGGACAATGTGGTTGTGTTTTCCTTTCGATTTTTGTTCCTTCTATGTTCATTCAACTTAAAATTTATGTTTCAGTTTGCATGTATTTTTATTTTGATTAGGGTATTTTTTGTTTTTGTATTTTTGTTACAATGTGGGATTTGATTTTATGTAACCCTTGTAATACAATTTTTTCTTCTATTTTTATTTGATTTTGCAGTGTTGTTTTGGATGAGTATTGTCATTTTATCAGTGTTATTTTTGTTTTGATTTTGCAGTTACAATATAGTTTAAGTTTTAATTCATAGCCTCTGTTTTTTATTTAAATACTTTTTTTTGTTAGTGTATAATGTTCTTTCTGATTTTGGGTAAACAGTATAACTTTCTTTAATATCTTTTTTTTTCACTTTTTAAAGCGTTGTGCTGCTATTCGCTTGTGTTTTGTATTCATAGCCTCTGCTTTTGGTTTGTATTTTGTGTTTTTCTTCACTCTTGTTAAAGCTTTGTTTGTTTTATTTCAGCAAATGCGTTTGAAAATGTTTGCTTCTAAATATCGTTTAAAGGATGGCGGTAAAGGAGTTAAGATTGATCATTTTGTTATATTTAGGGACTTAACCTCAACCTCTAATTTGAAAGCAGATGGACATGTCAAGGCCCCCCGATGATGATGATTTTCTCCTGCTACTACAAAAAACTCCCAACAAGAAAGCAGTCGAATGACCCGTATGCAGACAAATAATACAACTAATCTTCGTAAGAATGTTAGAATAAGGAGTAAAAGATACGTCCGATCTAAAAAAATTAAAGAAAAATTAAAATTTGATATGGTTGATGAATATGATGCTGGCCTCGGTGTTAAACAGAAAAAGAGAAAGATCGATGACGATAGTAAAAGTGGTCTTGATGGTATATCCAAATATCAAAGGATTGCTACTTGCGGTAAATTCAAGGAGAAAAAGCTAAGTTGAAGATATTCCATATAGTGCTATTAATTTTATACAACCTTATACAGGGTTATATAAAGTTATACGTCGATTTATATATCTTATAAATGTATTGCAACACTAATTTATACATCTTTATACAATGTTTTAGTATAAGTTTGTACAAATACTGAATATATGTGCTTCTTGATGCTTTTTCATTAATGATATTTTTTGTTTCTGATTTCTTTCTTGTTTGTTTTTTCATATGCAAGGTTGGTGACTTTATATATACAATCCGTTGAATATTTTCACAAAAATATTAGTTCCCATATCGAGACTAATATTGTCAGTATTTTGAAGCAATGTTTAACTGACGCACAACTTCAAAAGTTCCGTGATAGCTGTTTTGACTACTTCTTGGACCTGCCTCAATTTAAAATTCAAAATCAACTCATAAATTATATACTATTGAGGGAAGTCATCCCGGGGCAGAAAAGAGAGTTGTGGGTTAAAATCAATGGTTGTTTGTTGCATTTTGGCATTTGATATTTTGCTATTATCACCGGCATGAAGTGTGTAGAATATGACTCCACTGTCTTTGACAAGCCAGATGTCAATACATTGCTAAAAGAGTATTTTTCAGGAGATGAAAAAGGGGATATAATGAGAGGGCAGCGTTTGATTGCTTCAAGAAAAAGAAATGGAAGTCGGACGAAGAGGCGTTTAAGATGGCCTTAATGGTGTTTGTACATCATTTCATATTCTCAAATGCCAATAATCATAGTATCAACAAAGATGATTTTGATATAATTGAAAGTGGTCAATATCAGTGGTATGCTTGGGAAAAAACATGGTTGGTTATACACATGATTGTTGGTTTTACTTTTTTTTTTATTTTTTTATTTTTGTACATAACTAATACAATTACGACACTCAACAAATATGTAGTTTCTTCCTTTGAAAAAGTATTTGATTTTCTGAATATTAAGGAAACCAAACAAACGAGGGATGAGGTTCCTGATTCTAAGTTACTGTTTTACTGATACAATTACAGTACTCGACAGTTATGTCATCTACAAATATTTTTCTATTATTTTTTATTAGATTCGTCACTGCGTATCTGATGACAATACATCTGATCTTGGCGACCATGATGGCTATCAATTTGATGATGTTCCTATCTTTTGTCGAGCACGTGCATCAAGAAAACACACTAGTTGACCAAACAGATTTAGGCGTCAAGGAAATCGAGGGAGTTAGTGATGGTGGTGATCCTGGTATTCGTGTTGTATTTTATTTTTTTGTTTGATTTTTCCTTTATTCATTTTGAAAGTTTTTTATTATTATTTTTTCTCTGTTTAAGGGGTCGCAGGTGATGTCAAGAGCGATACATTTTGGGATGACATTGCCGATGAAGATTTGGATGTGCAACAGATGTCACAAATTGTGCTTCATAGACCATCCATCATAGAACTAAAAGAGAAATACATCACTCCTGAACAGTTGGTTCGAGATAAAACACCAGAAAAATATGTCAAAGCTCCATATTTGTCAGTTTTTAATTCGGGAGCATCAGGATCGGCGCACAAGCTCATTTTTTATACCAAGCATCCTTTTATTATCGATATTGATGATTTTGATCCATTGTCGCCTTTGGGCAAAGAGTTTTTCGCGTTTGTTGATCATGGGATGAATACGAGACGAAGGTAGCTTCACTTTCTTTAAGCTTCCATGTTCTGATTTTACACTTACGTAAATGTCATGATTACTTTTCATTTTTCATGATTCGAAGTGCCAAAAATATTTACTCCGATGAAGTAAATGAACTTGAGAAAGCTTTTATTTTGGGGTCGTGTCATGTGACCCCGAAGGATTGGTTCCACTCGCTTGCATGTTGTGGTCGACCTTTGATTGATATGATATTTAATAACTTTTTATCCTAATATTTTTTCTGTTGCATATCTTTACTGCTTGAGACCCTCCAATGTGCACGTATAACTTTATATAACCTTGTATAAATATGTATAACTTTGTATTGTCACGACCCAATATCACCTATAGGTCGTGATGGCGCCCAACATCACCGCTAGGTAAGCCAATTAGTGAATTAAATATGCATTTCTTATTTTAATAAGTTTTCGAGTAATTAAACTTTCCTCATTTGCAAGATTTAATAAAATAAAAGGTTTAAATAGATAAAACCAAGTAATGGTTCAAAACCACAAATTCTACTAGTGTGTGTGCCAAGACCTGGTGTCACAAGTATATGAGCATCTAGTAGATTATACAAACTTCTAACCACTGTCTCAATATGAAATTGACAGAATACAAAAATTCAAAAGAGAGAGATACTCTAGGGCTACAGAACGACTGAGGAAGCATATCACCACTAGGCCTCGGGATATTGGGGGTACGCGCTGGAAGGACCACCTAAAGCTCTTGTCTTAGATTCTGCACAAAAAGTGCAGCAAGTGTAGCATGAGTACGTAAACAACGTGTACCCAGTAAGTATCAAGTCTAATCTCGCGAACGGCAAAGCTTACTTGGCCTACCCTTCGCGAACGCGTGAGCTCCTTTGTGAACGCGAAGGGTAAAATATATTGACCCCTCCCAGGCCCCGTCCTTCTATGCGAACGCGTAGGCCTGGGATCCCCAAGCTTCGCAAATGCAGCCCCCTTCCCACAAACGTGAAGGGTAATTGCCCAGCTCCCCAAATCCTTCATCGCGAACGCGAGAGTCCTTCCGCGTTCGCGAAGAAGGAAACCAGAACTGGAAAATCTGATTTTTTTCAACATTGCTCTTGGCGATCTGAAACTCACCCGAGCCACTCGGGACCCCGTCCAAATGCACCAACAATTCTGTAAATATAATACGGACCTGTTCGAACTCTCAAAATGCGTAAATCAACAATAAAATCAAGAATCGCACCCCAAAACCGAATTGAATCAAAATATAAACTTCAAGTTTTCAATTTGCTCCGAACGCGTCGAATAATACTTAAACTACTCGGAATAACACTAAATTTTGTGTGCAAGTATTAAATCACCATACGGAACTATTTTCAGGCTCCAAATTCCAAACAGATCTCAATTACTCTAAAACCTACTACAAACCAAATTTAAGGAACTTTAAAACATTCAAAGAGCCAACTTTCACTATTAGGCGCCGAAATGCTCTCGGTTCATCCAAAACCCGATCCGAACATACGCCCAAGTCCAAAATCATTATACAAACCTATTGAAACCGTCAAATCCCGATTTCGAGGTCGTTTACTCAAAATATTGACCGAAGTCAAACCTACCCCTTTTTAAAGCCAACTAAGGAACCAAGTGTTCCGATTTCAACTTGAACCCTTCCAATTCCTGAACTAACCATCCCCGCAAGTTATAAAATAATAAAAGCACATACGGGGAGTTTTATTTAGGGGAATGGAATTCTAGATGGCAAAATGACCGATTGGGTTGTTACATTCTCCACCTCTTATAAAACCCTTGAAAAAGAACCGCGTCACAAAGAAAAACCAAGGGGGAATTATTACACTACCTAACAAAAGAAAATCTTTTTGTCTTTTTTCTTTCAACTTAAATCCCTCAAGAAACCTGTCGAATGAGATCCATCGTCGGAAGAAGTCAAATTTTTCTACTTTTTTTGTTTATTTATTTATTTATTTGACAAAAACTACTACACTCAGAAAAGTACTACAACTAAGATAAGATAGAACAGAAAATCACCCAGATAATCTCCTCACCCCACACTTAAAATTATGCAATGTCCTCAATGCACCCTATAAATAACAAGAGCGTAAAAGAGACTCTCTGGTAGGCCAAAAGCCAAAGAATTTACAGCTCACAAGATACTCAGACTTCTCCCAGGTATGATCCTTTGTGTGGGTACCTCACACTTAGTTTCAACCACCTGCTCGCTTTTGCACATGCCTAATGGCTTTGACTCCATGATCCTACTCCTACAAAATACAAAAATAACACTACAACGATAACACAATAAAAAAAACTAAACAAAAATAAAAATATATAATTGGGTTGCCTCCCAACAAGCGCCTGAATTAACGTCGCGGCACGACGCCATCACTTTCACCACTTTTCCTTCCACTTTGAGGAAATAAATTGCGCCTCCAATTTTGCATTAATTTTTCTATCACGTTCCTGGGGCGGTGGTGTAAAATAAAGGAACCAAGCAATAGCTATCGCATCTTGCACTTCTTGGCCTTTAAGTGAGGGATGTCGTTTTGTCTCCTTGGTATGACAAGTTTCAGAATATAAACACTTTGTTCTTCATCCATTGACTCCTCCATATGCTCAAATCGGATGTAGTTAGTTTTATTTTTTTAGGAGTAGGAGACACTGTGAGATGAATTGAATTGAATCAATGTCTCTTGACTTTGTTATGCCTTGAGAATAGTGAGTACTTTGGTTGTGACGCTTAGGCTCAGTTTTTGACTCTTGTATAAGTACCTTAAATTGTATGATCTTAACTTTGCTTGCTTTGACTAGAGTGTCTTGATGAGTCCAATCCTGAGTGAGTTATGTGCCATGTATATGTGAGGTTTGTGTGTTATTCTGTGCATTGCATTTGATGTCTAGAACTTGCCCCGTGTGTTTGCAAAGTGAAATAGTAGCGTTGTTCAGTCTTGGAAGTGATATAGGCGTTTCTTTGTTGAGCCAGATATATATAGTTTACTCGCCTAATTGTTATGTATCGTAGTTAACCCCTTTGAGCATGTAATCCTGTTTCTTTGGCAACCACATTACAAGCCTTACCCATTTGTTTGAATTAATCATCTATTTGAACCTTTTCACCTCTCATGAGCATTGAATTGTTATGAACTTTGTAAAAGTTAAAGTGTGGGGTGGTTGGTTTGGCTTTTTAGTGGAACTAATAAAATAAGAAAAAAAATCACCATCCGGACCTAACAGAACTATCAAAACTTCGATCCGAGGTCAAGGACTAAAAAGACAAACTTGATCAACTCTTCAAACTTTAAGCTTCCTAGTTGAGAATCATTCTTCTAAATCAATTCTGAATAACCTGAAAACCAAAATCGAAGATTCACACAAGTCATAATATATCATATGATGCTGCTCAAGACTTCAAATAGTTGAACAGAATACAAATGCTCGAAACGACCGACTGGGTCATTACAGAAAGAGAGTTTTAGAGAGAGAGAGAGAGAGAGAGAGAGAGAGAGAGAGAGAGAGAGAGAGAGAGAGAGAGAGAGAGAGTAGTTATGCACCTAATATGTACATCTCAACTAATTAAAGAAATTAATCTCCAACCTGCCTGTTTGCTTTTTCATTATTTTTGCTTTTTATTCCCTCTCATAATCCGATTCTTCTTCTATTACCTATAAATGTTTACTTATTGTTATAATAAAATAGGCAAATGAAAGAGTTGTAAGGGGAATTAATTATAAAGATATATAGTAGTAAATGAGTATAACAAATAGGCCAATGTGGTCATGAATTTACAAAATGATTGTTAAAGAAATTCTTCAATATCTCTGATGCCAAAGTTCAATAAATACATATGTGATATATTTAATTTTAACTAGTCTTTGGGCGAGCGCATTGCACACATATCCCATATCAATGAATTTAAAACTTTTAAAATATTATAGCAATATTATCAAAATTTATATTTGAGTTACAAAAGTTAAAGAAAAAAATATAAGTTCTTGATAACGTTCGTCCTCGATCGAGTTTAGAATCATACCTGGAGTGCTGAATAAGTGTGGATATCTGCTCCACATGTCCTCCTCGGTCTCCCAAGTCGCTTCCTTGACTGGCTGTCCCCTCCACTAAACTTTTACCATAGAAATCTTCTTGGACCTCAACTGGTGAACCCGCCTATCAACAATGGCAATTGGTTCCTCTTCATAACCCAAGCTCTCATCTAGCTGAACTGTGTTGAAGTCTAACACATGTGACAGGTCGGCATGATACCTGCGAGCATGGATACATGGAAAATCGAATGAACTCCCGATTGACTGGGAGGCAAGATAAGCTCGTAAGCAACATCCCCAACTCGTCTCAACCCCTCAAATGGGCCTATGAACCTTGGGCTCAACTTGCCCTTATTCTCGAATCTCATGATTCCCTTCATCGGCGAAACCTTCAAGAGAACTTTCTCACCCACCATAAATGATAAATCACGCGCTTTCTGATCTGCATAACTATTCTGTCTGGACTGTGCTGTACGGAGTCGCTCCTAAATCAACTTTACCTTATCCAAGGCAACCTTCACCAAATTAGTACCATATAACTTAACCTCGTCGGGCTCAACCATCCGATGGACGAACGGCATCGGCGACCATATAAAGCCTTAAATGGAGCCATCTCTATGCTGGATTGGTAACTGTTATTATAAGCAAACTCGGCCAAAGGCAAGAAACGATCCCACTGACCTCCGAAGTCAATTACGCATGCTCCGAGCATGTCCTCCAAGATCTGAACTATCCGCTCCGACTGCCTGTCGGTCTGTGGGTGGAAAGCTGTGCTGAGCTCTACATGGGTCCCCAACTCACTTTGTACTGCTCTCCAGAAATGTGAAGTAAACTGAGGGCCTCTATATGATATAATATAAATTGGCACACCATGAAACCGAACTATCTCCTGAATATAAATCTGGGCCAACCTCTCTGAAGTATACGTAGTCACAACCGGAATAAAGTGTGCCGACTTGGTCAACCTGTCGACAATGACCCAAACTGCATCAAATTTTCACAAGGTCCGCGGTAACCCAACTACGAAGTCCATAGTAATGCGCTCCCATTTCTAATCCGGTATAGTCATATGTTGAAGTAGGCCACCTGGCCTCTGGTGCTCATACTTAACTTGCTGGCAGTTTAGGCACCTAGCTACATACTCAACTATGTCTTTCTTCATCCGCCGCCACCAATAATGCTGCCTCAGGTCGCGATACATCTTGTAGCACCTGGATGAATAGAATACCTAGAACTGTGTACTTCTTATAGGATCATTTCCCTCAGCCCATCCACATTAGGAACACATAGACGACCCTGGAGTCGCAGAGCACCATCTTCGCCGATAGTAACCTCCTTGGCACCACCCCGTAGTACCGTCTCTCCGAGAACCAACAAGTGTGGATCATCAAACTGCCGAGCCTTGATCCGCTCACATAGTAAAGACTGGGCAACAACACATGCAAGAACTCGACTGGGCTCTGAAATATCCAGCCTTACAAGTCTGTTAGCCAATGACTGAATGTCCAAAGCTAATGGCCTCTCCTCTGCTGAAATGAAGGCCAAACTACCCATACTCTCCGCCTTTCTGCTCAAGGCGTCTGCAACTACGTTTGCTTTGCCCGGATGATAAAGGATAGTAACATCATAATCTTTTAGTAACTCAAGCCACCTGCGCTGCCTCAAATTTAGATCCATTTGTTTGAACAATTTCTGTAAGCTACGATGATCGGTGTAAACCTCACAGGAAACTCCATAAGATAATACCTCCAAATTTTTAGAGCGTGAACAGTCGCAGCCAACTCCAAATCATGCACTGGATAATTCTTCTCGTGGGGCTTCGGCTGACGTGAAGTATATGCAATAACTCGCCTCCTTCTGCTTCAATACATAACCCAGTCCAATGCGTGAAGCGTCGTAATACACTGTATACATCCCCGAATCGGAAGGCAACACTAACAACGTTATTGAAGTCAATGCTGTCTTGAGCTTCTGAAAGCTCACCTCACAATCATCAGACCATCAAAATAGAGCACCCTTCTCGGGTCAATTTGGTCAAAGGTGTTGTAATAGATGAAAAACCCTCCACCAATCGACAATAATAACCCACTAACCCCAGAAAACTACTGATCTTATTCGTCGAGGTGCCAATTCTGAACTGCCTCGATCTTTTTGGGATCAACTTTAATACCCTCGCCCGATACAATATGTCCCAAGAAGGCTACACAGTCTAGCCAAAATTCACACTTGGAGAGCATAGCATATAACTTTTGTCCCCGCAAGGTCTGAAGCACTACTCTCAAATGCTGCCCATGCTCCTCCATACTACGCGAGTAGATCAAGATGTCATCAATGAAGACAATGACAAATGAATCAATATATGGCTTGAACACCCGGTTCATCAAATTCATAAATGTCGTCGGGGCGTTAGTCAAACCGAAGGACATTACCAGAAACTCATAATGGTCATACCTAGTTTGGAAAGCAGTCCTTGAAACATACGAATCCTGAATCTTCAACTGATGGTACCCTGATCTCAAGTCGATCTTAGAGAACACCATGGCACCATGTAACTGGTCAAACAAATCATCAACACACTGCAACAGGTACTTGTTCTTAATGGTAACTTTGTTCAATTGGCAATAATAAATACACATCCGTATAATCCCATCCTTCTTCTTCTTCACAAATAATACCGGTGCGCTCCAAGGCGACACACTCAGCCTGACGAACCCCTTTGCTAACAACTCCTCAAGTTGTTTCTCTAAATCCTTCAACTCTTTTGGAGCCATACGGTACGGTGGGATAGATATAGGCTGGGTACCTGGAGCCAAATCAATACAGAAATCAATATCATGATCTGGTAGCATGCCTGGAAGGTCAGAAGGAAACTCATCGGAGAACTCTCAGACTAAGGGCACTGAATCAATCACCAGAGTCTCTGCAGTAGTGTCCCGAACATAGGCCAAATAAACCAAACAACCCTTCTCGACCATGTGTAGAGCCTTCAGAAAGGAAACAGCCCGACTAGATGTACTGACAGACGAATCCTTCTATTCCAATCTAGGCAACTCTGGCATCACCAAGGTAACAGTCTTGGCATGGAAATCTAGGATGGCATGATATGGAGATAACTAATCCATGCCCAGGATGATCTCCAAGTCAGTCATATCAAGCAGCAGAAGATCTGCTCTAGTTTCGTAACCACATAATGTAACAATGCAGGACCGGTAGATAGGATCCACAATAACAGAATCGCCCACAGGAGTGGACACATAAACAAGATTACCCAAGGACTCACGAGAAACACCCAAGAAATGAGCAAACAGATATGACACATATGAATACGTAGACCCTGGATCAAATAATATTGAGGCATCTCTACCACAAATAGAAATAATACATGTGATCACGGCATCTGAGGCCACTGCATCTGGTCAGGCCGAAAAATCATAGAACTGAGCTGGAGCGCCACCTGACTGGCCTGCACCTGGCTGTCCTCTACCTCTAGGACGGCCCCTACCCACCTGCCCTCCGCCTCTGGGCGGTCAGATGACTGGTGGAACAACTGGTGCTGTAAACATAGCCTGGTGACCCTGCTGCACTGGCCTATCCCGAAGCCTGGGGCAGAACCTCCGCATATGACTGAAATCCCCACACTTGAAACAACCCCTCGGTACGGTGGACTGCTGACCTGAAGTCTGACCCTGATGACCTGAATACCCATTGGAGGAATCCTGAATAGCTAGTGGGCGGTAAGAACTCTCTGGCATAGCACTGCAATAAGGTCACACTGGAGCACCCCGAGGAGGAGGTAATGCTGGTTATGGAGGCCTGCTGGACTGACCTCTCACGAACTGACCTCTACCCCAAGTCGGGGCACCTCTGAACTCTCCAGAATATCGAAACCGTTTGTCTCTCATAGCCTACTCTTGGCTACGCTGATGCACACCCTCAATCCTCTGGGCTATCTCCACAACTAGCTCATAAGAAGTCCTCATCTCAACCTCTCGAGCCATAGTGGCCTGAATACCAGTGTGCAAACCCATAACAAACCTCCGTACTCTCTCTACATCAGTAGGTAATATCATAAGTGCATGGCGATACAACTCAGAGAACCTTGCCTCATAATCGGTCATTGATATTTGACCCTGCCGAAGCTGCTCGAATTGAAACCGCAACTCTTCCATCTGGGAGGGTGGAATATACCTATCCAGGAAAATACGGGTGAACCTGTCCCAAGTCATGGGAGGAGAATCTGCTGGTCTGTCAAGAAGATACGATTGCCACCATCTACGGTCCCTGCCCTCTAGCTGAAAGGTAGCAAAGTCTACCCCATGGAACAACAATATCCTCATGTTGTGCAGTCTGTCCTTGCACCGATCAACGAAGTCCTGGGGATCCTCATGTCGCTCACCCCCAAAGTTAGGTGGATGTAGCCTGGTCAATCTGTCCAAAAGCTTATGCGGCTTGCTGGCCGCAACTGGTCTGAGCTCAGGGATAGCTGTTGCCACTGGCTGGGCTCCGCCTACGGGTAGTGCACCTTAGGTCTGATATACCGCAACTGCATGCCCATGAGCCTGCGTGGTAGGGGTCTGCGCTTCCCCTCCCATCTGATATGTGGCTGGGTGTGCCAGAAATAAACTGGCCTGAGTCATAGTATCCATGAACGGCAACATACGACCCATGACCTCCTGAAATCCCGGTGCGGAGGTGAAATCTACCGGGGTTAGCTCTACTGCAGGCACCTCGCCTTGCTCCTCAGTAATATGATCCTCTGCTGGACCCACTTGTGGCATAGCTGGAGTAATCCTAGGACGTCCTCATCCCCTACCACGGGCTGGAACCCTCCCTCGGCCTCTACCTCTGCCTCTAACAACAGGGGGAGCAGCTTTTCCCTGGTCTGGAACCTCCGTAGAGCGCGTTCTTACCATCTGTGAGAGAATAATAGAAAGATACTTAGTACTACATCAACTGCACGATAGGATATGAAGAAAGGTAGTTTCCTAACACCCTATAACCTCTCGAAGATAAGTACAAATGTCTCTGTACCGATCCACAAGACTCTATTAGGCTTGCTCATAACTTGTGAGACCTACGTGAACCTATTGCTCTGATACCATGTTGTCACGACCCAATTTTACCTATGGGTGGTGATGGCACCCAACATCACCGCTAGGTAAGCCAACTAGTGAATTAAACATGCATTTCTTATTTTAATAAGTTTTCTAGTAATTAAACTTTCCTCATTTGCAAGATTTAAGAAAATAAAAGGTTTAAATAGATAAAACCAAGTAATGGTTCAAAACTATAAATTCTACTAGTGTGTGTGTCAAGACCTGATGTCACAAGTATATGAGCATCTAGTAGATTATACAACTTCTAACCACTGTCTGAATATGAAATTGACAGAATATAAAAATACAAAAAAGAGAGATACTCTAGGGCTGCAGAACGACTCATGAAGCATCTCACCACTAGGCCTCGAGATATCTGGGGTAGGCGCAGGAAGGACCACCTGAAGCACCTATCTCAGATCCTGCACAAAAAGTACAGCAAGTGTAGCATGAGTACGTAAACAACGTGTACCCAGTTAGTATCAAGTCTAATCTCAAAGGAGTAGTGATGAGAGGTCGACTTCGACACTCACTATGGGTCAATAATATAAAGATAAAGATATTTAAATAAACATGATTTATGTAAATAGCAGTAATTTCCTTAACAAGCAGAAATAAATAATTTTTTCATAATTTAATAATTTCCAATAAATCGCTTATCTTCACAAGTTGCAATAAAATGTCAAAGCATTGTGTAATTATTATTATTAAGCACGATTTATGCCGAGGTCGTACGACCCAATTCAGAGTGACGTGTACACTGCCGAGGCATTCGGCCCGCTTCACAAGAAGAGAAAGATATTTTATAAGCATTTGACTTAAAAATTATTAATGATTTATATCCAAGGTAATACAAATTTCATTAACTACTTTTTAAATTTCTCTAACATGTTCTAATATAATTTAAGCATTTTAATTTAACAAGTATAATGCAAAATTCTAAATAGTTCATGAATTGGGTCCTAATACTATCCGGACAATAGCATAATAGTAGCTACGCACGGACTCTCCTCACCTCGTACGTACATAGCCCCCACAATTAGAAATAAATATTTATTTAAAAAATATATGGGGTCCTCTTACAATGTTAGACATGAGACTTACCTCGTCTCAAAATTCACTTCCCGATCACAATTACGCGTTAAAACCTCAATTGGTGCCGAAAAATCCGAAACTAGCCAAATGTTATATAATTTAATCAATAAATACTCAAAGTTTCATAATTTATCTATTAGAGTAATTACCCGACCCAAATTGGTAAAATTTCTAAAATTCACCCCGGGCCCACGTGCCCGGATTCCGAAAATTTTCGGAAGAAATCATCACCCATAACCTCAAGAACTTGAATATAAAATTTTCATCTTATTCTATAACCATTTTCGTGGTTAAAATCTTATTTTTATCAAAACTTAGATTTTTCATCTAAACCCTTGATTTTCATAATTTACATATTATAATTCACCCATAATCTATGTATTTAACTAACAATAGGTTGAATTAACTTACCTCCAAGTTTCTAGGTGAACACCTTTCTCAAGAAGTTCCAAAATCGCCGAAGAATGGAGAAAATGGGCTCAAAAATGGATGAGCCCCGTTTTTAAGATATTCTGTTCGGCACAGTAAAATCCTTCTTCGTGAACGCGGTAAGTGCCTAGCGTTCGCGAAGGCAAAA
Organism: Nicotiana tomentosiformis; assembly: GCF_000390325.3. Lineage (NCBI taxonomy): Eukaryota > Viridiplantae > Streptophyta > Magnoliopsida > Solanales > Solanaceae > Nicotiana > Nicotiana tomentosiformis. The sequence goes on from NC_090820.1 coordinate 17,670,726, forward strand.
TTCCCTAGGCCTTGAAAATGCCCTTCACGAACGCGACAGGGGTATGTCGAACGCGATAGGGGTCTCGCGAATGCGAAGGCTTACTTGGCCTACCCTTCGTGAACGCGTGAGCTCCTTCGCGAACGCGAAGGGTAAAATATGTTGACCCCTCACATGCCCCATCCTTCTATGCGAACACGAGGAGACATTCGCAAACGCGCACCCCTTCCCGCGAATGCGAAGGGTAACTACCCAGCTCCCCAAATCCTTCATCGCGATCGCGAGAGTCCTTCCGTGTTCGCGAAAAATGAAACGAGAACTGGAAAATCTAGTTTTTCCAACATTGCTCTGGGCGGTCCGAAACTCACCCGAGTCACTCGGAACTCCGTCCAAATATACCAACAAGACTATAAATATAATACGGACCTGGTCGATCTCTCAAAACGCGTAAATCAACAACGAAACCAAAAAATCGCACCCCAAAACCGAATTGAATCAAAATATGAACTTTTAGTTTCCAATTTGCTCTGAACGCGCCGAATAATACTTAGACTGCTCGGAATGACATCAAATTTTGCGTGCAAGTCTTAAATCACCATATGAAACTATTCCTAGGCTCCCAATTCTAAACGGACCTCAATTACTCCAAACCTACTCCAAACCAAATTTAAGGAACTTTAAAACCTTCAAAGAGCCAACTTTCACTATTATGCGTCGAAATGCTCTCGGGTTATTCAAAACCCGATCCGAACATAAACCCAAGTCCAAAATTATCATACAAACCTATTGGAACCGTCAAATCCCGATTCTAAGGTCGTTTACTCAAAATGTTGACCGGAGTCAAACTTACCCCTTTTTAAAGCCAACTTAGGAACCAAGTGTTCCGATTTCAACCCGAACCCTTCCAATTCATGAACTAACTATCCCCGCAAGTCATAAAACAGTAAAAGCAACTACAGGGGGTCTTATTTCGAAAAATGGATTTCTAGATGGCAAACGACCGGTTGAGTCGTTACATGTATATTATTGTATAAATTTGTATATTAAAAAAATATGATTCATGTATTGAGTGTATTGTAGTATTTTGAATCATTTAGTAGTGATTGTTGTTTCAGTTTTATTTTTCTTGTCTCAACACTTGGACGTCATTTTTTACTATTCAAGGAAGAAGTGAAAATATGGGCGTAACGTTGTCGAAAGGTTTACTACAATCGACTTTGCATTCGGTAACAAGATCAATGCACTCTATAAAGAATTTAATTGGAAGTAAGATCCTTTTGTGGTTCCTGAAGAGCATAAAATAGAAGAGTACATTAGAGACTTTTACTGTGATGCAAATGTAGCGTGGCACACCATTGCCCACGTGTTATTTCCTATTTATGTCAAGCGTAGAAGAGCTAAATTGGGCCACTGAATTTTGGGTTTGTTTATATTCATAGATAGGTGTATCCACATCCATGACTCTAACTTCTCGCGCACAATCAAGATTTTCATCACACTAACAACTATCTCCTTATCTTTATAAACCTGATTCTCCTCAATCACTTTGTTTAACATATTATTCATTATACCATAATCAACGTTTTTAATAACTTCAATATCAAGTACATTCTCAATACTATCAATTGTGAATGCATCTTCAATATCATTTACACATTTGCCTTTATCTATACAATAGAAATTTGTAGCAACCAAACAATTATCATGAGTTTTCTTCACAGTCACATACAACGGGTACTCGGTGAAGTCCAGTTTTGCTTCTTTAATTCAATATATACCCGAACGCCAGTATCATTATAAATTAAGATAGGCGACAAACCACCATTTGAAAGAAACTTAATTTCTAATATATTTAACTCAGAATCAACTCTAATATGGGTCGAAATTGCTTCAGCTAAATTGTTGAAGTTGAAAGAAGACTCGATAAGTACACAATCGCCAACAAAATTGACAAATTTATTGTCATACCGTTCTCCATTGTGAAGAATGTATGCATGATAAAGCTCCATTGAAAGGAAACAAAAAACAGATGAATCATAAATTGCAGCAAAAAAGGGGTGAAAATCGCGAATCGCACTAATTGCAGCAAAAATCTTCAACTTTTTTGTTTGATTGCTGCTATTTCGAGCTTGAGGAAGAAGAGTTTGACACACATTAGGTGTAAAATAATGTTTTTGTAGGTAGGTTTGTTATAAATTTTTTGGGAAGAAGAATGGAAAGAAGTAGAGAATCTCGCTTCAGATTTTTCAGAATCCAAAAAATTTGAAAAGACACATGTTTCTTCAGATATGAGCCTATTCTTTTTGGGCTACACTTTTGTAAACTTGAATATGGGCCATTAAATTGCAAAGTAGGGTGTTGAGTTGTTTTTATATGAAATTTTCTCATATTAATATATTATACATAGAAAATTTAACATATAAGATCTTTGACATTTATGTTAGAACTTTTACGTTAGATCAGATTGATAAAATTTATTTATAAAACGTTTTGATACGAAATATGTTATGGATGATGAATATATGATATTTATATTAAAGTTTTCATGTAATTAGATCGATTTTGCAAAATTTGTCTATAAATAATTTTAATATGAAATATTTTATAAATTATATGTTGGTAAAATTTCTAAATAAAAACTATTTTAAAATAACTGCCAACAGTTCTATGTTGATATACAAATATATTTTGACATTAAATATGTCGTTAGATTACATTTCTATAAAACTTCTAACAAATAAAGCACGACTAACAGTTTTTAGTACGCCCATTGCACGTGTATTCTAAATGATTTAAAAGTTTTTAAAAATAATATAAATATTATATTACAAATATGTTTGAATTATAATAAATAAAAGTGTAATTAGTTCCTAAAAATGAGGAATATTGATCATTTATGCATAACTCAATAGGGGGAAAAAACTACCATATAGAATCCTTGATCATCCATCAATATATTGAAAAAATTTCACCAGTCAATATAAAAATACTAAGAGAGATTTAAAAAAAATTAAAACTTCATTTACAAAAAATAGGATATTTGATGGAAAATATTTGAGGTTGGTGGGTTTGGAAGGGGTTATTCCTATTTATTTATTTTTAAAATCTCAAGCTGTCTATTATGAAAGTTTTCATATCCAAATTCCCCATCAATAGTTTTAAATTTTTTGTAATTAAGTGATTATTTTATTAATTTAAAATTATTTTTAAAGGATAAAAAATCAAAAAAAATCATGTTGGAACTTCATACTTTTATAATAATATAGGTATAATATATTTGTGATTGTTCTTATGAAGTAGAACTTAGATGATATAATTATTCAGACTAATATTAATCCTGCACGTTTATTTATGTAGATAGTCTATTTTTCCTCTCTATTAGTTGTGTTTCTAAAAATTGCTTTGGCTCTACAATTCAAGAAGCTCGCCAGATTTATTTAAAGAGATCTCACTTTGTGATGAATTTTGAGTTTAAGTGAGCGTTTGGACATAAGAATTATAAAATTTCGAATAAAAGTGAATTTTTTAAAAGTGAAAATGATATTTGAAAATTAGAGTTCTATTTGGACATGAATATAATTTTGGGTTGTTTTGAATTTTTGTGAGTGATCTGAAGTAAAATTTTTGAAAAATAGCCTTTTGGAGTTTTTCAAAATTTCGAAAAATTCTGAAATTCATCTTCAGGTGAAAATCAAAAATTTCATGGCCAAACACTGATTTCAAAAAAAAATGAGTCATTTTTATGGCCAAACGAGCCCTAAGAATACCAATACATGTGCAGAAAGGAAGACGGAAAAAAATAGAAGAGTCTTTTAGATTTAAATAGATAAATAAGATAGGAATTATTTACAGAGTAAAATGATAGTAAATCGTATGAATCTGCACATTAAAGGAGATAATTCATAAGAGTAGAATAAATTGGGGGTAAGTGTCGTTCATTTTGCGAAAAAGGGTTAAATATATTCTTCTATTATTATTTATTGTTCAAATGTATTCTCCGTTATACTAATCGACCAAATATACCCTTACCATTAGGCAAAGTTTTATATTTGCCCTTATTTTAACAGATCAGACACATAGTGGCGGATCTAGGAATTTAAGTTCGTGGGTGCTTAACTTTTTCTGGCGTAAAATTATTACCAATCACATTGTATAAATGCATAACTATTCGAACACGATGGTGAAAAAAGTTAACGAGAAAACTCATAGTATTAATATTATGGACGTTGTAAAACTGTGATGGATAACGCAGCTGACGAGAAAAGAGATTGATGGGTTTGTCACTTCAGGAGGAATTACTCGTCTTCAGAAGAGATAAAACAAAGTCAGCAGAAAGAAATCTTAAGAAGTAGTATTGAGTAAATAAAGTGGCCGGTGAAAACGAGAAAATAGCTTGATATATGAGGGAAAAAGAAAAAGAAATAATTTGCCTTTTTAAAAAAGGTTCTATTGGCTTGCACAGCCGGATTCAAAAACAATGCATTGATTTTTCATTCATCAAACACATAAACATAATATTTGGCAACCCAATACATAAAAATTACCAAATCTTGGCAACTAAAAATACATACATATAAAAACCATATATTGCATTTGGCAATTCAAAACTTGACTAACACGAGTGACCATTATTCAGCCAAGATGAGAACATCGACAAGTAGAAAAGAAAAGAAATTCAGTATAAGTAGATAATCAACGGTAGAAATGATCAACAGCTTGATACAAACTGCTTATACTAACTGCGCTTATTCCTTCCGCATTAACCTTGACACCATATGCTCAGATTTCTGCAAAGAAAAGAAAAAAGTGTCAGCAGATAATATCACAGACATTGTGCTATAGAACCAAAGTATGGAATCAAGCAGAGTTGATATAATTGTGTTCGGCAGTGACTTGATCAGACACAAAATCTGTTCAGATGATCTCAGAGCTACACATTGTATATAGGCATATTCAGAAGGAGAGCCTTGGCGTATGGTAAAGTTGTCGCCATGTGACCAGGAGGTCACGGGTTCGAGCCACGGAAACAACGCAGAAATATAAGGTAAGACTGCATACAATAGAACCTTTTAGTCCGGCCTTTCCCCGGACCTTGCGCATAGCGGGAGCTTATTGCACCGGGCTTCCTTTTTTTTTTAAGAATTGACTCTATACACCTTAATTATCACATTCCACCAGTTGTTTAAACAGATGGTCCCTTCAGTCCTACGATATTACACAGCACACCTTGCCTTTCTATGAACATTTGAGTATAACCATGAAACTTTGACTTGTATTTTGCAAAGATCGGTTGATACGAAATTTGTTTTGGCAGTTGCAAATCACTGATGTTATTTCATTTATGTGAATGTATTACACCACATTTGAACTTGAATATCCATATGATTTCAAGTATGTAACTTCTTGGAATTTGCAACATGGAAAGGTTCTTTGAAACGGTACAAAAGCTCAGATAGAACACAATATGCTACAACTAGGAGAAAAAGATGCGAGGGAAGCATTTTATTCTATTGATTGCTGCAGCGATGAGCTCTCTGATTAGTTAACTAAAGCACAATTGGATCAGACACTAGCGCTGTAATTATGCACCACTTTGTAGTGTTGGCTCATACAGAATATACAGGTGCAGGAGCCTTTATAATCAAGATCAAACAAACAATAAATCAAGATCTCTAGATAAGATGAATCTTCTATTCTTTCGCCCTTTGTGGGTGGGAAGTGAGTGGGGCAGGAACGACAAGGGCCTAGTGATTGGTCATTTCTGTAGACAATAATTTGGAGAAACAAACTTTACAATTATGAAATGTAAAAGGAAACTAACCTGCTCAGTGTGTGGCAGATACTTTCCGTCAAAAGTCACAACAACACGATCCTTCCCATCCACACCTTTGACTTTGTCAACTGAGCAGAAAAAGTCTATAGCTGACATGCTAAACATCAAGAGTTGTAAGTTAAAAATCTCATGTATCAAATAAATACAAGTATATCATGTGCAGGAAGTCTAGTGAAAGTGCCCTTGCATGTGTTTAACAATTAACAGTAATATAAAATTGCATGCAACACACACACAGCTCATTATAAAATAAAAATAAAAACGCACACACACGCACAACACACATATAGCTTCAATTGCGTAGAGTAAATTGTTAAAATATCTGTGAAAGTGGACACTCCATTTTGGTTGTGTATCACTATAAAGAACCAAGAATTGAGATCAGTATTACGAGGGCATGATCTAAGAAAATTAGAGCTACAGAATGAATACACTCCTAGAGCAATACAACACTTCACAGCCCGAAAATAGTAGGCTAGTAGCCCATTTAACTAATAGAAACTAGGCAAAGTATGTCAAAGACTCAGAATTAAAGATGGTTAAAACAAGATAAGTCAATGCAGCCAAATAAAGAGTGTGTTAATGGTTAGTTCTTTAAGATGCATGCTATCAAACTAAACAGAAATAGACAGTAGAATTTCTTTTAGCTCTTCCCTTCGAAATGTGGCCATGACTCATAATATCCTCTGCTCTTGTTTATCTTTTATAAATGGCTAGCCAATTATAATATCTTACTGTTTACACACAACATGTATGCAGCAGTGATGAATAGTTCATGCTAGTTGTATATACAATCTAGTTATGTCAAGTAGTCTGATTCACCAGACAAGATAAAGTCACTATAAAGACCACAGGATTATAATAAGATTATGAAGGAGAATACACTAAGGGTATCCGATTGATGATTAATAAATGCAAGGTGGACGAGCCGGAAAAAACTTTTCTTACATTTGACTCATCAGTTAACTGTGAAATTGCTACTTTCTTTTTCAATATTAATCCATTCAATTGGGTAGAGGATAATGGGGACGAGGCACGGTTAGAGAGCTTGGGTTTGTGAACGAGAAAGCATACTGGCGGGTGAGTGCTAGAGGGAGGTAATTTTAATCCTAAGGGATCGGATATCATTCCTAATCCCCTTAGCAAAAAACACTAAAGTCTAAACAAATGGCAGATAAGGGATTATGATCTCCTCGTTATCTAGTTCATTATCCAGCAATCAAAAACATTATCACATAGCACTATAGCAGCTAGTTGACTCTAAACACGCCGTGCAAGTTCTAATTCATCTCCAAATGGCTTCTTATGAAACATGACTTGCAATAAACCAGAGGCGAACTTATGCAAGTCGGAGTAGCTAACATCAGAGGCAATTCATAAGGGTTCACAAGATCCGGCGCTCCTGAATTTAAAGGCAGAGAGCATTTCCAGAGTATGAATCTAAACACATGCCTGGAGCCACATACAAGAAAAGATTGTATAGCCAAATTTCTTTTGAATCAGTAAAATAAGCACGAGTATTTAATTAGTATGTTAAGTGGAGTGACTTACATGCCATCGCCAAATTCTTCGTTAATAATTTCCTTGATACTCTCACCAAAATGCATGACGGCTTCATTCAATCTGTTGAAGAGATAAAATAATTGAATTTAGTCTTGACATGCAACAACACAAAGCTTTCCAAAAAACATTGCCCAAAAGGTCTCGCTGACAACTTCACAACACTTAAGCACTGCTAATGCTGTTACCTAATAATCTAATGATTTCACAGGAACAACGAAATGGAAAATTAGCAGCTTTCCCACATTCCGTTCCTTCTGTATTTTCTCCCTGCCCCGGTATCTCCACTAACAACACTTTATGTGATGCTGGCGAGGGCAGATTCAGGGTTTAAAGACAGTGGTTACACCACTTAATATATATTCATAATCTTAAAAAGTTTCTCTATATATTATATATAAAAATATACAGTCCGAGTACAAAGCAGTAAGTGCACGTGCACCACTGGTTATAATCCAGATCTGTCTCTGGCTGCTGGACATGTCAATGTTATACCAGAATTTTTCACTTTCTAACTAGGACTATAACTTTCATCCAGTCTCTACTTAAGAATTTCAAATTTCCTGTATGCCACATATTCCTCTAGTTGTATCAACTTTCATACACTATAGCAAGATAAAAGCTTTTCAGATAATGAACAGTCAAAAAACAATGAAGTGGATAGCTTTATATGATCGTTTATCGAATCAAGTTAATAGTAATTTCCGTTTTTTCCAACCCCACATCTTACTCTAGTTCAATCAGCTACCATATACCATTGAACTCAGTGTTCTATAACGTCAAAACTCTAATTCTAATTGACCCTCAAAATCCAAAAATAAGGCCATTTCCTTCAATTAGGTGTTTTCTGTTTTTTCATGGGAAACTCTACTAATACTATTAAAGAAATTAAGTGTGTTTATCTCACTTAACTTTGAATCCGTTATATCAGATTTTCCCAGTATTCCCAGTCCCACATCTTACTCTAATTCTATCAACAACCACACAACATAAAGATCAAATCTTTATAGAAAATCAAAAATCAAGAAATGGGTGAAGCGGGCCACCTGTAAACATTGAGTATTGAATCAAGTTAACAAGAATTTCAAGTTTTTTCCTATCCCTCATCTTACTCTAGCTCTATCAACTACCATACACCATAAAAATCAAATCTTTATACAACAATAACAACGCTTCAGTCCCAAACAAGTTGGGGGTTAGTAAGGATTCATCATGACATTGACTAGTTTTACGCGGGCCGCCAACCAAAGATCAAATCTTTATATAAATTTAAAAAAAAAAGCAAGAAATGGGTAAAGTGGGCCACCTGTAAACATTGAGTCTTGAATCAAGTTAACAAGAATTTCAAGTTTTTCCTATCCCTCATCTTACCCTAGCTCTATCAACTACAATACACCATAAAAATCAAATCTTTATACAACAATAACAACGCTTCAATCCCAAACAAGTTGGGGGTTAATGTGAGGATTCATCATAAAATTGACTAGTTTTACGCGGACATCCAACCAAAGATCAAATCTTTATACAAAAATAAAATAAAAAATCAAGAAATGGGTGAAGTGGTCACCTGTAAATAGTGAGCCTTGAATCAAGTTAACAAGAATTTCAAGTTTTTTCCTATCCCTCATCTTACTCTAGCTCTATCAACTACCAACAACAATAACAACAACAACAACAACAAACACCCACAAGTGGGGTCTGGTAAGGTAGTGTATATGCAGACCTTGGGAAGGTAAAGCTCTATCAACTACTATACACCATAAAAATCAAATCTTTATACAACAATAACAACGTTTCAGTCCCAAATAAGTTGGGGGTTAGCGAGGATTCATCATGAAATTGACTAGTTTTACGCGGGCCGCCAACCAAAGATCAAATATTTATATAAATTTAAAAAAAAATCAAGAAATGGGTAAAGTGGGCCACCTGTAAGCATTGAGTCTTGAATCAAGTTAACAAGAATTTTAAGTTTTTCCTATCCCTTATCTTACCCTAGTTCTATCAACTACAATACACCATAAAAATCAAATCTTTATACAACAATAACAACGCTTCAATCCAAACAAGTTGGGGGTTAATGTGAGGATTCATCATAAAATTGACTAGTTTTACGCGCGCAGCCAACCAAAGATCAAATCTTTATACAAAAATAAAATAAAAAATCAAGAAATGGGTGAAGTGGTCACCTGTAAATAGTGAGCCTTGAATCAAGTTCACAAGAATTTCAAGTTTTTTCCTATCCCTCATCTTACTCTAGCTCTATCAACTACCAACAACAATAACAACAACAACAACAAAAACAAAAACAAACACCCACAAGTGGAGTCTGGTAAGGTAGTGTGTACGCCCCTACCGTGGGAAGGTAAAGCTCTATCAACTACCATACACCATAAAAATCAAATATTTATACAACAATAAAAGCTTCAGTCCCAAACAAGTTGCGGATTAATGTGAGGATCCATCATAAAATTGACTAGTTTTACGGGCAACCAACCAAAGATCAAATCTTTATTTAAAAATAAAATAAAAAATCAAGAAATTGTGAAATGGGTAACCTGTAAACAGTGGGGTCTTGAATTAAATTAGGGTCATAAGACCTCAAGGGTGCCTCCATCATATCATGAAGTTGATCATCAGATAATAAGGGAAGTGCAGCCTTCAGCTTTGAAGCAGTTTCAGGTTTGAGCTGAGCTTGACGTCTCAAAAGCTGAGCAACATACACATTTGTGAGACCTGTTTCTTCTGCTATCTGACTAAATGTTTTGCCAGATTTTTGTTTCACTGACATAAGAGATGCCACCATGTTTGCTTTGTTGCTTTGCTTCTCCATTTTTTAGCTTTTGTTATGCTGCTAAGAGAAGAGGGCTTGTGGATATATATAGCTATAGGGGATGAGTGAAGATGATCAGTTTTTGGGACCCAATTATCCTACTACTACTTTGCAAAGTCCAATTTGATAAGAAATTTTAGTAGGAGAAAGGGTGTTAATTTTGAGTTTTGGCTCTGACTAATTGGACTTTTTGTACTTCAACAGTCCTACTTCTCTTTTTCTTTGTTCTGTACACTCTCCGTTTATATTTACTCGTGAGTCGTGACTTTGCACTTTACTTTAATAAAAAATAAATAAAGTATAGTATATTTTATAATTTTATTCATAATAATTATAATATTTCAAAAAAATATGAAAAATAATTTAAGAAATGAGTAGTTAATAATGATAAAATAAAAAAAAAATTGTATTCAATTGATATACTAAAAGTGATAAGTAAAAATAAAAACATATTTTTCAAATAATAGACAAAAAAAAAAAAAAAACGGAGGGAGTAGTATAATAAGAGTCCTCCGTCCATATAACACTCATTTGGGAATATTTGTTGATATTCCTACATTAAATATTACTACATAAATAATTACTCTAGTCGAGACTTCTAAAAATCAGAAATCAAGTAGAAAACACGTCTTTTCATATGCAATTTTAAAGAGAAACTGTTACGACCCAAACTCCAACTAGTCGTGATGGCACATAACCCGACCCGTTAGGTAAACCAATTAACAATAATCCAATTCAAATAAGATTTACTAAGAAAAATAAGTGATAAAGTATTTGAACTTTAATACACTTCCCAATGATTGGTAGTACAAATCATGATCTTCTAAGATTTAGAATTTACAAAGATGATATGAAATAAATACATCATCTGTTTGAAATATACATGAAAGATTAATAATTCTAAAGCTAACAAGAACAAGAGGCAGCTATGACCGGAATGCAGATACATCTTCAACGCCAGCTCCCGTCATACTCAGCAACATCAATATCCGAAAATCTGCACGCAAGGTGTAGAAGTGTAGTATGAGTACAACCGGCCTCATGTACTCAATAAGTAATAAACCTAACCTTAGGTTGAACGTAGTGACGAGTTTGGACAAAGGTCAGAGTCCAACACCAACAGCCAGTAACAACTCATAACAATATAACTAAAGCAGTAAAAGTAATAACTCAAAAATATAAATGCTCAACTCGTTCACAGTTCCGAAAAATAAGCATGTTTTTTAAGTATAACAGTAAAACTCAAATTTTTTACCGAAATCACCAAAATATGAGTAAATATGAAAACTGTGATTTTTCCTAAAAACTTTCAATAACATGTAAATGTTCCATTATCAGATGGCATGAGGAAAGTACATCTCTACGCCTACATATCAATGTGTATGTGAAGTCATGAATGACACAATATCGTACAATATGAGAAAAATGCATCTATATGCCTGTATGTCAAGTGTGCATGTAAAATGCAATGCAACACAGTAATAAAACCATATGCATACTTTCAAAGTATCAATTCGCTCAGTCCTCACAGTCACTCAATCTTTACAGTCACTCAGTCCTCCCAATCACTCGGCACTCGCACTCGACACTTACACTCAGTAGGTACCTGCGCTCACTGTTGGTAAGTCACACTCCGAAAGGGCGAATCCTGCCCAAGCGCTAATATAAACCAGTCATGGCATGAATTAATAAAGCATGTTGCAGCGTTGATCTCGTCCAAGTTCACACCTCCATTCGAGGTTATGAAAACGGCCGATACAATAATAATACCCAACAAGAGTCGGGGTCGAATTCCGCAGAGAGCTATATGTGGGAGTTAGTAGTATATATCGTAGCATGTGATTTTGTATATCTAAATTTGCACTTTTATAAAATTGGGTATTTTTAAAGTCTAATTTAAACTACGATTGCAATTTAATAAATAAAACTAGAAAATTATTTTTATTTTTTTTCAAATGTAATAAAAAGGCCTAGGGCTATGACCTTCAACTAGGTGTTTGCCTAATGAGATATAAACTCTAAAACTTGTTTTATTGGTCGGGGTATATTGTAGCTATCAACACTCAATTACCCACTCAATACCTCTCGGTTAGAGAGTAATTTTGCCCAATTTGGCTTTCTCAAGTCCAAATGGGTATTGAACAAAACGGTTGATAAAAAACTCAAGTCGGGTTGTTACTATCTCTAGGTTCAACCCTTTAATTGGGATTGTCAATCTATTGATTGACCCAGTTTCTTGTTAGCCTAATTTTCCTAGACTAAGTCTCTCTTTCTCAAGCAGAGACCAAGTCAAATAGGCATGAACTAATATTTGCAACCATTAATTCAACTAATAAAATCAAGAACAAGGCTAAATAATAAACACCCAACCATAAACAAGCATTAAATTAAACATCCATTAAGTTTACACACTAGGGTTGGGTCACAATCCCAATGAAAATCTAGCTACTCATGCTTGAAATGGAAGAAAAAAAAAGAAGAAATGATAATTAAACACATATTGCTAATTAAAATGATAAAATCTATGTTCAAATAGCTCAAAATATGAAAACTACTAAAAAGAGTAAAAGAAAACGGCTACTGTAGCAGCTGATGTAAAAAATATTGACCTAAAAATGTGAAACTTGTCTATTTATACAGGGCTAAAAATTTCGGATAAAAATACCCTTTTGGAGGTTCTGCGGCCGTACAATTCCATGTGCGATCCGCACTTTTCTTCACCTTGATAGGATTGGAAGTATGCGGCTGCATAATTCTGAACCGCGGCCGCAATGCACTCTTTCTGCGGTCCGCAAAATTGTAACTGCGGTCGTACCTTGCTCTTCTGCGGTCCGCACAATTGTATCTGCGGCCGCATAGTTCTTCTGCTGCAGCCGCATAATTGTTGTGCGGTCCGCACTTCTGGGAGACTTGGAATGCATCTTCTCTGAACTTTGCTTTTGGCTCAACTTTTGCGGCCACACAATTCATGTGCGGACCGCACTTTGCACCGGTCTCTGATGGAAATTCCTTCATAACCTGCGACCATAAATGATATTCTGCGGTCCGCACAATTGAGATTCTGTGCCTTTTTTTTGTCCTTGAGTTCAGATTAATCCTTCTTGAGTTGGATTTCATCTCGGGAGTTCATCTTCCAATATTCTTGCAATTAAGCACATTTCATCAGTTTTCGGAAAGACAATTAAACGCTTTTGGACTAAAATAAAAGCTAAAAACCACTAATAAATAGTCAAAAACCCCACTTAACAAGCGTGCTTCTCGATCCCATAAAATCCTCACGATCATGCCCTCGACCTCACTCAGTCATCAATCTCTCCAATCTCTCGGCTTCACAAATCTCATGCCAATCGGCCCAAACAATGATAATATGTTGTGAGACAAATGATATCAGAGAATGAGATATGATATGCAATGAATGAGTATGTAATTGCAATTTAAGCAAAATAACTCAACAACAGAAATGATCTTAGTGGGCCCCAATAGGATAAGCATATAGCATAAACACGATTTCTAATATGAGTCACAACTCAATTTCTTTAACACATGAAAATACATGGATAATGATAAGATTGTTTGACTATACAGTTCCACAGAATCGTTTGAGTCACAATTTCAACGGTGCATGCCCACACGCCCGTCACCTAGCATGTGCGTCACCTCAACACCAAATACATAACACGTATATTTAGGGGTTCATACCATCAGCACCAGGTTTAGAAGTGTTACTTACCTCGAACAAGCCGAGTCCAATATCGAGCAAGCCAAACAATACTCCTAGAAACGCCATCTTGCGCTTACCGACCTCCGAACGGCTCAAAACTAGCCAAAAGTAACTCAAATACATCAAATAATGCTTAAGGAAATAATTCCAAATGATAAAGGCCAAACCTTTAATCAAAACCTGAAGTCAACCAAAAGTCAAATTCGGGCCCGCACTTTGGAACCCGGCGAAAATCATAAATCCGATAACCCATTCAATTACGAATCCAACCATACTAGTTTCACTCAAATCCGACTCTGAATCGATGTTCAAAACTCAAAAATTTATTTTATGAAATTATAGACAATTTCTCCGATTTCTCTTTCAAAATCAATAATCAAACGCCAAAAACGAAGATTAATTCATGAAATATAATTAAAAAAACGAGTCAAGAATGCTTGCCCTAATACATGTGGTGAAATTCCTCTCCAAAGTCGCCCAAACCGAGCTCCAAAATCCAAAAATGTGAAAAAAATGACCATCCCCTCGAAATATAGATTTTGCATAGGTCTGTTCCTTCTTCGCGAACGCGGAAAGTGCATCGCGAACGCGGAAAGTGCATCGCGTTCGCGAAGCACAAAAACTCATTTGCCCAGAAAACCTCTTATGCTAATGCTGAATATCCCACGCGAACGCTAATCACAAAATTCCAGAACTATGCGATCGAAGACAACATTACGCAATCGCGAATAATAAATTCGCGTGAACCTAGTCTCCCTTTTTCCTCTCCGCGAACGCGACTAAACCCACGCGTTCGTGATACACTGCCTCACCAACTTACGCGATCGGGACCCAATCTCACCAACGCGTAGAATAAAATCCTAGCTTCTCATCTCAACTCAATGCGAACGCAGGCTGACCAATGCGAACGCGATGCTCAAGCCTCCAAAGGTATGCGAACGCAAAGAAGAAATACTCAGCTCCAGATTTTTCCTCTACGTGATCGCACCTCCAACTTCGCGATCACGAAGAACACTTGGCGCACCAGACATTAGCAGAAACCATTAATGCAATTTATGAAGAAAATGATCCGAAATCGATCCGAATCACGCCCGAGCCCCCGGGACCCTGTCCGAACATTCCAACAATTCCCATAACATAACGCAAACCTACTCGAGGCCTCAAATTACACATAACAACATCAAAACGTTGAATCGCACCTTATTCAAACTTAAATGAACTTTGAACTTTCAGCTTCCAAAACTCGTGCCGAAACATATCAAATCTGAATCCGATATCCTCAAAGTCAACTCTCGGTCAAACTTATGAACATTCCAAACCTTCAAATTTTCAACTTTCACCAATTAGCGTCGAAACCTTATGCAAATATCCAAATGCAAATCCGGGCATACGCCCGAGTCTAAAATCACATACGGACCTAGCGGAACCATCGAAACTCTGATCCGGGGTCAAATACCCAAGAGTCAAATTTGGTCAACTCTTCCAACTTAAAGCTTCAAACATAAAATTCATTCTCTCAAACTAATTCCGAAACACCTGCAAACCAAAACCGATGATACACAAAAGTCGTAATACATCATACGGAGCTAATCATGACTCCAAATAGGTGAATGGAATGTTGATGCTCAAAACGACCGTTCGGGTCGTTACATTCTCCCTCACTTAAATATATGTTCGTCCTCGAACGTACTCAGAGTCATTCCAAAGCCATCAAATCGCCGTGTAACCTTATCATGCACATACCCGGGGGTGATCCCGCATCACCCTATTCCATATAGGCCCGACAACACAATACAACTGAAGATCATTACTTCAACCTTAGTCCGTAAATCTCAAAATCCAATTTCTAACATCCGAAATTTCTTACAAGACCCGAATCTCGTACCTACACATTGTATAAGTCTGAACAAGCTGTATCAAGTCATATCCATAACCCAAGTTGTAATCACATAATGTACCACATGGCTCAAATACTCATAGCAATAACTTTCGACTGCAATAGCTGCTCGATAATCAATCCAACACCGGTAACAAACCTCATATCAACTAAAATCTTGTTTTGAACCTTTGTACACTGCCAATGATGAAAGAAACATACAGAAACTCATAACCACTCATCAAATCCACCAGTCATGGAGCTCTCCCTCCTTCGACAAGAACTATAGCCAATTTCTAAGCCGACTTCCGATATTATCCTTCCAAACATATTGTAATCAAGTTCGATAGTAATCACTTCAGGCCCAAAGACTCCATCTCATCAAATACAAGCTACTCTACTGGCACGTCATACCAATACTACCTAGAATCACAAATTGTGCAATCCATGCACCAATAAGCATTCAAATACACCCAAAAATGGAAAATGACTCAAATGAGAAAATCGTTTTGCAAGCTCAACAAGCACCACCACCAACGCAATGCTACAAACCCATCACACGTAGTAGAACCAAAATACATGAATCTGTCACTAAGGATCATCGCCCAATGTAGCCCCGCTGCAATGCGTAAGCCATCCAAACACCAGCCCAGATGAAATACCTCCAGTCACCATGCTCAAAATTAATAACTACACGCAATTCAACATCAAATACATGAAATGTATGTCCATAATCACGGAGAAGAAAATAGCACAATATACCACAGCCCGGAGAGAACATAACCAAGGCGCAATCAACCATTCAACACCCTAATAACCATCTCGCTCAAATAACTAATCAATAATTCAACACCCTAATAACCAACTTACGCGATCGTCGACCCAATCTTGCGAACGCGTAGAACAAAATCTCAGCTTCTCATCTCAACTCAATGTGAACGTGGGCTGACCAATGCGAACGCGATGCTCAAGCCTCCAAAGGTATGCGAACGCGGTATAACAATAGCGAACGCGAAGAAGAAATACTCAACTCCAGATTTTTCCTCTACGCGATCGCACCTCCAACTTCGCGATCGCGAAGAACACTTGGTGCACCAGACATTAGTAGAAACCAACAATGCAATTATGAAGAAAATGATCCAAAATCGATCCAACAAGTCCCATAACATAAAACGAACCTACTCGAGGCCTCAAATTACACATAACAACATCGAAACGTTGAATCACACCTCATTCAAACTTAAATGAACTTTGAACTTTCAGCTTCCAAAACTCGTGCCGAAACATATCAAATCCGATATCCTCAAAGTCAACTCTCGATCAAACTTATGAACATTCCAAACCTTCAAATTTTCAACTTTCGCCAATTAGCGCAGAAACATTCTGAAAATATACAAATGCAAATCCGGGCATACGCCCGAATCTAAAATTATCATCCGGACCTAATAGAACCATTAAAACTCTGATCCGGGGTCAAATACATAAAAGTCAAACTTGGTTAACTCTCCCAACTTAAAGCTTCAAACATGAAATTCATTATCCCAAACAAATTTCATAACACACATCAAAACTGACGATACACACAAGTCATAATACATCATACATAGCTAATCATGACTCCAAATAGCTGAACGGAATGCTGATGCCCAAAAATGACCGGTCGGGTCGTTACAGAAACACTTAGGATTATTCGGTTTGAAGACAAGTTATTCTGGGATAAGTTATCCTGGGATTATTTCTTATTGACTGTTTGGTATGTTGTATTAACTCCATATGAAATTCTTAATTTTATTATTTTATCTTATGATAACTTATCCTGGAATTACTATTCTACTACTATTTTTAATCCTATGATAACTTATTTGATGATTAGTAACCAGATAAGGCGATACCAAACTTTTATGAGAAAAATATAGGAGTACCTATAAAAGTTAAAATATTTACCCTGCTCTACCCATAAAAAAATTCTACCCATTAAATAATTACAATCCCCTACCCATTTAATAAACAAACGAGTATCTCAAAATAACTACCCCACGCTAATGCCCTACCTATAAAAACGCAAAAGCTGCTCAAATTTTCAGAAAATTAGCGCACAAAAATTGAGATTTCCACCAGCATCTGTTGAATATGTGAAGATCGCCACCCTAATTTGAAGTTAAGAAGTGTGAAAAAAAAGAGCGAAGATGCTTAGTTCTCTTTAAAATTCGAGTTTTCTCCTTAAATTTTGTAGAAGTAGCTGATTTGACTTTGGAAGATGCTAAAACTTTTGATGCTCAAATTCGCATCTTATTTTTCCGATTTTGATTTCGCATATTACAGAAGTTTAGCGCTCAAACTTCTAAATTTTTAGCTGAAAGTTTTGTTCTCAGTTTGGAGCTCTAGAGGTTTGAATCATAACAACTAATTTGATTTCGAAAAATCTTCTGTTGAAATTTGCATTGTCGAGATTCAATTTTGGACATAAAAGTAGTTATAACTTCAGAATCATGGAAAATATACCAATTGTGCCGCAACATAGTGGAGAATGGGATGGTAACCATAATTTCATAAACTTTCATGTTGATGCAATTCTAATAAAAACCTGTTGGAAATTTGAACAACTTCTCAGAGAAATTGCAAAGCAACTGCAAAAGGACAGTAACACAATAGTTATTCTGTATGCTATTGCTCAAGGATATCCACCAATTATAATTTATAGTGATATGAGTGTTAGTGTTTACATGGAATTAAAAAAATCAAGTGCATGGATGACAACACTCCCACTATGTGTGTCGTTTGCTAAAAATACTATACTGCAAGCACCTCTAGTTTCGATGTTGCTACAATTTCATTAGAAATTGCACAATTTGAAAGGAGTGATATGATTAGTACTTTTGATGTGCAAGAAGGAGATGACACCGGTATAGAACTTGATGATGCAAACATCATAACTGATCAATTTCATCAAAAAGTTGATAAAGGACAAATTTACAAAGACAAGAACCTGCTGGCTCTCGTTATGAAACAATATGCCGTTAGAGAAAAATATCAATATCGGGTTAATAAATCATGCCCAAGAAGGTTCGTCTGCATTTTTTCAAGTAAAAAACTATGTGATGCCTATATACTATATTAGGATGCTATGTCGGTATATTGTGTGAGTATAGAATTCTACTGGTTTATGTGTGTGTTTTTTATCAGTAAAACATGATACCTATATAGTATATCACTATGCTATATCAGTATACTATGTAAGTATATAATTGTATTGGTTTGTGTTTGTATTTTTTATCAGTAAAAGATGATATGAATATATTATATAAGTATGCTAAATCAGTATACTATGCGAGTATAAAATTGTTCTGGTTTGTCTATTTTTTTTATCAGTAAAAGATGATAATGATATAGTATATAAGTATGCTATATCAGTATACTATGCAAGTATATAATTGTACTGGTTTGTGTGTTTGTTATTATCAGTAAAGTATATATGTATGCTAAATCAGTATACTATGTGAGTATAGAATTGTGCTGGTTTGTTTATGTTTTTTATCAGTAAAATATGATACCGATATAGAATATAGGTATGCTATATGAGTATACTATGTGAGTATAGAATTGTACGGATTTGTGTGTATATTTTTATCAATAAAACATGACACATAACTGTATTTGTATTATAAACAGGTATACCCTTGAATGCGTGGATGAAAGATGCACTTGGAGACTTAAAGCATCAATCTTGCGATCATCTTTTCAAAATGACGGATTTCAAATTTGTCCACAGTTGTTTAAATGATAAGAGATTTTGTTCACAAAAGCAAGTTGTCTTAGCTTTTGTTGCAGCTGTGGTACAAGATAAACTTGTTGACCCGAAAACCATATATACACCAACAAATATCCAGAGAGACATCCAAAAAGCATATGGTATGGACTTAAGCTACATGCAAGCATGGAGATCAAAAGAAAAAGCAATGCAATTATTGAGAGGAACACCAAGTGAGTCATACAAGAAAATACCAACATATCCTTATATGTTAGAGTACGCTAACCCAAGATCAGTGACACGACTACATTCTAAAGTAGATGGGAGCTTCTTGTATATATTCATAGCTATATATGCATTGATTAGATGATGGATCTATTGTAGGCCAACATTTGTAGTTGATGGAAGTTTTTTAAAGTCAACATATAGAGGGACCATACTCACGGCTTCCATGCAAGATGCAGAGGGTAAGAAAAAAAGTTGTCTCAGAATCAGTATTGAATAATTGATGTACTTTACTATTTTAAAAATACAATCCAATTACATTCAGTTAAAGCAGCAAAAAATATTTTCAAATATCATATGATACCAATATAGTATACAAGTATACCAACAAAGTATATAATTATTTTTCTACATACCTGCACCTACCTATGACTATACTACAATATGAAATGATAAATTAACATTGTGTGTTGTAACTAATATTTTTTCCTTTGGGTTTACAGGACAAATTCTGCCCCTCGCATATGCAATTGTTGATTCGAAATATGATGCATCGTGGGAGTGGTTCTTCATGGAGTTCAGAGAAACCTATGGACAAAGAGAGGGAATATGCATTGTATCAGACATGCATGATGGTATATGAAGAGCAACTTCGATTGTCTATCCAGAACTCCCTCATTGTGCATGTATGTTCCATCTCTGGAACAGCATAAAGACGAACTTCAGGAAGAGCCAAAAACAAATCAAAGAAGTATACTTTGCTTTAGCAATAGCATACACTGTTGAAGAATTCAACATGCATATGGTAGAGTTAGAAGCTATTGATAGTAGAGTGAAAACATACCTGATGGATATTGGATATGATAAATCTTCCCGGACGCATTCCAAGGCAAATAGAACCATGACCATGACATCGAATATTGCAGAATCAGTAAATCCAGCAAACAAGCACACAAGAGACCTCCTAGTTGTAAATTTGCTTGACTTTATGACAACATTGATTCAGAAATGGAATTACACCAACCAGAAGAATACCGTGAAATCATTTATGAAGATCAGTGTAAATTATGAAAAAATATTGGCAGATAATAATATCTTATCACAGACGATAACAATATACATTTTCAGAATCATAAAAACACTGCATGTACTGTAGTTTTACTTCTGCACCTTAGACATTTCACTAAACAACTGCATATTGTTATTAAGCAAATACTATTACTTCATACAACTAGTGACTTTTTTGAATTCAAATTATATTAGGTGTTGCCATCAACTCAATTCTTACATTTAGTAATTAATAGCCAAACAAGAAATATGGTGCGCCTATATGAAAAAAACTGCACGTGTGGAAGGTTTCATCTAGATGATATTCTATGTCCACATGCAATGGCAGTTATACAAAAATTTTATATGGATTCATACAAGTATTGCTCGGATTACTACATCATAGACTACCTCCTGAAAACATATGAGATACCAGTAAACCCTTTGCCTGATAAAACAACGTGGCAAATTTCAGAACATGTCTCTTCGCAGGCGGTACTGCCACCAAAAGGAAAAATCAAACCAGGAAGACTTAAAAAGAAGAGAGGCATATGAGGTTAGGAAGAAAATACAGTTACATGTGCACTATGCGGAAAAAAAGGACACAACCGGAGAATGTGACGAAATATTCCAAAGAGAGATTGATATAATGCTTTAATGTTTTTATAAAACTCATATATCGTAGAATCATATCATTTGAATTGCAAAAAAATAAAATGCATGTCTTGCACTAGACATATATTTGGTATGGTAATTCTTTGCCAAATTACTTTTTGGCAGAATTTTTATAGGGCTACTTGTGTTTTCAATAAGAATCTATTTATTTTCTATTTTAGTATATAAAAGTGGGATGCATTTATATCTAGTTGTTGCAGGAAAAAAGGTGCTAAAATATAATGTGATACCCAAGTGGTATATCCGTATACCTTATTGGTATCAAAATATGTGCAGAAATAGAAGTGTTGCCCCAAATGCAATATTTGTACATACATCGTTAACAAAACGGGCACGCTTTGTAGCTCATGTCAGTATTGAAGTATAACAAATTGGAAGCTATTTACATGTAGTTATTGTACATCGTCAGGTACTCAAATACAATGTGATACCCAAATGGTATATTTGTATACCTTATTGGTATGTAGTTGTATTGCACTAATATGGTTAAACCAAAATGTCTGTAGAAATACAAGTGGTGCACTAAAAAAATGCAACATATGTACATACTTCCTTAAAAAAATGGGCACATTGTGCAACTCATGTCAATATCGAAGTATAACAAAAAGGTACTCAAATACAATGTGATACCTGAATGGTATATTTGTATATCTTATTGGTATATAATTGTATTGCACTAATATGGTTAAACCAAAATATGTGCAGAAATACAATTGGTGCACCAAAAAAATACAACATTTGTACATACTTCCTCAACAAAATGAGCACACTTTGTAACTCATATCAATATTGAAGTATAACAAAAAGGTACTCAAATACAATGTGATACCCGGATGATATATTTGTATAACTTAATGGTATATAGTTGTATTGCACTAATATGGCTAAATCAAAATATGTGCAGAAATACAAGCGGTGCACCAAAAAATGCAACATTTGTACATACTTCCTCAACAAAATTGGCACAGTTTGCAACTCATGTCAGTATTTATAGCTAGTTGCTGCAGGAAAAAAGGTACTCAAATACAATGTGATACCCAAATGGTATATCTGTATACCTGATTAGTATATAGTTCTACTACACTAATATACCTGAACCAAAATCTTTGCAAAATATAACTGGTGCAACAATGCAAAATCTGCACAGAATTTCTTAGATTCAACTACAACTAAAAACTACCCTCAATACAAATTCAAAACCAGTTCACTTTCTAAAAATATTTCTTCTCATTCAAATCAATGCTCGCACTGTTCTTCAACCAAATAGCAACATAGTTCCTCTTTTTGAACGTCGTAGCTCCTTTAAAAATAACTTCTACTGGTGTATTACAATGAACTAACAATGCTCCCCCTACTACAAATGGCAGTAGGAGTAGGAACTAACAGTGCTACTGTAACAGCCATGTTCTGCACTAATGGCTTCACTTCAAGTGTTGAGAACATTTTATCTCCGAAAGGCACTCCTAATAAACCAACAACTTTATTGAAGAAGCCCAAGAAAAGCCTAATAAAATAAACTGAAGATAAAATCCAACATTAAAACAGTTATAGCAACATATTATACTATTACAATTGTATTCCTAAAACACACATTTAAAAGCTAGCATTTTTACAATCTAATAATGCAAAATACCATACTTCACCAAAAACTATTAAAATCCTGCAAAGTGTTCATGCTACGATTAACTAAAAGCAAAAAGAGACATATACTACTTCATGCGCTTCTTTCCACGAGTCTTTTTTGTTGCTACTGGAGCCTCAGATTCACTTGATTCGCATGCAACTACTTGTTCCTCCCATAGTGCCACAACAGTATACCAAACCTAGCTCGAAGACCATCCACATCAAAATTGACAGCATGGATAGGAAGACCTTCAATAATGTACTCAGCAAAGCATGCAACATATACTCCACAATCTCTGAAATAAAACAAATGAATAGAATATAAAAATCAATTAGTAGTGAAAAATGTTAATATGAATAAGGAAAACAAAGTAATATAAAGTAACTATTCTTACGAATTTTGCTGTGTTGGCAGATTTGTAATCAGTTCAATCTCAAATGGACCAGTCAAGTCCTTTCCCATGTGCAGACCATTTTGTACTACAATGTCACTTCTTTGGTTATAAAATTCAATGCTAACTAAAAATAGGGGGATCAACACAGCATATGCCTCTGCCACCTTTTGAATAGCTTTTTTGTGCTTTCGACTAGGTAGCGAGTCATATACACAAAAACATCTCTTATGGAATGATACATACCCCAATATCCAGTGCCACTTTTCTGCCAAATTAATTGGAAAGAGGACATGATCAACCTGGTGCCATGGAGTGTTGCAATGCATCCTAAATCCTTTCATTTACTCCATGGAATCGTCTGATCTATCAATCAAATGATCTTATTTCCCACCTTTTACAAATTATGTGTAAACTCTTTGAATGATATTATTAAAAAGAGTATCTTTAGTTGTGACTTTGATTGGCATATTAATTTTATATTTTGCCTTCTTCCTAAGATAGTAGAATATAATATTCAAGTGTTGCAAAAAAGAAAGGAAGAAAACATGACTAACACTAACAATATGCATGAACTAATACAACAACAAAAACAAAAAGCAGTACACATATCGAACTAGACAGTGGCCTGACAGAATAGTTTAATGTATGGAAAAATATCTTATCATCAATATGTTTAACTTCAAAGTCAAAACAAGGGTCCAGCTTTTGATCACCGGGTATATACACTTTCCTATTTTGTATAAAAGAAGATATGGATAAGAAATATATCAACAAAAATTAAGAAAATATGAAAACAAAAGTACATGAAAACGAATACGCACTCTCCCAATTACATGTTTGCTTCAACAAAGTTTGAGAATTCAGTCATAAGCTTATAATCAATAGCCACTGAAATGTCATTTACAAATGGAAATCTTCCTTTTATAACCTTCGAGGATCTCCCAACTGCACTAACACCAGATTGTCAGTCATTCATATACGACGACTGTTTTACAGCTGCATGGCGCCTTCTCCGTGTGAAAACAGCAGGAGATGTTTCAACATCTGTATGTGTCTGGACAATAGTTCTTTATACCGGCTGATCAAGTTTAGACTTATTTACAGAACGAGTTGTCAGCTCATTTCCAGATTGATTTACATTACGTCTCCCTCCTTGTGTAATGGTAACAATTAGATCAAGTTGAGAATCAGTATATTCAAAATCAGAATCCAAGTCAAGATCACCCTCGTGTGGACATGGAGCTTAAATTAGAAAATGCTAGTGAATCAACAAATATACAAAGTTAAGAATTTTTTTTAAAAAAAGAATGAAAAGTTATATATAGAAGACATTACCAGAAGACAAATTCACATTACTGCCACCAACATCCACTTGACCAACACCATCAACCCGAGATGCTGAACACATAAAAGCATTATCAGCATCACTATTTAAATTAAAAAAGCTATCAAAAATCTCTCATTTACATACTAACTTCAGAATTAGTAACATCAATAATCGTACCCTGTGGAGCAGTATTAGACTCAATAACAGCATCTGGTCATGTCTGTGCAGGGATTACTGATGGCAACGGAGCAGGTCCAAACTTTTTAACATCATGAGATGGGTGCTTATATTTTGCTTGTTGTGTAATGACACTGATTTGATCAATTGCAGATATAGACAGTTCAAAGTTAGAATCCATGCCAAGATCATGCTCATTTATGAAGGGGGCTGAAAAAAGTTAAAAAAAAAGTTAGTGAACGCACAAATACACAAAGTTAAATAAATAAAAAAAAGAATAAAAAAATTACATATACAATATTTTACTAGAATACAAATCATCATTAACTACGCCATGCCTTGCTATGACGTTCTTCACATTGACACCACTGGCACCACCCTCTCGACCAACCCCACCAAAACCAGACACTAAACATATAAAAGTATAATCAAGAGTTCTATTTTCAAAAAATAACAGCAAAAAAAAAATCTGTGATTTACATACTAGAAAGCGCTTTGGGCGTGCTATCTCCAATAACTACAGGATCATTCCCACCGTTGCCCCTTTCAAACTGGTCATAATTATTATGCATCTCACAAAAGTAAGGATCATTATCCTGTTGCTTATGTTGCAAATGAGAAAACAATAATTTTATTATTATGTATATTACAAGAATAATATGTGCACTAAAAGTAAAGAATGGAATAGTATCCTATAAGCATATATTGCATCTTTGAATAATATACTATAGCATTATATTATATAAAAGATCAATACCGCTGAATTTCCCTCTGGTTTCATTGACTGCCTACCAATAGCTGCAAGCACCTCCTCAAACTTGGTCTCTACAAAAAGTTTCAAACCTTGTAACTCCTTCATTACCTCAACATTAGTAGGTTCTGAATCACCTCCAGTACTTTGATGCATACTTTGTGTCTATGGCAATTGAGCACCAAAAACCTAAAAGCTATCAGGCTAACTGTCAGTGCAATCAACTTCAATTTCAAAGTTTAAACCATGCACATCAAATAGTTGCTTCTCAACATCAGTTGGGGTGATTTTCTTTAGCTGCAATTATTAAGCACACTAGTTAGAAATAGAAATGATAATAAAACATGGAAAGATAAAAGATCCCTATTACCATATGATACCAATATGGTATACATGTATACCAACAGAGTATATCATTGATCTGGGATATTGCTACAACTACCTGTGACTAAACTACTGTACAAAAATATTAAAAGATACAATAAAAGAATGAGAAAAGTAAAAGTATAAGTAACAATAAAACTATTAGTAGCATAAAAGATCCCTATTATCATATGATACCAATATGCTATATATATGTATACCAGCAGAGTATATCACTGATATGGGATATTGCTACAACTACCCGTGACTAAAATACTGTACCAAAATATTAAAAGATGCAATAAAAGTATGAGAAAATTAAAAGTATAAGTAACAATAAAAGTATAAGTAGCAGAAAAGATCCCTATTACCATATGATACCAATATAGTATACATGTATACCAACAAAGTATATCATTGATCTGGGATATTGCTACAACTACCGGTGACTAAACTACTATACCAAAACATTAAGAGAGGCAATAAAAATATGAGAAAATTATCTGCTCGCGTTGCAAACTAAACATTCGCAAAGCAACTCGCTCATTCTGTATTTGATTCATGACTACCCAATTCAGAATTCGTGGAAGTTTGTTTCCAATATGATCAGCAAAGTGACCATCCAAACTTGGGCAACATTCATACAACCAAATCTGTAAAGCCAACGGGAAGCCACCGAGTCTATAAAAAGAAGGCTTATCTTGAAACTTGTTGGAACACGAGTCGATTGTAGCGTTATAAACATCTATACCCCAGGGATAATTATTAAAATCACCGCACTAAACCAAGTCAATGTAAGACCGTGAAATAACCTTTATTTTGAGCAGAGAAAGTAAGAAGCTGTTCACAAAATAAAGATCTGCTATCTTCAATACATCATCATCTGTTTCCCATTTCTTCTTCGTAAAACAGTCTACTAGTTGGGCCAATGTCACAGATGCAGTCCAAAAATATTTTAAAATTAACATATTCTCTTCTACGCTCTCTATACTTGTATCACCCTTACATTTCAACCCAGTAACGAGTGAAAATTCACCCAAACCAAAGCGTAACCTAGAATCACTCACTACAAACCGCATCT
The DNA here is from genome assembly GCF_000390325.3 of Nicotiana tomentosiformis. NCBI lineage: Eukaryota > Viridiplantae > Streptophyta > Magnoliopsida > Solanales > Solanaceae > Nicotiana > Nicotiana tomentosiformis. The sequence goes on from NC_090820.1 coordinate 17,697,937, forward strand.
CATTTTTCACCTCATGATGTACTTCTCTAATAAGCAAATGGTGCATAACCCGAATCTGCACAATAACTGATGGCAGATCCAAAAAATATCCAAAGCATATTTTCTTAAACATCTGAAGTTGTATCTTTGATAAATTCTCTTTCAACAGATGAATAACATGGCAGTTGGTATCCCAATCAACCTTTGGTTTATAATCTATGTCCATAGGCACAAGAAAATCCCAACACTGCAAAACATGTTAAACAATTTCAGAAATAGAATTCACTTAAAAATGCAACTAAAACAACCAAAAATATTACAACTACCATACAATACCAACACGACATATAACTATACCAATATGGTATATAATTTTACTGGCTAATTCCCGATAACTATAAATGACTATACTTATTACATAACAGATAGGCATAAAGATAAAAAGCAAAAAGGTATGCAGCTATAAAGTATTTTCAAGATATTGTACTATACTACTATTATTAAAGGAAAAACAAATAGCCAAGATAACCAGAAAAAGATCCAAAAGCATATGATACCAATATACCAATATAGTATATAGCTATACTAACAGGGTATATAGTTGTACGAGGTTATTCCAACAACTTCCTATAACTATAAAAACTATTACATAACGCATATACACTATGTGTATAGGCACAGGAGAACCTCAACAATGCAAAACATGATCATATAAATTATTTCAGAAATAAAATTCACTTAAAATAACACAACTGACTATAACTATAATATAATACAAAAGCATACCAGGAAATCAAAAAATAATAATGTACTATACATTCAAAAGCACAGATCCTAATTTTAAGAAAATTACCTTTTTGGGTGCGACACCAATTTTTTTCTTCTTTAACTAAGAATCATCGCTACAATCAACATCTACTGGTTGAGTCTCTGTTTCAGGTACAGATTCACGTCGGCTTCCCCCTAACTCAGAATCCTTAACAACTTTACCTTTTCCCTTATCATTCACAACAACACCTGCTATGATTGGTTCGTAATTTGTGTCGAGTAATGACTGGTAGAGAGTTACATTGACTCACAATACATCAATATTGTTGCCTTTTTCACCCTCTAATTTTATATTTTCAGTCGTGTTTTCAATACGACTACTGCTAGGGTTAGGACTAAATACAGACGGAGAATCAGAAAATAATAAAAAATTAGGACCGGACATGACTGAGGCAACAGATTCAGCAGCTACTTGGGTTGAAGAATGATGTTGTCCATGGTGCCACCATCTACGTACACAATGCTTCCAACCCATAGTAAGAACAACAACCCATAGACATTGATTCAGAAAAGTACAAAGAAAAACACAAAAATTCTATGATTTTGAAACCCACTTTCACTAAAATGTACTTTCACAAGCAAAAATTTCACCAAGAAATTACTATTAGACGAAGAGATAGAACGAAATCTGAAGAAAAAATTTAAAACTCGAATCTGGGTGCAATATGGGTTCTCATGGTTTGGCTATGGAGATTTGAAAATTGTCTATAGTGTTAAATGACGAAGACAAAATAAATGAGGCATTAAAGAAGGTGGGTATGGGATCCGCTAATTGCGTGGGCTGTTGGGTGAAATAGCTTGGGCCGGGTATGAGAATCCGCTAATAGGTGGGTCGCGTAAATAGTCTGGGCCATATGGGTAGTAACGGTAAATAGTTTGGGCCTTTGTTTATAAGGTAAATAGTTTGGGCTTAATAGGTATAAAGTGAGATTTCCTCAATTTTTATCCCAAGATTATTTTGCTTATCCATCATACCAAACAATCCCTATTTTTTTCTTCAAATCAGGAGCGGCACCATCACAAGGTCACTAAGTAGGCGTTTGGACATGAATTCCAAAAAAAAATTTCAAATTTAAAATTTCACTAAAATTTGAATTGAAGATGAAGTTGTGTTTGGTTATAACTTTTGCAACATAGTTGGATGTCTTTTTTTTAATATATTTTGTAACTAAACACTAGCAACCTTCCCATTTTCAAGTGAGATTGGAAAAATGGTAAGATTTTGATAACCAAACATTGTTTTCAAAAAAAATTTTGGAAAAAAAAAAAATATTCTTATGTCCAAACGGGCTCTAAAGCTTTTGTTTTAGCCTAAAAGTCAAAGGTTTCAAAAATTGTAGATTCAATATCTATTGTATATAATTTTAGTGATTTTTTTTTGAAATATTTGTTGTCAACTCACCAATCATTAGTTACATAGCCAAAATTTTATGTTGTTGCTTATGATTTTCTTTTTGGCTACAAATGCAAAACGTATGTGCATAACGATAATAGGGTGACAACCAATTCAAATTAAGAATTAAGCAAGTCGTATTACTGTTTATTGCAGCTACTTGACATTCTATCTGTAAAACATCGGACCAGTCACCTCCACTACAAAAAGCTTCATTTCTGACTAAAGGATAAAAATGTTTCATCACTTTTTATTCCAATTAAAAAAAGAACTCAAATGATGTTTTTGTTGGGAATATACCCCTACAGAAATAATATTCACAGTAATAAAAGCAGAATAATAACGTAGCACCGAGATACGGTAATTAACAAGAATAAAAAAATGACAACGATACCAAAATTTTTACGTGAAAAACCCTTTTGAATAAGGGAAAAACTACGGCCCCAAGATGAGCGACTGATATAATTATAGCAAGGAATTTTACACTTTGTAGGTATGAGTAAAATACTCCAAAGACCACTACAACACTCAAAAGAAATAACCCTCTTTTGATATTCCCACCTCACTACAATATCGCTCACTCTCTATTTTTCTCACAGATTATTTTCTTATACTATATATGTGAAACCTTACTTTTATAGCCGAAGCCTCACTCTCTAAAGCCTACTATATTTGATAATTTGCACACACTTTTCCTTTTTTTTCTTTAATGTTAACAATTCAACAAAGTTGGCTACCAAACCAAAGAAATTCTCAGCCAAATATTTTATTTAGGCACATACCTATTACTTTGACTTTTGAATGAAATGGACCCCATCCGTTTACTTCGTCTAAGCTTGTCTCCTAAAATGGTTACTCCTAATTTTCTTAATATTCACTGGAATAACTCCATACACAAACGATATACAAAAGTAGAGAATTTAAAAATTATTTCCCTTATATAGTTCTTTTTCCGTATTAAAACACAAGTTCACAACAAAAAATGCTTATTGGCACCCATCCATACAGCATATGATAAATGCACGATATATATCTTTTACATAGTGTTTATTAATTATCCACAGTTTATTAAATATTTACTATTACTTCTATTTCATCATTCAACCATACTAAATTGAGTTTTGATGAATGCACCGTGTCCGAGTAAGTTTTCTCCCATTAACAAGTCTTTTTCATTCAAAGCCACAGGTTTATATATATATATATATATATATATATATATATATATATATATATATTACTCTTTGAAAATACTCATATTTTTCAAAAACAACAACCAGTCAAAATACGTATTAGATCTTAGAGTAAAAATAACACGGGCTAGCCAGTTTTCGGACTGGTAATTAAAAAATAGCCAGCGTTTGTAAAGTTATTGAAAAATAGCCACTATTTTACTGCCACACGGAAAGTTCCAGCATAATATACTGGAGATTGGTGCACCTGCGTATGAACTTTATGCTGGAACTCCAGCACACAGAAAGTTCCAGCATAATATACTGGAGATTGGAGTACCTGTGTATGAACTTCCAGCATATTATGATGGTCCAGTATATTATGCTGGAAGTTTACAAGTAAAAAATTCGAACTCCAGTATATTATGCTGGAATATTTTTCGAATTTTGAACAGTGTTTTCGTTCAGATTTTTCTTTACATGAAAAGTGATTAAATTTTGATTATTTTTGAAACTGTGACTATTTTTCAATTATCACTTATAAATCTGACTATTTTTGAATTTCATCTGATCTTAAAAGAATTAGTCTTGATGGGGTAGATTTTAAATTTAGACTAGCGATATTACGTAGAAATGACACTAGCTAGTTGCTTGTAATACTCCTACTTAAAATATATTTAATTTTAATAATCATCCAAAATTTAGCCAGTTGACAAATTTCATACTAAACCTTTTGTTGTTGTTTCTTCTTCTTATTATTATTATTAATATTCAGATATCTCGGATCCTGAAATTGCACTATGACAAAGCCTAACTTCATACCCCAAAGTCTTAAGTTTTAAAAATCAAAGTTAAAATTCAAACTTTCGGATATGAAGTGGAGCTCTACCAAAGCTTAACTTTTTTCAAATTTCATAATTGAGGCTTCAATAGAACCAAATCAGACCCGTTGGTCTGAATTTGAAAACTTGAGACACTCGATTTTCTAACTTCAGACCATCAAGGTGATTTTGAACCGGCTAAACTTTGTGAAAAGTGGCTATTCTTTAAATAGATGTCTTAAAATCGGCTATTTGTGCATTTCGCCATGTTGATATAGAGAAAAAGTTCAATGCCTTTCGTAACAGTTGGTTTCTTTTGCAGTCTTTGATATGCTATAAGAAACTGAAGAGAAGACAATCAATAGGTGTGTTATAAACTCTCTGTTTCTTGTTCTTTATAACATACTTGCTGAGTTTCTGCGTGTTTATGTTTTTGTGTTGGAAATGGGGTGGAATTAATACGTGTAATTTGTGAGTTTGTAGGATGCAGGGAGTAAATCTTTTCCATATCTGTGTTTGAAGGGATAACTAAGAGAATCACCAGTTACAAGTTTGCCGTTGCTGTAAAGCCTGTTAGTATAATCGAATGCTAGGTGTTTGTTAAAATGTCTAAACGGGTGTTAGAACAAGAAACCATATTTTTTTGTTATTAGTTTTTTGTTGGTTCCATGATGAGCAAGTTATCACTTAAATTACCCTTTGTAGGAAATTGGACTGGCTATTTTTTTTTTCTTTTGATTACTGTGAAATCCTCGAGGGCCAGCTGGGTTAAAACTCATTGGATAATGGGTCCGTCCCTCTACTGTGCGTTTACCACTGAACCAAAACCGGGGGGCAAATTGGACTGGCTATTTCTAGAGACTGTAACTTGTGAATTGTAATACTCACTTTACTGGATACACCATCTACTCTTGGAAAACATTACTTCTAAAGTGTGGATTTCCAGGCAATTGTCTATTTGTGTTTAGAATTGTGATTAATCATTCTCTGATATTGTCGCCTTAATTGCTTTCGACTGCCAGGCCGAGTATGTTCTCCTGATCAGCTACATTTGCAAAGATGTGTGGACAAACCAATCGACTTACATTACAAGAATTTGCACGACGCTTGCAGTCAGTATATATTAGTATGATCAATCATTATCAGCTAAAGTGGTTAAAATAGTTTAGGATCGGAAAGTGGTTTAATCTACATTCTCTGCTCTGGTGGTTGTGCAGTAGAATGTACGCAATTGTAACATGTACTAGAGAATCTGCTAAAGCCATTAAGGGCTTTGAACCATTAGCCCCAGAAACCTCAGACAAATCAACATTTCAAAGGTAGCTTTGAAAATGATTTCTATGTTGATTTGAAAGGAAGGATCATGCATTGGAGAAATCTTAGGACTTGTTTCCTGAGATGAGGAATGGAAAAAAATGATCTGCCATTTTCACCATTCTAAATGATTCGAAAAGCAGTTAACGAAACTCACTCTGCCTTAACGCACTTCACACAAAAGTGCAGAACTCTCAACCACCTAAAAGAACTCCACTGCCAACTCCTCAAACTCTACCTCCCTGAAACTCCATCAGCCATTGCCCCACTTCTTTTATTTGTCGTCAATTCTGGGAATCCTTCTTTCTTCAATTATTCGCATATTGTGTTTCAAAATCTTGACTACCAAAGTACTTTTTTGTACAATACCATGATCAGAGGATACATGCAATCAGATTTGCCGATACCAGCAGTTCTATGCTACAAAGATATGCTTAGAGATAAGCTTATTGTAAATAATTATACTTTTCCGCCATTGATAAAGGCTTGTTCGATGATTTTAAACGAGTTTGGTCAACGTGGTTTTTCAGTGCATGCCCATTTACTGAAATTGGGATTACAACATGACCGGTTTATTGTTGCATCGTTGATTGAATTTTATTCCCTAAATCACGAGATGGACAGAGCACATATGTTGTTTGATGAAATTCCCAACAGAGATGTGGTTATGTGGACCACCATGATTGATGGATATGGGAAAATAGGGGAGGTGGGGAAAGCTAGATTGTTGTTTGAAGAAATGCCAGAGAGAAATGTGATTTCTTGGAGTGCAATGATGGCAGCATATTCACGGGCTAGTGATTTTAAGGAGGTGCTTTGCTTGTATCGGAGGATGGAAGAAGACGGTCTTATGCCGAACGAGTCTGTTCTTGTGAGTGTTCTCACGGCTTGTGCTCATCTAGGTGCACTAGCACAAGGTTTTTGGGTACATTCATTTGCTAAGCATTATAGTTACGAGTCAAACCCAATATTGGCTACTGCATTAGTTGACATGTACTCTAAATGTGGTAGAATGGAGTCGGCTTCATCAGTTTTTGAAGTGATGACTTATAAGGATATTGGAGCATGGAATGCCATCATATCAGGCTTTGCAATGAATGGAGATGCAGTGAAATCAGTTCAATTGTTCAATAGGATGATAGCAAGTGGGAATCGGCCAAATGAAACCACTTTTGTTTCTCTGCTCTCTGCTTGCACTCATGCAGAAATGGTCGACGTAGGTCTTTCACTGTTTTCAAGAATGGGCAGTGTTTATGGAGTTGAACCCAGGTTTGAACATCGCGCATGTGTGGTAGACCTGTTAGCAAGAGCTGGTAAGCTCGAGGATGCTGAGAAGTTCATAGAGGAGAACATGGGAGGGATAGAGAAAGGGGATGCTAATGTGTGGGGAGCTTTACTTGGTGCTTGTAGGGTGTATGGTAATGTTGAAGTAGGTGATAGGATATGGAGAAAGCTGTCTAACATGAAGGTAGCTGACCATGGTACTTGTGTACTTGCATACAATATATACAAGGAAGCTGATCGAGATATAGAAGCTAAGTGTGTTAGGAAATTGATCGAGGAGATGAGGATAAAGAAGCAGCCTGGATGTAGCGTCATAGAGGTAAATGGTATAGCTGAGAAATCCCTTGCAAGTGATCTATTACATCCTAAGTGACAACAAGTCTGTAACTTGCTTAGTCGTTGCCTAATATAATGTATCTTATTGATTGAATATGATACTAAACGGTCAGAATATAGACAACAGTAATGTGTTTCTCTTCGTTTGTTTTTCTTCTGAATCTAAGTTGCTCCATATTATGTAAATGACCTGTGGAAATTGGTAATCAGATTCAGAGTGGTTCTTATGCTAAGCTATGTGGTTCCTAAGATTGCTGCCAACCAGATTGATTAATTACTTGAACAACCTGTGCAGTCATTTGATCCATTGCTATCTTGCAGTTTTATGCTTTGTGGCCCATTATTACAATTTCAACAGTGTGTATCTGTGATGAAAGTGTTCATAGTAAATCGAGCATCACGTGGCTGATTTGTTTTCGATTCGCCCCCACCCCCTCGCCCCTTATCTTTCTTTTTGTCTTTTCTTGTTTTATTTTCGACTTGTGTCACCCATCTTTTGATGCTCTAGGTCTTTAAGCATGCGTTGCATGTGGGTTGTAATGAAAATACAGTCAAACTTTTCTATACCAGTATCGTTTATTTTGATATTTTTTGGCTTTTATAGTGAATGACTGTTATACACCTATAATAGTATTTGTCGTTTAAATTTTTTTGACTGTTATAAACAAAAATTATTCAAGAATCAATTATTTTTTAATGTATATATAAAAGATAGAAAATTATTCAAAAGATATGCATATTTAACTAATTAAATATTAAAGAAATTTAATACATTATTAATAAATTTATAATTAAATGTACAAAGATTTAAACTCTGAGGCACACATTTTAAAGCTACAAGAAGATTAAATTCTTTCAAAGTTGATGGAAGAACTCTATAATTGTAGCATGTTCCGTAGATTCCAGTCTCTTACTAGCAATATAACGTTTGAATTGGCGAAGGTTTGTGTCCAAATTTTCAGCAAAAAGGTATCTGATAGCTTTCCCTTGAAAGCAATCTAATAGCTTAACAGTTGATTTTTTTTTTTATCTTAGTTCAAGTAGTAGTAGGTTGAGGTCATTATCTTTAAACTTATTATTGGTATTCTTAGAGATTCTACATGACTGTTATAAATGAGTAATTTTACAAAGAGCGTACCACTATAAAGATAGATGTTGCTTTACATGTAAAAAGTTATTATAAAGAGGTAAACATAACATAAAAAATCGGATCGAGAAAAAATTTACCTTTTATAGTGAATGATTGTTATAGATGTTGTTATAGAGAGGTTTGACAGTATAATAAAACTGTCAGACCTTTCTATAACAACATCCCTATATAACAACAATTCGCTATAAAAGCCAAGTTTTCTTCAGAACCGATTTTTAAGTTATATTTTACCTCTATATAACAATCTTTTACCTATAACAACAACAACCATATTTATAGATGAACACTCTTTGTAAAACTACCCTTCTATAATAACCATATAGAATCTGTAAAATTACTAATAATAATTCTAAAACATGCACACAATCTTTTCCATTAAATAAAGTTTATACCTTGCATAAGATATAAGATTTGAAGATTTGCATATGATATCTTTTTCATTGGACAAGTTTCAAAAAATAATTAGATAGAAAATTTAACTATTAAGCTCTTAGATTGTCTTCAAGGAAAAACTATTGGATACCTTTTTGCTGAAAATTTGGACACGAATGTTCGCCAATTCAAGCGTTATATGGCTAGTAAGAGAGTCAAATCTACGAAACAAGCTACAATTACAAAGTTCTTCCATCAATCTTGAAAAATTTATTTTTTAGGTAGCTTTAAAATGTCTGCCTTAGAGTTTAAATCTTTATAATTTTAGTTATGAATTTATTAGTAATGTATTAGCTTTCTTCAATATTTAACCGGTGAACTATGCATATCTTGTGAGAATTTAAATTTGAATAATTTTCTTATCTATAGCAGCCAAAAAATATTTAAATGTCAAATACAATTATAGGTGTATAATAACCATTTACTATAAAAGCCAAAAAATATCGGAACAAACGAGGCTGTTATGTTGACTGTATATGTTTATGAACCGTGGCCAAGTATGGTAAGTTTAAATTTGACATAAAGTGTACAGTTTAAATTGCAAAGTAAATCATGGTATGTACTTGTTTTTTGCCCCTTCCTTATTATCAAATTGATTATTCCATCTGTGTGAAATTATGGGGCACACTTTCCCTTTTGGTTTATCTCGAAAGAATGACACTTTATATATATAAAAACAATTTAATTTTAAAATACTCATTTTATCCTTGATGAAATAATTTATACTCATATAAATATTTATGATTTGTTTTAGACCATAAATTTAATAAAAAAACAAAATTTTTCTTTGTCTCTTAAATTTCGTGCCCAATCAAAACAAGACCACATAAAATGAGAAAGAGGAAGTACTATTCTTATAGTCAACATAAGCCTTATGGCTGCTTAATTTGTTCTTACTCTAAACATTTAGGAGTTTGTATTAATGAAAAACATAGATTTTTAAATCAATTTTTTTTTATGTAATTGATTCCATAACTATTTCAACTTGAACTTAGAATTCAAAGTCGAAAAAATAGTGTGAGGGGCATTTCAAGTGAAATAATAAGTGAAATTCATGTCCAACCCCAACTAACTTTTCTCAATTCAGTTTCTATTGGGAAAAAACTGTGCAATATTTTATTTTCCTTTCTTATATCTTGGTATATTTGGTATAGAAAGATATTCCTTGTAAAAGAGTACTATAACCGTAGTTTTCCATGTAAAGAATTATATCTAATTTAGGATTGCTCTGTATCTTCTTTTATATATATCCTTCCTTATTAATGAAAGAGGAGATTTGAAATCTCAATATTTCTTGTAGTTTTTTTTCATGGTACCAGAGCCATGGCTCCTAAAGAAGAAGAAGCCACTAGTTCTAACAAGAAAATTACGAGACCCTATATACTGAATTCGAATGATAACCCGGGTAATATTATTACCCAAGTTCAATTTAGAGAGGAAAACTACGATGAATGAGCGCGAGCCGTTCGGACTGCTCTTAGGGCCAAGAAGAAATATGGGTTCATTGATGGAACTATTAAACAACCAGAAGAAGCTTTCACCGCTATTGAAGATTGGTGGACTGTCAATTCAATGTTGGTTTCCTGGATTTTCAACACTATCGAACCCAAGCTTCGTTCGACCATATCTCATATGGAGAGTGTGAAAGACTTCTGGGAGGATATTAAACATCGACTCTCTGTTGGCAATGGTGCAACAATTGAAATCAGAACTTGCAAATTGCACGCAAGGTGGGCAGAACATAGTTGCATATTATGGTCGACTCAAGATGATTCGGGATGAACTGACCAACTATGATCTGATTCCAATTTATAGATGTGATGGATGTAAATGCAATCTCACTGCAGAACTGGAAACAAAATAGGAAGAAGAAAAGATTCATCAATTTTTGATGGGTCTAGATGATGAAGGGTATGGAACAATGCGTTCCAATATACTAAGTAATATGGGTTCATTGATGGAACTGTTAAACAACCAGAAGAAGATTTCGCCGATATTGAAGATTAGAGGACTGTCAATTCAATGTTGGTTTCCTGGATTTTCAACACTATCGAACCCAAGATTCGTTCGACCATATCTCATATGGAGAGTGTGAAAGACTTGTGGGAGGATATTAAACATCGACTCTCTGTTGGCAATGGTGCAAGAGTGCAACAATTGAAATCAGAACTTGCAAATTGCACGCAAGGTGGGCAGAACATAGTTGCATATTATGGTCGACTCAAGATGATTTGGGATGAACTGACCAACTATGATCTGATTCCAATTTATAGATGCGGTAGATGTAAATGCAATCTCACTTCAGAAATGGAAACAAAACGGGAAGAAGAAAAGGTTCATCAATTTTTGATGGGTCTAGATGATGAAGGGTATGGAACAATGCGTTCCAATATACTAAGTATAGAACTGTTGCCGAATCTGAACCGAGTCTACTCGAGGATTGTTCAGCAAGAACGTGTGATGTCGATGACTCGATCTAAGGAAGAAAAAGGGATTCTCATGAGCTTTGCAATGCAAATTGGTGCTCGAAGTTCAGGGGGAATGGAAGGGATAAAAACGTAATTTGTTCGTACTGCAAGCGAGAAGGGCATGATGCTGAGTCTTGTTTCCAACTGATAGGATATCCAGAGTGGTGGACCAACAAACCTCGCCCCAATCCACCTGGACGTGGTGCAAGTCGCAAGCGTGGGACTGGTGAAAGTCGTGACAAGGGAGCAAATGCACATGCCAATGTTGTCCAAGCACCTAGAAGTGAAGGAGAACATGGATCCATGACTGATGTTGATAGAAAAGATTTTAATGGCCTTAGTGATGAGCAATGGAACAAGTTGATAGGAATGTTGAGCACACACAAAAGTGACGGTAATGAGAGGATGTCGGGTAAGAAAAAAATTCTCTCTTGGATTATTGACAGTGGCGCTTCTCACCATATGACTGGAACATATGCTAGCCTAGAAAAAGTTCGTGATATAGAACCGTGGTCTGTCAGTTTGCCCAATGGTGAAAACACGTTGGCGGTCAAAGAAGGAATTGTGACTCTTGGAGGGAATTTAAAGTTGCAACACGTCCTTTTTGTACTTAATTTGAATTGCAACTTAATTTCTGTATCAAAACTTCTACATGATTCGAAGTTGGTGGCTCATTTTACTCACAAAATTTGTATTTTACAGGACCTAAATTTGAGGAGGCTGATTGCAGCGGCTGAACAACTTGAGGGGCTTTACTGGCTCAAAGGAGTGGCACCGGCTCATGCTTGCAAGACAACAGTTGTTGCATCCTTTGAACTATGGCATATGAGGTTGGGGAATCCTTCTTCGAAGGTGGTAGAATTAATTTCTGGTGTTGGTAGTTTTGATAGGAATATTAGTAAGGCTTGTGATATTTGTTTTAAAGCGAAACAGACCAGAGAAGTGTTCTTTTCTAGTGACAATAAAGCCGCGAAATGTTTTGATTTGATACATTCTGATTTGTGGGGACCTTATAGAGTTCCAGCCTCTTGTGGTACAATTTAATTTTTAATAATAGTTGATGATTTCTCTCGTACTGTTTGGATATATTTGCTGAATGACAAAAGTATGACTGCTTCTGTTCTTAGAAAATTTATAGTGATGATTTAAAGGCAATTTGAGAAAAATATAAAAATTATTAGAAGTGACAATGGGAGTGAATTTGTGTATGAAAAATTATTTTGAAGAACATGGAGTTTTTCATCAGCCTTCTTGTGTCAATACACCCCAATAGAATGGTTGAGTTGAAAGAAAGCATCGCCATATTCTTAATGTGGCAAGAGCATACGATTTCAAGCAAAATTACCCATTGAGTTTTGGGGTGAGTGTGTACTTTCAATTGGTTACTTAATTAACAGAACCCCCTCTATGATTTTAGATGGTAAAACTCCTTATGAGGTTCTTTTTGGACATCCTCCCTCTTATAATCATATAAAGACCTTTGGATGCCTCTGTTATGCACATCATTTAAATCAGAATAAAGATAAATTTACAAGTAGAAGTAGAAAATGTGTGTTTGTGGGATACCCATTCGAAAAGAAAGGATGGAGATTGTATGATTTGGAGAGAGAGATGAATATTTTGTTTCTAGGGATGTGGTTTTTGTTGAAACCAAATTTTCATATGACAAGAAGACCATTAAAGATATGGAGTCGACAGAAAATAAATCTTTAAACTGGAGTTTTGATGCTAATGAGGAACATGGGAATCATAGGGTAGAGGTCAGAGGAGAAGAACAGCAAGTGATTGCTGATAATGCAGAGAATGGAGAAAACAACACTGATGATATAGTTAGGGGCGACGATGCAGATGTGCAACTTGGTAAAGGACAAAGGAAAAAGCAACCTTCAGTTCGTTTGCAGGATTATGTAACTCATACTGTCCAAGCAAGCCCCTCAACGAGTTCATTGTCCCAATTAAATTCCTCAGGTATTCCTTACTCTATAACACATTTTGTGAGTTATAATAAATTCTCCTTGCAACATCCCTCTTTCTTTGCTAGTGTAACTGCATGACATGAACCAAGTGCATATGCAGAGGCAATGAAAAATGAATGTTGGAGAGAGGCTATGAGGAAGGAAATACAAGCTCTAGAAGAGAATAGTACATGGATAGTAGAAGACTTGCCTCCTAGAAAGAAAGCGATAGGAAGCAAATGGGTCTACAAGATTAAATATAACTCGGATGGAAGTGTAGAGCGGTGTAAAACTCGTTTAGTGATACTTGGAAATAATCAAGTTGAAGGAATTGATTATCATGAAACATTTTCTCCCACGACAAAGATGACTACGGTTCGTACTTTCCTTGCAGTTGCAACTGCAAAAAGATGGGGTCTTCATCAGATGGATGTACAAAATGCATTCCTCCACGGAGACTTAGACGAAGAGGTATACATGAAAATGCCTCCTGGATTCGTTTCTCCAACACCAGGGAAGGTGTGTCGTCTTCGAAAATTATTATATGGATTGCGACAAGCAGCTCGATGTTGGTTTGCTAAACTAGCTGCTTCGTTAAAAGGGGTATGGACTCAAACAATCTTGTTCAAATTACTCTTTATCCACATTTCGAGATGGTCCAGTTCAATTAAATATTCTCATCTATGTGAATGATCTCATTATTTCTGGTAGTGATGAGACAGAAGTACAAAAATTCAAAGATTATTTGAATAGATGTTTTCATATGAAGGACCTGGGGAGATTGGAATACTTTTTTGGTATTGAAGTGGCACGCAATCCAGATGGTATTTTCTTGTGTCAACGTAAGTATATTTTGGATATTATATCTGAGGCTGGTCTGCTTGCGGCTAAACCAACCAATACTCCTCTTGAACAAAATCACAAGCTAGTTCTAGCTACAGGAGATGACATTGAAGATCCATGTCAGTTTCGATGACTGGTTGGACGACTTATTTACTTGACAATTACTCGACCTGAATTGTCATATTGCGTGCATATTCTAGCTCAATTTATGCAGCATCCGAAGAAAGAGCATTTAGATGCAGTAATGAGGGTTGTGCGTTATCTGAAGCGTACTCCTGGTCAAGGTATTCTGCTTAGAGCCAATTGTGATTTGAGATTGTATGCTTATTGTGACTCAGATTGGGCTGGTTGTCCATTGACTCGACGTTCCTTGAGCGGATATTTTGTTCTCTTGAGAAATTCACCTATTTCTTGGAAAACGAAGAAGCAACACACAATGTCTCGTTCATCTGCCGAAGCTGAATACTGCTCTATGACCACTACGGCCTGGCTGAAGGGACTGTTGGCTTCAGTTGGTGTTAGTCATTCTGATCCTATACGTTTGCATTGTGACAACCAGTCAGCTTTGCACATTGTTGCTAATCCCGTTTATCATGAAAGAACGAAGCACATTGAAGTGGATTGTCATTTCATTCGCGATGAGATTCAAAATGGAAATATTCAGACTGTCTTTGTGAAATCCTCCATGCAACCTGCTAATGTTTTTACAAAGGCTTTGGGAAAGGATATCAATTTGATTTCCTACTCTCCAAGTTGCGCATTTTCGATCCTCATGCTTCAACTTGAGGGGGGGGGGGGGGTATGGGAAAATACTGTGCAATATTTTATTTTCCTTTCTTATTTCTTGTTATATTTGGTATAGAAAGATATTCCTTGTAAAAGAGTCCTGTAGTTTTTCATGTAAAGAATTGTATCTAATTTAGGATTGCTCTGTATCTACTTGTATAGATATATCTTTCCTTGTGAATGAAAGAGGAAACTTGAAATCCCAATATTTCTTGTAGTTTTTTCAGTTTCAAATTCTTGTTTTGCAACTTTGACCAAATATTGCACAAACGCAGTTTAAGAATCAGTATTTAGTTTAAACAGTAACATCTAGGTGTGTTTATTTGCGCCAAAGACAAGTGTTGCAACCAATCTTTATATTTTCTTGCCCTTTGGGATGTCATTAAATTTTTTGATATTCGGCCTATCCCTATTTACTAAATTCGATGCGTATGTGCTTTTAACCATTAAGCTGCACCCTTCAACTTCCAACATTGAATAAATAAGTATGCTTTTCCAGCCAAATGCCAAGTTTGTTCCAAATTGTAGTAGTTTAATAGGCGTTTGGATAATATTATAATAATTGGTTAAAGTTGAGATAAAAATTAAAGTACTATATAAAATTGAAGATAAGAGGAGCAAAATTTTGTGGAAAAGAAAGTACTAACAAATTAAGTCATAATGATTAGTAAGAAAGGAAGTCAACCAACCAATACTCGCCTAAATACGGTTATGTTGCCTCATTAATATATATCCGAGCTAGCTTGTCCATAAAGTTATAAGTCATATTGATAGGTTAGAGGAAAACTGAGATTGGTCAGCCAATCAATAATCACCCAAATAGCATTATGTTGCCTTGAAATCTTTGACACTCGTGGGAACTTGGAACCTCCGCCAATAAATAGAACAATTGCTGCATATTTACCTTCCTACAATTAACTTAGCATTCTTTATTTTGATGTAAATATTTTATAAACCAATAATAACTTATTAAATAGCTTTATCAGTTTATTGTTCTTAAGGATTTATTTTTCCTTTTTAAGATAATGCCACTCTGGTTGAGGCTAGAGTTAATTAAGCGCGCAGATAGTTACATGTTTATTGATCTCATAAACTCTAGCCTATGATATTACTGCACATATTATTACTTTGTAGCAATAGGTACGAATTAAATGCAAATTAAATGTCTTAGTATTGTTTAACTATATAAATATAGTTTAACTCAAAGACAATACAATCACATATTGTTTAACTATATAAATATAGTTTAACTCAAAGACAATACAATCACATCTTGTACCACCAAGAGAATTTATGCATCACATTTTCCGAATCCATAAAAAACAAACTTTAAGTACGTACTAGTTGAAGACATGTAGGAGCATTTGGGTGCATGGTGTGTATATGAAGACATGTAGGAGTATTTGGGATCACAATCCACCTGCGGATTGTAGCTGGTATTGGAAGAAGATAAATGGATTAAAACATAGCATGGCTCAATGGTACAATGGTAATACATATACCTTGACTGGAAATGGTGTTTACTCTGTTTCAAGCAGCTACAATGCAATGCTTGGCCATATGTCAAGAAGCTGGGAAATGAATTTGGTATGAAGTGGAGTTCTGTTTGGTGATTGTTGTTGGGTGAAATCCATGAGAGGAGCATTGGCAAGGTGGTCAGACATCAATATACCGGACATGGCAATACCTGAAACTTTGCAGTGGATATTGGAAGCAATTTAGAAAGGAAGTAGCATGTGCAATAGTATACCATACTTGGCAAGCTAGGAACCGGAAAATTTTCAGACAAATTAACTTGAACATAGAATTTTGTATTGGTCAAATCAAGAAAGAGCTCTTATGTGTAGGATTCAATTCCAGTATAAAGAGCTTCTTCAATAATTCCAATTCCCGAAAAGTCTAGAAGTACTCTTCCTCTGGTGGACCCAGACTCTCCCTTATTAGGCTTCTGAGTTCATACCAGATTCATGCCTATCTACACTAATAATTCATGAATCAATTCCAACCTCTGAGTTAACAAGGACAAGTATGGATGGATTTTGTTATGGAGTTAAAAGAGAGACACAAGCATCCTGCTCACAGAAAGACTAAGAATGCATGCAGAGTCCAGAAGAGCAAGGCAGTGTCCATTGTTGATACAAAGATTGTGTAATTAGTTTGTAGTGCAGGTTTATTTTTGTAGTGGTTTATTCAGATATATCAGAGGTCGTGATGTACTGAGATGATGCTTAAGCACAAGAAGTACAAGTAAAAGTACGTACTTAAGTACAAGTAGCGACAAATGCAAAAATAAATTAAAAACAAACTTTAAAGACTTAAGCACAAGAAGCAAATTCTCAATTAATTGCAAGAACACCTAACAATAGGTAGTGGGTACGCAGACCTTACCCTTAATTGATGAAGATAAAGAGATTGTTTCCGATAGATTCTCGTTCGAAAAAAGATGAAAAAAAAGAGAAACAAAAAAGAAAAATCATCTGAATTAATTGCAACAATGATTAAAAAGATAACTAAAAGAGAAAACATCAATCTTACAAAAAGTTCATTCAACATAATTCAAAGTAGCAAATTCTTAATCCAAAATAACCTAAACTAGAACGACGTAACACTAATTCTCAACGATCAAATGGACCATTTGGATCGAGTTGTTTGCACAAAGTCAAGTAGGTTAAATAAAGAACACGATCCTTTGCACCTGTGCGATGATTCTTAGTATGTTCACAGAAATACTTAAGATCGTCAAGAGTACAACATCCAAGCATTTTCCCAAGTAGCAAAAACAACCAATTTATGGAACTTTTCTCCTCTGAGATTATTGGTTTCACACTGTTTTCTTGTTTACAAAATTGACAAGTTGGAAGCAAAGGATTCATCCAAATATCAGGGGCACGATCATGCATGGCTGCTTTGTTTTCAGCAATATAAGTTCCAATTTCTACGAATTTTTCTCTCAGATCAAACTCCATTTGATATTTTCTCTCACACCTCTTGCATTGAACGTCGCCGCTTATGGTGAAGAGTTGCTTGGACAACAAGTAATCTAACGTGTGGATTGTGGCTCGGCGGTTTGTTGCCCAAGGAAATGGGGGTTGGATAGTGTCACTTTTTCCGTCTTTCGCTGCTTTTGAAGGGTTACGTCGTTTGCGCATTGGCTGCAGTGGAGCGGCTACTGTTGGGGTTGACGACGCTAAAACTGTAACGGGTGGGAGGTAGAAAGAGCCTGATGGTAGAGGCAATGATGGTGGTGGGAGATTTGGTTGATATTTTGGAGGAGATTGTTTTCGAGGTCTATTAGTAGGAGGAAAGGACAATGAAAGTGTGAGCAAATCATTATCTTCGTCTTCTTCTCCTTCTTCTCCAACTCTTAGAATATTTTCGGTAGAGAATTTACTAAAATTACTAGCATTATTTTGATCATGCAAGTTGTTGTTCTTTCTTTTTCTGTTGATTTCTTGCTGATCATTTTGGTTGTTCATTGTAATTTGAAATAGACACTAAAATGATTCAATTAGTGACGCCTAGGGCTGTTAGAAGCAAAAGAAGAAACTAAAAAGATACAAAGAAGAGAATAAAAAGGAGAGTTTTGGGGAGGGAGTTTTAGAGATATACATGCATATAATTATATAGAGATAACGTTGACGTTTAGAATTTCAATTAGGTTAGAATTCTTTCAAATTCAAAAGAAGATAGACATGCATGTGATTACCTGAAATTAATTACTAGATGTACACAAATCTTACTTTTCGCAACTTTACGAGGTTTAATGGTAAAAATAAATTTACCACGTTTGTAGGACATAAATTTAGTAAATTCCCCCTATTTTTCTTGTTCCCCTTTTGTCTAGTATATTAGTATATTATTGAAAACTATTTAGCAAAATTCCTGTGTTTTTTTGGCTATATTTGGTCAATTATTCCGCAAAAGTGTATGTAAACTTTGCAAAAAAGGAGCAAAAAATATGTTATTTTAGTACTCATCCTTGAGAGTTAGCTTATTATGAGGATAAAGAAACAAAAAAGCAAAAAAAAAAAAAAAACCAAAAAAACCTTTCAATTATTCAAGAAGTGCAATGTTCCTATTTTTACAACGCGAAAGCCATTAGGTGTAATTTTTAAATTTTGTTTCCTTTGCAACCAAGAAATGCTTCTCCCTTCTCACTAAAATATTTTCTCAATTCTCTTCGTCTTTTTTGAAAAAAAAAAAATACCAACTGCTCATTTTCACTATAGGAGATAACGGCTTTTAAGACGACTATTTCCGTCGCCACCAAAAGGCTATATCGCCAGTTGGAGTGGCGGACTTTCTTAAATTAACTTGTGGCGTAATTGTTTAATCTTTGCGGCGAACTTATAACTTGTTTGGCCGCTTCTAAAAGTGCTTTTCTCAAAAGTATTTTAAAAAAAAATATTTTTGGTGAGAATCAGTTTGTGTTTGATTAATTAATTCGAAAATCACTTTTGAGGAGTAATTAGTGTTTGACCAAGCTTTTGAAAACTGCTCCTAAGTGTATTTTTCTCAAAAGTGCTTCTCAAAAAAGTATTTTTGGAGAGAAGTTATTTTTTTCTTCTTCTCAAAAACTGCTTCTGGTTCTCCTCAAAAACACTTTTTTTTCATCTAAAAGCTTGGCCAAACATCTCAATTTTTGGCCAAAAACACTTTTGACCAAAAAAGCACTTTTAGCCCCAAAAAACGTTTGGCCAAACAGGCTATTAATCGCCTCAAAATCTAATTCGCTTTATTATTAGCTTTTGTGGCGACTAAACTAGCCATAAAAGGTAAACACATGCCATCACAAAATAGATTTAAGAATATGGTCGCCACTTCCATCGGTGATATATACTTTTGGTGGCGACTAAAATGGTCGCGACAGAATCTCATCACCAAAAATCTTATTTTCTATAGTGTTTATTCAACTTTAAAAAATGAGTACAATTTCATAGTGTGATCAAGGAGAAAAGGAGAAGAGCACACATCTATAGAATCAAAAATAATCAAGGAGTATGGATTGAGGGTAATGAAGCTATCGCAAATGCTGCTATTGATCACTTCAACAAACTTGTTTACCTACACTTACAGTGACAACAACCTGTCCATTCTTGATTTTATTGAGCCAATAGTTACAGATGAAGACAACCATCTCCTGAACTAGATCCCTGATGAAGAGGAGATAAAAAATACAGTATTCTCTATAGACCCCAACAGCTCTGTAGGCCCAGATGGTTTCAATGGTCACTTTAACCAAGCATCCTGGGACATTATAAAAAGGGAGGTTTGCAAGTTTGTTCAAAATTTCTTTAATGGTTATAATCTCACCATATACTACACCCATATTAATCTGGTCCTTATCCCTAAAGTCCCCGACCCTCATCTTTGTCACAATTAAGACCCATTAGTCTCTGTAATGTGTCAAACAAGATCATCTCAAAAATTATCAGTGCTAGGATAGCTAATATTCTTCCTAAATTAATCTCTGATAATCAATCTGACTTTGTTAAAGGTAGACTAATCACTGAAAATATTCTTCTTGCCTAGGAACTTGTTCATGGAATCAAGAAGAATAATTAGGGAGGCAACATTGTCATTAAGCTTGACATGTCAAAAGCTTACGACAAGCTCTCTTGGAGTTTCCTTATGGCTGTGCTAAGGAAAATGAATTTCTCTGAAGCTATCATTGATACCATACATAGATTGATTTATGAGAATTGGTATTCCATATTAATTAATGGAACAAGACATGACTTCTTCAAGCCAACAAGAGGATTGAAGCAGGGGAACCCTCTTTCCCCATCTCTTTTTATTCTAGCCGCTGAGGCTTTATCCAGGGCCCTTAATAGACTCAATGGGAACAACCAATTTATTGGTTTCTCTATGAATCCCAAAGGACCAAAGATAAACCACCTAAGTTATGCTGATGATCTAATTCTTTTCTCTTCTGGTGACAGGAGATCCGTGAAGTTGCTAATGGAGACTCTAGATGACTACCAGGATGCATCTGGCCAAGAGATCAACAAGGAAAAAAATTTCTTCCTGAAGTATAACTATAGAGTTAACAGAGATAATAAAAGAGCCATTAGAAGAATCCGAAAATGGACAGGATTTAAGCATATGCAATTCCCATTCACATATCTTGGATGCCCTATCTATATAGGCAGAAAGAAGATTTGCTACTTCTCTGATCTAGCTACAAAAGTGCTAAACAAACCTGGCGGCTGGCAAGGGAAGCTCCTATCATTTGGTGGTAAAGCAATTATTATCAAACACATACTTCAGTCTCAAACTCTATATCTGCTTGCAGCTATGGTTCCTCCCAAGACCATTATCAAGCAGATTGAAATGTACTTGTCAAATTTCTTCTGGGGTGAAAAAGCAGGCAAGAAGAGCTATCACTAGTGCTCCTGGGATAATATGAGCTATCCTACCGATGAGGGAGGAATTGGTTTTAAAAAGCTACAAGATATATGCAACTCGTTTGCAGCAAAAAAATGGTGGAAACTCATGGTGAAAGATAATTTGTGGACAAAATTTCTCCGAGCTAAATAGTGCCAAAGATCTAACCCCATCTCAAAAAGATTGGACCCCAAAGACTCTAACCCTCGGAGGAGCCTAATGGAGACCAGAGACAAGGTTGAGCCTAAAATTCTCCGGAAGATCAACAAGGGCAATATCTTGTTTTGGTGGGATAAGTGGATTCCCCAGGGTAACATTAAAACATACGCCAACCTTCCTTCGAAACCAGGAAACATCAACGTTAGAGAGTTTTTCACCAACCATGGCTGGAACATTGAGCTTCTCCAGGACACTGTGCCACAGAGAGTTTTAGATGAGATTATGCAAATCAAGATTGGCCGTAATCAAATTCAAGACCAAGCCATCTGGACCCCCAACCCTCAAGGATCCTTTACATGCTCCTCTGCCTATCAACTTCTAAGGAAAAGAAGAGAGAGCTCACCTCAACTAGCCAAAATCTGGAATAAGCATCTACCTTTTAAAATCTCCTTTGCAACATGGAGACTCTTAAAAGGCAGGTTACCACTGGATGACACTGTTCTAAAATTTGGTACTAACATTATCTCTAGATGTTGTTGTTGCAGGGTACCAGAAGAAGAAACTATGGACCATGTTTTTGCAAATAGCAATACAGCAAAGAAGGTATGGAACACTATGTCCACTCCACTGGGATTCCAGACCACGGGAAGGAACACTCTATGCATCCTAGATCAATGGTGGAGCAGACAACCAAAAAATAATGTCCATAAGTTTCTACTGCATATTACCCCAACTATAATATGCTGGGAGATATGGAAGGCCAAATGTGGTAAGAAATATGATAAGAAGACTATTTATGTTTTTAAAATATGTCAACAGGTTCTTTTTCAGGTTAAAGTTTCCATGGGCCAGAAATACAGTCAAATGAATTGGGACTGGACATGGAATATAGTGTGCAACGTAGTGGAAGACTACAAAACAAGATTGAAGAGTGTTATGGTTCTATGGGAACCTCCAGATAGCAATCAGTGAAAAATTAACACAGACGACAGCTTCATCGCAAACTTAGGCAAAGCAGGCACTGGTGGTGTTGTTAGGAAAAGAAATGGTCACTTTACGTTTGATCAAAATTTTTAGTATTTATCCCTAAAATATTCCTTTTCAAAACAAAACTCCTACATCGATACTCATTGCCTCACGTGTTTTTTCAACCTAAACCCCACGTCTCTTCAAGCCTGCAATTCTCGTTGACTATTTGAGGTAAGCAAATTCTCTGTTCCTTTGCATATTTGTATCTATGTGATTTTGTATTAATCTTTGAACTGTACGTAATAAACGAGGGCATATCAAATTTTTGGTGTATTGATTTCAAAGTGTTGTGGTGATGAAGATAATGTTTCTCTTCGAATATATTATCCTATTCAGGTTTTTTTTTTTTACTGAGAAACTTTTGTCAATTTATTAATTATTATAATTTATGATTATATGCTTATCATAAAATAAATTATATTTATCATAAAAATTATCTTATTTAATTACAGTTGTATTTAAAATAAAATAATAAATAGAATATTTTGTATTTGAATCGATCTGGAATCTAAAATTTTGAAGAAATTACGCCCTTATAAGTATAAACAGTTCTAAGGTTATTCAAGTCATTTTAACAGAAAAAGAGCTTATCAGCATTTTTTTATCAAATACTGCAGCAGTTTATTATCAATTTTAGCACTTGTATCCAAACACGTAACTCCTTATTTATTAAATTAATTTCAGCACTTAAAAATGCTTTTCAGTAGCTAATGCTTATCCGCTACTTCAAATCAGCCAATCCAAACGGGCTCATAATTGTTCTTAGATTCAAGAAAGCTAATTTAATTTTCTTTAGCAGATTATAAGATAGTTAAGATCCACGTACAGCGCAAACTGCAATTGTCCAGGACAATTTGTCCTTTTTGTGAAAAAGCAATTTTCTAGTCTCAAGTTTAAGACGGTACAATTGTCTCTCTTCACTTATTCTTTTAACACAAAGACGGACCAGGATTTGAGCACGATCGGGGCACCATTATATACTAATTACTAGCGATACAATTTGGTATAGAACTCTTTGAAAACTTATTGATTATGATGGCTTATCATCCAAGTATAAACAAAATGAAGTTCTAAACAAAGAGAAAGCACCGGAGAGAGACTTTTTCTCAAAATGAGTGCTACCGGAAGGGAAGGTGTTTGGTTTAAGCATGTTTCAAACCTTAAAGTTTCTAGTTTTTTCTTAAATAAATAAGGGTCAGTGATCAAAAGGTATTCAAACTTCAAAAATTATCAAAAACTTACTAAAGAAATCAAGATTAAGGGTGTGTTATTAATCAAAGAACTGAAGAAAAATCTGTAACTCTAGTTGTCATTACCGAGTCCGAGTTGACAAATCTATGCAACTTTGTCAAAGTAATTATTGAAGAGGGTTGTGACAGAAAGATTTGTATTTTTCTATTGTGTAGCGATTGATGGGAGAAACAGTGTATTCATTTATTTTTATTCAGCTCTAAAAAGATCAGTCATTTCGCCGGCTACAGTGACCTCGCCGGTGAAGGAGGCTTTCTTAGTTTTCTTTTATATGTTTTATAAAAATATTAGTTCCATTATTTCTTATCTAACTTTTTGTAAATCTTATATATCAAAATTTCCGTATTCAACTTTGCTTTCCAGAAAAACCAGAATCTTATAAAAGTTGTGGATTCAAAATAAAAGCTGTGAAATTCGTAAACGGCCTCTAGCTAAAACCTCGTAAGCTGTGGATTCGAAATTCCAAAAATCAGATCTGAAACCGTTTGGATTCGAAATTGTTTCTGCTGTGGATTCGAAATAATTTCTGCTGCATTCGAAAGCTGTGGATTCGAAATAATTTCTGCTGCATCGCTTGGATTTTCATTGTTTGATTAGCCTAGCGGCGGTGGCGGTGACGGCTAAGACAGTTTTCCGGCGAACCTGGGGCAAAGCGGTCGGAAACTTCCAAAATAAAGTTGTTGTGGACAATACCTTTCTCGGCATTCGGGGTGACTTCAGGTTCTATTGTTCTTGCTTTGAATTTACTATTCTGCTCGCGAGAGTTGGTACCTCCCGTTTTCCAGTTTTTCTTTGTTGTGTGAGTTAAATTGCTAGCATCTTACCTCGTACTAGTTTATTTACTGTATTAGTGTGCCTGTTGTTGCAACTTGTATTCTTCTGGTTTGGTCTGTTGCCTTGTGTGATAGTGATTCCCCTTACTCTGCCGTAGGTATAGTGGCTGTGGTCTGGGATGGTCGAC
This sequence comes from Nicotiana tomentosiformis, assembly GCF_000390325.3. Lineage (NCBI taxonomy): Eukaryota > Viridiplantae > Streptophyta > Magnoliopsida > Solanales > Solanaceae > Nicotiana > Nicotiana tomentosiformis. The sequence goes on from NC_090820.1 coordinate 17,722,485, forward strand.
TGAAGTCATGTCCTTGGGGGGAACGGGCGGGGGGGTGGGACGGGAGGTAGGGTAGGGTTTAGGGGGTAGGGCGGGTGGCAAGGGAGGTAAAGGGAAAAAGGGTGTCTGTAGGTTGAGAATTGGGTTATGGAACGTAGGTACACTGACGGGTAAATCTATAGAGTTGGTAAAAATCCTAAAGAAGAGGATGGTCAATATAACGTGTGTCCAGGAGACAAGGTGGGTAGGGTCGAGGGCGAGGGACGTGGAAGGGTATAAACTTTGGTACTCAGGAGTCCAGAAAGGTAAGAATGGAATGAGCATCTTGGTGGATAGGGAACTTAGAGAGTCTGTAGTTGAGGTTAGACGAGTGAATGATAGATTGATGATTATTAAGTTGGTAGTTGGAGAGTGCATCCTAAACATCGTTAGCGCCTACGCGCCGCATGTGGGCCTAGATGAGGAGGTTAAACGACGCTTCTGGGAAGGGTTAGATGAGATTGTGCGCCAGGTTCCGCCTATGATGGCCTTCTCTGCACCAGTACATTTCTTAACTAACAACTACTCTGAAGTGCAAGCGGCTCTGTTTGGTATTCTTTGGTATTGCGACCATAACTGTCAAGATCTAAGCTTGGAACTAGATTCTCTTCTGGTTGTCAACATGATTTTAGGGACATACAATACCCCATGGAGACTTAAAGAAGACGTTACTCTAATACAACAAAAGGTGCAACAACATAGTATCAAGATCATGCATTGATACAGAGAAGGGAATGAAGTGGACGACGCTTTGTCCAAACACGCTACTACACTCAGTGAGCAGGTTATTTTCCTTAAGGAAAATGACCTACCTACTGAGGCCAAAAGAGCCATTACTATGGATAGATTGCAGGTACCAAATTTCAGAATTAGGCCAAGAAAACACTCAGGATGGATCTTTAAGCCACCTTAAATGATAAAGGAAGAGCTACTGCTGAGCTGAACTCACATCCCATCATAGTAGCTCTCTTATACTTGTAAAGGCCTAGCCATTTACGTTTCTGTTGGCAGTGCTCCAATGGGAGGTTTTGGTTTAAATGTCCCCCTCCTTTGTACTATTTTGCTAATGAATAAACAGGGTAGGGGTCAATGCCAAACCCCCCGACACCACAGGAGATGAAAACCTTGGTGGATGATTTAAATTAAAAAAAAGTGATTTGAGGGGATTATATATTAATACAAACTCCCTAATATAGCATGAAGGAGAGATAGCCTATCCAGATACATGGAAATGAAGTAAATGCTATTGGTACAAATTACAAAACATAGGCTTCAAGCCTTTGTGCAGATGAAAAAGAAACCTATACTAGAGGGAAAAGGGAGGCACGTTCTGCCCAGTTACTAGTCCTAGGGCCAAAAGGTAAACTCTTATGAAAAAATAAGGCAACCAGTACTGTCTCCGACCACACCACCACCACCACAAATTCCATCTTTATATAGTTACTTGTCTTCGCTAGCTGTGAATTCTTTTGCCATTTTTGATACGATTGTAATCCTGTTCTATTGATGCTTTTGTTATCATGTTCTCCAATACGAACAATAGGAGCTACAGTTGGCAGTTAGTTTCCAGTTGGACTTTAAGTTATAAATGTTTAGTTTCATATGAAGTTGAGTGAATGTTGTATCCACCATAGATACGTTTTTCTTTTAATATGATATTAATATGAGCATATTCTTAAGGAATTTTTACGCAGTATGGCTAAAATGAGAAAATAAGTATCCATTTTAGCCAAACTCTCAACTTATTACCAACTTTAGTTGGCCCTATCCCTAATTTTTTTACAAAAATAGCCACTGATTGAGTTGCATAAAAGTCGCTGACCAATTTGCAGATATCTCCCTCCTTATCACCCTCTTCACTTTGCCGCTTGTACGGAGCACGGCCGTTGTTGACGATGGTGGTATACACAGATTGATTGTACCACGTTAGGATTTTAACTAACTGTTAGCCCAAGTGAAGTTTTGTTTTGATGATTGACAAAGGAACTTGTGCTGAACTAGGTCCATACACAGTGTACACAGACACGGGCAGATTCGAGCATAAGGGATGCACGTGAAGGAGATAAGCTTAAGTTGTTATATCTGATATCTCCTGATCGAAAATGTTGCATATATGATAAGGAGAAAGACTCCTTACTCGAAGAGAACTTTATCCAAGATAAGGGAAGAGTTAGAAGTTGAAGATAAGTACAACTCTTCTACCAAGGAAGAGTAGCATTAGAACTATAGTTATTTCCCATTCTATTAACTCTATATATTGCATGATGTTCTCATTCTACAGATACGCACAAACGCTGAAGTTAAACTTGAGTTGAGAGCAAAATAGCAAGGCATTTAGCAAGCAATTCTTGTGTGATTCAAGTGTGCGAATCTGAAGCTACATGAACCAGATAGAAGAACCAGTTCCAAACATCTGTCTTTTATTCTAGTTCAATTGTAGTAGGTATTTTCAAGTTGTACCTTTCAACTTTATCTAGAAGCAATTATATTAGGTACTCTGAGTATTCAAGTTAGAGTTAACTTGAAGTTGTCGCAACAGTTAGAGGCTGGTTGCCACAACAGGATTAGAGTTAATCCTTAGGTTTACAAAGAGTTTTGTAAATATTGTTTTGGCTCAGTGATTTAGTGAAGTGTTGGGAAAAATCCTACTGAGTAGTAGGTTGTGGTTTTTTCACCTTTTGAGCTGGGTATTTTTCAAGTAAAAATACTTGTGTTCTTTACTTTCCGCATTTACTATTTCCGCAACAGTAGTATAAGGAACACTTAGAAGAACCAGGTCCTTCTATAATCAGTGCACGCGAAAATTGGACACCACACAAATCACCCCCCTCTTGTGTAGGATTGAAGTATAAAACATCAATTGATATCAAAGCGGGTTATCCTTGAAGAGGCTAACACCTTAGGAGAAGATCAAGATGAGTGCACCACCTGGAAACTGGGAAGGGCAATCCACTACTAGGCCACTACTCTTTAATGGCTAGTACTACTCTTGGTAAAAAAAAGGATGAGAGATCACATTATAGGAGAGGACTATGAGCTATGGGACATTGTCACCGATGGTCCACTGGCTACCTTGAAGATAAATACTGAAGGAGTAGAGGTGCCAAAGACAAGAGCGGATTGCACTGCTGAGGACTTGAAGAAATGGGAGAAGAATGCTAAAGCCAAAAAATGGCTTGTTTGTGGACTTGGTCTATATGAGTACAACGAAATCCAAAGTTGTACCACTGCTAAGTAAATTTAGGACACATTGCAACTGGCTCATGAAGGAATACCTCAGGTGAAGAGATCCAGAGGAACTCTATTGTATTCTCAGTATGAGAACTTTGCTATGAAGGAAGGAGAAACCATTCAAGAGATATACACAAGGTTCACTACACTCACAAATGAACTAAAGTTTCTTGGAAGGATTATTCCTGAAGAAGATAGAGTCGAGAAGATAATGACTAGGGTTTTGCCTATCACTTGGGAGAGCAAAATCACTGCCATTCAGGAATTAAAGAATATTTCTACTCTCCCACTAGATGAATTAATTGATAATCTCACTGCCTATGAACTTAGGAGACAAACCATGAAAATGGATGTACCTAATAAGGAAATGAGCTTGGCACTCAGAATCACTGAAGGTTCTGATCTAGAAGATGATGAAATGGCTATGAACACCAAGGACTTCAAGAAGTACCCGAGGAGAGGAAAAGGCTCTTCAAGAAGTGGAAATGATAGCAAGTCAAAAGCTTCTGAGAAGCAAACCAATGATAGCTGCTACAAGTATGGAAAGACGGATCACCATATCAAGAACTGTCCTTTATGGAAAATTGAATGGAAGAAGAAAAGAGCTAAACGAAGGAACAGGTTCAACCCAAGAAAAGCAACAACAAAGGATCAACAAAGGCTATGGTCTCTGCTTGGGGGAGAAAGCTCAGATGAAAGCTGAGACGATGATGAATATGAACAAACACTTATGGCAATCAGAGAATCTGATGAAGAAACTGAGGTAAGTGTAATTTATCTCAAAGACAAAATTAAATTGTTGTCTAAAGAAAGGTTGTCTGAGTTACTTCTAGAACTAATTGATGAATCTGAGGATGTAAACAATGAAAATGAACAATTGTCTAAAGAATGTGTGATTTTGAAGGCTAAGTACAAAAACCTGAAACTTAGGGTTAGTGAAACTGTAAGTGAAAATACTGTGTTGAAGAACCAAATTCATGCACTTGACTCAAATGTCCTAAAGCTTAGATCTAAAAATCTAAAACTGAAATTAGGAACAGGTAAAAAGATAACTGATCATACACAACTCACTCTAGAAGAAAACGTAGGAAAAATGAAAGATGAGTTGTATAAAAGGGATGAGTAGGTATGAATCTTAGGAGCTAAGTAAGATCAAGCATGAGTTAGACAAAATTTGTAAATGGAACAGGTCCTCCGATGCACTTTCATGGCTACAAGAACACCATAGTAGCAACAGAAGAGGACTTGGCTTTGGGAACCTGGAACCTAAGTGGGATCCCAAAAGCAAGTACCTCACACTTTCTGAGAACAAGATTTGCACACACTGTGGTAAAATATGTCACTATAAAAGTAAATGCACTGCAAAAGAAAAGGCTAGTCAAAAGAACAAAGAATCTGTCCAAGGGAAGAATATGCTACCAAGTTGGGCTAAAAAGAATTTGATTCATCCTTTTGCCTATAGAAAGGGACCCAAACTAGTTTGGGTTCCTAAGACTAACCCATGGTTTTCTTTTGCAGGTCCAAGTAAAGGGGAGCAACTAAATATGGTACATGGATAGTGGCTGCTCAAAGCACATGACAAGAAGCAAAAACCAGTTCCTTTCACTTGAGGACCTTAAAAGAGGTAATGTCTCCTTTAGAAATAGGAAGAAAGGTGAGATCATTGGGGTTGGAAAAGTAGGTAAGATTAATTCTCAGTCTATTGAGAACGTCTACTTGATAGATGGACTGAAGTACAGTCTAATAAGTGTATCACAATTGTGTGATAGAGGTAACATGGTAGCATTCACCTCTACAAAATGCTTTGTGATTAATCTTACCACTGACAAGATAGTTTGGCAGGGAAAAAGAATGAACAACATATATGTTGTAGATCTGTCCACACTTTCAGATAATGAACTCACTTGCTTAAGTGTGTTGGATAATAATCCCCTCCTTTGGCACAAGAGACTTGGACATGCCAGTCTAAGTTAACTCAACAAACTAGTCTCCAAGGACTTGGTGATAGGGCTTCCTAACATTAAGCTCAAGGAAGATAAAGTGTGTGAGGCTTGTGCAAGGGGGAAGCAGGTAAGATCCTCTTTCAAAAGAAAGAAAATGGTAAGCACCACCAGAACGATGGAACTGGTCTATATGGATATTTGTGGACCAATGAGAACATTGAGCAGAGGTGGTAAGAGATATGTGATGGTTCTTGTTGATGATTACTCTAGGTTTACTTTGACATTATTTTTAACATCTAAAGATGAAACATTTGACATGTTCACTTCTTTTGTTAGAAAAACTCAGAAACAACTAGGTAATCAACTTGCATCAATTAGGTCTGATCATGTTACTGAATTTGAGAATGCTAAATTTACTGAATTTTGTGATGAGCATGGCATTCATAATTTTTCTGCTCCTAGGACTCCACAACAAAATGGAGTAGTTGAAAGAAAGAATAAGACATTGGAAGAAATGGCTAGGACTATGCTTCTTTCTAGTAAACTGCCCATAATTTCTGGGAAAAAGTTGTGAACATTGCATGTTACATCATAAATAGATGCATGACTAGACATCTTGTTGAGAAGACTCCTTATGAGTTACTTAAAGGGAGAAAGCCAAACATATCCCATCTTAGGGCATTTGGATGCAAGTGCTTTGTACATAATAATGGTAAAAACTCCCTAGGTAAGTTTGATCCCAGAAGTGATGAGGGAGTATTCTTCACATAGTAAAGCTTATAAGATCTATAACAAAAGAACTATGTGTGTAAAAGAAAGTATAATGTAGTTTTTGATGAAACTAACATCCTTTATGAGAGGTAGGAACATGATGATGAAGCAATTGGGCTGGTAAGAAACTCAAATGAAACCACATCCCAAACTGAAGTTGCACCAGAGAAAGGAACAAGTGATGGAACAGGTCCTTCCACCCAGGGCAACTTGACAGGGGGAACTGAACAAAGAGTAAGTGATCCTCAAATCTCGAGGGAACCTGTCCATGAACCCGTTCCTCAACAACAAATCATTGAAGGAACATCTAGAGGAAATCAGTTGGTTGTGAAACCTTACAAGTATCAAAGTTCTCATCCCATTGAGAACATAATTACTGATCCAACCTCTGGAATCAAAACCAGATCTTAGTTGAAGAATCTTTGTGCTTTTGATGCTTTTATATCTCTTAACCTAAAAATGTTGCTGAAACTTTGCAGGATGCAGACTGGGTGAATGCAATGCAATATGAACTCAACCAATTTGAGAGAAGTCAAGTTTGGAATCTGGTACTAAGACCCAAGGACAGATCAGTATTTGGCACAAAATAGGTCTTCAGAAACAAACTTGATGAAGATGGAACAGTTACAAGGAACAAGGCAAGATTGGTGTTTCGAGGATATAGTCAAGAAGAGGGCATAGACTATGATGAGACTTTTGCTCCAGTTGCAAGATTGGAGGAAATTAGACTCCTTATAGCCTTTGCTACTTATATGGAATTCACTCTCCATCTGATGGATGTCAAAAGTGCCTTCCTCAATGGCTACCTAAAGGAAGAAGTGTTTGTCAAGCTACCTCCGGTCTTTGAAAGCAAGGAGTGAATTTGAAATGAGTATGATGGGTGCGCTTAATTTCTTTTTAGGCTTACAAATTAAACAAAATTCAAATGGAACTATGATCCATCAGCACAAGTATGTGAAAGAGTTTCTTAAAAGGTTTAAAATAGAAGATTCCAAAAAAATTGACACTCCTATAGCAACAACCACAAAATTGGATGTAGATGAATATGGTTCATCTATTGATCAGAAGTTGTATAGGGGAATGATTGGCTCTTTGTTGTATCTCACTGCTAGCAGGCCTGGCATTGTTTTCAGTGTAGGCTTTGTGCTAGATTTTAGGGAAGTCCAAAGGAGTCTCACTTGACTGTTGTCAAGAGGATCTTGAGATACCTAAAAGGCACCACTGACCTTTGTCTATGGTATTCAAAAGGTAGTAATTTCAACTTAGTGGGATATGCAGATGCTGATTATGTAGGTTTTCTCGTGGATAAAAAGAACACCTCATGTATGGCACACTTTCTTGGCTCATGTCTAGTGTCTTGGGCCACCAAAAAGCAAAATTATGTGGCCTTATCTACTGCTGAAGCTGAGTATGTTGTGCTCAATTATTGTGGATCAAATAGCAATTAATGGACTTTGAAATTGATGTAGGTTGTATCCCCATCTTTTGTGATAACACTAGTGCAATTAGTATGACCAAGAACCCGGTTCATCACAAGAGAACTAAGCACATAGATGTTAGGCATCATTTTTTAGGGATAACTATGAGAAGGGTTTGATCACTGTGGAATTTTGTGCTACTGACAAGTAAATAGCTGACATTTTCACAAAAGCTCTAAGTAGAGATCACTTTGAAAGGAACATATTAGAATTAGGAATTAAGATCACCTAAAAGGAACCAGCTCTAACTCAAAAAATTGGTTAGAGAAATTGTGAATTTTTGAACATAATTAGATTAGATTTTGCTCAGTCTCATACTTTCATCAGTATACTCTTGTTCCATGTACTAAAATGACTCATTAATCTCTAATGATATTATCTCTATTTTCTTGGAAAATTCAAACTTACACAAGAGATTTCTCAGTGAAGTACCTGGTTCATCAAGATTACTTGGTACGTATTCTCCACTCTGCATATTTTGGAATAATAATATTCGAATTATGATCAAGAGGAGAGTCCCAATTAATCCTAACCTCTTTGAGCTTATCCATGACAAAATGAACCAGTTTCATTCAAAAGAGTCCCAAAACGCAATAAGTGCCTAGATTCTAGGAAAAGTCACAAACGTCTCCTCAAACTGACTCCCAGGTTGATTAGACCTCTGAACTTCTGAACTTCTGTAAAGGTAGTTGTTACCCAATTAAACTCCACCTCTTTAAATTGATTAGGCTTTAATTGTTTCTTCACTTCAAATCTCTAAGCCGTCAAAATTCTTTCAATCCTCTCTTATCTTCCAAATACACACATATTCATCTTCTCTCATACCCAAACACACAAATGGCGAACCCTTATGAAATTCTGCCATCACTACCCAAGGAAACAACACCCACATCATTCATCACACCTTCACCCACACCCAGATTTAAGAAAGGAAAGTTCAAGATGCTGGCTCGCAAGGTTGTTGCTGGAAAAGAACAACTCAAGAAAATCAATAAGCAGTTGAGGGCAAGTCAGGGAGTTGAATCCCAAAAATCTGAAGACTCTTTCAAATATGCAACTGAGAGGGAAGAAACTGTTTCATCTGAAACAGAGGAGGTAAAATTTGGTCCTAAAGTTACATCTGCAGTAACCTCTGAGGTTACTGCAAATTTGGAAACTAGATTTGTTCTGGAGGGAAAAACGACTGGGGTAGATACCGCTGAGTCTGAGAAAATGGGTGGTAAAAATAAAAAGGGAAAAGAAAAGGAGAGTGAGGGTGCTCAAGGTGATGTGAGGGGAATGGGACAAGAAGTGGCTGAATCTTCACCCACTCCTGTTGGTTTGACTGACGCTATTGGGGTTATGGAAGGAGGGAGTGAGGAATCGACTGAAAAAGAGAAAAGTGTGAAAGAAAAAGAGGGAAATGGATCTGGAGAATCTACTGAGGGGTTGATTAGATTGGGGAAAAAGGTTCAAGAACCTGTTCCATCTGAGCAGGAACCCCTTGAAGACTTACTGAAAAAGGTGTCTAATAGTTACAATCCAACAAAGAAAAGAAGATCAAGAGTTAAAGTCCCTGGTACTGGTAGGGAAAACAAGAAAAGAAAGGCTGCCTCGTCTATCTCAGTAGAGACTCCTCCTGCAAGAGGAAGAGCTACAAGGAGTCAGAAGAAGCAGAGCGAGGCTGAACTGGAAAAGGCCTTAAAAGAAAGTAAGAGAAAAGCTACTGCTAAGGGAAAAAAGAAGGTGGTTGAGCCTGTTGAGGCAGTTGAAATTGATGAGAAAGACCTGGTTCGTCATAATGAAAATGAGGTAGAAGAAATGGAGGTCGTGACTCCAAAGGCAAATAAGATCAAGACTTCTACAATGAAGTCTGCTTCAAAGACAAAGTCTGCAGGGCCATCCTCCTTGGTCAAAAGAACCAGGTATACCTTGAAGTCCAGAAAAGTGAAAACAATGGAGAAGAAGAATGGAGTAGTGAAGAATAAGAATAAGAAGAAGAAGAAGAAGAAGAATCTGATGTTGAGAAGGACAAGATGGTTAAGTTTGGGAAGAGAACCATCTTGAAAGGTAGACTCCTCAGGGTCTTGGAGGAAGAAGGTATGTTGATGCTGCTGGAGAAGTTACAAGTGCAGGGTTGGAAGGACATGGTCCTTCAGATAGATGGAAAGCTTGCCAGAACTGAGATTGTGGAGTTTATGGTAAATTATGAGATCAAAGATGGTAGGGTCACCAGTGTGGTAAAGGGGGTGACAGTGAATTTTGATGACAGAACTGGGATAGATTTTAGGTGTACCTGTTGCAGGGTACAATGACTACAGAAACCTCAAATGGCCAAGCCTAGAGAATCTCCCTACTGCCCTTGCCATTACAATAAAGTTTGGTGACAATGCTGAAGAGCTTGACCCCAAGGCTGTGTACAAAAGTGAGATGAAGTTACCCCACAAAGTATTGTTCAAATTTGTTAACAAAGTTGTGCTACCTAGGCAGGAAAGGAGGCACATTGCCTCATTTATGGACCTGGTCCTTATGGAATGTTTGGACAGTGGGAGGCAAATCAATTGGCCTGGATTTATTATTCAGCTTCTTGATAGGGTTCTAACTGGCACCAAAACTAATGCCATACCCTATGGTTTTATTCTCACAGTGGTACTTGCACACTTCAAGGTACCCATCAAGAAATAGGAAGTTGGTACAAGCAAGGATCACTTTGGGACAAACACTCTGATTGCTTGTGACTATGAAATCCACACCACTCCCAAAGAACCTGGTTCATCCAAAAAGGTACCTGTGAACAGCAAAGTGCGAGTCTTGGTGCAAGAAAGTGGAGCTAAGGATGCTAAAATTAAAAGGCTGAAGAACATGTTGGCAGAAGTGGAGACTAGGAGAGATGCTCTCAGAGCTGAGCTGGCAAATGAGAAGGAGAAGAATGATGGCATTCTTCATGACATGCTGAAACTGCTTCAAGCCAAGAACCAAGAACCTGGTCCTTCCCAGCCTTAAGCCTTCCTAGCCTAGTTAGACCAACTAGTGACCCGGATGGGATTTTGTTTTCTTTAGCTCATGATCCAATATTTTTTATTTCTCTTTATGCGTGTGGATGACTAAGTATCAATGATAATTAACTGTTTTTGTGCTCTAAGTGTTTGTTGATGCTTCTTAGATGGCTAATATTATTAGATTGATAAATGATGCTTAACTCCATGATTGCATTTGAAGTAGCCCCGGTGGCCATGAGTGATTTTTATTAAAATCTGGTTATCTAACATAATTTCTATGCAACTTTTCGATGATGCCAAAAGGGGGAAGATAAGTTGTGCTTTTTACATTGGACTGTGATGTTTATAACCTAATGAACTTGGTCCTTGATGATTAGTGACTTTAAAATGGAAAGTGTTCTAACCTTGTGTTGGTGCGAGTTTAGTTGATACAGGGCCTATGATTATGGAAAGCACAGAGTTTGAGTTTGTCATCATCAAAATGGGGGAATTTGTTGGCCCAAGTGAAGTTTTATTTTGATGATTGACAAAGGAACTTGTGCATGAACCAGTTCCATACACATTGTACACATACACGGGCAGATTCAAGCATAAGGGATGTATATGAAGGAGATAAACTTAAGTTGTTATATCTGATATCTCCTGATCAAAAAGGTTGCATAAATGATAAGGAGAAGGACTCCTTACTCGAAGAGAACTTTATCCAAGATAAATGAGGAGTTAGAAGTTGAAGATAACTAGAATTCTTCCACCAAGGAAGAGTAGCATTAGAACTCTAGTTATTTTCCATTCTACTAACTCTATATATTGCAGGATGTTCTTATTCTACAGATACGCACAAACGCTGAAGTTAAACTTGAGTTGAGAGCAAAATAGCAAGGCATTTTGCAAGCAATTCTTGTGTGATTCAAGTGTGTGAACCTAAAGCTACATGAACCAGATAGAAGAACCAATTCTAAGCGCCTGTCTTTTATTCTAGTTCAATTGTAGTAGGTGTTTTCAAGTTGTACCTTTCAACTTTATCTAGAAGCAATTATATTAGGTACTCTGAGTATTCAAGTTAGAGTTAACTTGAAGTTGTCGCAATAGTTAGAGGCTGGTTGCCACAACGGGATTAGAGTTAATCCTTAGGTTTACAAAGAGTTTTGTAATTGTTGTTTTGGCTTAGTGATTTAGTGAAGTGTTGGAGAAAATCCTACTAAGTAGTAGGTCGTAGTTTTCACCTTTTGAGCCGGGTGTTTTTCACGTAAAAATACTTGTATTCTTTACTTTCCGCATTTACTATTTCCGCAATAGTAGTATAAGGAACACTTAGAAGAACCAGGTCCTTATATAATCAGTGCACGCGAAAATTGGGCACCACACAAATCACCCCCTCTTGTGTGGGATAGAAGTATAAAACATTACTAACATATATAGTTTACTCTAAACCTCCTTTCGTTTTTAGCTAGGTAGTGTACTATGTGGCTATGGCCCGGATCCTCCAACATTGCTGCAAAACCATGTCAGATCCTCTAAAAATGCATCCGAAAATATCACCCACCTATGTCGATCCTCCAAATATCATGCATTCTTGGACGATCTGACATAGATGCTGCAACATTTTTAGAGAATTCGAGCAATACAATTATATGGTCCAATAGTTTTCTTCATCATTCCCTCCTTTCTCTTTGTTATGATTTTCACACGATTGTAATGATAATCAGTTAAATAAAGTTGTTTTGAGATATGAAATGTTTACTTTTTCTTGATCAGCATTTTCAATTCCATAGCTGATATATATAAAGGAAACGGTTCATAATATGAGTAGAATATGATGGTCTATTAATCTACCTTCACTTTGAACTTTTTCTCCAACTCATATGCTAATATAATAATATTCCTTCACTATATACAATAATATATGGTCAAAATAATAATCTCCGAAGTAATACAAAACAAAAGATATCAAAAGAATTATACATATAGCACATTCCACCACAACTGATAATGTCTGGTCCAACGCACGTGTCCATAACTAGTTTTTCAGTGTACTTAATTTCTTTTTTAAATATGTTTTGGCCACTTTTCTCAATATGGCCTCCTCTTTGCTAATTGGAATGTTTTTTTCAAGAATTGATTAGCAACTTTATCATTTCTATGACAAATTACCCTCAAGATTGTATTAGGATCTGATCTGTTCCATCTTCCTGTTGTTGGAGGCATAGGTAGTTTCTGTCCTGATCCCACAATTCCCATTCCACTAGCTTCACAAGCTACAATGCTGAAATCTTCAACTAATTGCTCAGTTGATTGTCCCATTAAAGCTATCACCCCTTCTACTATCTCAGCTTCTGTGTCCACAACATCTTCAACTATCAATCCTTCACCACAAGTACAAAACACCCTCTTTAAGCTCTCAAAATCTTCCTCTATTATCTGATGATCGCCCCTCGAAAAGATTCTTTTGCTTCCTCCTGCAAGTAAAACCATAAGATATGCCTCAAATGATGCCTTCATCACTTCTTTTAAGGCCAATGGTTGAGCCCTGTCAGTGAGAATCGCGCATAAAAGAGTGAGGTTTTGCTTAAGTGCCCTTAAAGCTGGTCGAATACGTGTATTCTCAACGTCCCTGATGTAGAGGCTACCGTAGAATACAGAGTGAGAATCGAAGAAAATGAGACGATAAGCTGCAACTTCTGATACATGTTGTACAGCTACTTGGATGGCTGAACGCGTGTGATCAAAGTAAGAATAGCTTCCAATTTGTCGATTCTTGCTGTGACGACTTCTTGGAGAAGGGACAATTTTTGAGGAGAGTGATAGTGTTTTGTCAAGTGAATGGAGTTGCAGAAGAAAGTAATGTAATGTGTTAATCCTGATATATAGGCGTTGAGTTCCACGACTTGTTGAAAGGCGGGGATGATTGCCTTCATCATTTAAATGCTGGTTTTGATCATCTGCTCCTACACTGCAAATAGCCATCTTCCACAGTTTGGAAAACCTTGAATCTTGACTACATCTTGTTAGAGGAGGAAGTGTAGGAATGTAACTTTGTTTTGACCCTACATAAAGATACCAACGTCAAAAAGAACAAAAAATATTTGAGCATCAAAAATAACGTTTGGTCAAACAAAATACTTCTTTGTGCACTGAGTTCCCACTATACGCGGGATCAAGGGAAGGGTCGGACCGCAAGGGTCTATTGAAAGTAGCTTTATCCTACATTTCTGTAAGAGATTATTTTCATAGCTTGAACCCGTGACCTCGTGGTCATATGGCAACAACTTTACCAGTTACGCCAAGGCTGCCCTTCAAAAATAATTTTTTTGGTATGAAATGAAATCTGTTTCATGAGTTGGCTCTTACCACATGATGTGACAAAGGTAACATACTCTTTGAATAGATGTTCAAATCCATCAGCAAGATCACCTACTAAATCCTCTGAAATGACCATTGGAATTTCAAAGAAATTGTCAACAGCTTCTTTGGCATGTCTCATTAAATCAACTGCTGATTGCGCGTATGGCTCACTTTTGGATTTTGGATTCCATGTCTACATATCGAAGTTTTCAACTTTTAGTAAGAGTAACAACAACAACTAACAACAAAAAACCTAGTGGGATTCCACAAGTGAGGTCTGGGGAGGATAGTGTGTACGCAGAACTTACCCCTACCCTGGGAGGGTAGAGTAAGGGCAGCCCAGTGCACGAATCATCCCGTGTTTACACAGGGTCTGGGGAAGGGTCGCATCCCAATAGGGTGTAATGTAGGCAGCCTACCTGATGCGAGCATCAATGGCTGATTCCACGGTTCGAACTCGTGACACGAAGACAACTTTAACGTTGCTCCAAGGCTAGGAGGGGTAGAGTAAGAAGTATGAAATTTCAAAATGAAAGTCATCTAATTTATAGACTTACTTCAGTTTCTTTTGCTCTCATGATAATCTCCTTTCCTTTCTTCAACCTTTCTTGAATCCATTTCCTCAATAGATTCATTATAATTGAATCAACTTCATAAGGATCCATCTCCCTAACTATAGCTTTGCCTCCATCTTCACATTCATCAGAATCCTCAACAACCATTTGGATTAAAAACTTTTCAAGTTTTCCAGCCCTTTGCAATACCAAGACTGTCTCTTTAGTGAGCAAAGTTGCGCCGGTGAGATATTGCTTTAACAAAGTTCCATAGCAAGAATGTAATGCCACAGCTGCTATTCCTGCTGCAATAGGATGCCATTTCTTGAGGACAGGACTAAATATTTCCTTCTCCTTAGCTGCTAATTCTTCAGTTTCATTGGCTAACTTAATGAGTGTTTGACTCACTTCTTCCAATTCAAAACTTGCACCATCTATGCTCATTTCTTCCAACATCTATTTGAACATGAAAAAAGGGGAAATAATGTTACATTAAAGAAACATATGAAAATAAGGGCTAAAATACTAAAGTTTAACTTCTATACACACGACATGCAAAAGTCAACTTCAAGCACAGGTGGACCCAGGATTTGAGCACGGCGGGAACCTAATAAAAAGTGGAAAAAAGAAACAGGATTTGAGCACGGCGGGAACCTAGTAAAAAGTGGAAAAAAGAAACAAGAAAAGGAGCAGCAATGCTGATGTTGGGTTTCGTCGTTTCGATCTTGGGTCAAAAGGAATGGGAAAGGAGCTTACGGTCCATGCTAAACCAAGGCAGCCATTGAACTTTTGTGTTAAGGGCACAATAAAAGTATATAAGGTATATATATTTATATATATATCTCTGACTTCAAGTTACCGTTTATAACAAGTGGAACTAGTAACATGAAAAATAAGATAGACAACTTGCTATATATATATATACAACAGGTTAAAAATTCTTTAAATCGTTAGTGTATATAAGTTAAATTCTTTAAATCGTTAGTGTATATAAGTTAAATCCAAAATACTGACCTTAGCGAATGCATTCCTCATAGATGAACGGATAAAGTTACCAACTTTATTTCCAGCTGAATCATCAGTAAGTTCTTCCCCTTTCTCAAAACCAGCAGATGTATATCCAGGAACATCTTCCTCTAATATTTTCGTGGCCGAGAACAAGAGAGGAAGATTATTTTCCATTAATCCAACACTACCTCTGTTAAAATTCTCATGGTAATTAATCAATCTTTTCTCTGACCATTGTCTCATTGATGTCAAAACACTTGCCAACATCTTAACATAAATAGGCTCCCTGTCAACTTTCTTAGCATCATTAGCAACTTCAGTACTTAACATAATCATTGATGCACCAAGAAGATCAGGTTCAACTTGCCCCGTTACGATATATTGTTCGAATAACACCCAAGTAAAACACAAGTTATGAATTGATCTATTAATACCTAAAATTGTCCATGTTTTTTTCATCAATTCAAGAAGCTCATCAACTTCATCGAGGACCATAGTATCGTCTTTTAGATCGAAAACGGAGGTTAAAAGAGCTGTATAAATGTGGATATTTAAAGGAAATCCATTAGCCCAATGACAAATATCAGTAGGGGAATTATCAATTGTTCTCCAGGCTAAAGATACTACTGAATTACATAGTGCTCTCATTGTCTCTGAATTTTTGCCCGTGTCAATTGCCTTTGTATCAGCAGCTTTAATAATTTCTCTGAAACGTTTTGCAAATGTGTTTGATCTTTCTATTGGGATAGAAGGGTGAAGAAGAAGGCCTGCCTCTAGGATTCTGAGTTGACGTTTTTGCCATTGATGGTACTCGTGAGAATCGTTGAATTCGGATGGTTTAAGGTGGCGTAATAGCTCTAATGGTAAGATAATTGTCTCTGCTCGTCTCCCCATCTGTCAAATTTCACAACATAGATCAATTATCCATTGTTTAATAGTAGGTAAACAAAATAGAGATGGAGAAGAAGCTTATTCATTTTCTTTTTGCTTATTTATGCATGCAAAATATATAAAACATGCACAATATCAGACATAATTATATACGTACTTGGCCAACAAGAGTTCTCATAAGAGTTTTACGTAGCCTACTATCACTTTGCTCTGATACTCTCATCTGCCGCCTCATAATCTCAGCCGACGTCATTGGCCTCCGCGCCCTCGCCTGTGGCACCGTGAATGCCACCTTTGGGCTCGCACCGCCGCCGGGCGATGACGGTGTGCCGCCATAAGAACTAGCTCTCCGTGATCGTGACCGCTTCAACATCTTCAACCCTAACGCCGTTTTCACCTTGCTGGTCACGGCCATCCCAACCCCGGATGGCTTCACCGGTGATCCGGGGCTAGTAGATCCAGCCCCGGACCCGCTTCCATCTCCTCCTTCCGACGGATTATGATACGAGATCGCCGTCCTACCTCCAAACCCTGGCGATGACCGACATGCGGTGAAGAATATCTCATAAGCCGCGTCACGAAAATCATCACGGTAAAGACCGTCAAGATTTTCGAATGGCCAGACGAGGTCAACGTCAACGGACACGACATCCTCGCCAATAGTATTTGCATGGCGAGGATGTTGTGTCATGGTGATCGTAGTAGGTGCCATTGTGGGCTAGCTGCTACGATAATCTCCGGCAATGGATATGTGGGGTGATCAGATATCCGGCGGGAGAGGGGGGAGAGAGAAGCCGGTGGGCATTAGACTTCCGTTTTTTTGAGGCAATGAATGAAAGAAGATAGAATGAGAGAAGAAAAGCGAGAGAGAGAAAGCAAGGAGATATTGGTGGAGAAAAAGAAAGAAAGAATAGATGGTTAAGGGAAGCTAGCTCTATTGTTTTTGCGAAGAAAACGAATAACCAAAGGTGGTGAAAGAAGAGAGAAGCAGCTACGCTCCTAATAATTTTGAAAAAAGAAAATAATTAAAATCACTCTTATCTTATTTATTTAAATGTTTTTGACCATTTATTTCTTTTCTAGAAGAAAATTATACATATTTATTCCATTTGGTAATAAAATCTTTAATTACTAAAAAAATATACAAATTCATGTTTGGCACGTTCTGTAATCATTGTTCCTACCCTTAGTTGAGTCATGACATTACAAGCAACTCCATATTGCCATATTTTATATTGTTTCGGTTAGTGATAGAGTGGTTATATTTTATATGTATGTTTGGGCACCGAATCAGAATTTGAGGCTTATGGGTTTCTATCATAATTTTAAATTAATATACAATAATATCTGGGTTCACAGTTAGATATTTATAAATATTTAATAAATTTTTTAATATAAATACAAGATGAGTTCCCGAAAATCCGTAGTCACTGGTCTAGGTCCGCCCAGTTTGGCTCATTCAGCCAACCCTGCAGGTTTGACTAAGGGATTTATAATTCATAATGTAATTTGTTTGTTTTTTTATAATTGAAATATCTCTTTCGCTCCGAATCAAACACACATTAGTTAACATCTTTACTGCCTAAAGCGAACTTCAACGAGGCCTTAAAAACATTTCTCCAAAAAAGAACACAAACATATAGTAATATTTTTTATTTGAAGTTTATTTTTTTAACTTTTTGAGATACAAAGTTATGAATAATTATTTTATAATCTATTTCTTCTAATATTACTTTTTCAATTAATAATATAGCTAGTCCATTCAATTCATTGTTGATCTTAAATAAGATTTTATCAAATTTAATTTTAAAAAACTTGTTTCCGTTGAGGCAATGAGTATTTGGATGAATCAGGTCTTTTTATCTTATTGAGCACTAATTTCCTCTTCTTCTTGGATGGTGTTAGGATGTTATTATCTAACTCAACTTGCTTAGTGATTTGTTAATCTCGAGAATATTCTCCTATAATTTCTGATTGAGTTTTTTTTAATTATTTATTAAAAATTTATCAATAGCTCTTTTTTGAGATTGTATTAAATATTCAACTTTTCTCTCTTTTTTTTTTTCAAGTTTTGAATAGCCGGACTCATACTTTCTATTTGACATATTTGAATTCTTATAAATATTAAAATGACAATATATAGTTACGCAACAAAAATATCAACAAAAAGAATTTGGCTGAAAAATAATACTACAAAGTTAGGAATAGAAGATTCAATAACTTTGAAATATTTATTGCTTCAATAATCTTCGTGTTCGTACAATGCTTGACACCCCAAAAATCACAGAATAATAAACTATAGCTTTTCTTGAACAATATTGTGAGATGACTTTCTTGAAAGAACAAAGAAAATATAATAGCAATATACTGTACCGTAACTTTGTGAGAAAGTATAAAAAGAGTATTATAAAAAGTAAACCGAGAAGAAAGTGGAAAAAGGTCTAATCGAAAGAAACTAGCTAAAAGAGAATAATTGTGATGATTTATTCCAAAATTTGCATTCTCAACGTTACCTTAATTGATTTTTGGCCACCACTGTTTTGGTCAAAAGTTATGTAAAAATTGCATGGGCGTTTTATTTGATCGCCTTATTTAACTTATACCTATTTTTAAAAAGATTTTAATTTGTACCCGTTTTTTAAACAATTTTAGGCATCTTTCTCCTCCTCTTTCGTTTTCTTCTTCTCCTTCTTTTTCTTTTTCTTCTTCGGGTGACAATGATTTTGTATGATGGTTTTGAACATATTTTAATGTAGTTTATGATGTTTTACAATTGTGAGCTATTATGACGCTTTATTTTTTGCTATTGCTTAGGGTTTCTTCTTCTTCTTTTTCTTAATTTCAAAATGGGTTCATTAGATTTATTGTTGTTTTGACAAATTGATGATTGGGGTTTGTTCCTGATGATATTTGGAGGTTATGTTTCAAATTTGAGCTCATTTGGAGTAGATTTAGGTATTAAATCGTAAATTTGATTGTTATAATTCGAAGAACAAATTTCTGTTTCTCGGCAATTTGCACTTCATGCCTATTTGGCCTTAAGTGCATAAAAACGTTGGTTGCACTTCACACATTTTGGCCTTAAGTGCATCTGAAATGCAATTTTTCACTTAAGACTTATAGCCTTAAGTGTAGCAAAACGTTTGTTGCACTTCAGATCTTTTGCCTTAAGTGCATCTGAAGTGTAATTTTTCACTTCAGACTTATTGGCCTTAAGTGCACGAAATAATTGGCTACACTTGAGACCAATTTGGCCTTAAGTGCATCTGAAGTGCAAATTTTCACTTTAGACTTATTGGCCTTAAGTGAATGAAAACGTTTGTTGCACTTCAGACTTTTTTGGCCTTAAGTGCATCTGAAGTGCAAATTTTCACTTCAGACCTATTGACCTTAAGTGAATGAAAACGTTTGTTGCACTTCAGACTTATTGGCCTTAAGTGCATCTGAAGTACACTTTTTCACTTCACACTTATTATCCTTAAGTGCATGAAACCATTGGTTGCACTTCATACCTATTTGGCCTTAAGTGCATTTGAAGTGCAATTTTTTCACTTCAGACTAATTTCTTTTAACTTCAGCCCCGATAAGTCTAAAGTTGATCGTAAAGTGGGTACGATTGCAAACTGTTTTGCAAAGTGGGTATAGGTTCAATTGTGACCCCAAAACTAGGTATAGATGCAAAAGCCCCAAAAGTTATATTAGTATATCTTTCGTTTTACCGTGCCTCTAAAGGCGTACATGGACTGGGTTGGTTCGGTTTTTATCAAAATCGAACCAAACCAACTATATCGATTTGGATTGGTTCGATTTGGTCGGATTTTTCGGATTTTCGAGTTTTTTGTTACTTAAATATTATTTCAATATTACTTTGTTCAATATTTGATAAGTAAATATAATTTAGTAAAAATATAAAAAAAATTGACAAACATATTATAGATTAAAATATTCTTATGGGAGAATTCTATTAGTAACACATAATAGTTATTTTTTTAGTCGTCTTACAATAATTTTTGTTGATGTACACTTTCAGGTTAACCGAATTTAGTAATTAAACATAAAAATCAATATGATACTTAAATATTAATAATCACTTCACATTCGAAAAAGATATAAGAATTTAATAGATTTTAACATATGATATAAATATGGAAGAACAAATAGACAGGCGCATTTCAGTAACTCTTGATAAGAAAGTGATCATACAACCCATTATTTAAGGTCAATAAATATGGAGCACTTCATATTCTATTAAAATTTATATCCCGCAAGAGAATCCTAAATATTTCTAGACAATTTTTAAAAAATATTCTATATAAAATCTTAAAAGTATATATAAAAATTATATATTTATATGTCGGGTTGGTCAGATTTTTTTACTCAATACCAAATAAAATCAAACCAAACTAAGTCGGGTTTTTTAATTGGTTTGATTTGACTTTTTGATTTGGTGCGATTTTTCGATTCGGTTTGTACACCCCTACCGTGCATATATGCACTACTTTGTTTTTTAAGAAAACCTCAAACCTCATATTGTTTTCTAAAAATAATACTCCCTCTGTTCCAATTTATGTGAACCTGTTTGACTGAGCACGGAGTTTAAGGAAAAATGAAAACTTTTAAAATTTGTGGTCCTAAATAAGTTAAAAAAGGGCCGAGAGTATTTGTGTGGTTATAAAATCTTCTCATTAAGGGTAGAATGGTAAGTTTAAGCTAAGTTATTTCCAAATTTAGAAATAGATCATTCTTTTTGGAACAAACCAAAACGGAAATAGTTTCACGTAAACAAAGCGACGAAGCATATAAGCTTAGGATCCTATTAGTAAAAGTGGCCCCCCTAAAGCCTAGACTTTATTGGCTTTACCCAATAGCCGCCCCTGCGTGGACAACGTGTATATATTTGCATATTATATATATTTGTACATATGTGTCAGTATTGTATGATTGAGACTTGAGAGCGATAAAGTTCAAATAATTTAGATGTCAAAGTATTGGCAAATCTTGAGTTTGTATTACTAACGATAAAGAAAATCATGAGAATATAAAAAAATTGTCAGAAAATAATGACTATTGTATCTCAATTCTAAACAAGTCAGTATCGTGAATTCTCACTGTTTACGGTTTTTGATATAAACTCAATCTCATACCAATGTTATACAAAATAAAAAATATTACGTATAATTTCTCTATATTTTTTTACTGACATATAAACTCGCGCAAAAGATATGCATGAGACTTACTTACAAAGCTAATGAACAAAATTTATTTCTAAAACGATCAAAATACTTTCTTCATGGCTCTTCATGTTCTCAATATATACTGGTAAACAATTTAAATTTTCAACCTCTTCATCATTTTCCTTATAAAGTCAGATTAAAAACAATTACTTTAAAAACGCGCGCAGGCAGAAGAGTAAAAACTAGAGAATGAACTCATATGCATTTCATGCATTATAAAACTTACACGCCAAAAACAAATACTATAAATCAACCGTCGTTGATACACAATCTTTTTCTTCCTCAATGATACCTTTTTTTTTTTTGAGGATAATTAAGTACCCTTCCGTCCCAAGTGATGATACTTTTCCATTTTGAGAGTCAAATTTTTTAACTTTGACTATAAATTTAGGAATAAAATCTATATATTTAAAAACTACATAAAAAATATTATAAATCAAAATAATTATATTAACAATTCAAACAGTTAAAGGGTATATGTAAAAAGTTCAGTGGTGAAAGAACAACTCGTTTGAGTCTTGAAATCCGAAAAATATTATCATTTTTAGGACAGAAGGAGTAACTATATATCATGGAACACGTGTTTTGGTGATTAAGATGCTTGGCTTGATTAATTAATATTATTACGAGTTAATGAATGACTTTATATATTACAACTATGAGATGGCTTTGATCTGCTAAAGATTTTCCATAAATTAAGAGAGAAGACTCTACTCTATCTCCTTTCTTCCTGCATTTTTTGGTCTCTTTCAACTCCAAAACTCCAATAATATCCTTGAGGTAAGTTTCTCATATCCTCAACACCAAAAACTACATGTCATGCACATGAGCATATCTAATGTGTGTTATTTTATATGGGATCTAAAAACGTTTTGTGAATGTAGTATTCATTTACTTGCTTAAGTCATCCATCGATTATTGTTTTTCTTCTTACCATTTGAACATGTTGCTATCTATCAAAAGGTTCCTTTTAACCTCTCCCCACCCCCCCCCCCTCCCCCCAATCACCACTCTCTCAGCTTCAGGGTCATACTCAGTTCTTGAAAAGTTGGAAATACAAGGTACTGTTAGTACCTGGAGGCACTTTCTTTTTTAGTCAATCGGAATGAATGATACATATCTATTTATATTTAGTAAAATTTAATTTTTAACTTATTATTTTATCCTTAATGATATAATTATATAGTAATATAAATGTTCGTGGCATATTTAAACCTAAAGTTTCAGAAGTATTTCTTAAACTTCAAGACTGTACTATCTTTTCTTAACTTCTTGTCATTTTACCTCAATGATCTCATCTTAATTGTTATTGCAGTTGTGAACTTGAAGCCTCAGGTTCAAAATGAAAGTAGCAGTGGTTGGGGCAGGAATAAGTGGACTGGTTTGTGCATATGAATTGGCAAAATCTGGGGTGAAAGTTGTGGTTTATGAGAAGGAAGATTATCTCGGTGGCCACGCCAAGACTGTTACCGTCGATGGCGTCCATCTTGACCTTGGTTTTATGTTCTTCAATCAGGTAAGTCTGGTTTGAGGGTGTTTGAGTAAATTTACAAAAATGGTCAAACTAGCTTATAATTATTTTTTATTTTATTTATGAGTTAAGTAAACATTAAAGTACTTACAATCATACCTCTATAACAATATCATTATATAACATTCATTCACTATAATTAAAAGCAATTTTTTTTTTCTCAGAATCGATTTTTATGCTATATTTAACTCTATAATAACTTTTCATCTATAACAGTAACATCCATCTTTATAGCACTACACTCTTTGTAAAATTATCTCTCTATAACAACCGTGTAGAATCTCTAAGATCACCAATAATAAGCTTAAAGATTTTAACCTCAACCTATTACTCCTTGAACTGAGATAGAAAACTCAATTGTTAAATTCTTTGATTGCCGAGAAAGCTTTCAGATATCCTTTTGCTGAAAGTTTAGACAAAATTTTCGCCAATTCAAGCGTTATATCTCTTGTAAGAGACTTGAATCTATTAAACAAACTACAATTACAGAGTTTTTCTATTAATCTTGAAAGAATTTAATCTTCTAGAAGCTTTAAAATGTGTGCCTTAGAGTTTAAATCTTTGTGCATTTAATTATGAATTTATTTGTAATATATTAGCTTTCTTTAGTAATTAATTAGTGAAATATGTATATCTTTTGACTATTTAAATTTGAATAATTTTCTTATTTTTTATATGCAACATAAAAAAAAATTAACTTTTGGATAATTTTTGGTTATAACAATTAAAAAATATAAAACATCAAATGTTATTATAGGTGTATAACAATCATTCACTATATAAGCCAAAGAATATCGGAACAATATAACGATATTGTTATAGGGTTTGAATGTATTCCTATAAGCTAACATTAAGGTACTTACGGGTAATAAAGTGTTTCTTTAAGTGCATGACCTCTCTAATTCATACCTTAATATTTCTAAATAAGGTTAAGTGTTGCACAATTAATTAGTTGACGGTAAAGTGTATGACTATATTATTAGGTTTGGAAATCATAAAAGATTGCCTAACTATAATATGTGGGCCAATTGTTAGAGAGTTACGTCTCTATTAAGAGACTTTAAGGTGGCCCATATATTTAAATAATTTTATTAGTTGTATTATCTTATCTTCTAAATAAGTGTCAAGTCAAGTAATATTCAGAAAATTGTATCTGTTAGATAATGATATAAGAAATGTTTATACAATAATATCATTATGTGGTAGTTTCCTTGGTGTATGTAAATTTTTTGGAGGGCTCTAGCCTACTTATATTATAATACCTTGAAACTCATACCTCATCGGGAGTTAGGCCGCACTCACAAATAATATAAATAGTACTGTTGCTTTGGCTTTACTCTTACGTTCATCAGTCTAGTATTTTGTTCACGATAGGCACAAGTTAGATGAACTTTAGCGATTTTGTCCATTTTCTTATGCTATTGTTATCGGTGGTCAACACCTTAAATATTGTCATGACCTAATTTAGGATTATGACCGGCGCTTAGGTACAAGTGCCCCCAAGTAAGCCTCATCGGTATTTTATAAAAAATCTTGCAGAGTTTCCTCTGTTTTAGTACCTATTCAAAAAAAAAATTGTCTCATAAACAGATAACAACCAACCAATATTCACCTAAATCAGTCACAATCTTCATCAACTAACCAAAACCAAGTTTTCACTAACATAACTCTGATGAACTGCGAACCACTTAATGGTTGTAAATCACACTGAATTTATTTGCATAGAAGAAGATGAAGAAGATCAGAAAATTTCATAAAGAAAGAGGATCAAGGCATATTTATAGCCATTTTCTAGTACTGTTTTCTAAAAAGTTTGCAACCTTTCAGAAACAGCCATAGCTATTGGAACAGGTGGGTCCTGGGTTATTCCGGGATGACTTTTCGTTAATTAATTAAATAATTATCTAAAAAGATTAATCAATCAATCTTTGACCGAATCCGAATCCGAAGTCGGGCGAGCGATGACGACGGCGGCGCGATGCTTACTTTCTTTCCAATCATTTAACACCAAGGGAAGTACTTTCTCAATATAAGCACATTCCCTTTTCTTTTCACCACGAATGAGGGACACTTGCTCTTTCCAAAGGAAAAGGGAACTCACTTTCTCTTCACTTTCTTCCCTCAATTTTCAATTCACCAAACTTCAATCCCAACAATCCCCCACATGAATGGGGAATGACTATAAGATAAAGAAATGCACAGACGAGTGTGTGATTTACATGCAAGGACTAATTGCATCTGGATAAGTAGGTTTTTCTTTGAACTTTCGTAGTGAACTTATATCGGATATACTCGGTCAATCGGTAAATTTGATATCTTTGAACCGTCGAGCTTTGTTGTATACCTAGACAACATAAGTCACACAATCAACCGTTAACCATATATGGTTCTCACAGTTATATTCATTTTAGCCATGAACACCGCGTGGTTTCATGAGTGCTTAAAGAATGGGCCTTTACTTTCATTCCCCTTGAAGCGGCTTACGCTTCACACTCACATAGGTGATTTCTAAACATATAATCCTATAGACACACTATCTGCTCATTTACTGTCAGACTTAGCAAATCATTAAGAAGTTTTAAGCTTTATTGACTCATAAAAAAGCCTTAATGCTTTATCCTGATTTTTAAACATTGTCTTCATCATGAGAATGAGTTGAGTTATTTGACAATGTTGAACCGTCATTCATAGCTTTATTTGATCTCTTTGAACCTAGCTCTTGGGATCTCCAGT
Organism: Nicotiana tomentosiformis; assembly: GCF_000390325.3. NCBI lineage: Eukaryota > Viridiplantae > Streptophyta > Magnoliopsida > Solanales > Solanaceae > Nicotiana > Nicotiana tomentosiformis. The sequence goes on from NC_090820.1 coordinate 17,748,197, forward strand.
TTGCTAAGTAGAGTTACCGCCATAATGACTTGTCCTGGGCCTTAACCCCATTCCCTTCGATGATCTTTCAACTGCCTCTCTAGATAGGCCTTTTTAAAGTGGATCTGATACATTATCTCTTGAGTTCACGCAGTCAATCGTGATAACACCACTAGAGAGTAGTTGTCTAACTGTATTGTATCTCCATCGTATGTGACGAGATTTTTCGTTATACTTAACACTCTATGCCATACCTATTGTTGCTTGACTATCACAATGTATACATATAGGTGCCAAGAGTTTGGGCCAAAATGGAATATCTTTCAAGAAATTTTGGATCCATTCAGCTTCTTCACCGGCCTTGTCTAAAGCTATGAATTCAGATTCCATTGTAGAACGGGCGATGCACGTTTGTTTGGATGATTTCCAAGACAGTGCTCCACCCCCAATTGTGAAAACATATCCACTTGTGGATTTAACTTCAGATGATCCGGTGATCCAATTTGCATCACTATATCCCTCAATCACGGAGGAATATTTGTTATAATGCAGAGCATAGTCTTGGGTATGTTTCAGATACCCCAAAACACGTTTCATTGACATCCAATGTATTTGATTGAGATTACTTGTAAACCGACTCATTTTGCTAATAGCACATGCTATATCTGGTCGGTACAATTCATGATATACATCAAACTTCCAAATATTCTTGCATACTCCAGTTGTGAGTTACTTTCACTTTCATTCTTTTGAAGTGCATAACTCGCGTCAATTGGAGTCTTGGCAATCTTGAAATCCAAATACTTAACTTGTTAAGTACTTTTTCAATATAGTGAGATTGTGCTAATGCTAGATTTTGTGGAGTCTTGTGAATTCTGATTCCTAAGATTACATCAGTAACTCTTAAGTCTTTCATGTCAAATTTGCTAGCTAGCATGCGCTTAGTAGCATTTATATCTGTCATATCTTTGCTCATTATCAACATGTCATCAACATATAAACAAACAGTGACTTCATGACCTAGAGTGTGTTTAATGTAAACACATTTATCACACTCGTTGATTTTAAAACCATTTGACAACATTATTTGGTCAAATTTAGTATGTCATTGTTTGGGTGCATGTTTAAGTCCATAAAGCGACTTAACTAGTTTGCATACTTTCTTTTCTTTACCAGGAACCACAAAACCCTCAGGTTGTTTCATGTAAATTTCTTCCTCCAACTCTCAATTTAAGAAAACTGTTTAACATCCATTTGATGGATTTCAAGACCATAGACAGCTGCTAGTGCCACTAACACCCTAATAGATGTCATCCTCGTTACTGACGAGTAAGTGTCAAAGTAATCAAGGTCTTCCTTTTGTCTATAACCTTTGACAACAAATCTTTCCTTATATTTGTCAATAGTGTCATCAACTTTTATTTTTCTCTTAAGGATCCATTTCGAACCTAAAAGCTTATTTTCTGAAGGAAGATCAATCAATTCCCATGTATGGTTATCCAAAATTGATTGAATCTCATTATTGACTACCTTTTTCCAAAATACTAAATCAGAAGTGTCACACTTTCTTTTTTTCGAGGAAGATAGAGGAGTTTTTCCAATTAAAGTGACATTATTCGAAACGAGATTATTTCATTAATTCATAGTCGCCACTTGAAATAGTTTATGGTGTCCTAAGTCACCGATTTATTTTAAATCCCAAATAGAGGAAGATTGACTCCGTTTAAAGTCTACGAAACCAGAAGACCGGGTAAGGAATTTTGTTAACCCGAAAAAAGGTGTTAGGCATTCCCAGATTCCGTGGTTCTAACACGGTCGCTTTAATCATACCTAGCTTAATTAAATTATTTAATTACGTATTTTAAACATAAGTGCATTTTATCTTTTAGTGCTTTTAATTATGGCGTTTATGGATTTATCTTTAAAACGGATTGCATGTGTGTAAATTCGCTTTATTTAGGGCGTTAAAATCATGTCACGCGTACATGTACACAATTAATCTTGCTTTATTAATAAAGATTGTTTGGCTGAAGTTGCGCAAACGCATAGTTCAATTTAATTTCGGAAGTCATAATTATGTCACGCGAACGTGTACGCAATCACAATAATAATTTAAGCCGCGCCTTAAAGTATTTCTACGAGTATTCATATTTAAATCATAATCATGTCACGCGGACGTGTACATAACTGCGGTAGTTCGGTTAAATACGTGTCTAACAACATTTCTACGAATATTTACAAGCTGATTGAGTTTTGCTAAGTTTGGATTTTTTGCCTATAGCTGTCCATTAGTTATGGGATGTTATTGAGGGACAATAATTTGGAAATGGGCCTACTAAAATATTCCAGACTTGATCATTTGGAAATTAGGTATATATATAAGAGATAAGTTATGATAGTGGATCAACAAATTATTGGAAGAAATTACGGCTGAAATTACTAAAGCCTAATGGAGCATGAGGACTTGCATAAAATTTGTATGGGCCAATTTATAGGCCCAATGACCTCCAAAATTCAGACCTGCTTGTCAATACCCTTAATGGGTTGATTTCGCATGTCTAGCCCATTATACATCCAATTGTTTCAAGCCAAAAATATGTTCAAAAAATAGATTTTTGTACCAGTTTTTCAGGCTATCACTAAAACAAGATCACCTCTTAAAGTTTTGAAACAACAATTCAAATACGAGAGCCATACGACATTGCAAGCTATCACTAAAACAAGATCAATTTTTAAAGTTTTGAAACCACAATACAAATTATGAGAGCTATAAAACATTCAATCACCACTTAATTGATATGAGTGTCATGATAAGATTCTTTTCACACTTACTGGCCATTCCAATTACAATCCTCATAGGGGTAATAGACTCAACTGTTTTTAAATACTTACAAAACCAAATTTATTTATACTAAAAGCATACAGAACCAGAATCAGTTATACTAAAAGCTAACTCAAAACAAAATATAACTAAATCTTCAACCTAAACCTCTTTCTGCTGAACTTTGAATCCATTCCATGGCCTTGGAATTTACTGATCTGACCAACTAGTGGTTAGATCCGCAAACTACAATGATGAAGCTCTTGGTAGCCTAAAATCAACACATAGTTATGTACAGAACATCATAATGAAACTTCTGTTTGAACTGTTATCAAGCTTGCAAGATTGAAACAGAGAACCTTGATCTCATTCAAGCTTAACAAATTCAGCAGCTAATGAAAAATGCTTGAATAATCAGAAACATTGGATTAACTCAAACGATTGCAACATTTCAAATTAATTTCACTATTTCAATCACGTTTGAATTAAACAACTCATGAAGCCAGATATTAGGGTACCAACAAACCAAAACACGCAAGAATCAACATGAACATAAACATATTTGGTCATTCAATGCAAATGCAATACATAAGGCTTGAAACTGACCTATTCCAGCAGAACCAAATAAGTAAAGAAAACAAAAAATAAGCCTCTGAAGTTGAGAAAGTGCAGCAAGAACCAAACAGCAACAGAAAACCAGCAAGAATGAAGAACGAGCAGCAAATGAAGTCAAGAAAACTCGACTTTAGATCCCAGAAAAGATAAAAGAAACTTGCTCTTTTTTTTTCACAACTTTAAAGCTGGAATTCCAGAAAGTTTTCTAAAAAATGAAGATGCAAGGAGTGGAATTTCTGAAAGTGTCCCCCCCCTAAAATATATCTTTTAATGAAAGAGTGTGAGTGCCCTTATATAGAATAAGAATGCAAAAGGATAGGAATAAAAGGGCTCAGGGAATCTGCCAGCATTCCCTTAAAATCAGGAAATGAGCATCTTCCAAAACAGAAAAAATGGACAACTGTCCAATTTCTGGCACCTTCCTAAAATAGAAAAATAGACAACTGTCTACTTTCAGGATATTTCACTCTCATCCTTATCTATTTATAATCAAATTGGGATAGTTGTCCCTGTTCTAGAAACTTCCTATGTATTTTACCTCTTCTTTTTTTTTTTTTTACCTAATTTCAATTATTTCATTACACTTTAGCCCCTTTTTCTAGAAACTTCCTGGATAGCTGTTCAGATTCTCTAGTTTTGGTCTCTAATTAACCCCCTTAAAGTTCTATTTATTACCCTTTCACCCCCTTAATTCATTCAAATATCAGTAATCAAATAACTAAGACCAAATTAAAGATCACACAAACAGAAACAACCTAATAATTGAACTTAGCTAAATCATTAAACTAATTAAAAATGATTCGGATAATCTAAAATAACATGCAATTAACTAATTAATCCTATCTTAATTGAACTAATCCAAATAACAGTTAAACGTCTAAATCAGTTATTTTAAAAATCAGAAAAAGAAAAGAAACAAGGAATAGACTGTGAACCAGAGAATGAGAGTGCACATCGATTTGAAACATCACCCGGTCACCAAAAGTCCTCGTGCCAAGAGACCCGTCCAGAACTTGAGTCCCTGATGGGACATCCTGGCATGAGGACCTTTGAAAAACCAGATACGGGACTGGGGGGTTCGATCTTTCTGTTCTTGAGAGAGACGGGGAGGAGTATAGAGTTTTTGGAAATTTGGATCTAAGATTCAACAAATTTGGTGGGGGGTTTTGGGAAATCTATTGGTAGGATAAGATTTAAGAGGGTATGGGGAGTATATGGTATAATTTTGGGCGGGTTTAGAGTGTCGCCGCCGCCGTAAGCGATTTCCGGCGGCGGGGCTAGGGTTTCTGGGATCTAAGATCTAAGATCTGTTGATTTTGATGGGGTTTTGGGGGGATTGGTTATTATGGTAGGATTCTAGAGGGTGAGGGGAGTGTATACGATGAGTTTGGGTGGATTTGGGGTGTTGCCGCCGTAGTAGGTGATTCCTGGCGGCGGCTCAGAGCGGAGGGTGGAGAGGCGGCTAGGGTTTGGGTGAGTTTAGAGAGAGAGAGAGAGTGTGAGAGAGGGGGTCTCTGAGGCGAAAATGGGGGGGGGGGGGTAGGGGTCTTTAGGACACGTTATAAGGGGATGTGGTGTGGGGTTTTGGGCCGGTTGATCAAGGGAAAATCAATGGCTAAGATCGTCGTTACTAAAACGACGCCGTTTTGGTTAAGTGAGGAGTTGGACCGGACTGGGGTTTGGGCTGTTCTGGACTGGGTGTGTGGGATTGGGCTAGTTAAAAATTGGCCTAGTCCAGCCAATATTTAACTTAACCCACTTTTGTTTAATTAACCATAAAAATCTAATTAATTTAATTAAATTCTAAATTAAGTACTAAAATATCTTAAATTGTAAAATTAAACTAACTATCTATTTGTACTATTTTTATAATTAGCCAATCTTAAATTATTTAAAAGAAAAATTACTAATTTTAACACTAAAACTAAAAAGTGTTAAAAATAAATAATTTTTGTGATTTTCTTCTAATAATATGATCAAATCATGTAATTAGGTGCTAGATTCAATTAAAACCTAATACTGCTGTATGATGAAGATTTAAATATTTTTGTTATTTTCTATGATTTCAAAAATGCTAAAAATGCATGAAAAATACAACTAAATGCAAATAATTGCGAATAATTACCAAAATTTAAAAAATATTAAGAAAAAATCTATTTATTAATTTTTGTGGGAGTGTTTTTAGTGAGGTAAAAATCACATGCTCACAAGAAGATGACATAGCTGCTTTAAAAGTTTGAGGCTCATTTTCAAGCAAGAAGGTCACAAAATCTAGTCCAAAGGAAGCAGATGCTCTTTGACGTTTGCTACCCCTTGGATCCTGTTCACTTGGAGTATTTCTTTTGGTTCTTTCCCTGGTCGTTTAGGTATTTCACTTGATGGCTCACATTGAATTTTATACGGATAAATATTTTCAAAGAATTCAGCATTATCTGATTCAACTACCGTATTAACATGAACTTCGGGATTATCAGAATTATGAACCAAAAACCAACATGCTTTACTGTTTGTAGCATATCCAATAAAAATACAATCCAAAGTTTGTGGTCCGATTTTTACCCTTTTAGGTAAAGGTACTTGTACCTTTGCTAAACACCTCCACACTTTGAAATATTTTAAGTTGGGTTTTCTTTCTTTCCATTTTTCATATGGAATATATTGCGTTTTGTTGTGGGTACTCTGTTAAGTATTCGGTTAGCTGTAACGATAGCTTCTTCCCCCCTCCCCCCACACACACAAATTCTACGGTAATCCAGAACTTATTAACAAAGATTCCATCATTTCCTTTAATGTCCGGTTTTTCCTTTCCGCAATTCCATTGGATTGAGGTATGTAAGGGGCAGTAGTTTGATGGATAATTTCATATTCTGAATATATTTCTGCAAATGGAGATTCGTATTCTCCACCCCTATTACTTCTAATTATTTTAATATTTTTATTCAATTAATTTTCTACTTCATTCTTGTATTGCTTAAATATTTCAATTGCTTCTTCATCCTTACTATTAAGCAAATAAACATAACAATATCGAGTACAATCGTCAATAAAAGTTATAAAATACTTTTTTCCACCACGAGATGGTCTTGACTTCATATCACAAATATCAGTATGAATTAAGCATAAAGGATTTGATTTTCTTTCAACAAACTTATAAGGATACTTTACAAACTTAGATTTAACACATATTTAATATTTTGATTTATTAAACTCGAATTTAGGCAATACTTCTAAATTAATTAACTTCCGTAAAGTTTTATAATTGACATGTCCTAAACGAATATGCCATAAATAATTTAACTTCAATAAATAAGAAGAAACTAAAATTTTATTAGTACTGTCAACAACCATTACATTGAGTTTGAAAAGGCTCTATATGAGGTAGCTTTTTCCAACATACATATCATTCTTGCTTACACCAACTTTGTCAGATACAAATACACATTTGAATCCATCCTTAACAAGTAAAGAAGTTGAAACTAAATTTTTCCTGATAGTGCGAACATGAAGAATGTTGTTGAGCGTTAACACCTTACCGGAAGTCATATTCAGGAATATCTTCCCAAAACCCTCAATCTTGGCTGTTGCAGTATTTCTCATGGAAAGCACTTTTCGGGACCAACAGTAGAGTAAGTCGCAAATGCTTCTTTGACAGCACAAACATGTCGAGTGGCTCCAGAGTCAATCCACCACTCCTTCGAATTTCCAACTAAGTTGCATTCCGACAGCATTGTACACAGATCATCAACGTCATCATTCTTCTCCACTGTGTTGGCGTGTCCCTTTTTCTGGTCTTTTTTCGGGAGACGACAATCAGGGGCTTTGTGACTAGCTTTTCCATAATTGTAGCAGTTACTCTTGAATTTTTCTTGTTCTGCTCCTTAGTCTGTTCAGAAGATCTCTTCCTCTTCTTACTTTTTGGAGCAGTCTCCTCAATGATATTAACTCACATAATCGTTGAACTTTCACGAGACTTATTCTCGGCTGTTTTATTATCTTCTTCAATCTTGAGACGAATCACAAGATCTTCCAACTTCATTTCTTTATGCTTGTGCTTTAGATAGTTTTTCAAATCTCTCTACGACGGAGATAATTTTTCAATCATTGCAGCCACTTGAAATGTTTTATTCACTACCATACCTTCAGCAATAAGGTCGTGAAAATAAGTTGAAACTCTTGAACTTGGGTTCCAATGGTTTCACTGTCTATCATTTTATAGTCTAAAAACTTGGCAACCACAAAGTTTTTCAAACACACATCTTCAGTCTTGTACTTCTTAACAAGTGCATCCCATAATTCTTTCGAAATATTCATAACATTGCAGACTTTGTACAAGCCATCCTCTAAAATACTTAGGATGTAGCATTTGCAAAGAAAATGTGCTTGTTTCTATGTCTCAACAATCATAAACTTCTCATTGTCTGGCATGTCGGCGGCATGCACTGAAGGGTCTTCACTGGTAAATATCTGCATACCAAGTGTGGTAAGCCAAAAAAATACCCTTGCTGCCATCCTTTGAAGTTGGCTCTAGAAAATTTCCCCGATTTTTCGACGTGTGGTACAACAGTTTGGCTTGACAAGGCTATCGTCATTGCCGCAATAGTCGTAGAAGCATTTCCATTATCAATTGCCATTTCTCACTGTCAACAATAGACTAGTTCAATTAATGGCAAAAAACAGAACAATAAATATTAGTGTAATTAATAATAAACAATACGTTTAATAGACAAAAATCGAAGTTTTTATATACTATTTCACAAGAAAACGATGAAATTTTTATGTTCTTCAAATCGTTTCTGAATTTTAATACTTCGATAAAATTTTTATATCTTCAAATCAGAAATAGAAAAATTCAGACGGAGTAGAAAACCACAAAGGTTTTAATCTCCAAAGCAGTATACAGATTACATTATAAAAATAATTTTCTTAAGATTGTTAGTCAAACTGTAATACTATAATATAATAAAACGGTAAATTTTCTGTAATAGAAAAACAGAAATAGAAAATCAGCAGTAACAGAATGTCGAAATAATAAAACAGAAGCTTAAAATTATTTCGGAATGAAATCGAGCCCATTAAATGCATAGTGTATCCTTAAGGAAATCATTCCCCTCAAGTACCCGAGGTGTTGGAATATTATCCTCCTAGGATAGAACGACTTAACTAACTAGTGTATCGGTACAAAAAAACTCTGATGAACTGCGAACCACTTAATGGTTGTAAATCACACTGGAATTTATTTGCGCAGAAGAAGAAGAAGATCAGAAAATTTCGTAAAGAAAGATTCTGGGATCAAGGCATATTTATAGTCATTTTCTAGCACTGCACTTTTCGTTAATTAATTAAATAATTGAAAGAAATTTTGTCCAAAAAGATTAATCAATCAATCATTGACCGAAGCCAAAGCCGAGCCGAGCGAGCGACGATGACGATGATACAAGGCTTACTTTCTTTCCAACCTTTTTAACACCAAGGGAAGTGCTTTCTCAATATAAGTACATTCTCTTTTCTTTCTACCACCAATGAGGGACACTTGCTCTTTCCAAAGCAAAAGGGAGCTCACTTTTTTCCCTCTATTTCCCATTCGCCAACTTCAATCCCACAATTACCAACCTTGCCAACATAATAATACTAAACCCATTTCAAAAATTCGGAAAGAAAGTGCAATACGAGTAGTAACTAAGAAAACTGTAACTGTATGCTAGTTTTATATATATTTCCACTAGCGAGGGCTATAACTGTAATCTGTATATACAATGTGCATCAGGTCTAACGAACCCGCCGTTAGGTACGGAATCCTTCAAAATACTTATTAACGAACCCTGTAATCACTAGGCTAGATTGTTTGTTATGAAATTAATAAAATACTTATTCATCTAATCCAAAATTCATATTTGTGCTAAATCAAGAGTAACTTATCTTTTCTTGTTTCTAGTTAACGAAACAACTGTTAACAGGCTATGTTGAGTAAATTTAACTTACCTTGTTCTTCCCCACTTTATAAATTCCTTTGTGAAAATAGGTAGAACCTTCCTTCTTTTTTTTCCTTCTATTCTCTTTGTTTATTATTCTTTTTCTTTTTTGGTTTTGTTTTTATTAGTTTGTTCTTCTTTTTTTTAATTACTTAATTGCTCTTATTTAAATATAGGGTATTACAAATATATACTTGAAAAAAAAAATTAACCTTATATATCTAGTATAATTTTCTGCCAAAGGGTTCGCTGAACCCTCTTCCGCCCAAATAGCTCTGTCCGCAGGGGCGGAGCTAGTCCTTTCGATACGGGTTCGGCTGAACCCAGTAACTTTTATCCAAACTCTGTATTTATCTTACAAATTTATTGAATTATGCACAAATTATTAATTTAGAACCCAGTAACTTAAAGTAATTAGAATACTAAACCTATAATTTTCAAATCCTGCCTCTGCCTTTGTCCATGGTTGTTATTAAACGAATCCATAGACGGACAGAGGTGATTTTCAATACACACTAATTAGAAATAACTAGTAGTAGTTGGATTAAAAAGGCCGATAATTTTATTGTAAGAAACAGCGGGGAAAAAGAAAGAAAAAACGTGTTAGTATCTTGAAAGTCTTGAAACATCAGTCGACTGCCCATGCAACAGATAAACATACATTGCAAATGAATTTTTTCATTGTGATTCTTTTGACTGAAATTTAGGCAGATAAACATACATTGGAAAAGTTCGGACCATAATGTTTTAGGTTAAAGTCTACGAAAACAAAACTATAAGAGCTCCAATATTGAGTCAGAGCCAACAATACTGCAGACCCTGAGTGTAAAAACTAGAGAGTCAATTTGCTCTGAGACTTGTTAGATAAAAAATAGCAGAATATGGGGAACGAAATAATCCTTGATAATGTAGTCACTGTCTTTAAAGTATTTAAGTCTCTCATTTTCGTTGCCAGAATTGCTCTAGAATTCTACAAAGCCTATGAAATTCGAGTACTAACAATTAACTTGAATTTTCACTAAAAGAAACTTTGTGAATTGCAGATAGAGCAGGAAAACTGTTGCTTTCTGCTGTGTTTCATTTTGGAGAGGAAAGTGGGTATTTCTGTTAGACTTAACCCTTGCCATCAGGCACCTTTTTAAAAACCAACAGGCACCTTTTTAGTTTAAATAAATTGTTTAAACCGTTTTTATCATTTAAAAACATTTTTATTAAATAATGAAAATAATAGGTGACTAAAAATATTAATTTTGGACTACTTAATTAGCCCAAGGCACAAATGCTCAATCTTGACTATTAATAATATAGTCAAATTCTATTTTCTCTCCAAAATATCTTTCAAAATATTCAAACCATGTAAGACAAATTCTTTCTTTCTTTATTTTTCCGGGGAGGGACAAGTTTCCTCCCCTTAAAAGCTAACCTATCAACACTAACTAATCTAACAAAACTTAATTCCACGTCAAAATGAGATGAAAAACTTAGGGCAGATAAAGTTGGAGCAACAGTAAAGTTGTCTCCGTGTGACCTACATGCGTGGACGCAGCCACTAATGCTTGCATTAGGCTAAGTTATCTACATCACACTCGTAGGGGGTGCGACCCTTCACCGGATCCTACCTGGAGGCGTCTTTTGGACTCAATTCACTGTGAGACTTAAACAAATTCCACATCTGAATGGGAGGGAAAATATGGGGCCTTTAAGGGCGCATTCAGGAATTCAACTATAGGACAATGCCTCGACAGTTATGCCTGGGCGTTACTGCTTTGATGCATACTGGTGTGTCAATGACGAAAGATACATGATCAACGTTAAACTCAATTATGGTATATTGTTAGTAGAGAACTAAATAGACAGGTCTTACTTCACTTTCTGCAATATTTCGTGAAGCAAATCCCATCATCTGAGTTTCTATGGGTATATTCATTGGGCTATTCAGTCAAATTCCTACCATTTCTGTTCTTTGTATCCTTTTTCTTGTCATTCAATTGGAAATGTTTGAAGTTAGAGTCGTTTTAACCCCATATTGTGGGGTGAGCATGTGAGAATGCTGAAATGATGTATTTTGATAGGTAACTTATCCAAACATGATGGAATTTTTTGTGTTCCTTGGAGCTGATACGGAGATCTCCGATATGTCATTTTCAGTGAGCTTAGACCATGGCCATGGTTGCGAATGGGGTACCCGAAATGGATTCTCTAGTTTGTTTGCACAGAAGAAAAATGTGTTGAATCCATACTTTTGGCAAATGATTAGAGAAATTAGCAAGTTCAAGCAGGATGTCACAAGGTACTAACAACTTATTTATCTTTATATATGTGACTACTTATCATTAATCAATTCCATTGACCAATTTGTTGATTTTCTGATCTCATTAGAAATTTAGAGCACAGAGTCTCTTTGTTCATTTGAACATCATGCATTTGATTAAAATGGACTAAATCGTTCTGTTTTGTACGCTTTCTTTATATATGTGTCAAGGAAAGAGCTATCTCCAATGAAGTTTATTTTGTAACGAATACTTTTCTGACTGCATTGCAGCTACCTTGAAGCACTTGACAACAATCCTGACATTGATTGCGACAAAACAATAGGGCAATTTATTAAGTCACATGGCTATTCAGAGTTATTTCAGAAGTCTTATCTGGTGACATGCTGTTTGTCGTAGTTCTTGATTTTGATATATATACTTGTATTGCCCTTTTTGTTCATTCAACTATTGTCGAAGCAATTTACACATATGTTTAACAGATTCCAATATGCTCTTCAATTTGGTCATGCCCCTCGGAAGGAGTAATGGGCTTTTCTGCTTATTCCATTCTTTCATTCTTCCGCGACCACCATCTTCTTCAGGTTTCTTTTTCTCTTATCTACTGTTCAATTAGCATACATCGTGTGTAGATTACATATATCATTTTATTGTCTTTGTGCCAAAGGGTGCTTTTGTTTCTTTCTTTACAGCTCTTTAGTCTCCCTCAATTGCTCACTGTAAGATGGAAATCATATGCATATGTAAACAAGGTGATTTTCTTAATTCATAGATACCTCGAAGTTTTTACTATTTTTCTGAGGAAAACTTCAGGCAATTACCACTTTTCACTTTCTTGCATGATTTGTTATGTTAAGCATATATCATCCTTGAGAATGATTTGATGGGGGCACTGGATTCAGGTTAAGGAGGATCTGGAGAAGAGAGGCTGCCAAATAAGAACTGGTTGTGAAGTAAATTTTGTATCGACAAATGAAGAAGGTCTAACTTGATTTTATTTATGGCTTCTTGCAAGAGTTCACTGTGCTGTTTCTTTTATCTTAATAGTAGATAGGCATATATCTGTTGGGAAACGGATAGGCTATTTTACCTGAGGGCAATTTATAAATGAAAAACTCTCTTTCATTTTATGTGTTGAAAATGGTCCTTTGGAAAGGTAAAACCAGAAATGATGAAGATGGTTTTCATTGATATCTATTAGTGTAACACGATGGTGTCTGGGATAGCTTGCACACACCTCAACTATTCCATCGGGTGACTGTTACCTCCCATCAGCACAGGTACGGGGTTGCTCTTCCGCCAAGGCTTAGGCGCAGGTGGGAAGAAATCATGTACTGATTTTAGTCTGTGTCGGGATTTGAACCCTGGTCTCCAAAGTTTGCACCACCTCATTGACCACTATAAGAACATGTGTTTTTTAGTTTATATTCATTTTATGATATTGTTTCAAGTGATAGTGGTCTAGATAGAGCTTATTTTGGTGCTCATCCAAGGGGAAAACTTCAATCAGCTGCATTGTGTTACCATCACATAGCTACGAACTGCTCATGATTCTAACTGTAAAAGAAAGAGCCCGTGCAGGTTGTACCATAGCTTGCAATGATGGTGCCAAAGAAGTATATGATGGATGCGTAATGGCTGGACATGCTCCAGATACTCTGAAAATGTTAGGCAAAGAGGCAACATATGATGAAACAAGAATTCTGGGTGCTTTCCAGTATATCTGTAGGTACTTTCGACTCCTGTACAGTATAGAGCTCCTCTAAGTAATGGTAATAAATGTATAGCCATGTTCCTATTTGTATTTTCTGTTACCAGAGGAGCTCTATTTTGTGCTTTAGTGAAGTTAGGTTAAAATGCATGTTTTAATGGTGGCTGGTTGTAGTCAATGTAACAGCTACAACCTGCTGATTTCTGAGCTAATATGACAATCGTACTGGAGATCATGATCAATATAGTTAGTAATGCTACCTCACGAGCACTACATAATCTTGAAAAAGCCCTATTTCTTATTTCTCTTGCTGCCTGGTTCGAAAGAAGTGAGTTGGTGGATTGGACCATAGTCTTAATAAGATTTATGATGTTGCAAAAATCATTTTTTCTTCCTCTACGACAGTGATATTTTCCTTCATCGTGACAAAACATTCCTGCCTCGCGACCCAGCAGCATGGAGTGCTTTGAACTTTCTTGGAACCATGAATAGTAGAGGAAGCATGACATATTGGCTCAATATAATCCAGGTGTGTTATGCAATACAGTGATTTAAGACCTTATATAGAAAGTAGAAGATAATGTTCTTCAGCCGGGAAGTCTTTTCTCTATTTAACTATCCTCTTATCTTTGAAATGTATAAACCTACAGAACCTTGGTGGGACGGAGCAACCTTATTGCGTAACTCTTAATCCTCCTCACACACCAGAACATACGATGCTTAAGTGGACCACAGGCCACCCAGTACCCTCAGTTGCTGCATCGATAGCTTCATCCGAGCTACATCAAATCCAAGGGAAGAGAGGAATATGGTTTTGTGGAGCATATCAAGGTATGAATCTCCTTTTATGCAGAGTACGGAGAGTTGCTTCAAGATGGAAATTCCTTTGTAACCTTCTATCTTGCCTAGTGTTGAGTGTGCGAACAAAGTCCCACATTGGTAGCTGGAAAAAAAAGGAAGCGACATATAAGTTGTAGGGATACTCTTAATGGTGTGAGGCCTTTTGGAGAAAACTGCGCGAGCTTGGCCCAAAGTGGACTCCGGACTTTTGATAGTTCTCTCCTGGCTCTTCACGGATAAAATGACTCCGATACTATTTAGATGAAATAGCCCTAAGCCGTTGGGATTAAGGGGACTAAACCAGCAGTCAAGCTGTCTTTGCAAAGAGAGATTCATTCCCTTTTTTGTTTTTCTTTCCGTTTCAACTTGATGCCAGTGAGTGAGCACAAGATCCTAGTGCCTTGGTCTATACACTGTTTTTTTCCGCATAAGGTTAAAGGAAAACAACTGCTAATGCTTGTAGCTTGAGTTGTTCTGACTTTAGTCTTTCCTTCCCTTTAGTGCAGACTCTATTTTCCGCTTTGAGTTTCACTGCTTATTGATGTATATTTATTGCAATACGTTCAGGCTATGGCTTACATGAGGATGGACTAAAGGTAGTACTACTTCTGCTAATAACTTGAACTATACCTTACTCTGAAAGCAATTTGGAGTCTTTTCTAGCTTTTGTTGTCCCTTTGTTGTCATGTGGATGATTATCTATTTGCTCCTCCTCAGGCGGGTGTGACTGCTGCAGATGGCGTACTTAGAAGGAATTGTAGTATTCTGGACAATCCCAAACACATGGTACCAACCTGGCCTGAAACAGGAGCACGTCTCCTCGTTACTAGATTTCTCAAAAGTTTCATTGAAACAGGATGCATAATGTGAGTGATAATAGTTTCACTTTGTATTGCTTTAATCCTAAAATAGTAGCAGATACATATCTAACATCTTGTTTATTTCCATCTATCCTATTTCTTATTTTATCACATTTGGTCTTAATTATTCATGCTGAAAATGTTGTACTCGCGCATATTTGAGTTTCTTTTTTCTAATATTGGATTGTAACTTCATAAATTTTTTGTTACACAGCTTGTTGGAAAATGGAGGTACAATTTTCACCTTCCAAGGAACAGACAAGAAATGCTCTCTCAAAGTTTCTCTTAGAGTTCATAGTACACAGTTTTACTGGAAGGTAACTTGAAAGTTTCTTTTGCCCCCAACAAGTAGGGCAGCCCGGTGCACTAAGCTCCCGCTATGCGCGGTGTCCGTGGAAGGGCCGGACCACAAGGGTCTATTGTACACAGCCTTACCCTACATTTTTGCAAGAGGTTGTTTCCACGATTCGAATCCGTGACCTCCTGGTCACATGGCAGCAACTTTACCAGTTACGCCAAGGCTTCTCTTCCTGCCCCCTACAAGTAATTGAGCGATAAAGCCAAAAAGAAAAGTTAAAAGTTTCCCAATTTAGACAAATCCTGTGATATAGATAATTTGTTGCAGGTTGCAACTCAAGGTGACTTAGGCCTTGCAGATGCTTTTATTCATGGGGATTTCTCTTTCGTCGACAAGAATGAAGGTCTTCTTAATCTTTTCATGGTAAGAAAATGACTCAATGTCTTTGTAAATAGCTATTGGTTTGTACTTAACTTCCTGAAATTCCTTTTCAGATATTTGTTGCCAACAGAGATTTGAAAGCATCAGTCACAAGGTCTAGTAAGAAAAGGTAAGTAGTTTATTAAAACTGAAATTAGGAAATTGCAACTTAGTTCATACGTTAAAAATTATTTGTTACTTTGTTCTCCAGAGGCTGGTGGACACCACTGCTTTCTACAGCAGCATTATCATCGGCAAAATATTTCATTCAACATGTTTCAAATCAAAACACCCTGACAAAGGCTCGACGGAATATCTCTCGCCATTATGACCTGGTAATTAAATAACTTGCATCTTATATCAGCCAAAGTATGTAACAGATGTCAAAGATCACTATTGAAATAGAAGTTACTTAGTCCTGCGTATATTTTTTATTGTAGATTAATCTCTTCCTTCTGTTTTCATGTAATTTTCTCTGTTTAAAATAGGCTGCAAGATTAATCAGCATTGTGTTAACTTTTTGTTCAGAGTAATGAACTCTTCTCACTCTTTCTGGATGAGACAATGACATACTCATGTGCAATATTCAAGGTTAGCTCTCAAATTTTTTAATGCTTGCCACCTTTTTTTCGCCTTATAATTTTAAACTACATTCCTGTTTTTTATAATCTCATTCCCTATCGTTACTGCTTCCCTTTACATGGATTCTTCTCTTTACATGTTTTTCTTGAGCCGAGGGTCTATCGGAAACAATCTCTCTATCTTCACAAGGTAGGGGTAAGGTCTGTGTTCACACTACCTCCCCATACCCACCCGTGAGACCACACTGGATTTGTTGTTGTATAATCTCATTCCTTGGTGTTTAATTTTCTTTCTTGATTTTTGTAGAGTGAGAATGAAGACCTGAAAGTTGCACAGCTTAGAAAGATTTCTCTTCTCATCAAAAAGGTAAGTGATCAAGTAAGTAAAAATCACACCCCTTTCGACATAAATTTCAGGCCTAATTTGATTCTGCTTCTATTTTATTTAGGCTAAAATTAGCAAGGAACATCACATTTTAGAGATTGGATTTGGTTGGGGAAGTTTGGCTGTTGAAGTAGTCAAGCAAACAGGATGTAAATATACTGGTGTAACTCTCTCCGAGCAGCAACTAAAGTATGCACAATCAATAGTTCAACAAGCAGGCCTTCAGGTGTAGTACTTACAATGTCTATTGTAAAGCTAGGGTTATCTACAATATTCAATTCAATGAAACTTTTTTACAGGATCAAATAACATTTCTCCTATGTGACTATCGCCAAATGCCAAATAACTACAAATATGACAGGATTATATCATGGTGAGGTTTTATCCGTCTACGTCTGGATATATTGTATTACTCATTACATGTCGAGCCTATGTTTTTTTTCATCTACTCTCTAGTCGAGGGTCTATCAGAAATAGTCCCTTTGCCCTTTCAGGGTAGGGGTAAGGTCTACGTATACATTACTCTCCTCAGACCCCACTTGTGGGAACTCAGTGGGTTTGTTGTTGTTGTTGTTGTTGTACTCATTACATGTCGAGCAAGTGTTAAAATTGTACTAATGATCATTTTCAGCGGGATGTTAGAACATGTTGGTCATGATTTCATAGGGGAATTCTTTTCTTGCTGTGAAACTGCGCTGGCAGAGGATGGGCTTCTAGTTGTACAGGTAATGAATTAAAGTGGCCTCTTAACACATTCCACTTTGTTCACTTTTCCTTTCAAATTTTTTATGCTGATTTTCAAAGTGTTGGCTTTCCTTAGTTCATTTCAATACCAGACGAGAGATACGAAGAATACAGGCGGAGCTCAGACTTCATAAAAGAGTATATATTCCCAGGTGGATGCTTGCCTGCACTAAATCGAGTAACATCAGCTATGGCTGCAGCATCCAGACTATGGTAACAAAGATTTCATTTTGTGAATTTGCACCAGCACGCTTGTCACATTTTGTTGTTGTTGTTACTACTTGTGGCCAATGCTTCTTTTCATCTACTCTCTAGCCTAAAGTCTATCGGAAACAGCATCTCTGCTCTTCCAGGGTAGGGGTAAGGTCTGTGTACACATTACCCTCCCCAGACCCCGCTTGTGGGAACTCACTGGGATTGTTGTTATTGTCGTTGTTGTTGTTATGCTTGTCACATTTTCAGAAGCATTTCTTTCTGAAAGCATTTGATAAATGATATAAATGCTGTGTAGTGCACCTGGAAGAGATAGGAATTCACTACTATCAGACGTTGAGATGTTGGCGAGAAAAATTCTTGAAAAATCAAAGGTAACAAGATCAAAATAAGTCCAGAATGGTCCTTGTAGCTTGATCAGTTTTAAATGCTTATACTTGACTATTGATAACTGTGTCACTAGCCAAATTCGTGCTTTGGGATTCGACGACAAGTTCATACGAACATGGGAGTACTACTTTGATTACTGTGCTGCTGGATTCAAAACGTGCACACTAGGAGATTATCAGGTATATGCTGATAAATCTTTGAAAACTTAAGCAGTCCAAGTAGAGACATGACTCCTATTTATTAAATTATGTCTTCAATAGTAAATACATGCATTTATCCATTATCTTTTTACAAGAAATCTTGAAACTATCTCACTAAATCTGAGAAGTAAGTAAAACAACTTATAAAGGGTGCTTCTATCTTGTAGATTGTATTCTCAAGGCCAGGCAATGTTGCAGTTTTTGGTGATCCTTACAATGGTGTGCCTTCAGCTTATTAAAGTTTCTTTGTTTGGAATATTGGAACACAACAATTAAGCCAGATGTGTGTCAATGGTGTTGGGCTAGACCGGCACAAAGATACTTTTAAAATGGTGTGCTTCAACTTATATTGAGAAGTGCTTTTTGTAAAAGTGTTCTTTATTGAGAAACAGTTTGTGTTTGGATAAATTAATTTTCATTTTTGTGAATTTCGAAAATTCATAATATTGCTTGTTTTTTTTGGGTCAAACTGAATTTTTTTATTCAACGAGGCATAGTTATGTACATCAACTAGTTCTTTTTGACTCTCGAACTAGCGCTCCAAAAAAAGAAACTATTCCTTACCTATCTATCTATCTATGAAGAGACGTAGGCATTTTTGGCGTATTACATCAAGATAGGGAGACTATTCAAACTACTAAACAGCTTTCTCCAGTGTCGATTGTGCTGTCCTCTGATGTGTAGTTGTAGGACAATCTCTCTGATTCTATGAGCTATCTCTCTTTTGCGGTTTTGAAATAGTCTGACATTTCTTTCCTTCCATATGTGATAGACAGAAGCCGCAAATAAGAAGCTGAGAACTCCAGCTCTAGCTTTGCTATTTTTTTGTTCGCTTGTCCATCTGTTAACTTCATCTTCCCATGTGCCCATTTGTCTCTTTTCACCCATCCACGTTAGTAGGGACTTCCACAAGCATTTAGAGTAGAAAAGATGTTCTGCGGTTTCCCCCAACCCTGATTCACATAACACACGTGTGCTTGGCACATGTATGCCCCATTTTTGTAATTGATCAACTGTAGCCGGCAAAATACACTGTGTAGCTATTTAAAAAATAAATTATATGTATATATACTATGTATTGATTCCCCTTAATTTTTTGGTATGTTTACTTTTATATATTTTGACACCCCTTAACGATGTCACGTTAGCAGGCAAGGTTCAAGTACAAAACTCTTCCAAGATACCCTTCGATACTGTGGGAGCAAGGCCAGATATGCTTTCTTTATAGAAAAGCTCCCATATATAGTCCTTTGGCAATTCTGCTCTAGGTTCATATTTGGGAATCATTTCCTGGCTTCAATTATTTTCCTAACTATCCAGCTGGATTGTTGCTAAAAGTAGTAACAATTAATATTTGACCAAGCTTTTTGAAAAGTGATTCTAAGTGTATTTTTCTCAAAAGTATTTCTGTGGAGAAGCTAATTTTTTCTACTTCTCAAAACATGTTTCTGCTTCTACTTAAAATTTAAAAGTAATTTTTTTTTCTCCCAAAAACTTGACCAAACACCTCAATTTTAAAAAAACGAACTTTTTTTGTTTTACTAAAAAATAATAATTTTGACTTTGGAAAAATTAGGCCAAACATGCTATAAAAATTATTCAAGGAATTTACTATTTGACATAGGGAAAGGAGAGATTGAAAATTTTGAGTGAGCATTTAATTATTGGGTGAAGCTAATAAATTTTGTGGTTCTAGATACCAAATAAACCCTATAAAGGAAGCTACTAAAAAGCAGTCGGCTTTTTTTCTTCTTTTGCTTCAATAAACTCTGTTGTGCATTCCGATTAATATACACAGGTAGAGCTAAGAGTTCTAGTTATATATTCGGTAGAATTCATAGTTTTGACCCAAATCTATATTTTTGTTAAAAACTTTACTTAACGAGTACAAATTGTTTATCTAAAACCATTTTAGAAAGTATTCTGCCAGAACTTAATAATTATAATACAGGAGATAAAGTCTAACGGGTACGGTATTGGACTTTTACTACTGACATATAGTAATGGACTATTGTTTAATAGGTAGCATTAAATATAAAGAATAAAAAATTTAGATTTTTCTATATCCAAAAATTTGAAATACCAAATCCAACCTCCCATCTGAAATCCAAAAATTATAAAAATTAAATCTGAAATCTAATCCATAGTTCAAAAATCTAAACCAAAAAGAAGAAAAAAACAAATTTCGATTTAAATTTTGAATTTGCCAAAACTATGCCCACTCCTAAATATAAATGTTTGGTTGAGACTTCAACTTTTTTGGGTACTCATCAATTTCTTCTTGATTTGCATTAACTGTGCAAAAAGTTTTTTATTGGTCTTGGAGACTTGTCAACTCTAGAAATTTCCCTAAGTAATTTGAGAGGGATGGCCGCTTTCGGTTTGTGTTTTTTTATTACAAAATTCTAAAGATGTGGTTAGGTTTGTCGTAAAAACTTCATGTTTGTGTCTTTCCTTTAATTAATTTAGGTTGACATTCCTTTTATAGATCTAGAGGTAATAATATAAGAAATAATGTCCTTACTTGGCCTTCTTAATTACTAGACAATCCTAGAAGAGGACCTACATTGTGTCTAGCAAGTATTCTTGAAGGGTAAATAGAAAAAACGTATTGAACAAGAAAAAGGAAAAACAAAAACTAAATTCTGGATAAATGCCCCTTCTTTCTATGGCTCCAATTCTAGTAGGGTAAGTAACTAAATATTTCTTTCATTAAACTACATAAAGGCATAAATCTGTGGCAGGACCTTGCATGAAATTAGTTCGTACTTAATGTGTAGTAGTCTTAATCGAAAATCCTTTTCAAGATAATTAATTAATTTTTTTTAAAAAAAAAGCATAATAACACAACATCTTATCTTATTGGGTGTGTGAACAAAGTTTCAAATAGAAAGTAGAAAAGAAAAATAAGTTACTTATAAGAAGTTGGATACTCTTAATGGTGTGAGGTTTATTAGAAAAACTCCATGCGGGCTTAACCCAAAGCGGACAATATCGTACCATATTAAGAGTACTTTTAGGTCGTTATAGCCCAATAACTGATATCAGAGACAATAGTTTGGCGGGATGAGTACGGAGATAGTGGAGTGATGGCGTAGGACCGGCTTAGTGCCTTTGCCTATCTATAGGTCGGTTTACTACGTTTACCCGTAACTTCAAAGACACATACATGGCCTCTCCGCTAGGCTTCGGTAACCATAAAAATTCGGATCATGTGGATTGCACACAGTTAATCTCCAAATTAGCCCATAAATAATGATGAGTCATTTGAAACTTATTTCAAAGGAGAGATTATTGGGTGTGCGTGAACAAAGTCCCTAATGAAAAGTAAAAAAGAAAAATAAGTTACTTATAATGGGGGAAAATAAAAAATAGCCTGATTTACAACTGATAACTGAAAATAGTCATAGTTTCAAAAGTAATTGAAATTTAGCCCTTTTTCGTGTAAAGATAAAATCTAAACAAAAAAAAACCTTAAAAATCCAGAAACATTCCAGCATAATATGCTGTAGTTCGAATTTTTTATATATGAGATTCCAGTTTAATGTGTTGGAGTACCAAAATAATATGCTGGAAGTTTATACGCAGGAGCTCCATAATCCAGCATATTATGCTGGAACTTTTCGTGTTTAAGCTAAAATAGCGGTTATTTTTCAATAACTTTGCAAATGTTGGCTATTTTTTGATTACCTGTCCGAAAACTGACTAGCCCATGCATGTTCACCTTATAAGGAATTAGATACTCTTAATGGTGTAAGGCCTATTGGGTAATAACGTACGGCCTTAGTCCAAAGCGGACACTATCAGTCTATAACACCGTATCTTTGGGCCGTTTTAACCCAACGTATCCAAACGGAAGCTTGTGCAGGTTATAAATAGTCAACCGATTAGGAGATCTGATATTCCGTTCATCTTCAGAGAGCAAAGCGAAGTAGCTAATCTTCTGGGCAAAGCAATGCATTTGGCGCAAAGATATTAAAGGAGTTTCTTGTACTCTGTCACTTCATTTCCTTTCATACTGCATTTTTAGAATATCCTCAACTCTTAAAACTCACAGCAATATCCTTGAGGTACGTTTACCACCATTATAACACCCATCTTAAACACCAATAACTCCATAGCTATGCTCATCTAATGAGTGATATGTAATGTATAAATTAAAGATAAAGTTTACTCAGAGGTGGAGCCAGAATTTGAAACTTACGGGTTTAGTATTTTAATTTTTTTAAGTCATTGGGTACTAATTTAATAATTTGTGCATAATTCAATAATATTTTAAAATAAATATATGATTTAGACAAAAGTTCAGCCAAACCCGTATCTGAAGTGATAGCTCCGCCGAGTTTACTGACTAGTGACTACTAATTACTTCTGTCCTTTTACCTCTTCTAATCTTGATTGTTATTGCATGCAGTTGTAAATTTGAAGCCTAAGTTTTAAACATGAAAGTAGCAGTGGTTGGGGCAGGGATAAGTGGACTGATTTCTGCATATGAATTGGCTAAATCTGGGGTTAAAGTTGTGGTTTATGAAAATGAGGATTATCTGGGCGGCCACGCCAAGACTGTCACTGTCGACTGCGTTGATCTTGACCTTGGTTTTATGATCTTCAATCGGGTAAGTACTTTTGACCAAGTGGTTTTTAAATTGATTAGGCAAAAAATAAATTACTACTTTCCAAAAGTATTTATGTAAATAACATATTTTAAAATAAGCAAATTTGTAAGTTTGACCAAACAGGCTCATATCACTATCTTTAACATCATAATAAACTATTTGATTATAATATATGGACCAAGTTGGATGTGGATTCAGAATTTAAATTCTATGGGTTCAACGTTTAAGGTTTTAGCATTAAACTTATTATACTTTTAAAATTATAGGTTCATGTATACTATTTATTGCAATTTTTAGTGAATTTTTATATATTTATGTTCTGCGTCGAATGCTATGGTTCAATCGAAAGCGGTACCAATATATTGGATCCACTCCTGCTTGCGTATGTATTAAGAGACTTTAAGGTGACCCAAATATTTAACTAATCTAATCTGTATAATGTTCCAAATAAGTGTCAAATCAAATAATATTAGGAAAAACTATATCTATGGTACAATAAAATAAAAAACCCATTGCTAAAGGTAAATGGTTTCAATTACTCTCTGTTTTAATTCAGATGACATATTTTTTTTAGTCTGTTCCAAAAAGAATGATACATTTCTACAAATGAAAATAATTCAATTTTAAACTCTTTATTTTACTCATTTTATCCTTAATTATAAGCTTTTATAATCATACAAATGTCATGGTCTTACAGAGCTTTTACCCCTTAAACTTCTAAGACCACAAATTTTAAAAGTCTTTTTTTTCTTAAACTCCGTACCGAATCAAACTAGCTTATCTAAATTGAAACGGAGAGACTAAACTACAAAGCTCCTCCTTTTACACCCTTGAAAAATTTTCCTTTAGTGAACGAAGAGACTTGTGAAATGAGCGAGTCAAATCCTTAATGAGCTGAGTCAACTCACAAATTAAAAAAGGCTAAATATAACCCCTTAAATTTAGTATGATTTGTGAGTTATTCACACAAATTTAACTAGCGACCATATAAACACCTCATATCGTGTAAAGTGTCTTTTGAACATAGGATTGCATATATATGTTCGTAACACGCAGCGAAAAACAATAACAATCTTATGGAAAAAATTTCGTGTTTAAAATTTATTTACATGTCAAAGATTGAATCTAATACGTACCTGGTGAAGAGAGTCGTTTTAAAATTTCTTCGGTAGTGCGAAAATTCTATGTGTATTCACACCGAGAACAATCCTTGCTATCAACTCTTTGATCAATGTCACCGGCGAACTAATTGAATAAAAATATTATGCTGAAGTTTTTCTCAAAAATCTCAACTCAAAGGTAGAAGAACAAGAAACACTTTTCTTGTAATTGTATTTTCTCTCTTGGCTTTATATTGCACTCTCGCTTTTACAAAGTGATTTTTCTTCTCAAGAATTACTACGGCAAATTTTCTCCATCACCCTTTATATAGCAATACCTATAAATCTTATTTGATTGAAGTAATGATTTACTTAGGGTAAAAGTTTAATTCCAAAATTAAACTTTGTAAATTTTTTCCATAAAAGTTCGAATCCCATTCAAATGAGTTTGTGACCGCCGAAGACTTGTTCACGTGATTATTCCAACTCAAAGTTGGAATCTGTTACTTATAAACCTTTCATATTAATCAAAAATTAATCTCATTCCAAATGGGATGAAATTGGCTACATGTACGTTCCCTTTTGGAATCCAATTCCAATTGAATTTCACGTCTTCATGGACTTTCACGTTATTACTCCAATTCAAAATTGGATTTAGCTAACAAGTCCTTTATTAATATTTTATATACATACCTTATATAAATAAATAGTAATTTATATGTATCATACACACACATATTATATATAAATATATATATATATATGTCTCTATGAACGTGCGTTGCACGTTAATGATTAGACGTAGATATTAAAATATTTAAGTATTCTTCTTGATAGTAATTATTGGTATCATTTTCTGCTGGGTCAAAAACAGAAAAATATTTTGTTTTTACTATAAAATTTTGCAATTAACATTTTATTTAGTTGATCAACATCTTCATTTATGTTAGCTAAGATATCCTTTTAATTCTATCATGCGATTTGCACAAATTGTGTTTTAATATAATGATAGAAATATTTCTCTAATTAAATGCACTACTATTACCATTGGGATTGATAACCAAGTGTTCAGGAAGAATCAAATCATATTTTATTGGATGCTCTTCTTTATTTCCGACACGAAGCAAACTGAATACTGGATCTGTTCTTACTTTATATTTCTTGTTAGTTGAATCTTTTTATTTGAGGCCAGAAGTATAACTTTGGCAAGCTAGCTTTTACAGACTGCTATTGTAGATTTTGGAACTATTGGTAGTACTTGACATAAATTACCTCCAAAATTATTAATTTTCACCAAACGATTCATTAATATCCAATATATCTCTAGAATGCCGGGAAATTATTTCGATCGTTTGACACTTAGCCATAAGTGCTTCATTCCATATTATCAACTTTGCTTTCCTTATAAAATTAGCATCATTGCTCTGCTTTGATATATTTGTTATGGTTATTTAAGTTGTTTGTAGAGGTATATCAAATCTAAAGTGGGTGGCCTCACAATAAAATCGTTGTTGGTACACCACTTGCTATTATTACTAACATTGTCATGCTTCTTGATATGATATTTGCAAATAATGCATGACATAGAAATATTATTTCGATTCCGTTGGAGGCATCTACAAAGAATATATAATCTCATTATATCAGAGTCGACACTTTATAATATAGTCTTGAAAGCTTGTTCTTGTTTAGGATTTAGTTTTGATTGTGTTTCCTCATACACGTGTATACATTTTGATTCTTAATATGTCATGACCCAATTTCATAATAGGCCGTGATGGCGCCTAACGTCGCCACTAGGCAAGCCAACTGTGAACTAGTCACATGATTTCCTTTTTTAACAAATTCTTTTCCAAGTAATTAAACTTTCTTTAATTTAAAAAGAATTTGAGAAATAACAGATCTAAAATAAATAACACGAAAGCAACTGTGTGCAATCATAATCATAGAATAAAACCAAAATCACAAGTCTACTAGTGTGTGCCAAGACCCGGTGTCACAAGTGTATGAACATCTAGTAGAATATACAAAAGAATACTAGTCTATTGTCCGAGGTGAAATAGACAGAAAAATACAATCAAAAGAAAGACTCTGGCTGCTGCAGAACGGGCTTAGAAGGCAACTCACCGTGAAGTCTCGAAGTGGTAATCAAGTGTGTGCGCCAGACTGATATCCAGATGCACCTGCCTTAGATCCTGCACACTTAACTGCAGAAGTATAGCGTGAGTACATAAACAACATGTACCCAGTAAGTATCCAGTCTAACCTCGAAAAAGTAGTGATGAGGGGTCGACTTTGACACTTACTATGGGCTAACAACAACATGTCAAAATTTTAATTAAGCATGGATTACAAGAAGAATATTGAAAACCCAATAACATGAAACAGTAAATAATCCTTTCACCAATATTAAGTCCCAAATTTATTTTTTCATCATTCAACAATTTATATCTCAAGCCAAAAAAGCAATATCAATTATAATTGGTTCCAAAGATTTATCATGCGCAAATTATGCTGAGGTCGTACGATCCAACATAATATTTAAATTGTGCATTGCCGAGGGTCGAATGACACGAACCATAGATGCATCTATCTGCTACCGAGGCGTTCGACCCGCTCCACAAATAGAAAATATTTTAAGGAAAACACAAATTCTCAATAACAGTCAAGCGTTCCATTCACAACTTCAAGTAAGTGAAATTTAATTCTTTTATTAGGTTTCAAAAGATTTAAGCAATTAGGTTAACGAGTAGGGTAAAAATATTGTAAGTATAGCATGGTAGGGGTCCTAGACTACCCGAATAATAACATAATTAGCAGCTACGCACGGACTCTCGTTACCTCGTGCATACGTAACCCCCACAAATAGAAGCACATTTTAATTCAACTCACCTATGGGGTTAATTCTCTCTTACAACGTTAAAAAAGAGACTTACCTTGTCTCAAGCCTACTTCTGATCCAAGATTTATGCTCAAACCCTCAATTTGGTGCCAAAATAACTCGAAACTAGTCAAATGTTATATAAAATAGTCAATATAGGCTCAAAAGTTCATATTCTAACTATTAAAGTAATTACCCAACTCCAATTGAAGAATTTTCAAAATTCACCCTTGGGCCCACGTGCCCGAATTCCAAAAACTTTCGAAGAAAATTGATACCCATAACTTCATGAGCTCAGATATATGATTTTCACTAAATTCCATAACCAATTTCGTGGTCAAATTTTATTTTTTATCCAAACCTAGATTTTTCATCTAAACCCTTGATTTCACCAATTTTTACATGTTAATCTACCCATAATCTATGTATTTAACTCATGTTGGGTAGAAATTACTTACCTCAAAGTTCTAGGTGAAAACCCCCTTCCAAGAGCTCCAAATATCGCCCAAGAGATGAAAGAAAATGAGCTAAATGGCCTTAAGTCCCGTATTTAATAGAGATGTGCTCAGGTCTCAGATGTCGCATTTGCGACACCTGGTTCTCAAATGCGACAAATCCATCGCAAATGCGAACATGGGCTTCTAATGCCAAGGTCGCAAATGCGGACACTGTTGAGATCGGAAATGCGACCAAAGTGTCGCAAATGCGAACACTACCCAGGTCATGCTTCTTCGAAATTGCGAAGCCTTCCTCGCAAATGTGAGCAAATTTTCGCATTTGCGAGACCTGCAACAACTGCCAAGAAATACCAGAAAAACTAAAGTTTTTCTCATTCTCCTGAACGTCCGAAATTCACCCGAGCCCTCAGGGCTCCACGCCAAATACCCACACAAGTCTAACAACATCATACAAACTCGCTCGAGTGATCGAAGCACTGAAATAACATCAAAAACCATGAATCGGATGCCAAAATGCATGGATTAACTCAAGAACTCAAAAACTTCTAAAATACTTACGTGCGTCTGATTCCTATCAAACCAACTCGGAATGTGACCAAATTTTGCGTGCAAGTATTAAATGACATTACAGACCTACTCCATCTTCCAGAATCAAAATCTGAACCCGATATCAAAAAGTCCACCCTCGGTCAAACTTTCCATTAACTTCAAATTTCCATTTTTTGCCAAATGACCCCGAAATGACCTACCGACCTCCAAAGCCATTTTCAGACGTGCCCCTAAGTCCAAAATCATCATACAGAGCTATTCCCAGGCTAGGAATC